>NW_026593286.1:15916473-15920074 GCF_907164565.1 Psammomys obesus | reverse complement strand
ATCCATCCATCCATCCATCCATCCATCCATCCATCCATCCATCCATCTATCTATCTATCTATCTATCTATCTATCTATCTATCTATCTATCTATCTATCTATCTATCTATCTATCTTGAGAAAGGGTCCTTTCCTGAGACTGGAGCTCACTGATTTAGCTACACTAGACAGCCTGTGACCTCTAGGGGTCCTCTTGCCTTCCTTTGTGCCACACTAGGATCACAGCCATGTACTTCTGTGCCAAGCTTTTACATGGATGCTGAGGATTGAACTCAGGTCCTCATGCTTGCATGATAAACACTTTACCAAGTAAGCCAAGTCTCTAGCCTCTGGAAGAGTAATTCATTAAAAACAATTCAGCAGTTGTGGGCTGGGCCAGTTATTAAAGTTGCAAGTACTTTGAGAACTTGTTGATGTCATGTTGGTGGCTTGAACTCAGCTGGGGTAGGAGTATTTACACCATGGGCATAGGCAAGCATTCCAGGTAGAGCCTTTAGGGCCATCTTTCTCTCAGAGAACCAGTTGTGAGCATTAGCCTGTATACAGCTGGAGAAAAACTGCGAAGCACAACGTCTGAGCGTAACTCACATCTCTATGGGCATCTTTAGTTGCTAAGGCTTCTCCTGAAACCCCAAAGTTTGTGCAGTTCTTTCACAGGGGATCTGGATTGAAAACAGATTCCATCCTAAACAGATCTTGTTTTTTGAGTGGATTCTCTGGAGTTTCTTTTTTTTTTTTTTTTTTTTTTTGTTGTTGTTGTTGTTGTTTTGTTTTTGAGGAGTCCCCGGTGGGTCCTCAGGAGGTCTAAGCCCCAGTTGCTCATACCTTTCACTCTTCCTTTTTCTCGTACTCTCATGCTCACTTTCTCATTCTGTGCTCCGGTCTGTTTCTAGGGATACTTAGTTAAGGCTGGGAGGCCATATACCCAGGAAGAATGCTTTAAGTCATATCTAGAGCTAGTTCCTTGGCAACACCATTGCCACCTCTGCCGGGCCATAGTGCCACTGTGATCCTGAGTCCTAGAGACTTCAAGATCTTTTGCCATCATCCCTTGGAAACCAGGCATGGTCACCCTTCTCGACCTGAGGTGAAGGTCTTACTGCAGGATCTTGGATCACAAATACTCTTTTTTCCCCCTAATTATGATGAAGGTTGAAGGAAAGTGGTTTTACTTTTTGCCATCTGTTGCTGTATAATAAACCACCTCAAAGTACAGTAGTTTAAAACAACTAGTTCTGTGCTGCATAATGACATTTTTTTTTTTTTTGGTCAATAACAGCCCATGTATATGGCCCTTTTAAGATTATAATGGAACTGGAAACTTCTTCATATCCATCTTAACATCCTAGCATTCTACCTTACTTTGTGTATGTGTGTGTGTTGTGAGGGCAGTATAAATAACCCCACCAAGCCATTGTCTAAAAGTATAATATGCACATTTGAGTTCAGTGCACAAAACTGATAATGATTAGAAAGTACCATTGTACTGGTTTCTGTATTTATTATGCTATGCCTTTAACTGCTATTTTAGAATTTAATTCTTCTACTTACACGAAACAAAGTTTATAGTGAGACAATTTGTTGTGTTATGCCAGCAGCAGCCTCGTAGAGCTTGTATTTACCCTGTCTCTTGATTGCATGGAGAGGCCACGTTGCATAATTGAGCTACCATCTAGGTTTGTACAAATGCGCTTGGTGATATTTTTATAACAGGCATCTCACTTGATGAGCCCTCCCTTAGATCACAGCCTCAGATAACTGGTTACTATGCTTTGTGGGCTGTGCAACTACTTAGATGGAACTGTGTGGCCTCACTTATGTGACTGGTTTCTGGTCTTTCTGGCTATCCCTCACTCTTTACAAGGCCTCCTCTTCAAGGAGTCTAGCTGAGATGCCCTCACAAGATAGCACCAAGTTCCAAGATGGTGGTAGTGGAAGTTGCCACTTCGCTGGATGTCTCAGTATCTAAGTCCCAGATATGACTTATGCACAGATTCTATGAGTGGGCAATAGGCTTCGACTCCTGTTGGCAGGATCAAAGATTCATGGCAAATGGAGATGAGAACCTTATAGCTGGCAATCTGTCTTGGGACTTATTTAAATGATGGCGGGGGACTCGTCGTAATTTCTCAGATGTAGAAGAGGTTTCTGAAGATGCTGGAAGAGACAAAAGGGAGACACATTCACTACAGTCAGCTTGTTTCTGAGTTGGGCCAGGGCCACTCACCCATTCCCATTCCTAAACTTCTTCCAGTCTACTGACCTCCTGTGAATTCTGTCTTGCTCCTAGCTTCATGGGTGCACATCCAGGAGAGGACCATGTCTGGATTCATGGCTAATTTTACACCGAACAGCTGAGGATGAGTTTCTTTTTGATGGATACCCTCTAAGGTATTGATTAGAAGACACAGATGAGAATACACATGTGTTACTAACGTTTAGGAATACGAGTGATTTTGAATCTCTAATCGTAAAGCTTCATCAGTGACTGAACCAATGACCAATCTTGGTTCAATGATGTTTCCCCCTACCCCCCCAATACAGATTTGTTACATTCATTTTTAAACTCTATTTTATTTGAGGTTCCATAAAGTCTCTCCCTTTCAACCCCAACCCTAGGTAAGAGAGAGAAGGTTAGTGGGGAGAAAGGGTGAAGACCTGGTAACTTCTCCTGTCTGTTTAGGGTTGATGGGTTCTTTTAGGACTATGCCAATCCTCTGTCAACAGCAAAAGCAGTGAGCCGTCTTTCTAAGCCACTGCATTGAAACATTTCTCTCCACCTGTCTCTGAGCTACCACACCTTCTGTCTCTGGTCTCTCCAAACTGCCGCTCGCCACACGCCACACTTTTTCTCTCTGGGCTCTCCTATTTATATCCCTCGGAGTCCTAGACCAAGACCCTCTCTGTGTTTCATAAGGCAGTCCGTTAACAGCTGGCAAAGACCATGCCCTGCAAGAGGCATTTATCAGCCGTGGACAAGCTAAAGCCCAAACTAAAATCCCACACTGGGTATCAAAACAAAAACATATTAACATAGCATGACTGAGTTTTTAAAGGAACCAAAACTTCCATTGCACAGGTTAGACCAAAAGAGGACAGTAAACAGAAGGCAGGGGCAGCAAACAGTTACTGAGAGCTAAGGCTGTGCACTGACTTAAGTTTGTACATGCTTAGCTAATGAGATGGGGGGAAAATCACAGCTCAGAAAGTTTCACCAACTTGACCAAGATCACACAACTACTAACAAAGACAAAATAATTTCTGTGCCTACTGGGTTTTTAGTTTAGACATAAAATTTTAGAGTTTGCCAAAGATTTTTCCAAAGAGGTAGAGACCCGCTGTGGTGTGTGTTATTCAAGAGGTCATGCTCTGCTTATACCTTTATCCCCTCATATTTCTTAACGGTAATTGATGTCTGGTAGGTGGGTGGAGAGGGTCAATTTTCTTTGGGAATAAGTTGCCTATGCTCTAGTAGATGGCACCATCTATGTGCCTTGGGCAGCACTGGGAAAGAAAGAAAGAAAGAAAGAAAGAAAGAAAGAAAGAAAGAAAGAAAGGAAGGAAGGAAGGAAGGAAGGAAGGAAGGAAGGAAGGAAGGAAG
>NW_026593286.1:15908699-15916463 GCF_907164565.1 Psammomys obesus | reverse complement strand
AAGGAAGGAAGGAAGGAAGGAAGGAAGGAAGGAAGGAAGGAAGGAAGGAAGAAAGAGGACATAGCATCAAGTGGAAGAGGTGTTGGGGAGGAGTTAGAATTGGAGGAGTTGTGTTGGACATGATCAAAATATTGAAATGCATGGCACACATATTTGGAGTTTTCAAAGAATAATAAAAATATTATTTTCGAAAGGAGTTAATATTCCTGGGCCAGAATAGCTTGATCTTCTAAATCCTGGTTGTGTTGCTTGGAAACTCTGATCTTAGTTCCCTAGATCCTCACTTTTCTCATCTGTAGAAAAAGGATAATAATAGTGACTACTGATAAGGCTGTTGAGTCCTGAGTGTGATAGTCATAGTTAGTAACTTAGAACAAAGCCAATTGTTACTGCCAATAAAGACTGTTAGCAATTTGTTTTTACTGGAGAGTGTGTTTTATGTTCTATCTAGAGTCAAACTGAAAAAAGTTCCATAGCTTTTCAGAGTAATTATGAGTGCCGATGATGGTACAGTTGATGGAATTATTGCATAGACAAACTAATTTAGTTATAGGTACTTAAATTCTTGTTGAAATGAATTGTGGGAAAGAGCCTAAAGTACTACATTAGCTGTTTAATGATATGTTTGGTAGCTTTGTGATAATGGCTGAATTGGATTAATTATGGGGTCCTCCAGTGGATTGTTTACAAATGAATTTACAGATATGTTTTCAGTTAACTCCACATGTTCAGTGAATGGTTTGAATTTCAAGTCTACCTGGAGAGATGGAATGGGTCACTTCTGAATAGGCACTCATGGAAGGGACATCCTCACAATTACAAGGAGGGAGCAAGGCTGGGCACCACTGATTGGCCTTAATTTCTGTATTCATAAATTCTACATAATCATATTCCAGTGTCCTTTTGATGCTGACTGGTTTCCATGCACCATGCTAATTACTTTATCTATGTCTTTGTATTTATTCCTTTTATTTAACCTATGTCAGAACACACTTTTAGTTTGTCCATTCCCACAGGCAGAGAAACTGAGGCTTGGAGAATCGAAAACTTCTGTCTACGGCGCTTGAAAAGTGATAGATGGAGATAGACCCTCTCTCAGCTTAACCAAAACCTGTGCATGCAAGCTTTTATTACCAGCGAGATTCCTGTTGGTGGAAGAGAGTGCTTTGTGTGTACCAGACATAGTTTAACACTTATGCTTAAGAGACTCCTTGCTCTGAAAAGAGATGGACAGAAAGCCAGGTGTGCTAGTTAGTGTACATCAACTTGGTACAAACTAGAGTCTCCTGGGAGGAGGGACTTCATTTGCAAAGTTGCTTTCATCAGATTGGCCTGTGGGTATGATAATTGATGATTGATGGTTGATATTTGAGGGCCCAGCCTACTAGGAGTAGTATCAACCCAGGCAGAAGGTCCTGTGTTGTATATGAAAGCAGACTGAACAAGTCATGGAGAGCAAAGTAGGAACCAGCACTCCTCCATGGTCTCTGCTTCAGCTCCTGCCTCCAGATTCCTGCCCTGAGTTCTCACAATGATGGATTGTGACCTGGGAGTTGTAAGATGAAGCGAACCCTTTCTTCCCCGAGTTGATGTTGGTCTGTGTTTTATCACAGCAATGGAAAGCAAACTCATACACCAGGCTCTCCTGCTGGATATCAATGAGGACAAATGTGGCCTGATTATTGCTGGCAGTCATTGCAGATTAGAGGGGAACTGGCCTTAGGCTGAAACCAATGCTCTGAGCAGAGTAGAGGGATGGAAAATTCCTGGGAGTGTGAGAACATCACTGGGTTGACCCAAGGGCTCGCTTGGCTTCTGGACTTTGTCTAATGCAGTTGATTTCCTCGCTGATCGCAAGCAGGCACAGCTAGTTTCCTTTCCAACATTGTTCTTTCCTCTTATTAACCAAATACCAATTTTGTTTAGGATAGCTGTTGTGAGTTAGAGCCTGGATTTTTTTTTTTTCAGGTTTTTATTTGTTTGGTTTTTGGTACAAGCGGTCCAGCAAACAGATCTAAATAGGAATCACCAAAGGACATTTCTAGAACATTGTGCTATTCTGATAAGGGCTGTACTTCTTCCTTCTGGATGCCTAGGACGCTGGTGAGGGTGCTGGGCTAATGTAGCAGTGTCATGAGGGAAACACAAATGAATTTCAAAGACCTGACTTCTGGGCTGCCTAAGGAATTCTAGGGAGCCTTAACTCTTGTTATGAATGAAAAGAAAGACAGGCTTTGTTTAAGTCGGCATTCTTGTCTCTAGTCTTTGCATATAAAGACTTCCTAGCCCAGAAATTGAAATCTTTTATCCATGTGGACTTTTGTTGGCGTTGTGTATCTGGAGATGAACAACTCACTGCAAAACTTAGTGCCTAACAATTGTGCTGTTTGGATGGGGGAGCCTAACTCTGTCCCAGCATGCTTGGGGGCCTCAGATGGGAAGGATCAAATGGTTGGAGGCAGAACTACCCAAGATGAGCCTGATTCAGATAACCGGCACTTTAGTGATGTTTCAATATGGCCTCTGTCTTCATCGGCATAACACAATCTCTAAATGGTGGCTAGAGCTCCAAGAAGGCAGAAACAGAAACTGCCTGTCCTTTACAGGCATGTTCCCAGAACTGGTACTGTGTCACTTTTACCTTAATCCATTGGTCAGAGCTACCCAGGTTAAAAGGAACAGTGGTAGAGATGTCTTTGCAGGAAAAACCAGTTATCACATTGGATAGGATTTATGGACAATATACTCTTTCTTCAGTATAAAGGTTAATCTGATTTTACATCATATCTGCAAAGTGTTCAGTACTCAGACGTGGGCCTCACGCTGCTGTGTGACTCTGTGTATAACTCAACACACTTGGAAATTTACTATTTTGCCATCGTATCTTTATAAGACTGGCAGAGAAGAAAGTCAAACAGCAAACAGGAGGATGCTATATATCCTCAAAGTGGGGTCAAAGTGGGGGCAGTGAGTAAAAATAGCCTTTCATGAAGAAGGTGTAAACTCATCTAAGATTGGGCATGTTGGAACGCATTAATAAAGAGAAGCCGGTGGCTTGTACCTGACCTGTCTTGGTTAGGATTCCTGTTGCTGTGAAGGAGCACAATGACCATGGCAACTCTTACAAAGGAAAAATTTTAATTGGGGCTGGCTTACAGTTCAGAGGTTTAGTTCATTAGCATCGTGGAGGGAAGCATGGTAGTGTAAATGGCAGACATGATGCTGGAGAAGAAGCTGAGAGTTCTATGTCCTGATTGGTAGGCAGCAGGAGAAAGATAGTAAGCCACTGGGCCTGCTTTGAGCTTCTGAAACCTCAACCTGCCACCCCCCCCCCATGACACACTTCCTCCAACAAAGCCACACGTAGTCCAACAAAGACATTCCTCCTGATAGTGCCATCCCTGTGAATTTATGGGGGCCATGTTTATTCAAACCATCACATGCCCCCAGACACGGTTTCCATCTAAGAGTTAAGGACTGTTTACTGGTTACCAACCACGAGTGAGGTGTTGTGTGGCTGAAAACACTGTAATGCCTACCTTCAGCAAGCTGCTGTGTGGTTGTGGATGTGGCACCCCCTGCTGCCAGCTGGGTGCTCTGCAGATGTTGCCTCTGATCCTTTCTGGGGTCAATGTGGACAGGGGGTCTTCAGAAAACACAGTAGCGTTACTTCCACTGATGGAGATTCTGATAGATTGAAAACAAATGAGCTCAAGGGAAGACAGTTACATAAATTTTAGTAGTCTTCAGTACAAGAGAATGCTTTGAATGTTAGCCCCATAACCAAACAAGAAACCCAAACTAAATTAAGCCAGTGATTGGTATGACTTTGTATTGAGGGAAGAGACCAAATTCTAACCCTCGGGCCTAGTGAGGGGCTCCACAGATCCTAGAGGGAGGTCTCACGCTGAGACGAAGGGATGGTGGGAATTTAAAATGGATTTTGAAAGCTGGGAGTCGAGTGGTGGTAAGAGGAAACAATCTGTGATAGAGCTGGGAAGGGCCTGGAGGACAACCCTGTGTTTGCCCCTACAGTTCTTTCAAGGCACCCTGGAGTTCATATTTGTGCCCACTGACTACGAAAGTGTGTCCCTTTCTACAGCAAGGACCTAGGAAAGAGATAGTTTCTGCTTATTGTTAATGGCAGAAGGTAGGTTTTTGTCAATCTCTCTTAGTCGACTTGTTATTAATCAACCTAAAAAGAGATTAGTTTATTTATTGGCCAAGGAGGGGAGTCTGTCTATGGTATTGGTGATTTCTTTCAAATTTAAGCCATAAATTCTGGGCTGACCCACAATAGTACTGTTAAATTTATGGGGATTTTTAAATTGTTTATTTGTTTGTTACTTATTTTTGAGACACAGTCTCAAAAATGTAGCTCACAATGGCTATGAACTTGAGATCCTCTTGCTGACGACCCCCCCCCCAAGTGCTGTGATTATGCCTGCCCATAACTCTATTTTCTTGTTTTTTTTTTTTTTTTAAAGAGTAATTTTTTGTAGCTTACCCCCAAAGCGAGCAAGCAGGGAAGTGAATCTATGGACCCAGGGAGGTCTTGGCTGAGGTCCTCATGTGTGGATGAACGTATTGACATGAGGGGGTGGGCAGATTTTCCAAGAGCCCTGAGCCACCAAAGCCAAGCCCCAGGTATTTTTGCTAGCTGTGCATTCCATCAGACTAATAGCCTGAATCTAAAAGGAGGAGATAGTTACTGGTGTTCATGTCCTAAGGAGATGGTGTGGGGTTCTGAGACACAGGGAAGCCTAGGGAAATCAGAAGTGTGTGTGTGTGTGTGTGTGTGTGTGTGTGTGTGTGTGTGTTGTGCACCCATTTCTCCCCTCCGTGCACGTAGATATCTCAATGAGTATCTCCTAGGACCCTGAGAAAGAGAGATTTATTTCTAGAAATGTCGTCTGGGGTCAGTGTTGCATTATAGCATTACAGCACCTGGCCAGCTGACTGCCTTTTCCCATGATTCATGCATTCCTTTGACCCATTCAGTTTTCCAGGCTCAAAAAAAAAAAAAAAAAAAAAAAAAATCTTTCACTGAAATTCAACTACCTTCAACTGGATTGATAAAGATTTATTGTGGTTGTTTGTAAGGGTGTGTGTGGGTGTGTGTGAATGCGTGTGTCTGCGTGGGCGTATGCAGGTGTGGAGGCCAGAGGTGTGGGATCCCCACGAGCTGGAGTCAGAGGCAGTCATAGGCACTCAGTGTTGGTGTGGAGAACTGAACTTGGGTCCTGCGCCAAAACGGTATGAATTGATCAGTGCTGAATCCTCTGCAGCCCCCGGATTTGATTTTAGATGCGCAGCTCTCCAATTGCCGTGCTCAGGGATGGAGCTGCCCGCAGAAGAAACACAGCACATTCTCTTGCCTCGGGAAAGGCTGCCATCTACCTGGCAAGAAATGTACGCTGTTCTTCTCACATTAAAATGTAGCCAGATGAAGTTAGACATATTACGCGATGCTTTCGTGCATTTTTTGAAGAAGCATCCTTGAAGAGCTCAGAACACAGTGGGTCAGGAGCAGGCTCTTTTACAGCCGGGGTGATTCTTTTATTATTAGTGACATACTTGGACCTATGAGGTCCAGGACAGTGTATGAGCTTTCAATTGTCCATTTCTCTACTCTCTGAGGCAGCCATTCTCTGATGTGCATAATTTGCCTTTTGACTGGTATGTTATCTTGATATTTTTATCAGAACCCAGCCAGGTAAAGCAAAAGCAGTTCACATCCAGAATCTCAACTACTTAGGAAGCTGAAGCAGGAGAATTGCCATGAGTTTCCAAGACAGCTTGAGCTACAGGGTGAAAAAGGGAATTTCAGAATCCATTGTCTGACCATGGGCCTCACTTTCGTGAGTTTATTTCTTTGTGCTGTGGCTATGAGACCATTACCCGAGTGGCTGACCAAGGGCTCATTAATTCAGACACCTTGACACTTCCCTGATGTTGAATATGCTAATTGCAGGTTCTCCACATCCCAGCCTCAGTTACATTTGTCTCCTTTTGCTTTTCAGCTGAATCCTTGGGGACATGGCTTTGTCATGTTGCTCATTTCCATTTTTCATTGCTTTCCATTATTTTTGTGATAGACACCTAGACAGACTGGAAAGTGCACATGACTATTTTTACTACAACCTAACAAAATCCAGAAGGAAGAAAAGATGTAAGCATAAGTTTCACGGAGATCCATACCGTCTTCATTTTCCCCTGCAGTATTTATTTATTTAAAAAACCAAAGTCCTTGGGGAAAATCTTTTTAAAAATCTCTAAAAGCAAAAACAGGAAAACAAAGACTGCCATGGTTCTTAAGCACATGACATGAAAAAGGGAAAAACAAAAAACAAAAAATAAAAAACAAAACCCCACGATCACCTGCTGCAGCAGACATGGCTTGGCTGAAAACATGACTGTACAGGGCAGATGGTACTCAGGAGACTTGAATTAAGCAACAATAATAAACAAACGGAACCGGTTTGATTGGCTGGCAAACTGTAAGAGACGGGAAGATAGATGGGAAGTCGGTGTGTAAAGAAACACTAGAAAACAGGGTAGAGCCAGCACAGAGAGGGGCGCCCAGTTGTTTCTTCTGTTTAAGTTTGTTATTGTGAGGAAACATGCAAGGGTAGTATAGGATGCTTACATGCAGGAAGGAAAAGGGCAGCATGGGATGCTGAAGTGTAGGAGAGAAGGGTAGCATGGATGGTTATGTGTAGGGAGGGAAGAGAAGCATAAGATACTGTAGGGTGGAAAGGGAGTAGAGATGCTGCTGTGAAGGTAAGGTCACCGTGATAGCATATCCGGGTATAGTGATAAGGAGACGGCTCTGGCTTTAACATTGGAGCCTGAGTCTCACCTGCAGAACCCACATCGAGAAAGCAAAACGTAGAAACTCAATGTGTCTGTAATCCTAACACTAGGGAAGTAGAAACAGAAAAGATCCCTAGGGCTGGATGGCCAGCCACCCTACTCGGTGAACCCTAGGCCAATGGGAAACTGCACTTCAAAATGAAGATGGAGGCCAGGAAGATGGATCAGTGGCTAAAAGTGTTGCTGTGCAAATCTGATGACCTGACTTTGGGTTCCCCAGAACCCACCCGAGAGACAGATATAATACTGCAAGTATTTGTAATCTCTTTCACCTTCAGGAAGTGGAAAGGGCACACATGAGAATCTCCAGAAGATATCAGATTAGCTAACCTGGGGCACACTGTCAAATAACAAGAGTCAGTAGAAAACGTAGTGGAAAGCTTAGAGCTAACACTCTAGGTTGTCCTTTGACCTTCTCCTAAATTAAAAAAAAAATTCAAGGTGAACAATGCTCTTGAGGAACAACACCTGAGGCTGGCCTCTGGCTTTCTATACAGGAGAACATGCATACATCAACACACATCCACAGACAAGAAAAGTTGAGTGTTCCATTGGCATGGTTTCACGGGTGTTTGGGGAGAAAATGGACATGACTTTGGATGTGGTAGTTGGAATGACATGAAGAGAGGCCATGAATGCCACAGCACTTCCATCGTGACCCCACATATCAACACACAGCCCTGGCAGTCTTTGCTGACATCACCAGGCAAAAAAGGGGACATTAGCTTTTCTTTCTTTGCATTTTTAGTTTCACTAACCCTTAGATTTCAGCCATCCAACTCTCCACTTCACAAGTAATCCTAGTACAATAAATTGAGGTGAATACCCTGGAAGGATTTCCGGAGAAATAGAAAGTGTGTGTGTGTGTGTGTGTGTGTGTGTGTGTGT
>NW_026593286.1:15867397-15908599 GCF_907164565.1 Psammomys obesus | reverse complement strand
TATATATATATATATATGATGACATTTGGCTCCCCTGGCCTCCACACACTTGTGCATACGTGTGTACTTGTGTGCATATGACTATCTGGGTGTGCCCAGCCCCACACAAGCCCATATGTTCACGCTCACGTGCACAAATGGAGTCAGTCAAGATTTTTGGGTTTTTTTTGTTTACTATTTACTTGTTTTAAAGAATTGGATGATGGGATTGTGGAGGCGTCTTGAATCTAGAGTCTGCTGATGTAAGGTTGAGACTCAAGAAAGAGCTGAGGTTCAAGGACAACGCTATTGGCTGGCAGGATCCCTTCTTGGTCTGGACAGAGGGTTGAGGATCCATTTGCTTCACCAAGGCTTACAACCAATTGCATGGAGGTCACCTACATTTATGTAGGCTGGTCCTCTTTGACCAAAGTCTACCAATTTAAATATATCCCTCATCCCTGAAACATCTTCAGGCAAATACCTAGAATACTGTTTGACCAAGGGACACATAAGTTAACCCTCATACAGCCTGTTGGTCAGTCTCAGTAAGAAGGTAGAGGGGACAGAGTCTGGTACAGTCAGGATGCTGAGGGGCCAAGCCACTTAGTTTAGTGTGATGTGGAAGGAAGCAAGGTAGGTATTGGGCTTAGCTTTTCAGCTCCTGTATTCTATGGAGAAGCTTGGGCTGAGGTCATGGGGCTTTCTAAATCTTAAGTGTTTCCAGAGGTCCCGAATAATACAATACCTCCTCCTGGGTCCCAGCAAATGAACACGAGGTTTAAGAAGAAACTAAATCTCTTAAAATACTGCTGGTTCCCCTTTATGCTTTTATTTAATTTTTCCCTTAAATGACACAAATAGCAATAGGAAGCCATATGTGATTTCTGAAGGCAGTCACCTGGACAGTGTGGAGAAGCAGGGAGTGCTAATATCCCGCTCCGTGAGCTTGTTTCCCTGTAATCTACGCTGTATACTGGCTGCCCTGCATTCCCAGAGACAGCACGAGAGGACCCAGCTATTTCCAGAAAGGTTTAAGTGATATCCAATAAGGGGCTTTATTACCGAGCCTGTGAAACACCAGCAGGGATTCTCTGTTGAGTTACTTTGGAAGTCAGACTTTATTGAAAAACAAACACACTAGAGTCAAGTTTACATCGAAACAACACATGTAAGGGGGAATCGTGGAGAGTTATTTAGATAGTCAAAAAACAGTGGTTTTAAAGGCTTCAATAATTTCTTACCTTTTTAATTCCTCCTCATTAAAAAAAAAAAAAGATAGTTCTTGTTTGCTTTTTGAAATCAGGTTTGGCTATATAGCCCCGGCTGGCCTTAAACTTGTGGCTATCGCCCTGCTTAACCTTTTCATAGTGCTGAGATCAAGGACCTGTGTCATTGTACCCAGCTCAATCCTTGCCCTATTTCTCACCCTGTTTCGTATAATGCCATATGTCTTGTTTTTTGCAATAATGTTCTGCAGGAAGTGCCAAGAATTTGAAAACCCATTATCACAAATAAACTGAAGACACAACGCTAAGCTATTAGTCTCACCAGGCTGAAATTCAGGTGACATAAGGGACAACTTCTAGAAGCAGAATGGAGGAGGCTTGGTCCTACTTAGCTGAAAAGGAGCTGCCTGCTATACAGCAGAACACCAGCCTTTCTTGGTTCTTTTCCTAAAACGACAGGCCCCACCCTGCTCCAGGAAAAGGAGTGGTAGCCAGGAGCACAGCCTTCTGTATAAAATAGCCCAGATCACTTCCTACATGTATCTTTTCATGAGTAGAAGATGTTCTTGTTTAATGTGAAACATCCCTTTTATGTTCTGTTTGAACACTAAGTCACCCAGTTGGTGGCATTCTTTGGGAAGGTGGTGAATCTCTGAAGAGGTCAAAACTTTCAGAGGAAGTACATCACTGGAGTAGGCCTTGAGGTTTCAGAGTCCAAATTCACTTCCTGTCTATTTTCTGCTTCTTGGCTGTAATCAGATGTGACCAGGGGCCTCAAGCTTCTGCCCCTATTCTTTCTCCACCATGATCAACAGTATCCCCTCAAACTGTAAGCCAAAAAAAGAGCACTTCCTGTCTTAAATTGCTGATTGTCTGGAGTCTGGTTGTAAAAAGAAGCAATGTAACCAATTACAGAAATAAACCCTACTATTCAGGAAGACAGCTGAGTAGATTGTACAGATGTGCTGGGGACAGGGATGCATGTCTTTCCATAGGGACATCAGAGGACTCTGACATGCTTGATAGAATTGCTTGGTTTCATTTGACTGACAGAAAGCCCAACTGGATCAAACTCCTATCCAGATGATAGGAGTCCTGAGGACCATCTTAGAATTCTGCCTACCACATAATCTCCATTGTGTGGCTGCATTCTCTTCCAGTTTAATGCTAAGATGCTCAGCTGAACTCATTACCACTGAAAAACTGATAAAAGACAAACTTGGATCTCCATGAGCTTGCCATGTGCGTCAGTTACTCCTGTCATTGCTGTGACCAAAGCCTCACAGAAACCACTTAAGGGCGAATGGATTTATTTGGGCTCCTGGTTTCAGAAGCTCCAGCCTATCATAGTTAAGAGTGTGGTAGGAGCTAAGCAGTTCAAGGCATGGTGGCCAGTAAGCAGGAAGAGGGGGGAATGTAAAAAGAGTCAAGGCAAGGGATATTGCCCAAGGACATAGCCTCATTGACCTTCCTCTCCATCTCAAAGGATCAAGGGATCAGTCCTTCCATGAAGTCAGAACACTCATGCGTAGGTTACTAATCCGCTAAGTGTTTCTCAAGCTGGTCAAGCAGACATGATCATTCACAGCACTATCTATCTCAGAATTGTGGCATAAGTTGAGAAAGCAACTTTCTGTGACACCCATTTCCCCTCATGGATCCTTACAATTAGCCCTTCTCACTCAGGGTGATTTGAATGCCCTTCTCTGCCTGCTTGCCTAATTTGGCTGACCAGTTACACTACATCTAGCTTTAATAGCCTTTGACTCGAGTTCTGTCATGATACAGTATGATACCAGAGAGGCAAGATGATGAGAACTCTGTGTAAATAGACCCCTGAGTCAGTTGATGGATCCAGGTGAACCCTGCCAATGAGGTAGAGTACAGATGCTTCCATACCCATACCAAATAATGAAGCCTTTGACAAGCAAGGCCTGAGTACATTTCTCATTCACATAGCAGTGTGAATGTAAGTAGTTCAAGGGCAACAAGGCACCCTTGTAACTTGAGGGCCCAACCTCCACCTTCTTTGGGGCATTGTTTTCATCTCCATGTTTCATGATGGCTTACATGGTACTCACACTCAACCAGAAGAAAGGAAGGGAGAAGAAAGAAGTGTGTGTGAGAGAGAGCACGGAAGGGAGAATGCTCACATTCCAGATAAATTCCACTCACTAGAACTTAGTCACATGCCATACCCATGTGTCGCCCTCAACAGCTACAAAGGAGTTTGGAAAGCATAATCTGTATTAATTTTCTATTGCTGTATAATAAGTCAACAAAAACTTTTCTTATTTCATAGTTTCTGGAGTACTGGCAGAGTTAGTTTGGTCCTTGGCTCAGAATGTCTTCAAGTAAAAAGTAAAGTGTTAATCATTTCTGTCACCTCACCTGAAGCTCTCTGGTTGGAAGGGGTATCAGTTCTTTGTGGTGGTAGGATTGGAGTTCCGTTTTTTTTTTGTTTGTTTGTTTTTTGTTTCTTTTTTTCAGGCTGCTGGCTAGAATCCATTTTCAGCTTCCAGAGGCTGATGCTAATTCTGCCACTTGGCACTTCCTCTTCAAGGTCAGCAGTGCCACCTCTTTGCCATTGACTCTTTGTTCATCAATGACCCAGTCCTTTTAAAGAGCTCACTTCTTTAGGCCAAGTCTAGCCAATGTAATCTCTCATTTGATTAGCTCAAAGTCAACTGATTTTAGACTCAATTACATCTATAAAATCACCATTAATGTTGTCACATAATATATCCTAATCGAGGGAGTAAGCATTTCATCTTATTCATAGGTCTCATGTTCTAGAGAAGGGAATCTGTATAGGGCATGAATACCAGATGATAGGAGTCCTGAGGACCATCTTAGAATTCTGCCTACCACATAATCATCATTGTGTGGCTGCATACTTGGTCAATAGTAGACAGTACAATTCTGATTTCTACAGTTCTTTGAGTAGAGAAGAATCAAACACAAGATATTGAGGTCACCTGGTAGTCTCTGCCCCCAATAACTTTCTAGCAATACCATCATGTCAAGCTATTCAATTTCCATTACTTCAGCTTTCCCTACAAACAGGGATAATAACAATACCGCAGAGATGGCTTTGCTGTGGGGCTTAAGCTAGATCATATGCATACCCTGCAAATATTAAAAGCTCACAAAATATTGGCAAGTAAACTCCCCTTTTCTTCAGGGCTGAAACACAGAAATAGAACACTAGAAAAATTCAGGATCTGTTTTAAAAAAATGTAGCCGTACCTTTAATGGCTCATGAGTATACAGGGGCTTGTTAAAATTTTCCCAGTCTTGACTTTTTGAAGACATGGAACAGGACAAACAAAAACCACAGCATATTTCATGGACCTCAAACTTATCATTGAATAACCAATGACATCATTTAGTAGAGATGCATGAAGGTGACGTCACATTCTTCAGAGAGCTACTGCTGAGGCAAAACCTCTGGAATTTGATGTGCACTTTGCTAGAGGAAGCTGACTTGTATAATTTCAATCAGCTTGAAAGTTACTCAGACCCAATATGACTATGAAGCGTGTTTGTGTTGGTATGTACGTTTGTGCATGTGTGTTTTCATGCATATGTATATCAGTGTGTATGTATGTGTGTGTGTGTATGTAGGTAGGTACACATGCATGTATGCATGTAGAAATGGTGTGTGATGTGCTAGCATGTGAGATTAGCCACATGTTGATTAAACTTTCCTACATGTAAAAGGACACAATGGTTTTGAGAGAGGCGTGCTGGAAGGAAGAAAACAATGAAGTTATCACGTTACTTGACTCAATGAGCTCTGAAATTTAGAAGCTAAGTCTGAGCCATTAGTGTGTGGTTTTGCTTTTTTAATAGGGAAACATTCCACATCAGTGTAGCTAAGGCTTGTGTTAAGGCTGTTTAACACTTTCCCCTGCTTCTGAGCTTGCTGGTGCACAGGGTGTCTTGAATAATGCACAATACAAACAATTATTTCAGACATCTCAAAAATGAAGTGCTACCAACTTCATTGTGTTCCTCTGCTCTGGCGAGTAATGAAAGACATATTCTTAATGTGAAACAAAAGAAGATTGTGCATATTAAAAAAGCAGCCCAGCCAGCTAGAGTTAAACCATTGGGATAAGATATCAACTCGAACCACATGTGAGGTGCAGCTGTTTCTGTTGAGGCTTTCATCAGGCTCAAGTGGAAAGATTGGTGGGTTTTAATATGTGGTTTCCAGCCAAGCCAATAGGAATCTGGGGAAAATGTGTGTGAAATCAGGCCTCTGCCAGGGGGGTCCTGGGCTCTGGGGCTGCCTTTTCTTTCTGTTAATGTAAACAAAGGTAACTCAATGCTCAGGGCCAGGCCTGCTCCTTCCAAAGACACAGCTCCAGGACTCTGGAGTAACCAGCTGGTCTATGGCACTTTAGGGGGGCTTCATCCTATGTTCAAATGCAAAGACCAAATGGGGCAGCAGTAGGAGGGAGGGAACATCTTCACACACTTCTCTTCTGCTTTTTCCTTTCAGAATATATTTAAGATCTATCCAGCTCCTAAGAATGCACAGCTTCAACTCTGTGAGAACGTTTCGTGTTTATCAGGCTCAAACTCTGAGGATTTAAGTTAGTCCAGAGGTACGGTGATGTACATTGCTGTACATATATGTACAAATGCGAGAGCTCAAGAAATCCATGAGACGCATGCAGAAATCATGATTAATTACTTCTTTACAGAGACGAAATTAGTTAACTGGCTTCAAGGTGGGTCTGACTGTTTTGTCTAGCCTATTCCTCAAGGCTGTAGCTATCATTTGTGGATTGATGACTGAGTGACAATGTGCCCCCAAGCACCACGGCCTTGCTTCAGCTTCAGAGAAGTGGAACAGGAGTATATTTATGGGCCCACAAACTCAGAAATGGAGGCAGGAAAATGAAAATGACTGAAATGCCCTCATTGACCTTAGGAAAGCAGTTGAACACTGCCGTTTGTATGCACTGATTCATGCGTTCAACATTTATTAGACAGCTCCAAGATTCAAGAGATTTTGCAAAGTGCTTTTGAGGTTGCAGTGATGTGTGTGGGGGGGAGAGGGTCTGACATTTATTGAGCACATACTAGTTGCCAGGCATTGTGTAGGCCCCGTGATTACATTTTCTCATCTCATTTCCTAAACCTGGAAAGGGAGAAATTAGGAGACAAGAGCTTTTCTCTCGAGAGCCATCCTGTCTAGGATTAAGTAACAGATAAAAGGCATAGCCAGACACCCATGAAATAAGATAATTACAATCATGTGCCAAAAGAGAGGTTTTAATGGGAAGTAAGAGTTTGGAGTGAATTCTTGGGGAACAGAAGGGAGTTTATTGGGAGAATGTCATATTTTGAAACAATTTATTTAATTTTATTTTATGTGCATTAGTGTGAAGGTGTCAGATCCCTTGGAATTGGTATTACAGACAGTTGTGAGCTGCCATATGGGTGCTGGGAATTGAACCCAGGTCCTTGGGAAGAGCAGGCGGTGCTCTTAACCACTGAGCCATCTCTCTAGCCCCAGAATGGCACATTTTGAGCTGGACATAGTAGGCTGTCAGGTAGCAATCCCTGTGAAGGAGGTGTGCACGGGGCCGAGGGGAAGGGAAGCTGCATGATATTCAGCAGGTAACTGAGAATCAACTATAATCAAATTTTCTCTTGTTACTGCTTCTTGGATCGAGCGCCAAGTGAAGTGAATGGTATTGGAGTCATGCCGTATGAAAAGCCTTTAAGCCTTCTACACATTCAGCGTGCGGAGACACTGACTGTCAGAGGCCTGCTCGGGTTGAGAGCACTGAAGGGGACTCTTTTTCAGAGCACCAAGTAGGAAAGCTGGCAAGGTGAACAGTACAGTTTAGCGCTTGGTCACAATGGGGCCATGCAGTTGTGGGAGAGATTGCAACAGAGGCAAGTCTGGTTTGATTGTATGGTGGGTGAAGGAGTGTGCAGAGAGGTCATAGTGGGAGCGAGCAAAAAGGATATGGTTTATCCAGCCCAACTGGGACAGAGAGCCAAAAACATGTGTTTGGATTGTACCGGATATAGGGTTTGGTGGAAAAGACTTAGGTAAGCTTGTCCTGTAAGTTGAGACATTGAATCGTAGCTAGGAGACAGGCAGGACTGTACTCTTTGAGGAAATACTGACCCAGGTGCTACATCGTGCTCTAGCACTTGTTCAAATCTGTGTATAGAAAGTACACACCGTTTCTTTAATTTTAAAAATTACTTTATGAATGAGTTTCATGGACAGGGAGCCCCACAAGGTCCAAATATATCTGAGCACAGGGGTCTTCTCTGAGACTGTTTATCCAACCAAGGACCATGCATGGATATAACCTACAACCCCTGCTCAGACATAGCCCATGGTAGCTCAGTATCCAAGCGGGTTCCCTAGAAGGGGGACAGGAATTGTTTCTGACATGAACTCATGAGCTTCCCCTCCCCCCTGAGGGAGGAGCAGCCTTGCTAGGCCACAGATAAGGACATTGCAACCATCCTGAAGATACCTGAAAAGCTAGGGCCAGATGGAAGGAGAGGAGGACACCCGCTCTCAGTGGACTTGGAAGGGGGCAGGGAGGAGATGAGGGAGGGAGGGGAGGACTAGGAGGGAAAGAGGGAGAGGGCTACAGCTGGGATACAAGTGAATGTATAAAATTATTTAAAAATTTAAAAAAAGATATTAAAAAATAAAAATTTCACACACGAATACACTCATATTGCATGTATTTTACCTTTCTACTATAAATTACCTTTCTATTGTAACCCCATTCCTTATGGAATATCAAGCCATTTTACCTGGGGGTGAAGCAGTCAAGCCGTCAGGTACATTGTATGAAGGAGGCGCCAAGCATGTTAGACAGACAGTTCCTGCCCTCAGGCACCTCGGACCTGTGAGGTGCTGTTGAGAGGGTGGCTAGGAGTACATGCTAGACCAAGTATCCACCCACCCAATGGGAGTGCTACAGTCTGAGTATCTCAAGACAACAGAAAGTAGTTTTGGAGACTATCAGTCCCAGGTGAAGATGCAGGCAGACCTATGCTCTCTCTCAAACTCTAGACAATCCCATTCCCTTATCTAGTCTCTGGAAGATGCTAGCAGACTTTGGTTTACCTTAGCACACGCTACCCTCCTCTGTATCTTAGCATATGTCTTTCTCCACATATGGGCAATTATCTTTGGATTTTAGACCAACCTCAACCAAGCATGACTTCAGCTTAATTTTTTATACATAGAGAGACCCTATTCACATTCAAAGGTATTGGTGGGTTAGCACTTCAGCATATCCTTTTGGAGAGACAACCCATGTCTATGTGTGAGCTGGAAGAAGCAGAGAAGGACCCCATGGGCTAGAGCAATCAGGCACAATGTCTTGGCTATGACAGGGCTTGAGCTCTTTTTTTCCTGGAAGGCTGGTGTCTGATGAAGAAGTAGAGGGCTGGATTCCAAGGTGGGTGGATGGGAAGAATTACATGGCTGGAGTCAAAGAGTTTGGCATGTGTGAGGCACATCAGAAGATGGGGAGGACGCCAACCTGCTAGGGACAGAGGGCTCTCCCAGGGAGTGATGGAGATTGAGACAAGAGAAGCTGGGGCCAGACTGGGGAGTCAGCCAAGCATCCTAAGAAACTGGATGACTGGGCTTGGACTGTGTTTCTCATATTCTGGTAAACTCCATTCAACAGTTCTAACTGCTTTCAGAAGGCAAAGACAGTTATGTGAAAAAGGCCTGATGCTCATATATGCCTCTGAAATGTGTATTGATTCATCTTGCCACAGCTTGTAGGCCACCCAGTGGAAGTCTAGCCTGAAGAAGCTTTGCACATTAAGGCAAGGGCAGCTGTAAATTTAATAAATATGTCATCAGCAAGACCGGACAGTTCTTCTTCTCCTCGGGCAGCAGTTTCCCCCATCTGTGAAAAGCAATCGCTCTGCCTGTGACATGCTGCAGTCCCTTGACTAGATAACAAAATAGTGTAACTTATGTTCGAATAGAGTTAAATTAAACCTGCCTGAAAATACTGTTTCATTTGCCTTAGCATCTCTGTGAGGTGGGTAGAGTAGCATGTTAATCTCAATTTGATGGTGGAGGATGTGTGTTCAGAGATGGGTCCCTGATTTGCCACAGTGCTTTGCTGGTTAATGGCAAGCTCAGACTTGAACTGAGTATTCCAGATTCCTAGTTTCTGATTTTCCAATAATGCCTCCTTTATAATTACATTTCCAGCTTACTCATTCAGTCACCCATTATCCATCCATCCATCCATCCATCCATCCATCCATCCATCCATCCACCCACCCACCCTTCCAATAAGCAAACCTGTATTAAGTGTTCATAATGTGATAAGTACTCTGCTAGGTCCTAGAGCTACATGGATAATTAAGAGGGGTCCTTTGCAATTCATGGAGTTCACTATACTGGCTCCATAGGAAGTTTTCTACATAATGGGAGGGCAAAAAATAGAACACAGTAGATTGAGTGTCCTCGTTCCCCAAGCCACACCTGCCATGAGATCAAAGTTCCACAGGGCAACGTTCTTGGGCTAAGGCTACCTGTGCCCACGTATAAACACAGAGCTGCTATAAAAAGGCACATTGAAATCTGTACCCACTGTCAGCAACATTTACCAATAAGTAGAGAGAGGGAAGTCAAGGCGAAAGCTCCAAAAACAGAGTCAGCCACTGTTATTTAAATCACAGGTGCTACAAAATAACTCCCAGGCCATAATCTATTAGGTGAGCATTATCAGTTCACAAAGCCCTGTCGTGTGCAACGGTACTGTAGGAGGTGGCATCTCTTTAGGAGCAGACAGACCTTAGACACTACCACCTCTAAGTGAGTGGCCTGCTTGGTTGCATGTCTCCACCCTTACAGAGTTTCAGTGACAGAGGATGCACTTGAGACGCTTGGGCACCCTTCTGAAACATAGCTCCTTGCCAACAATGTAGTAAATAGCCTAAGTACAAGAAGTACCAGAGCCTCCTTTAGCAGACTTGCCTTTTGCATGAATCTTCAGACTCTAACTAGCCTTTGAAAGCAGAGGACATGAACTTCCTGGTCCCCATTTTTTTCTAAGATTTTCACATACCCTTCCATATAGAAACTAGCAAGGTGGGCAACAATGCAGTGGAGCCAGGCAAGTCTCTGGCCGATCCCATCATTTCAGTTGCTTTTAATTTGGGCATGTTGAGTTCTAAATGTACAACACGATATGCTGGGTTCTCTAGACTCTTTTCTTTTTATTTGTTCATTCTCTTTCTTTAAGCTACTTGTCTGATTCTGGTTCCAGATCTGGAGAGATCATCAATGTATTCAATCAGTTCAGACAACACCCACTACTACTTTGGTCCTCCTTGCTTGGGGATCCAGGTTGAATTCACCAGATGCAGGGGGCAGCCTTGCTCTTGTAGAGCCTGGGGGTGTGGGGTGTAGAATAAGGCAGCTTTGCTTACAGCAAATATTTAGATCTAATTCATTTTACCTGAACCCCAGGTTCTCAACATATTAAGATCATAGCTCACAGGCAGGACTCAGTACTGGCAGGAAAACCAGTCCTGGAACACGTGGGAGCTTTAAGGATATTTAGATGGTTTTCTTAAAATATGTTTCTCTGCCCAATTGAACTGCTAGAGTTGAAGTGTTATGAGTGTAAAAATAAAATTTAGAGTGATGAACAGTTAAAGTGTAGGAACTATAAGCAACAGAAGCAGGAATTATTCACTCTCGCCAATGCTGGCGCTGTGTCTGGAGTTTGCGTTCCATCTCATACATCTAGACATTGCCACTGGGATACAGGCGTCCTTTCCTGCACTGGAGCCAATGGAGCTGTTGGAAACACCCTATAAATCTCATCTTCTGTTCCTTGACCTTCAGCCCCCTGGGGGTAGCTTTCACTTTATGATCGTCTTGAAAACCGTGGTAGAGGAGACTTGCAATAACACCCAAGGGCTCAGCATCCTGTATCTCTGCCAGGTGAATGAAAGGGAAAGGACCACTCAGGCCTGGGCTGTTCATAGGGAAGGGGCTTGGTTCCCCCAGCCAGAAATCCAGCTCACATTCCAGCCACCAGAGAACAGCAGTGCTCTGAATGAGGTCACTGTTCTCAGCAGGGTCGACATGTAATTCCTCCTGCACTTACTATTCTCAGCTCGGAGTCGTGGGGGATGGAGGGGGAGGGGACACACAGCCTCCCATTTGCCTGCCCCAAATGAGCTTTAAAAAATAAACCTGGGAGTAGAAACAGGCTGCCTTCGGAGAAGGGAGCCTCACATTCTGCTGGCTATCAGGTCGATTCTATTATTTCTTTTTTTTTCAATTTTATACAAGGTGGGCCTTGAGAACTTCTTATGCTAATTCAAAACATGAGTTGAGCAGTTCCCGGATTTTGTGTGGTGAGGCCCAGGTTGTGTGATTGTGGCAGGCACCTGGTCTATAAATCCACACCAGGTTGAGACCAAGGGGGTTGCTAGGCATTGTCTGGACTTATGGGATTGGTCTGCTTTGCTCCTAACCAAGCTGTATCTTGGATGGGACCTAGGAAGGGAATATGACAGGAAACACCACAAACAGATCTGCAGCACAAACGCCAGTGACATGGCTCTGGGAGGCAGATCAGAGTGGAAGGAGTTGATGTGCAGTCTT
Organism: Psammomys obesus; assembly: GCF_907164565.1. Classification (NCBI taxonomy): domain Eukaryota; kingdom Metazoa; phylum Chordata; class Mammalia; order Rodentia; family Muridae; genus Psammomys; species Psammomys obesus. The sequence goes on along the minus strand of NW_026593286.1, from coordinate 15,896,740 downwards.
GAAAAAAAAATCCAAACTTTGAGGTGCAGCTCAACCACCCATTGCTTATGACATCCCCCACGGGTTGTGGTAGGGTATCTTCTTGATTCAGAGTTTCCAGTGTATGCAAAGTTGTTGCGTTATTTATTTTGGCAGCAGATTCTTTCAAGGTATTACTTGCAGAGTTACAAATTCCTTAAGAGAATTTGTGAGAATCCAAACACTTTCAGGTGCCCCCTGAAGGTTCTTGCTCGCACCCCTGACTTTCAGCAGACATAGGCATGAGGATTAGGCCCATATTACAAGCCCATGAAGCTGCTACTGCTGCCCTCCGTAGCTGTTAGCCTGAGCTGGCTGCTTGTCTTCTCAAGGCTAAGAGGACACTGTGGAGAGCAGTTCAGGACACAATGAGAGAGCACCCTGGTCTATATTATGGCTTTTTGTAGAGAATGGATACCTGAAAAAATAAATCTCTTTGTTCCAACTTCACATGGACCTTAGCCCATGACTCTATGAGGGGTGATCTTCCTGCCTAGAGGCACCATTGCCAAGGGAAGTGTCACAGATTGCTGCAGACAGGAGACCTAGATTTCCTAGTCCTGGAAAATGCTTTCTCTGCCTAGGAGCTCACCCCATGGACTTTACTATTAGAAGCAAGTATTGCTTGTACCATTTACATCAAGTATGTAGGGGAGTGGATACCCTTTGCCAGATCTGCTGGGTTCTGAGACTGGGTACCGGTACCTCTTCACTGTTCTGAATTTCCAGGGCTTGAGCTTGCAGCAGCCCTTGAGAGCACGGTGTAGCTGACAAATGGCTCCACTTCGGACCAGCCATGCTGTTCGTATTTTGGCTAAGGGAGTAATAGCTGCAGTGAGACAGGCAGAGGCTAATACAAGTGAGTGCTGAGGACAGAGCGTGGCTCCGGGAACATCCAGAACCCTCCCCCGGGGCCTCTACTCGCTATCCCACAACAATATGCTCCCAGCAGCCTACAGATTGGTTAGGTGAAGGTATACAGTCTGTTATCGGGGGTGGACCAAGTGGACCCATTTGCAGGGTTAGCAATAAGATAACACATGATAAAATGAAATGTAAATAAAAGTAGGGGGCTTGGAGATGGCTCGTTTGGTATAATGCTTGCTGAATAAGCTTGAGGACTTGAGTTCAGCCACCCAGAACATATGTAAAATGCAGCTCTGTAATTCCCCTTCTGGGGAAGCACAGACAGGAAGGTTCTTGGGTCCTTCTGGCCAGCCTACCTAGCTGAACCAATGAACTCCAGGTTTACTGAGAGAACTTGTCTGAGGAAATAAAGTGGACAGTACCTAAGGATGTTGACCTCTTGCCTGCATGCCAAGCTGTGCTCACATGTACACCCCCCCCCCCCCACACACACACATCAGTTCTCTTCCTCTAGAGAACCATGGCTAATTCAGAAGGCATCCAGAGCCCACCATTTCTAAGTTCTTGCCATTAGGCGCCCTTCCTAAAGATTCTATCACCTCTAGTTACCACGGACTGGTAGCTATGTTTTTATATACAGCTTTTTCTGGAACTTTTGAGATCCAAACCACAGCACCCACTTAAGTATTTCAAAAAGTCAAGTCTGGGTTAGGTTTCTATCTTGGCTGTCTTTAACTCAGCAACACACTGTCACTGTTTTTTAGAAAGCAACTTTCACTTTCTGTGGATTTCCTGCGAACTGGAGCTTCTCTAAAGGATGGAGGGGACCTTTCATGACAAGAGGGCCGCAAGGCAGCTGTCAATATCCCTCAAGGGGTTAGCGGGTGCTCAGTGGATTTAGAATAGATCACTCAATTATTGTGAACATTCTAGGAATTCAGAATGAACAGGTAGTAACAAAAGTGCCCCTTAGGCTTGTTAGGAGTTAGAAGATGCCCGTTCATGCCTTTGGACTTCATGATAACCCTGTTCAGGAGGTCCTATGATTATCCCTACTTTACAGACAAGAAAAACAAGGCTCAGAGAAGTGAAGGCTAGCCTTTAAACACCGGCCTGACTACCTCTCAGGGAATCTTCCTTTGAGCTTGTCTCTTGCTTTAGCTCTTCTATAGAAAATTCTTTTACATGTGGAAGGAAGTGTTGACAGTGGAGGAGTTGATATTTACTGGTTAGGAAAATACATTCAATCAAACGAAGAAATAACAATGCAGGATATTTGATTGTTGATAGATGGGTCTGGAGGGTGGAAAGAGAGGAGAGGATTAATCTGGATGAAAGAAAAAGCCTTCCCTGAGACCACTCACTGTTTTATCCTAAGTGTGAAGAGGGATTAAGGGGCCCTCTGAGTTTTAGGACTATGCTTTGTGATCTCTGCCTTGGGCCAGGGAAGGAAGCTCCAACTGTCATTTCGTCCCTTTCTGTCATTTGTCATGGAGGCCAGCACATACTTGGTTGAATTCTTTCAGCTACTGATCCAGAAAATTGGAAACAACTTTGGCTCCCTGGTCAATCGGTTGGATAATCAGCGCTCCTTTAGCTCTTGTCCCCAAATTGTGGCCACCAGGCTGTTTGAAAGCCAGCAGGGAATCTCTTACATGCAGGCTTCTGGAGGCTCCGAATGGACGAGCGAACACGAAAGCTGATTATTACAGTTGAGGAGCTTGGAGGCTGGCGTGTTAGGATTTGGGAACAAAAGGGACAGCTCATGTCCTCCAGTGGGACAGCAGAAAACCAAGTAGAAACGGTTTTAAGTGAGAATGCCTAGAGATACTACCAAAGCAGAAAGCTGTCCATTCCGGAATGGTTCTGATGCTTAGGAGAGACACCGAGGTGGGGAGGGCATGTGTGTCCTAGGAAAAGGATGATAGAAAAACACCTGAATGTTGGGTCAATGTAAGAACCTAAATAGGTTGTGGGGCGATGTGGGATGTGGGGCAAGATCAAGGAGAAGAGAGCTCTTGGCAGAGATTGTGTCTGTAATTTATCCCAGACCCTTTAATTCCTGACCACAACCATGAGAAGGAGATTATCACCTCCCCCCAGTCAGCACCATCAACTGGTATGGAGGTCGTTAACTTGAGAAAATCACGAGAGATAGTATTGGGCAACTTCAAAAGTCCACTGTCTCTTCCAATGAGCGCGTTGTGAAAGGACTTATGAACACTAATCACAGCTGAAGATCTAGCTGCAGGTGGCTGTCTAATTCCAATCAAAATAATCTTCCCCCAGTCTTAGTGGATAAAGGACGGCAGAATTCAAAGGGGACCGAGAGTGATTTTTGGCACAGGCACCGAGTCTGTTGTGGAAGGAAGGCTATTGGTGTTGGCAGTATGCAGTTAAGTTTCTCCCCAGAAACAAATTCCCCTCTCCCCTTGATGGCCTCGGAGGTCACACATGTGGCTCTGTGTCCTTTGTACGCAGCTGCAGACACCACGTGCTATTTGCTTTAGCTAATGGTGTGGTGGGGAGACAGTAGATTGTTGGTGTTTGAAAAAAATCCAGAATATCGTAAAATCGGATGCTTCTCCACTTCCTGGAAGTTTTCACACTGATGTGAAAATATACTGTTTGAGGATGACTGACTCAGTGTCCCTTGGGAGTCTCTCTTCTTGGGAGTTTGTGTTTGGTTAACGTCTCCTCAGAGTTTCTGAGTCTGTGTTAACTTGAGAATAGTTTCAGTAGTCAGAGATGGCCGAAATGCTGGGTTAAACAAATGTGCGGATATCTCTACTGCAGGACTTTCTCAACCTGTGGCCTGTGATCCCTTTTGGGGGGGGGCGTTGCCTATCAGACATCCTGCATATCAGCTATTTATATTATGAGTTATAACAGTAGTAAATTACAGCTATGAAATAGCAATGAAATAAGTTTATGATTACAGGGCTGCAGCATTTTGGAAGGTTCGAGGACCACTGCAGAACCTTCTTCACTAGGCAAGTTAGTTTTGAATCGCTGAAAAAGTTATGTAGATTTTTCTCTGGAATAAAATACAAAACTTCACATAGTCTCTCACGTTGACTCAGCTGCTCAGCTGCCTCCTGGGGAGATGCTTCTCTCTCAAAAGTAGGATTGACCCCAGGTTATAAGGTAGGTTGAACGGAGCTTCTAAGCAGGTATTTCCTAGAGGGCTATGGTCCCTGGCTGTCCTGCCAAGCTGTCAAGCTATCCTGCAGAGGAGGCTGGAGTCAGGTGACCATTCAGTCTTCCGTAGCACAGGGCACTGGAGCGGGTCGAGACTGGGCTGGTGGGTAGCTGGAATGGTGATGTAGAATGTGGACCTGCCTACTATTTATGCTCAGGAAGACCCAGGCTCAGGAATTCCCCCAAGAATGTGTTCTTTCTGGGCTTTGGATGCCAAAGCCTAATCCCAGGTGGGCCTGTTCAAAGACATTCCCAAGTGCTACGGTATTTATAGCTTGTCATAGATGCAAGCAGATTTCTGCAGCCAAAAATAGTGACATGTAGTCATTTGAGCCAATTTGTGAATTTTCCTCAGGGATATGCATGCAGGGAAGTAATTCTGGGGCAAGAAAGTCCCTGGAAATAGTTGTTTTCCTGAAAAGTAATGTCTCCTCATTTTCCCTTTAAAAGGAAGTAGCAGTCTTCAGAATCTTGGGGGCCAACCACCTGTATTAATCAGCAAGGGCTCCTCCCTGGCTGGGCCAATTCCCATGAAGCCATCATTTTATTCATCTTCTCTTGGCCCATAAGAGGGCTTGAACTGTGGAATTTTCTGAGTCTGTGAAAGTTCCCACAGTTTCTACCTAAATTGTTTTCTCTTATTGGACCGCTAACAAAACAAGCGAACAACAAAACAATAAACCAACAACGCCCAGAGCCCCTCTTTATCCCGCTCAGGCTTCATGAACATTCGAAGAGGATTCTGGGAAGGGTGGAAGCCGAACCGCTCCAGACATGCTTTTTTTGGAAGACAATTTACAAATGGAGCTTAGAAGGGCTTTTGCTGAGCCCTGATCATGCCAGCAGATTCTCTTTCTGTAATTAAAGACGGAAACCGACCTCCCAAGTACTGAAGTTAGCAGCTGTATCGGGTCAGGGGACCCCAGGAAGGGATCGGAGATGTTTATGCGCCTCCTAGTATCTCTTTCCTAATAAAACCCCAGTGGTCTGCCTTGAGCATGTCACCCCACCACGAAAGCCAGGTCTGTTGGTTATTTATTTATGTAAGATGTTTAGCCTGTTTGGAAATTAAACACTTTCTTAGATTTCATCTCCTCGGGCCGATGGAGGAGCCTCTGGGGGTGATCCTAAGAGGGTACAATGATAAAAGCCTTTCGAAGGGTAGCGCAATGGGAAAAAGCCAGGATGAATTAGCTTGCTGTGACATGGCTAACATCATCACGTTTATATATGTTTCATTAAGCAGGGGCTTGACAGCTTTATGAGGAAACAGTGGGGTTTGCAATGGAGGAAGGGCCTGTAACCCTGCCAAAGCTGATCCCGGCCTGTGCCATGCGTGTTCTTTAATAGAATAATATTTGCGCAGTGAAAATGTCATTTTAAATGACTGGTTTGATAATCCCTTAAGCTTTTAAATGATCTGCAAAGTCTGGAAATTCTACCCCCGTGTTTAAAATTGACGGGAACATTAATGAATGCAAACATTAAAGGGTGGTGCCCAGCTTTGTTTCCTGAGTCAGACATCCATGGCGGGATTTTTTTTTTTTCCTTTTGTCTCCCGTACCCTGACACACCACACTGAAGCAGCTGTAGCAAGTCTTCACTGCAGGAAGGTTTTGCTGGACAGAGAGCTCAGCCCACGGTGGAGCCAGGAGTTCCTGGGGTTGCGGCTAGCTTGAAGTTCCTTCAGGCAGAGTAGGAAAAGCACGGGCTCTGGGAGGGCCCTTGCAGGAGGGAAGGCTCTCTGCAGAGCAATTAGCAGAGGGCATGCCCCTCGCCAGCTAGAGCCTCTTGAGCTTATGTCCCACCTGGTGAGCAGTGAGGAGGAAGGAGTTGGGCTCTCACTAGAGCGTCCTGCACTCACATCCTGGTGGATGAAAGCTTTCCATTTTCCCAGGCATGTGATGCCGAAAGAGGCTTCTTTTCCCCAGGAACTCCTCTGCTCTTTTAGTGCCACTCCATGGGCGAGGAAAGCAGGCATAGAGATTGTTTCCTTGTGAATCAGACAACATGATACAAGGGTTGCCCAGGGGCAAACCCAGCGCATTGCTTCTTTGTACAAATAAAGCTTTATTGAAACACAGTTGTGTCCTTTGGTTTATCGTCTGATGCTGCTTTTTGGAGACAGTGTTGGAGCGTAATTGTTGTAACAGAGACTGGACTATTTGGCTTATCATATATGCATTTTTTTGCCATCTGCTTTCTTACAGAGTCCGCAGACCCCTGCCTCAGAAAGTTGGTCAAAACGAGGTAGGATCTTAGCCTAGTGTTTAGGTCTGCTAGTTTCTGTGAGTCTCTGGACAAGTCATTTAGTATCTGTATGCTTTGGTTTCTTCTTAAGTAAAATGAGGATAACATTTCTGACTCGTCCATTCCATGCAAATATTGAGAGGACTGAATGGTTAAACACGAGGAAATTCGGTATACTTGAGTTATACTACATCAGAGAGGCTGGTCGTCCTGTGTTCATGGAATCTGGCCAAAGTTTCTTGATTTCCTCGGGCCTGTTTCCTCATCTGTGAAACAGGTCTTAGATCGTAGGATCAGTACTCCTGGAATGTTAATGTGTACATCAGTTCCAGGTGGGAAAGGGGTCCGGGTGGGGGGTGGTTGGGGAAGGAGGTAGGAGTGGTGTTATCTGGTGTCAGTAAGGTTCTGGTGTTGGAAGGTTCAAGGTTGGGGGCTGCAATTCTGCATTTACATTTTTTTTTTCTTTCACATTTAGTTATTTATTTGTGTGTGGGCATATAAGTCATGATGGATATGAGGAGGTCAGAGCACAACCAGTGTGAGTCTGGTTTTCTCCTTCCACCACGTGGGTTCTCGGGATCAAACCCGGCTTGACACACTTGTTGGCAAATGTCTTTTATCCACTGAGCTCTCTTGCCAGACCCAGGCCTGCAATTCTAAGCAGTTTCTTGAGATAATGTTCCTGGACTAGCTCACTGGTCAGGTATCTCCAGAGAGGCTGTACTTAATAGCATGCGGGAGAGAGATTCCCTCAAAACAGTTGGTTTTCTCACGTAGGGGGACTGGCAATCTCCCCTTCTGCAGGGTGCCCAGCAGCCCAGAGACCCAGGAGAGGGCCACTATTTCCATTGAAATCCAAAGTTAACTTGCAGAATTCCCCTTCTCTAGGCACAAGTCAGCATTTTACTCTCTTCAGGTCTTCAAGTGATGGCCTGTGACCTATCCATGGTACAGAGGGAAACTGTTTTTTCTTAAAATCCACACACTTAAAGGTTAAGCTCAGGGACAGGGATTTAGTTCGGTTGATGGAGCAATTGTGTAGGATGCAGGAGGCCTTGGGTTCAAGCCAAAGCAGAGGTTCTCTACCTATAGGTCATGATCTTTTCGACAAACCTCTGTCTCCAAAAATATTTACATTACAGTTCATAGCAGTAGCAAAATTACAGTTAGAAAGTAGCAACAAAAATAATTTTATGGTTGGGTGGGTCACCACAATATGAGGAACTGTATTAAAAGGTCACAGCATTAGGAAGGTTGAGAACCACTGATCCAAAGTCTCACAATTTGGGTGTGGTGGTACATGCTTATATCCCCACCTTGAGAGTTGGAAGCAGAAATTTCAATAGTTCGAAGTCATTCTTGGCTACACAATTAATTTAAGGCCAGCCTGGGTTACATGACACCCTGTGTCAAAGCAAAACACAAAGCACAGAACATGAAAACCTAAAAGAGGTCTTTAATCTTTAAACAAAATCAAACCCAAAGCATTCTTAGAAGCATCTAGAATGGCTGAGCACCCAGTGCCCAGTTCAATTGACACATAAAATTAACCATCACAAGTAGGCATGTCACTATGAATTGCAAAGAGCTGATGATTTTGCTGACATTGCCTGGCATTGAAATCTGTACTCTCTCTTATGTATGTGTGTGTTCTCATGTGTGGTGGGTTCACATATATGCAGATGTGTGTCCACAAGTGTGTGGAAAGCCAGAGGTTTGACCCTGGGTATCTTCTTCGATGGCTCTTCACTTCGTATATCCAGGTATCACCTCTGTCTTGTTTTTGTCTTTTGAGAAAGGGTTTCTCTAGGTAGCTTTGGCTGTCCTGGAACTCACTCTGTAGACCAGACTCACAGAGATCAGCCTGCCTCTGCCTCCCAAGTGCTGGGATTACAGGCATGAGCCACTATCAACCTGAAGCTGGCCAGCTTGCTTCAGGGATCTTTCCTTTGTCTTCTGAGTCGTGGAATAACGAGGGGGCGGCTACATCTGGCCAGCTGTGTGATGAATGCCTTATCCGCTGAACTGTCTTTTGACTGTTACTTTCCCAGCCGCTTTTCCCACCATCCTCCCAGCAGACAGGTCTCATACTGGCCTCAGCTCACAGCCTGACCTTGCATCTGGTGGGTTGAGAATATTATCTCCCTATGGTTAGCAAGGCTGTTGCCATACCCTCCTTTTGGCAGCCAGGTGTCTTGAGGAAGCAGGCAGTGGCAGGCTGGATCCTCCTTGGCTGGCCTTGTGTCAATCTGGATGCAGCTTACCCTGAAAATGATGGAGCAGATGGAGAGCACCCCTTCCCCACTCCCCGCCTCAAACTCTAGTTAGTCCCACCTTGTGTGTGAGCATGCAGAATTTTAATCCTTTTGCCCTGCAGGGGAACATTTCCTGGGCTCCAAATGGCTACTAAAGAAGTCTCTCAGGCTTTTGTTCTAAGTGCATTTTCCACAGACCAGGGGAGCCTTCTGGCTGTTGGTCCTGTTACCCTAAGCCACTTAGTAGTGTGACAAGTGAGACAGTAGGGAGCTGGGGTCCATGGCAGGAGGAGGTAATTGTCACTGATTAAAGAGAAACAAATGAAAGAGATTTCTGAACAGTTGCATGTCAGGTCAGGGTGCTAGGCTATACCCTGATACATAGAAAGTAGCCTGTGTTATGATAGAAATCTGTTTTTAGACTTGATAGACCTGTGTTCAAATGCCACCACCTTTGCTGTTTTTGTTGTTGTGTTTGTTTGTTTGTAACTGTGTAAAAGACTTCAACCTTCCTGGACTTCTTTCAACTCTCAGACTTCAACACATGAAATGGTACCCATCTCCCTGTTCAGAACCTTCCAGGGGTCCCCATCTATATCACATCAGCTCCCAGACATCCCCTGACTAGATCTGGGATCATTATCCAACTTAGTTTCTATCACTAGGAAATCAGCCCAAATGCAGCCATCCGTATTCAGTCAACACCCGGGCTGGGAGAGCTATCCACACAACATATGTTTTCATAAAGGGAAATGAAGTGGGTCCAGGCACTGGTTTAATCAAGTCACTTCTCTGCCCACCCCCACCCTCCTCCACCCCTTTCTAAGATGCAGAGCCTCTGGCAAGGTCCTGGATTTCTATGTGCCCCACTTTCCTCACCCAAATAAGATGAGCCCTGTGATGAGTTGGTGGGATTGTTGGAAGATCAGATTCCATGTTATGGCTGTAGGTTTTGGAAAACAGCAGCCTGTAGATTTTTTTTACTCTCCAGGTGAGCTTGACCTAGCAGAGGAGTGGCAGTAGCCAGGGCCCTTAAAGTACTTTAAAGACAATGCCTAAAGCCTAGACTGTGCTATTTCCCCAAATAGAAGAGGAAACCTGACCCACATTGTATAAAGCTAACTGAGCTCCTGACCCTTGTTTTAACTGAACCTTGGGCCTTGTGAATGCTGGGCAAGCACTCCACCACTGAGGTGAGCACTTTGCCATTGACATGAGCCACTGGCCTCCAAAGCCTTCATTCAGCTCTTACCTTTTCCTCAGCATAGTCTTGGTAACGGCAGATCTCGACTAGCACGGTCCCTGAAATGCAGATCAAATGAGATCTGATCCCTAATGTAATGGTATTGAGATATAAGGACCCAATAAGAGATGGGTGGGCCCTGAGGGCTCTGCCATGTGGGGGTTCTGCCATCAGGGTTAATGTTGTTACTGAGGGAGTGGGTTAGTTGTGGCAACAGAGTATTTTCTTAAAAAGCAAGGTTGGCCCTCTCCTACACAAATTGGTTCTCCTCTCTTTCTGCCTTCCACCATGGCATGACAACATAGCACAAAGGTCCTCTTCTGATACAGGTACCATGCTCTTGGACTCCTCAGCCCCTGGACCTACAAGTCAAATGAGTCTTTGTTCTTTTTTTTTTTTTTTTTTATAAATTACAGTTTTTCACTTTGTATCCCAACTGTAGCCCCCTCCTTCATCCCCTCCCAATCCTGCCCTACCCTCCCTCTCTCCTCCCATGCCCTTCCCCAAGTCCTCTGATAGGGGAGGACTCCCCTTCCTTCTGATCCTAGTCTATTAGGTCTCATCAGGAGTGGCTGCATTATCTTCCTCTGTGGCCTGGCAAGGCTGCATCCTCATCAGGGGGAGGTGATCAAAGAGCCAGACACTGAGTTCATGTCAGAGTCAGTCCCTGTTCCCCTTACTAGGGAACCCACTTGGATACTGAGTTGCCATGGGCTACATCTGTGGAGGGGTTCTAGGTTATCTCCATGCATGGTCCTTGGTTGGAATATTAGTCTCAGAAAAGACCATTTGCCCAGATTTTTTGGTTTTGTTGCTCTCCTTGTGGAGCTCCTGTCCTCTTCAAGTCTTACTATTTCCCACTTCTTTCATAGGATTTCCTTCACTCTGCCCAAAGTTTGGCTCAGTCTTTGTTCTTTAAACAGCACCCAGTTTCAAATATTGTGTCATAGCTCCAGAAAATAACCTAGAAATGCCTTGCTGTTTATCTTCTCTAGGTCCTTTCAATGAATCCTTTGTTTTCTATGTCTAGGCTCTCATCAGTATCTTTCTGCACCACACCCCTAAAGTCCAACAGTGTCACCATTTCTATTTACCTCACTTTATTGGTCTTTCTTTCCTATTTGGCACACTACAAGAGCCCAAGACCAGCAGTTTTCTAACTATGCCTGAGTCTCCCGAGGGAAGTTGGAAAAGGAGAAATTGCACCCCTAAAGCCCCTAGAATCTGGCCCAGCTGCTCAGGATGGACCCTCACACACCTGTGTTGTCACACTTCCCAGGTGATTCTAATTTGCTGCCCTCTCAAGACTCCGCTAGAGGCTCTCCTTTGTCCATCTGCACCACCAGGAGCTCAGACAGCTTTTCAGAGTTTTCTCACCTGCAGAGAAGAGAGTCCCACCATCCACAATTACCCTTGAATGCTGACATGGACACCTCTCTTCCCCATTAGCCAGAGGACAAATGACTACCTCTCTTTGATCCCATTTTGCCTGCCACTCACTCGTTTGGGCACTGGCATTCTTCAGTAGACAACAGACTTCTCGAAGAAGGAACTACAGCTTACTTAACTTAGCACTTCCCATAATGCTTCATGCACAGTAAATCTTTAGCACACTGGACTGATATTCTGTTGCTTTGCGGGCCCCATGTGGTCTAGAATACTGGTTCTCAAACTTCCTAATGCTGCAACCCTTTAATACACTTCCTCATGTTGACCCCCTATGGCACAGTTATTTTCATTGCTTTTTCATAACTGCTTTTGTGATGAATCGCAATATAAATATCTGTGCTTTCTGATGGTCTTAAGTGACCTCTGTGAAATGGTTGTTCAACTCCCAAATGATTACAACCCACAGGTTGAGAACCACTGGTCTAGAAACACTGAGAGCGTAGTAAACACTCAATAAACATTTCTTGATTGGTTGATTGATTGATTAGTATTTCTGCTTCATAGAAAGGAAGTAAGAGGGACAGAAAGATTCCTCAGCCCCATTTTGACTGGATGTTCATGACTTTACTAAGCCATTGCATTTAGTATAGATGACTGCCAAGTTTTGCAAAAAAAAAAAATACATCTACACATATGTACACATGCATGCATGCACACAAACACACAGGAGCTGATCATCCACTTAGACGAGCCTAGAGTGCTATCCAGTGAAAATGGAAATGTTAAATGAAAAGGTGTTACATTTAGTTATGCTTTAATACTACAAGGGTATGCTGGAAAGGACCATTTACATGCTGTTTATTACAAATGGGCTGGGAACAAATGAATTGAAAACAAGGCTACCAGGCTTTCATCTCAGAGCTTTCATCCACATGTGAGCAAATATTGGTCATGTCTGTTAACCTCTTTGAATTTCAGTTTTTCCACTTGGAAATAAAACTTGAAATTCAATCAGCAGATCCTATGTCCCAAGGTATGGTTTTAAAAAAGTACATTGCTTTCTCAAAATATTAACAATGTTGATAAATATTCAGAATTAATTAACCGGTAAATGGAAATTCTAAGGAACAAATAAAATTTGGGGAATAAGGTGGCGGTTGGGGGGGGTACTGCTTACTCTATATTAGCTTCGTGTTTTTTAGGACTTTATAGAATTTGGTTTTGGTTAGATTTAAATTTGGTTTTAATTAGATTTTGGTGTCTACTGTGACTCCCCATAGGGCTGCACAATGGTTTCCCCAAAGCCATATGGCTGTAAAACACTCCTTCTTCTCCATAGCTTCTTAGGCATCTGAGCACCAAGCAACACGGTAGTGACAGTGGCTCCCGGGATGAGGTGCATCTAGTCTTATCTATCTTTCATTAATCCACTTCTCCCTGGAAGTCTTCCACCCCACTCCATCCCACAGTGATATTCCCATCGTTTTGAAGCTGTCCATGCTTAGTGATGAAGCCAGGCTTTCAGTCCCAGTACTGGGGCAAGAACCAGATTTTCTAAGTATCTATATCTGCCATACATGAGTAGTGCTCTGTACACGGTTGTGGTTTGTGTTGTGCAGTTTCACTCTGGAGCCAATCCCAGTCACACTCTCGGGGCAGCAGTATTAAAATGCCCAACCCAAAGCCTGCCGGAGTATCACATCTTCCTCGTCATAGCAGTTACCATGCCGTTCTAATTAAGATCAAGGAATACAAGTATAACATTGCCAAGTTAGTCTGCTCAGGCAAGAAGAAACTTTTTTTTTCTCTTTTCTCCTGGATTTAAAGTGTAGGGAGGAAAAGACTCGAGTATGTGTCAACCATCTTAAAACGCTGAGGGAATAGCTTTTCTGATAGTAGAGTCAATATAGTAAAATGTAGACTTAATGGCTGGAGTCTGACAGCCATCTTTGACAAAAAGGTAACCTTTGAAATGGAAACAGAAAATTTGGGTCCCTGATGTCACAGAGTAGGAGTCCAGTTTGAGACTATTTATTACCATTTAAAAATGAGAAATAATATATAATGTTCTATTGTATTTAGTCACTTTGATTTTTTTGTTATCGTTATTCATAGGTGAACCTGATCCTAACTCACATTTTGAGTTACTTCCTTTTATTGCTCATTATTGAACCAAGGGCCCAGTCCATATGAGGCATATGCTCTATACTAAGCTAAATTTGTACCTTCAGCTAGCTTTTTCCTTTTATTTTTGAGACTGGTTTTTATTAAGTTGCTTAAGTTGACTTTGAACACACTCTGTATCCCAGGATGGTATTGAAATCGGTGTCCTGGAACCTCAGTTTCCCTTGCTGGCATTCCAGGCATCAAGTATTGTAGTCACTACACCAACCTTAAGAGTCCTCACTGACATTTTCCCACCCCATAGGATTATGTTATGGGCCCAATTATGCCCGCCTACATTCATATATGAAGTCATAACCTCCATGTGCTCTTACTCGGAGCTAAAGTAATTACATTAAGTTAGAGTTGGTCCCAATGCCCAATGTGGCTACATCTTATAGGAAAAAGAAATATAGAAGTTCTATGTGCACACACAGAGGAAAGAAAAGAAGGGATGAGTGGACCTTGTATTTGACTTACTGCTTTGATCAAATGCCTAACAAGAAGCAATTTAAGGGAGGAAGGGTTTGTTATTTATTTGACTTGTTATTACAGCGTGTGTGAGAGAAAACACACTATGGCATGCATGTTAAGAGTCAGCTTCTAGAATCCCGCTCTCCCCATCCGTCTACCGTGTTGTTCCAGCATCAGGCTTGGCAACAGGCATTTTTACCTGATGATCCAGCTCACTCGCCAGTAGGGTTTATTTTGACTTATAGTTCCATATTGTCCATTACACCGGGGAACGTGTGGAGTCAGGAGCACAAGGCGGCTGCTTATATTGAGACCATAACCAAGAAGCAGAGTGCAAGTAGGGAATCAGGCCATGCTGTGAAACTTCAGCCTGGCCGCAGTGACCCACTTCCGCTAGCGAGATTTTCTTTGACGAAGATTCTACAACTTTCCAAAGCGGCCACACCAGCTGGAGACAAAGTATCCCCACAGACCTATGGGGCAATGTCTTATATTCGAACCAAACAGCCCTCTTCCAGCTGAGAGGAGAGGCCACAGAATAAAATCTTGGACTCTAGATCTCAGAGGAAGCACCTTTGTGTTGCTGAAGCTGTCTGGTCTGTGGTTATTCCTTATGGCTGCTCAAGCAGTCTAGCACAAACCGAAGCTCTGGGCTGTGGCTCGGGGCCCACCCCAGCCTTGATTTCCTTCTCCTCACATTCTAATTCATCCTGTCCGGAAGCGCTCCTCAGTGTGCACGGTTTTCTTAACGAGATTTGTGAAGGCGCTCACAGCACCTGACTCAGGACTATTAAGCACATTAAGACACTCAATAAGTGCTTACTGATTAATTAGGACTCCCTAGGCCACACTAGGCAGGCAGAGATGGATGAAGTTGTTTAATAAAGTCTGTCCAAATGGACCACATTTCTTTGGCAGACCTCTCCTTTAAAGGGAGAAGTGAAGGAACAGGCAGATTTTATCTATTTATTTATCTATTTATTTATTTATTTATTTATTTATTTATTTATTTATTTATTTATTTATTTATTTTTACACAGTGGATTGTACTATCCCACAAAAAAAGCCATCAGGGGAAAGGCTGTGGAAACGATCTGGCAATGACAGTCAGGCTGCCCTATTTTATCAATTTCCTGTTACCAGTTATGTCTGTTTTAATATGGGGAGGGGGGTGTTTTCATGACAAGGTGAGCACATGAATCTCAGTAATGCAAAGTTAATGCTGTTAGCATATGCCTCATCATGGCTTCGCTTTTACACATCAGGGGATTTCTTCCCCCCCCCCCTTCAGACTATAATAGGATGGAAATATTCTTGCTCACTGTAATTTTGAGAAGTGTAAGTGAATGTTGGCTCCTGTGCCCCTTAAATTCATTGTAGCAAGTCTATTCCTTTTAAAGCCTAATTTTAAAAAGGAGGCAGGGACCTAGGCCTCTACCCTTTTAAGCAAGTGTACAGCACCGGCAGAGGTTATATCTTTACTCCTGTAATTTTCCCCTAGGGGATGACTAGACCTCTGCTAACAAAGTATTGGTTAAATTTCACCCACTGGGAAGAGAAAAATGACAAAAATTTGTCGAATTGCCTGGAATCAGGGCTGCAGAATATTTTCCCCACGAACCTAGTAAAGATGGGTGGACACTGGTCCATCCTTTGTCTGTCCCTGGGTGACGTGGCAGATGATGGATGCATCTGGATGATTAATTAAGCAAAATACCTTCCAACTGGACTCTTAGGGGTGTTTTTTGAGATGAAAGGAGAGGAGGAAAGTGAGATGAAATCACTCAGACAGTCGCCTCTATTTGTGAAGTTCACTTTATGCTTGGAGAGGATCCCAACCTTGGAGGTCGAGCCTTGCTCTGGAGTTGGCTCCTTTTATCCTGTGACCAGGTTTTGCCTTTTGAGAGTATCTTCTGAGAAACCATCCTGTTGTCTTCCAAGGAATACCACAGAGCATCCATTAGATGGCTGCCTCCTAGGAAGTACAGTAGAAGAATAATCTTCTCATGGGGGCCACGGGTTGACCCGGTACTACTTAAAATTTAAATCTCCTTGTACCTGACTAGGTTAAAAATATTCTCTTAGGAATTTTGATTGTTAAGGATTTTAGGAAATGCCCCATGGATAACTTTCACCTTACAAATTAATATCTGATGATATTTTATGCAAAGGTTCTGTTTTAAAAGAGAGGCTTGAACATTTTACTATTATTTTTCACATTTTGACCTTGAATAAGATGAGGAAAATCTCACAATTAAATGTCTGTTTTTGATGCTTAGCTTATGCCTATAATTTTAAAAAAGTCTGTATGGGTAAGTCTATGCGTGTGTTTGTGTGTGTGTATGTATGTTTGTTATGGTGTGCACTTGGCCTGTCTGTAGTGTCTTTCTTTTATGTACTTGGCATGTGTCTTAGTCAAGACACCATGACCAAGGCAACTTATAAAAACAAACACAAACCAAACAAACAAAGTTTAGTTTATCTTGTAGGTTCAGTGGGTTAAAGCCCATAATGGTGTGAAGAAGGGATGAATGAGAGATCACATCTTGATCTACAGCTACAAGGTAGAGAGAAAAACACTTTGGGTGGCAGGAGCCAAGTCTTCTGAAATCTCAAAGCTCACTCTCAGTGACACACCTCTTCTAACAAGGCCACGCCTCCTAATCCTTCCTAAATGGGGAATAAATAGGGAATAAGTATTAAAATATATGAGACTAGGGGGTTCAATCTCATTCAGACCATCACCGCGTGTGTGTGAGATATTGTGGTATCTGGTGTGTCCTTGCTAGGTATGTATATTGTGCTTGTGTTTAAATAGATGAGGAGAAATTAATTTCCCATTTGGAGAGATACCTGAAAGGGCTGCTACTATTTGATCTGTGGGCAGCAGACCCTATGGCCATAGAGGGGAGACTCCTGTTCTCCCAACAAGAGCGCGTAGCGATCCTGTGGAGGTGGCATGCCGGTATGTTACTGTTGCCAGCTTTCAGGCTTGGGTTCACTTAAGGGTTTTCTCCACCAAGATTTCCCATTTCTCTCCAGCATCACGCAGTGGCTGCCAGTCAGACTGAGCTCTCGGGGCAGAGGTTGTGGAGAGGGGAATAAGGAGGCTGTCACCAAGACCAGGTAAGTGATAGTCATCTCTTCCCAGGTGCTGATGGCACCACCCTACTGGCTGGATGAATATCTGCTCCCTAAATGGACTATGTCTTAGCCATTTGCATCAGACTATCTCTGAGCAAAGGGTTGAACATAGGAAATTGATGTGTTGATATAGTACCAGGTTTTGTTTGTGTCCTAGTTGGAAAAAAAAATGCCCAGCAAATAAATGATCTGACTTATTTAGAGGCAACCATAGACTGGTAATGTCTACATGACTTGGAAAGCAGAAAACATGAGAGATTGATTTTATCATTATTCTATAAACTTTCATATGGATTGCAGCCATTATGGATTATATATATGTATGTTTTGCATATGCATGTATATATAATGAAATATGTAAATATAATTTTATATATATATATAACAAGAGTGAACTTGTTTTCCCAACAGAAGAGACAAGGAAATGGTAGGGTCTGTGGTGAAGACAAAATGAGAGTCAGAAATAAAACCAACATCTGGTTGAGACTGCTCCAGTGCTAACCTTGTTCCTTTAACTAGCTTAACATTTTCTTGAGGATGTCGATAACTTGCTCCTTTTACATCTGCATCCCTGCACAGCCTCATATTAAAGCTTGTTCTCTATGAATCTTATTGGTGAGTATGAAGACTGAGAGGAGAAAGATGAGGCTGAGAAAGGAGACATAACAGGAAAGAGTGGGATCAGGGCTTAGGGAAGAGGGGTAATTATGAAAGGGGGTGGGGCTTCACCCTCTAACCTCAGGCAAGTCTATGGTTTCAAGTTCCTAGTCTGTTAGTGGGGACAGGATGGCAGCCTCGACTGTTACAGAAGTGGAATGATTTGTACTGGAGTACAGCTACACTTGTCTGTTATGAAGGGGACCCTTAAAAAGCAGGTGATGTGCGAGGTGGAATCATTGGGCACTCTCAGAGAGTTAGGTGGAAGTTTCTGGTGCCCGTTTTAGAAAAGTAGACATTGCCTGAGGGGTCCTCTGGTCAGGCTCTCTTTGTATTTTGGGGGATTAAAAGTTAAAGTCTTGGACATGTATCATAAGAGGAAGAAAAGGGCTCTGGGTCCTGTTGGGTCTCTCTGTTGGTCTCTAGTTGCTACCTTCAGCAAGATCCCTTAGAATACATGATAGCTAGATATGACCTAAAGCAGTAATGGCTAGATCTCAGGGCCCAGCACAAGGGCTTCATCAGAGGGGCTTAACACCAAAGGCATGGATGGCATTTCTAGAGTAAAGTAGGACTACTCTTCCAGGAATTGTCATTCTGGAGAAGTCTTCTTAGGCAGTCTGAGTTAGAAGAGGGCTTGAAGGAGTCTCAGAGAGCCCTTGGACACCATGCTAATAAGCTGTATGGGGAGTTGGCTGATTAGTTAGAAAAACAAAAGACAATGAAATCTGTGCTTCACATTTATGGAGCAGTTGTACTGTGATTAACCACGCTGCATGGCCTCCCCAAGGAAGGGGAACCAAGGCACGCTGAGGGCAATCATGAAAAGGCTTAGGAAGATGTCAAAGTTATTGATTACAAGTCTGCGTCATTCTGCTGTGGTTAGGTCAGGCTTTCTCCCTGGCGGAGAGACATTAAAGAATACTGCTCTTTCATGCTGGGTTCCACAGCACACGGGGACACCAGGAGCTCAAAGGCCTTTGTACCCACAAATGTTAGTGGGACTCCATGCAACTGGTTTCAAAGAGTCAGAAAAAAAAAGGCTACTTAAAAATTGCTTCCCACTGTTACAAATTTCCAGTCCACCGTTTCTAGCACAGGGCAAGAATGGGTGGTTTCTGGAAGGTTTGGGGGAGTCTTCCAAGATAATTATGTCACGTTGGCCTGAACACAGGGCACAGCTACCTACTGAACCTTTCCTCTTCGACAGTGTCTAATCAGGTTGCCCTTTACCCCAGGAACCGATATGCACTGGGCCCTCTCAAAGAAAAGCCCATTTTCTTTGAAGAAAATCTCTTCGAATGGCTCACTGGTATAAGAAACCTAAAAAGCCATTTTTTTTTTAAAGCCAAGTTTTTCCCCTCTCCAGCTTATAATGGAAAATTGAATGTGATAAAAAGTAGAAAAAATCAGAAAGTATACCCTGATCTTAACATTCTAGGTACAGTTTGTAATAACCCCCATGTGTAATAAATTGTGTGTGTGTGTGTATATATATATATATATATATATTATATATATATTATATATATTCATACATACATATATTGGCATATATACAAGTATATTTATAGATTTATATGATGCTCATATATTTAAGTTGTTTACATAATTGAGATCATATGGTGTTGAATATATTTGTGTGCTTTTTGCTTTCTTAAACTCAACATTTGACATAAACATTTCTCCATATCACCGAAAAGGTTTTATAAACATTTAAAGCCAGTAACTAACATTTTCCTTCAAAGGCACCACAATTTGCTTATCTGATCTCCCATTCTGGAGGAGAATTTCAGTTGCTTTCAGTTTCTTTTTTATTATAAATAGCACTGCAGTTAACATTTTTTTGTGTATGGTGTTTTTTTTTTTCTCTCTCTGGGTTTTAGGTGACTTGGCTTGACTGACAGGAACTTGATTCTTCATATGCACTGTCAAAACACTTTTCAGCCCTGTGTAATCTTATTGTTAAGTAGATGAC
Source organism: Psammomys obesus (assembly GCF_907164565.1). Taxonomy (NCBI): domain Eukaryota; kingdom Metazoa; phylum Chordata; class Mammalia; order Rodentia; family Muridae; genus Psammomys; species Psammomys obesus. Next base: position 15,877,101 of record NW_026593286.1, on the reverse strand, counting down.
TAATTTAAGAGGTAAAAAGTTACTCCTGAAAATTTTATTTTTCCTTATTTGCTTACTGTGCATGTATATTTTTAAAAGATTTATTTTTTATTTAATAATTTATTTTTATTTTATTTTTATGTTACATATTTTAAAGATTCATTTTTTTCTTTTACACACCACACACACACACACACACACACACACACACACACATACACACATACACACACATTCGTACACACTCATATACAAGGGTGCAGGCTCCTAGGGAGGCCAGAGATGGTGTCAGTTCTCCTGGAGCTGAAGTTACGGGGTGGGTGGGAGGGGGGGGCTGGGGGGCCTGTGAGCTTTCACTGTGGGTACTGGGAAACCAGCTCAGGCCTACTGCATGAGCAGCAAGTGCTCTTAACTGCTGAGCTACATCTTTAACCCCAGCATTAATATTTTGGCTTGTGAATTATTTTTTTTTTTTGGTGCATTTGTCACTTCTCTATTCATCTACCTACTAAAATTATGCATAAAAGAGACTCATAGTTTTTAATGTATATTTGTTAACAAATGACTTTGTCTTGTTCAGTTTAAGTGCACGAATTATGAATTACCTTATTACTTTTTTCATTCACCTTAAACACTCAGAGATTAGATACCAAACAAATATGTTTTTCATAATTTTGTTTTAATCTTTGTTTCTAAAAACAATTTTTATCCCGTTCCATCTCTCTTGACTCCTCCCATTATCACCCTCTCTATCTTGCCCTCCCTACCCTTGGAGTTTTCTTCTTTTTATTTTTTTCCCCATCAAGCCCACTCTGTGTTGCCCATCTGGCCTTGGAAGTGGGGTCAACCTACTGGGTGGGGGGAGGGATAGGTGCTACATCCCTAAAGAAAACTCATTATCCATCCAGTAGCAGCTATCAAATGCCAATAGCTCTTCAACTAACGGTGGGGGTTTATGTTTTTATCTTGTAATTTTTTTTCCATTTAACTTTTTATTCCATCTAGAGTTTATTTTGGAAGATTTCTCAGATGAAGTTTAAATGAAAAATTCCTTCCCAAATTGTCAGGACTTTATTGACAGAACAGATTTTTATTTATTTTTTTCTACCTGTGTTGACTGTCTTTCTACATATTGAACATTTACATATATTAGTGACAGATCCAGGCTTGATGTACTGTTTTATTGAGTTGCCTCGTCAATTCATAGACCAATATTGTGGTGATTGAATGTCTATTGTCCCACTAATTGGTTTAAGACATAGCAGGGCTCATTTCTGCTCGTATCTGCTCATTTCTTTTATTTTTTTGGTGTTCTTGATTATTTTCAGATGTTTATCCTTTAAGGTTTACTTTCAAGTTTATCTTGTCAGGGTTAAAGAGAAGCCACAGTGGAATTTTTGTTTGCACTGTTGTGGAAATGAAGACTAACCTTGTGTAAACATGCAGAGGCTGTTCGGAGCTCAGAGTTCTTCAGAAGGAGGAGCTGGCTCCGTCACCTGTGTTTTGGTGGTACAAAACTCCCAGAAGAGATGGGGGGTGTCACAGTGGAAGGCAGGAGGAGCTCGGGTGTGTCTAGTTGGAGGCGCTATCCTGGGAGAAGCTCTAGGTTCACTAGGAACACTAGCTTATCAGCGGGGGTGTGCATTTGTCTCTCCCTCTTGGTCCTCAGTTAGAAGAGGGAGAAAAATGAGAGGAGCTATCATTTCATAACCGAGTCTTGGTGATTTGGGATCAGTTGTTAGAGAAGGTACGCTTCACTTCCTAGATTGTTACTAGACGTAATGGCCCAGCTTCTGCAAGTCTGATGTGCAGCAGGCTGCCATACTGGGCTGCTCTCCTAGGTATACCTGAAGAGCCAGTTTCCGAGGAAGACACAGCTCTGTTGTTTTTTTTGTTTGTTTGTTTGTTTTTGTTTTTTGTTTGTTTTGTTTTGTTTTTGAAAGATGTCATTTTATTTTTATTTCTGTGTATGGGCAGATGCCTGTGAAGGCCAGAAGAGGGTGATGTCAAATTCCCCGGAGTTACGGACAGTTCTGAACTGCCTGTTGTGGGTGCTGGGAACTGAACTCCAGTTGTCTGCAGGAGCAGCAAGCAAACTCTTGATGGCTGAGCCATCCCTCCAGCCCCAGTTCTATTTTTATACGAGATCTTGTCATTGTATATTCAGTTTCCTGTTTTATTAAAACTATAAACTATCTTGAGGTAGTATCTTAATACTGCCGTCCGTGAAATGACTTTTGATTTATTTGTATATTCAATTGAGTTCTGAGCTTTCTTTTTATGGATCATTTATGCTGCTTTAGAAGGCTATTTCTAGTTAGTGTGGGGGGTGTTTTTGTGTTGTTGTTGTTGTGCATGGGCTATCTTACTCCTCTTTCTCCTTTCCTGGTGCAGTTTTACTGTATCATGAAGAATTTCCCAGTAGAGGGAATGATGTAAATGTATTACTCATGTATGAAATCCTTAAAAAGTGAGAAGAAAAGAAAATCTCTCCCAGCCATGTCACTTGCAGTGGCTTCTGGCGGAAATCCTTAGTTTCGGCTTCAGTTTCGATGGGGCTGGCTGTAGGAAGGTAGGTTACCATTTAGTGTGAAGGTGGTACAGCTTGGAGCATATTCTGTACGACACTGAAGAAACAGGATCCTGTAAATAAATGTCAGATACTTTTATTTTCAGTTTTAGACCTCCATAGCATTTTTTTTAAAGTGTGTGTGAGTGTGTGAGTGTGTGTGCACATGTGGAGGTCAGAGGGCAACCTTGGATTGCCTTGCCTCCCGCCTTGCTTGAAGCATGGTCTCTTGCTGTTCGTGGCTATATGTGATACTAGCTGAACCGTGAGATTCTGGTGGACTCTCTTGACTCTACCTCCCATTCTGGTACAGGCATTCTGGGATTACAGATGTGCATCGCCACATCTGGCTTTATGTGGTTTCCATGGCAAGCACTTCTCCCAGTAAGCCATCTCTCCAGTTCCTTCTTAGTATTTAGATATTATGGAATGTCTTTTATATTCCTGCGATAAAATCATTATGTTATAAAACAATTTTTACTTATATAAGTGACTTTATAAATATTCTTTGTGTGTGTGTGTGTGTGTGTGTGTGTGTGTTAGATTTGTTTATTTATTTTGGATGTGGTGTCACTCTACAGTTCAAGATGGTCTCAAATTTACAATCCTCCTGCCTCAGTCTCCCAGGTTGTAGGCTACAGGAATGCTGTCATACTCAGCTTCTGTTAGTCTTTTAACACTTATATTTTAAAATCTAAAGGATAGCTCTGGTCTTATAATGACTTTCAGCACCTATGTGTAAATACTTTGCCTATTGTATTGTCCATCTTTCGTTGGTTCATTTTTGGGAGGGACTCACGCATCCCAGCATACATACGCAGGCTATGAACTTTGAGGCAGGAGACAGAGGGCGGCACATACAACACAGTCCAGAAAACTTGAGGTACATGCTGGGGGGGGGGTCTCATTTAGTGGGTAATGGGGGATGCTCTCTATTTTTTCAGCAACTTGCATGACAACACAGGAAAGATGCTACCCATCAGGGAAGCTCACTGTAAACACCCTGGCTTTTTATTGGAGGATGATTTTGTGACAAGTATTTGCTTGGCATAATGAAAAAAAAATCCCACACCGATGGAAGGACAACTGCTGTGAGCATCAGACATAATGCTTTCATCAACAGTTTGGGCTCATTGAGCTGTTCATCAATCAGAGGGGTAGGGATGTACTTTAGTGCCAAGATCCCAGATGCTTGCCCGGGGCTAGATCTGTAAGCACTTCCTTTAAGGTTTAGAGGTGTGACCTGTGCTGTTCACCTTTATCATACTTGTGTATATGTGTGGTTGTGTGTGCATGATTTTGTCAGTGTGTGGCATCACAGGTATAATAACTTAATGTAGTAAATTGAATCGTCTATATGTATAAAACGTTAAACTGGTACAGTGGTACACACCTGTAATGCCAACACATGGGTTAGGCTAGAATATCAAGAATTCAAGATCATCTTCAGCAGCACAGTGAGTTCAAGGCCGGCCTGCACTGCTTGAGGCAATCTCAAAAAAGAATATTTATATTAAAATTAATAATCACATATAAGTTGCCTGGTTCCAGAATTTTCACTGGGAATAATTAAAAATAAGTTTATATCTTGATTCAGTTTGCTTTTCCTCACACATAACCTGACCCTGCAAAAGGTTCCCTATCTACTGAAATTCCTTAGTACAACTGTGTACCTGGTGATTTTTGAAAATTCATGATTAAAAACCGCTGGGACCCATTCCTCCATCATCTTTCATCCCTAAATGGCTTTACTTATGATTTTTCCTTCTATACTTATTGATTAGCTTTTCCAGATATTTGTCTGTTTTATCGAATTTTCAAAGAACCAATCCCTGGTACCATTTATCAAACTTGTCTTTGTATTTTAAATTTATTTTTGCATGTATTTATCTTCATTATCTTCTTGCTTGAGTTATATGTTGTCATTTTTCTTGGTTTCTGAGGCAGAAAAACATTGTTATAGTAATTCCTTTTGCATAGTATGAAATACTCGTGGTTACAATGCTATCAGTGTATATAGCTTTAGCTGTGTGCTGTGTGCTTATAGGTACATATGTGTTCATGTGTATGTTCTTACATATGTTTACATACATAAATTTATCTGATACTGTATTTTTAAATTTCTGCCTTGAGTCTTTTATTATATAAGAATGATGTTTTATTTTTTATTGAACATTTTGTTTTCATATAATGTATTCTGACCATACTTTCCCTCTCTCCTAAGTCGCCTCAGATCCTCCGACCTCCCTATCACCCAACTTCCTGCCCTTTGTTTTTTTCTTTCTCTTAAACAAACATGCAAAACACAAACAGAAAAGAACCAAGAAACTGACTCCCACTCTCTCTCTTTTCTCTCTCTCTCACAGGAAACCAAAATACACAAGCAAAAGACATTTAAAAAATTGCCTAAACAAAGCAATACTTGACAAAAAAATTTACAAAAATACCACTGAGGTTTTTTTTGGGTTGGCCATCTACTACAGGGCCTGGTACCTACCGTACCACCACGTGGTTAATATATCCAGTGAGGCTCCACTGGCGAAGACTAATTTCTCCTCTGCAAGTGAGTATGAATTGCAGATAGCTTCTTGCTTAGGAGCCCATGTCCACTTTCCTGTCTCGGCCCTGGGACCCCACTTTTCTGTCTGCAGCCCTGTGTGTGAGTTCATCTGTGTATCAGTCCTGGAGGGGTGGGCAAGGGTAGGGCTGAAGCTGAAACCCGTGACCTGTGTATGCTAGATTAAATAACCCGCCACTGGGCAACATCTTCATCTCTGGTGGATTTTTATTTCCCTGAGATGCTATGTTGGTAAGTAGCCCAGGCTGGCCTGGAACTCATGATTCTACTGCTCTCTGTCTTATGAGGGTTGGGAGTACAGGTATGAGGTAGCACTCCCAGCCCTCCTCAATGGAATTTCTTTAGTGTAAGCACCTATAGACATGCATATAGTCATGCAACCTATAGTCTTGTTGCATGACTTTTCCTGGCGAGGCATGAGGAAGTCTCTTTTTACCCAGGTAGAGTGGACACTGACAGGCCAAAATGAAGGCTTCCATCCAAGTCCCACTTGGTGAACCAATGAGTTCATCGAGCTACTTACAGGAGAGTGACTGACGAGCTGCTCCACCACCACAAACCCACATCCTCGTCAACTGGCAACCTGTTATGGGGTAGTGAGCTGGGGAGGGTCCTGTGAACCTTAGAAGCCTCAGGAATCTTGTGTGACTTGAGATCCTCCCTTCCAAAGGAATGTTGATAAGTGTGATCTCGTGAGAGTCTCTGATGGATCATCTTAGCATCTTTGCTTCAATATGGCCATCATCAGGTCCGACCCAGAGGAAACAGCTGTGCTGCCCCTAGACAGGTATTTCTGTTATTTTAGAAGGAACTTCTTGTTAGTCTAGCCATCCTGTCAAGGCAACCACCCTGAGTTCCACACTATTTATCAAATAGGGTTTTCCCCCTACTGTTAACGAAGATTCCAGTATGTGGATTTATGGCTCATACGTGGTTATACGTTGTTTTGCGATAGCCATGGAGAATATGAATGAAGATGGTATGTAATTTTGTTTTCATTTTGAGATGAAATTTTACTCTGTAGCCTAGGCTGGCCTCCTACTTACTAGCCTCCAACACACAACCTCTTGTTTCAGCCTACAGAATGCTGGTATTACAGGTATATGTCATTATGCCTGGCTTGCAGTTTTTTCTGGTTCCACCTAGTTCAGCATTGCTTTCCTATTTGTGTGAAAGACAGAAAAACAATAATTGTGATAGGGTGATAGGAATTGCATTGAATCTACAGTTTTGACATTTTAACTATTATTTTGACATTAGCATTTACTTATACATAGTTCAGCTATATACAGTTCTTCCATCAACATTCATATTGTTGATTTTATTCATATTGAGGATTTTATTATAATTTTGTTGTGGTTAAAAGAGGGATTGTTTTCTTATTTAGATTGTTTTCTTATTTGTTAGTGAATAGATACACACTTTGTGTGTGTGTGTATGTGTGTAAGGTTTGTATCCTGGCATTTTTCATAATTATTATTAGTTTTAGGAGGGTTTTTGTGGTACTTGAAGATTTTTCTACATCATTTCAGCTACAAACAGAAACCTGTGGATAAGGAACAGAATTTATAGAACTTATTAGAATTACTCACAGGCTAATCCAACAACAATGGCTGTCTACCAATGGAAGGTCCAAGAAATCCAGTAGTTGTTTAGTTCTTGAGGCTGGGTGCCTCAGCTGGTCTTCTGTATACTCCAGAATCCTGAAAGAGTAGCCCCTAGTGCCAATGAAGGCCTGGGACCTGCTTGTGAGAGCAAGAGCAAGCAGGCAAGGAGAAAGCATTCTTCTTCCATGTCTTTATATAAGCCTCCAGCAGAAGTTGTGGCTCAGATTAAATCCAAACCTCAAAAGATCTAGATTAAAAGTGGGTCTTCCCACTTCAAATTCTTTAATTGGAAAAAAAAAAAGTTCCTCACATGCATACCCCAGCTGCTTGGATTTTAGTTAATTCCAGATATAGTCAAGTTGACCACCAAGAATAGGCATTTTGGGAAAATTGCTTCTTTTTCTTGCCTGATTATCCTTGCTAGATTTCCAGTGCTATAAGAGAAGGGGTAAGTGGATTTATGCCTTGTTCCTAACCTTAGGGGAAGAACTTTTAATATTTCGTCATTGAGTATGATGTTAGCTCTATACCCTTCCCCACTTTTTTGTGTTGTGGTATGTCTTAACATACCTAGTTTGTGGATAGTTATTGTAAGGGGATTTAAGATTTTTCTTTTGTGTGCTTATTGAGACCTTATAACTTTTATCCTTCATTCTGTTAATAGGTTGTATGACGTTTGCTGATTTGCCATTGACTATTATGTATGACCTCTTCAATGTGCTGTTTTCAGTGTGTTTGGCTTGCTAGTGTTTACTCATATGTTTTTAGGATATTTTCTTCTATCTTCAGAGAGATTGACCTGTAATTTTATTTTAATAGTGTCTTTTTCTTACCTTTAATATAAGGTAGCATTGGACTTGTACATTGAGTTTGGAAGTGTTTTCTCTATTTTTTTTTTTTTTAAAGAAGATTTGGCATCAGAATCTAGAGCTGTCTTTGCTGGAAATTTCTGACTATAGGTTTAGACTTAGTTCCCTGGCTCATTTTTGGCTTTTTCAGAGTTTCTGTTTTCTCATGCTTCGCTCTTGATAGGTGACATTTTAGGAACATATTTCTTCTTGTTTATCCAGCTTGTTGGTAAATGACTGTTCATGGTAGACTCTCTTGGTCCTTTTGTTTTCCTGTGGTGTCACATGTAGAGGTCAGGGGGCAGGATGCAGGAGTCACTTTTCTCTTTCCACCCGTGGGTTAAAGTTTCTTCTTCTCACTCATGATCTTTTGAGTGTGATACATCTCCTGTGGGATCACCTGTTTGGAACACTTTGTCCCCATTTCCTGTGCTGTTTTGGGAGGCTGTGGAACCTTTAGGAGGTAGAGCCTCTCTGGAGGAAGTGGGTCCACTGGGGGGCAGATCATAGAATATACAGCCAGACCTCTCTTCTGGATCACTTGTTCGCTCCTCCTCTGTCCTTCTTGGTCCATTGAGATGCGAGAAAGCCGCTGTGTGTTCCCACCACAGGAGCTGCCTACCACCATGCCTCCTACACAGGACTGGATCCTCTCAAACCATGAGCCAAAATAAGTCCAGTTTTTCTATAAATGGCTTCTCGTCAGGTATTTGGTTCCTGAGGTGAGTAGTTAGTGCACCTTTCTTAAATAATAAAATTAGTTTCTCTACTTGACCATCCCCGACCCCCAGAAACCTTTCAGGGAGATAATAGGTCAATAGCAGTGCTAAGCAGATTTCATGTGCTTCTGCAACACACGCTAGTATAAAGCCTGCAAATGTGAGCAGCGGTGGCAATTTGCCACAAAGGAGTCTGTTTAGAAACAAACCCCCAACAAGTCAACACAGCAGACCAGTAAAGCCTTGTCAGCCCCTGCCAGTTAAGACAGGGGAAGACTTTTAGCAGGGAAACATGTAAAGGACTTTCTGGAAACATTGTTGAGATGTAGACCTGGCTTCTTTAGCCTAGTTACTCAGACTAGCCATTCTGAGACTGCTAGGAACCTATGCTAAAATGCACATTTCTCAGAACCTTCCTCGGGTCCCCCAGGTTGGACCCTAGGGATCCGTATTTTATATGCACACCCGTTGGGACTTTGTAGAGGCCAGCATGGTGGAAGCAGCGCCGAGTAGGCATCAGATGACCTGGCATGATCCTGGTTCACCCGCTAACTCAATACGATAGGGAGTTGGACCAGTCTACAGCTGAAGGCACTCTGGGTTTGAGGTGGTTATTAGCATCTGCAGTGAGAGCCTCCAACTTGGCCAACTAAAGGTAGGGTGGCATTCACGGTGCCAGTCAAGTCACCCTTGTTTCCCACACGCCTTATAATACGTTCAGGCGCAAGAACTGAAGGCAGGAAGTGGGGCTCTAGCTTGGGAGGACTCTTGAAGAACCGCCGGAACAGCTCTTGCCTGGGAGTTGTTGAATAGCAGCTGCTTGGGTCTAGGAGCCCCTGCAGCTGTTTGCGATATGTCAAGTGAAGTTTTGTTTTTACGTGTTAATAGACTTGGAGCTATTTTATAGTGTGTTTGACATTTTACAGTAGAGTAAAGTGTGTACAGGCCTAATTAACACAGATGTGCATTTGATAAAATAATTACTGGATATGCTGGAGAAAACAGCTAATTATATAAACAGCACAAACACCTAAACACGGACCATAAATACATATTTAAGAAGCGCTGGAAAACAGATGGAATTGGCTGTGGTTTTGTGAACAGATCAGAGTCATTCCATAGATTTCCCTAGCCTTGGGGTATATCAGCATTACTGTTTTCTGGGTTTTGTCCCTACCTGGTCATCCTTTTCTTTGTTGGGATGGAAATGAGAAATTATTTTTCTGCTGAAAAGATGTGGAATTAATACAAAGAAAGTGTGTTAAAATGTAGACTAGGGCAATAGCTCAGCTGGTAAAATGGTTCGCAGGCAAGCAGAAGGACCTGAATTCAAACCCTGACACTCATGTAAACAAACACACACACACACACACACACACACACACACACACACACACACACACA
>NW_026593286.1:15839762-15867387 GCF_907164565.1 Psammomys obesus | reverse complement strand
ACACACACACACACACACACACACACACACACACACACACACACACAAACTAGGTGTGGTGGTGTGTGTCTGTAATCCCAGTACTGGGGAGGCAGAGACAGGATTCATGGTTTGCTCTCAAGCCAGTCTATCTGACTTGGTAAGTTCCAGGCCAAGGAGAGATTCTGAAAAATAAGTGGATGGCGCCTAAGAAATGATAAGACATATAAGGTTGTACTCTGGCCCCCAAGACAGACAGACAGACACACACACACACACTTTAAATTATATTCATACTTGTACACACTTTCACAAAAGGACACATGTGCCTAGGTAAACATGAGCACACACATACACAAAACCACCACAAGAAATGACAATTAACTTGTGCTAACACGTGACAGGCACGGTGCCACCTACTCACCTTATGTCATTTAATCTTATCCTCATTTTAAGAGATGGCTGCTTTTGTTCTTTTTCTTCAGTAGATGGGTAAACAGGCTCAGAGATCTAAAGAATTTGCGAAGATTGTAGAAGATACCCATCAATGACCTCTGGCTTTCACACATATGTCCCCCCCCCCCCCCCCCCGATCCTACCAGAGATGTGTAAGATGGGAAGTACAAGATCTACAATTCAAACTGAGGTCTATTTGTTCTCTCTACTCTAGCCTGGTAATGCTTCTAGGAAAACTTCCAGCCTGGGCACTTTTGTGCTCTCAATGGGGAAGGTCACTGGCCTGAAGAACTTTCTTCAAGGGTCTCTGCCATCCCTTTGACATTTTAGTCATCAAAGTGTCTCCTAGATCAGACTTGGTTGACAGAAGGTCTTAGGACGACCCAGAGACTGATGACCAAGTGCACATGGCCAGGCTCTGGGAGGCTGCCAATCAGCTGGATGAAAGTATTGCACCATGAGGGCTGGATGCCTAGGGTTCCTATGGGAAGCAGGACAATCGTGTTCTGGAAGTAAGAAGTAAAGAAGAAATATTGATGGGCATCTTGATGTGACAGCTGTGCCCACATGTGGTAACATCTCTGCTCTGTACTGTTGGGAGGCAGAGCAGTGTAGAGAGGGAAGATTGGTGTGTGTGTACTAGTTTTCTATATTCTACTTCTAGTCTGCTGGCCCACTCTACTAGTGACTGTGTTCTGAACTGTGTTTTTAAGGTTGGCATCTTCAGCTATCTAAGGTGGCATGAGTCTCAGTGCGTGGAGATGAGGTAAAAGAGGGTTTCTTTTCTCCATCCTGTACCCCAGGTAACTTATTGTTAAGGGGAATAATCATGAAATGTGTGTGTGCGTGTATGTGAATTACCACAAGATGCAAGCGTGCGTACATACACACACACACACACACACACACACACACACACACACACACACACACGAGTATGTACACACTCCATTACCAATCCATGGTTTGTGTGTGGTGGTATTCTTAGCAAAGGTAAAGCCAGTAGCTCTGCTTATTACGATGCTATGGGTTGTGGGAATGCTGCTTTCAGTTCCCTCGCTCTCTCTTACCTCCTGCATGTTGTAGTCAGCTTGAGCAGGTCAGTGATTTCACAGGCCAGGGTAGACGTACAAAAATGGGCTTGACTGTTTTTCTTCTCTCTCTGACCACAGAGATGAAGAGATTGTGGGTTGGGTTATGAATGGGGAAGAAGCTGGGGTGCATTGGAATTGGCCACAGGAACAGTCACTTGGGAGTTTAGAGATCTTGGGCATGGATATTAAGATAGATTGTGACAGAGGATTCCCTACAAGAATATGTAAGGGTAGCAACCCATCTTGTGTGTATTAGTCTTTCTGGGTTTTGCTACTGATTGGGTTTAGATTTTTATGAAAGGGTTGGTTGATTGACGAATGCCAAGCCAAATGTCTTTGAGGGTTCAGTCCTACTTGATGTAATTAGCATGTGAGAAAACACATGTTCTCATGTAATATCCAGCCTCTGTGTCTTTGGTTAAACTCTGGCATTTACACTTCTGTTTAGATTTGAAGTGGCATGCTTCACAGTGGAAAATCTGCTTGTCAGAGAAATGTCAAGCATGAAAATGGAATATTCCCTCATCTCAAAGATTGAAACTAGAATCTGTACTGGTACAGATGTAGTTACCATCACCCACAGTTTATAAATGAGAAAGAATCTATTCAGTGACCTAGAAAGACTCATGCATTTCATCACGGGCTTACATCCATACCTGCAGGGTTAAAACGTGGGCTAGCCAACTGAACCTGCAACTCCCATCCAACATTAAGTACAAGTCAAGGTTAGAAAAAGTTAGTCTGAATTAACTGATCTCAGCTGTGGCTGGGTTTTTGCCTCAAGTGTTTTTTTTCCCCCTCTCTTCATCATTCTTCTTATTGAAGAAAGGAGAGAGAGAGAGAGAGAGAGAGAGAGAGAGAGAGAGAGAGATTGTTATATAAGCTGCTTCTGAAGAAATGTTCTGTTTTTGAAAAATATTCTATTTATTGCTGTTGATTCTCTGATTTAAATGCTGGAGAGTAGATCTCTGTATATGCAGGTCCCAGAGTGAAGATAGGAAAGTCAGAGAAGAGGCTCTCAGGGTCTCAGCCAGTTCACAGTGATGAATTGGGAAGGGTCATAGAGACCTGTTCCCTAGGTAGGCTTTCAGCATTGTTACAGAGGGAGAGAATCATTGTGTGGACTGATTTTATTCTTTTCCTAAGCAGAGAGGTGACAGATTTTGATGTCATGAATGTGAGCAACTTATTGTACTCTGTGAAGATAGACAGCTACATCTCAAATGAACAAACCTTAACAAATGACTAGGAGTTGAACACATTTTCTACCAAAACAAAAACGTTTTCTTTCATAAGAAAAAAAAAAAGTCCCTCGTGGGTGTTTTGAATCCCACCTAAAAATACTAAGCTGAAGAAAAAAATTGAATACTTCAAGAGACTAGCAACATGTGTAGCATAGCTTAACATTTGGTTCTTTTGAGAGTCAAATTTAGTGTTCTAAAGCCTTCAGATCTCATATGGCCATTGGATATCTCAGGATATGTTATGTGGGGGTGTCTAGTTAAAATTGCTAGAGAAAAACTACCATTTCAGCCCAGATCTTTTTTATTTGCGAGCTGAAAGTTTTTGTTTTTCACCCCCTTTCCCATAAGGAAGAAAAGATGGATAATTAATGTGGTTCTTTACCATTAAACGTCGATTTGGAAGCATTTGTCCTAAAGGTGGCTCTTCTTTAGGCTAGACTTATTCCAAGATAGCAATCCTGGAGTGTGCACAGCTTTGGATTTAAGTGCTTGTTTAATGGAGGAAATACTTGACCCTTCTGATGCTTAATAATATACCATATAAAACCCAGTGACCAGAATTAATACATTAAGCACACAGAGTGGTACTCAATGGAATGAGTCATTAGGGAAATACAAATTAAAACCGCACAATGACATACCACTGTATGGTCACCAGAGCGGCTCAGATTAAAAAGACTGCCCGTACCGGATATTGATGAGCGTGTGAAACAATCACAATCCTCCACTGGTGAGAGTACAAAAACTTATTATACCTAACTGGGAACAAGGCTTGGCCATTTATTACAGATTCGAATACACGCTTACTATATGACTTGAGAATTTTTCTAAGAATTTGCCCAAGGAGACATCAAACCTTTGCTTGGACAGACTTGTGCTTGCACATTGAGAAGTAGCTCCCTCCTACTGCTCAGAACTGAAAACCACCCGGGGCCCACCAGCTATGGTGTGTCCATACAACGGAACATTACTCATGAAGGAAAATGAGTGAACTCTCAAGTCACATGACAGCCTAACCAAATCTCTCATGTTCTGCATACTAATGAAACAAGCCAGGCTCAACTACATACTCTACGACTCAATGTATAGGAAATGCTACAAAAGCTGAATCAGTAGAGGTGGGCAGTGGATTCCTGGAGCCTTGGAGTTTACATCTGTTCTTTGAGTGGTGATCTTTTGTTTTTGTCTTAGTTGTAGCAGCCGTTAATGTTATTTTTATACACCTGTGCTTGTTTCTCAGTTTCTCTCTTAACCTGGTTATCACACAAATATTGAGACGCTTTCATATTTGTTTAATAACAAGCTTCACAACACAAGAACTGAGCAGTTATTAATTTATTCTTAACCCTGTAAGCTGACTTGGTTTCCTCCCAGGGTACATCCCCCAAATACTTGCGCTTTGTAGCTTTCTTAGCTCCAGCTCCCTCTCTTGATGTCTCTTGGCCCTTAGCCCTGTGGCTGAATCCCCTACTTCCTCCTCTAACTCCTCATCCCCTGGCTAGCAGGAAGTCCATTCCTATTTCCTCCCCTGATCAGGTATTGGATGTAAGCTGCTTTATTGGCATATCAGGGGACAAATGGGGAGCAGTGTTTACACAACTTTGAGATAGAGATTCTCAGAACAAGGATTTCAACCAGATATGAGGGGCACAGGAATCAGCATTTGAATTACACAATTACCTTATGTCTACACCTTATGTCTACAAGCAGCACTGACCATTACTGTAAACATTTGTTTTAAAAACCACTAATTATATTTTTTCTTTATTTAGTATTTGAAATTATTAACTAAAATATCATTACACCATTTCCCCATTTCATTTTCCTCCCTACAACCCTTCCTATGTTTCCGTCCATGCCTCTTCACTCCATCTCAAATTGATAGCCTCATTTTCTTTGATTATTATTGTTCCATATATACATTACACACACACACACACACACACACACACACACACACACACACACACTGATATTATCTAAATACTGGTGAGTCTATTTGATGTTGCTTGTGTGCATAGGATTTCAGGCCTGGCCATTTTATATTGGGTAACCAAACTGGGGGGCTCATCGTTGGAAGAGGCTATTTCTCCCTCTCTCAGCACTTAGTAGTAGTTCTTTGTCTAGGAGCGGGATCCACTGAGATTTCTTCCTTCCAAGCTAGCATGTCTATTGGTATTGTCATTGTTTAGGTTTGTTTAGGCAGCCATGTTGCTGAGGTATCATGGGTGTAGCTTTCCTGTTATTTCTTAATTAGGGTGGCCGAAATGACTCCAAAACCAATACAGGCCATTGCTGTTGCCCTCGGTTGTTGTTACCTTAGAGGCTGAAGGTAAATTCTCATGCTGAAAACACTGCACATTTCAGATACAAGACTAAGAATATTTGAGTTAGATCCAGTCATAGTCTTAAACATGGTAATTGTTACTTTGTATAAGTTTATAGCTCGCTGAATGTTTTAATGGAGTAACCATTCAACCTGTATTTGTGGAGAGGCTTGCATGTGCTGTCTTTGCTAGGCGTAATGGAGTAAGTGTTGTGTTATTTGTCAGAAAGAAGGAAGCTACACACATACACACTCACACCCTCATAAGGTCTTAAGTAAGTTGATGGTTTTGTATTCTGTTGTATTGGCGCTAGTGGCAGGTGCTACCTTAAAGGGTATGGCCTAGTCAGGACTTCATACCTCTAATCCTGGCTCCCAGGAGGAAAAAGTAGAAGGATTTATAGTTTGAGGTTTGCCTGGGCTACATAGCAAACTGAAAGCCAGCATAAGCTACATGGTGAGACCCTGCCTCACAACAACGGGCTGAGGATGTAGCTCAATGGTAGAGTGCTTGCCTAACATAATGAGGTTTCATGCTCGATTCCCAAAAATCATGAAAAAAAATAAATGGAAGAGACTAGGCCTGAGTTGCCAATCAGCTACATCCGAGGAGGGGGTCTAGGTCCTCTCCATGCATGATCCTTGTCTGACGCATCAGTCCCTGCAGGGCCCCCTGGGCTCAGATTTTTCAGCTTTGTTGATCACTTGCCCCCAGCGATGTGGCCTTATGAGGCCATAGAGGAAGAGGATCCAGGCAGTCCTGATGAGACGATCTTGTCAAGGACTACGGGTTAAGCTATGGGCAGATAGCAAAGGACGAGAACTCCTCCTTTCAGTGGATTAAGGGAAGGGGATAGGGAGGAAAGAGGGAGGGGGAGGGGAGTGGGACTAGGAGGGGTTGAGGGAAGTGGCTTCAGTTGGGATATATAATGAATAAATTGTGAAAAAAATAAAATCAAAAGTTTCCAATAAAATATAAATAAATACATAAACAAATAAATAAAAACTATACCACACACGCTTGCACACATACACACACACACAAAACTAGAGAGAGAGAAAGAGAGGAAGAATAGGCCTAGTGGATTGGAGCTAGGTTACTGTGAGATTCGCCTTCGAGGGGCTCTTGGGACTCTAGACTCTTCCTCTCTCTTTCACTTTGTTTCTGAGCAGCTTTAAGGGCAAGCTTTGCTTAGCCACACTCTTTTCACCAGAAGCTGATTATGGATTTGAACCTTGGAAACCATGAGCCCAAATAAGCCCTTCCTCCTTATAGGTTGCTGTGGAAGGTAGCTGCTAGGAGGGTGGAAAGTAACCTGTTGTGGACGTTTTGGTTTACGATATGTAAACATGTTTTTGTTATAAGCCAAAGCGGGGTGGGGGGAGGTTAGTTTGTCCACACCCGTTAATTGTCTCATTCGGAATATGGTCATTGCCAACTGGAATTAGTTGAATTCTGAGGAGTTTGAGGGGTATAAATATGATAGCCCAGAGGAAGAAGGTTCAGTGGCTTGGAGGAGATGGAGGACAACTCCTTGCTGCACTTAATGGTTTGCTGGTTTGCTGGTTACCTGGAATTCTGGATTTTCTGACAACAGACGTTGGTATTGACCCCAAAAGAATTCTGTGACCCAACCCAGTAGGAAGAAGTAGAGAGGGTCATGTCCCCTTTCCCTTACAACCTTCTTTTTTTCCCTACTTGGGGCTAGGGGTTTGGAAGGGAGATATAAGCTTTAAGGAATCCCCAGTTAAAGTAGGGTTTGAAAACCTAGCACCTACAGTGACCGACATAGGGCCTTCTAAAAGGAAATCAACATTCCCTCATGTCCTAATAGCAATACTGTATCTAAAATAGAAATTCACCCATCCAAGATTCATTTATACAAAATACCCACTGAAACAATAACTCTAGCAATTGACTTAGCTACTGAAGTGATCACTAAATATAACTTGATCTCTAAATAATTTAATTGTGTTGAAAATTTGGATGTTTCATGAAAATAATGTGTAAGAGTTCCAAAGTGGATCCTCCCAGAATTCACCTGCTCTGTTGACTCGAGGGTGTCTGTGGGCACATGTAAACACCAGCAAGCAACTACACTGCAATTTCAGTGTCATTCTTGAGTCAGAACTTCCTGATGTGTCTGTCTGACCCACTCAGGCCATCTCCCTCCATATAAGAGAGTAGAGCCACTCATTAGAGAGAGGTGAGGAAGAGGTGCTCTCATTTTGAGCACATTCTCTAAGCTTTATGGCTGGCTTTCAGTATAGTTATGTAATCCTCATGCAAATGCCATCTGCCATGTTTGGCACTTGCACTAAAATATTTAAGATATTTTATTCATCCTGCTTGAGAAACAGATTTTCAGAAATCAGATCTCCCCTTTCCCGAGAGCACAGCTCTGTAGAGAATGCATAGGAATTATTCCATGCATGACTACAGTGCCTATTTTTAGCCAGGGTTTGGGCTATAAACTTGAAAGTTTGCAAGTTTTTGTTTGCCATTTTGGAGCTTTGATTTTAAAACCAACTTAAAAGTTTGCCTGCTTGGTCGCTTTCTCTTCAGTGTGAATTTTTACTGTTCTTTTTAAAGACAGTTTGCACTTTTAGAATGATGTAATGAAAACTACTTTGTAGGTTTGGATGATTTTAAAAAAAGGAAAAGGAGAAGAGGAAAGAGATGAAAGAAGACAGATACCTGTCTTTATCTGGATAAAGAAAGACTCCATTTACGTGTCTGCTTTCCTGACTATCTATCTGTCTGTCTGTCTGCCTATCTATCCTAGTGTATTCATCCAATCATTCAGATACTTGCTGCCTAGCCCTATTTCTTTTCTGCTTTCTAAATTTGTGAAATAAATTATTTCACATGCAGGATAGATAAATACATAATTTTTAAAGGGCTGACAAGATGGCTTGGGGGGTAAGGGCACTTGCAACCAAGGCTGATGACCTGAACTCAGTCCCTGGGTCTCACGTTGTCTCCTGACATGTGGACACATGTGTATTATGGCACATGGACATTTACACACACAAAATCTAACTTAAAATTACCTATTACCATGTGCGTGCATGTATGTACTTGTGTACGTATACACACATCCCACAGGGTCCACATGTGGAGTCAAAGGTCAATGCTGTGGTGGTGGTTCTTTCCTTCCGCCATGGGTTCCAAGGGTCAAATTTAGTTTGTTGGTCTTGGGTGATTGGGTGGTTGAGCCATTTCATTGGCCCCAGTCTCTGACATTCTTCATTCCAGTCCTGTAATCTTTCAAAGGGAAGACAGGATAGATGATAACAAACCTGGAATATTTTGGAGAACTCACAGGTTCAGAAGAAATTGAAAAATAGAGGAAGAAATTTAAAATTGTAGCATTTTAAGAACTATGATTCAAGGAAGCCTCCAGGCCAGGCTGGTATCTCCATGTAGTGGACTCTTTAAGTAAAAACAGATACTTCTCTATTTCTCAGAAACTTTTTTTTTCATTTTCCCTCCTATTGATTGTAATTTAACCAATCAGGATAATTATAAGTTCTAATCTCTAACAAGGGTTATACTTAAATTTTTAAAATAACTTTTGAAAGATGGAGTTGTCAGTATGACATGGAAAGCTAGCTAGCTTACCTTTCACCTAATTCTACGTTTGGACAATGGGATTTTAAAAAATATTTTTTAAGATTTTTTTTTTATTATAGAAATTTTACGTACAGAAAAGTTGGAAGAATTGCGCATCAAAGAGCCATGTATTTAAGTATGACTTTTCTTTTGTTGCTATAATTGGAGTAAATTTAGCAGTTTAAAATAATAATAATAACATATTATATTATAGTTATGGTTGTTAGGAGTCAGAATGAGTCAAATCAGACTAAAGTGAAAGTAGGGTCATGTTTTCATAACGTCCCAGGAAAGGCTAGCCTTTCCCAACTTCTATTTGGGTTACCCACATACATGGCTATAGCCACTTAGGGAAGTCTCTGCTTTGTTGGCTGTGTTGTCTGTTCTACCTCTGTCCTTCTTGGTTCTGTTGTTAAGGACCTATGATTAGTTGGACAAACCCTGATAATCTTCAGGATAATGGTTCTATTACAAGGTTCTTACTTGTATTTGCAAAGCCCTTTTCATCATTCAAGGTAACATATTGGTTATGATGTAAACCATCTTTAACGGCAAATTACCATCTCCATGTAAATTTTTCCATTTTGCTCTATTATATATCTATGTATCCATTTACACCCATATTCACCCATCCATCTTTTTTTTTTTTTTTTTTTTGTAGTTGCATTTCAAACTAAGTCAAGTACAATAGTATATATTAGTGTAGTCTCCCTCCATCTAGTTAACATTTTGGGTGCAATTTGTTTTTTATTTTGATGTTTATATATACCTTAAATCAGCATGGAATGCACTAGATATCAATATGTCATTTGAATAGAGTGTGTTTTTTATTTTTGTGATTTTTTTCCCTTCTTCCATCACCCCTACCTCTATTCCTTCTTGTAGCCTCTTCTCACCATGATTCTTTTCCTCTTTCATGTTCCATGTGTCCTTTTGCCCCCTCTCTAGCCTTCCTCATCATGTAGTATTTTCCTCTCTTAGTCCCCATTCCAAATCAATTTGCTTCTTGAGACGAATTTATATACAGTGAAATGCTCAAGTCAGAAGCTTGCCATCCAATGTTTGGATAAATGCACACACCTGTGGCATACAGACTCGTGAGACACATGCCTCACTCCCTTACAAGTCTGGTGTTTCCTTTCTACAACCAAGTTTGATATTTGTTGACTGGAGATAGCATTGATCTCGTTGAGAGCTTTCTTGGAAAGCTTAATGCATTTGAGCTCCATCTGTACTGTGGTGTGTGTGAGAGGTTCTTCCTGTCTCATGTTGAATGCTATTGTAGGGTGCTATCGTACGGCATTAGTTCAGTTGCTTAAGCACCCTTCATGCAACCAGGGCCATTTCCTGCAGCCAAGGCCATTTCCAGGCTTTGACAATTATGGGTAAACACGTGAGAATGCTGTTGAATTCTTCTTGTAGTCTTGTGCTTTGGGGTTTTTTTGTTGACTAGGAATGGATACCAGTTTACACCGTTTTAAAAAGTGGATGTTCAAGAGATTGTACTATATAATACTTTTACATGGTAGATTTAGATAGTTAAAAGTGTGCTATTTTTAAAAAAAAAGTGAGACCCTTGAAGACCTTTGGTCCATCTGTTATCCCTATTTTTCTTTATCCTTTAGATTGTAGTTGTCATAATTATTGCCCTTATGTGTTAGAAACGCCACAAAATAAGACACTATAACTTTTGCATAAGTCTATACAGAAGAATCAAAGAAGTGAAGAAGGAAGACAGACAGGGGTAGAATCTACAGGTGGTGTTCCAGCTACATACCATTGGGAAGTAGAAAGAAAGTGAAGTAGAAAATTATATAAAACTCTATTTTAAGTGTTTACAGTTTTAGAGATTTAGTCCATTATCATAATGGCAGGAAGCATGGCAAAGTGCAGGCAGACATGGTGCTGGAGAGGGAGCTGAGAGTTCTATATCAAGATCTGAAGGTAGCAGAAGGAGACTATCCTCACTGGGTGTAGCTTGAGCATATATAAGATCTCAATGCCCACCCCTCAAAGTGGCATACTTCCTCCAGCAAGGCCATACCTACTCCAATAAGACCACACCTTTTAACAGTGCCACTCTCTACAGGCCAAGCATTCAAACTCATGAGTCTGTGGAGACCAATCCTAACCAACCACCACAACCACCATCATCACCTCCTACCCCCATCATCCTCCATCACCATCTTTTTTGAAGTAGACTTTGCAAGCTTGGTACTTATCCCAGAACACTTGTTCAATTTTCTCATTTAATTTTTATTAAAACAAACAAACAACAAACAAACAAACAAACATTGATCTTGCATGTATGTAAGCTTTGCCTGTATATATAGATATGTGCACAACATGTGTTCCTGGTGCCTGCAGAGACCAGAAGAGCATGTCAGAACCCCTTGAACTGGAGTTAATAGATGTTTGTGAGTCTCCATGTGGGTGCTGGGAATCGAACCTGGGTCCTCTGGAAAAGAGCAAGTGCTCTTGAGTCCTAAGTTATCTCCAACTTCTTCAGTCTTCTCTTATTTACTGATCTACTCTTCAGGATGCATATGCCTTGGAAAGAGATTCGGTACACTGTTAAGGTGTTCTGCCAAACACCTACCTCACAAAATATCCATACCAATGGTTTAGGGTTCATAGCACTGAAAGGCTATTTGTTTCATATAAGGCTCTCTGAAGTGTTCCCTAAAATACCAAATTCCCCTAGGGCCTTTAAAATGAGAATCACATTACAAAAATCCTATTTAACAGAATGCCTTGGAAACATACAAGGTATGATTGTAAAAGAATATGGCTGATCTGAAGGAGCAGTCCAGAACTTATAAATTCAAAGGGGTGGTGTTTCCTTTAACTTAATGAGTGCGTGGGCCTTCACACTTACCTCACCCAAAATGAGGATGACAGTGTGTCTCAAGACTGTTGCCAGAGGCTTGAATGAGATAGTAAGGAAAGAGCATGGGCGCAGTCAATGTTCACAGAATAGTAGCTTTTGTCTTCGATCCCAAGAAGGCTGTAGCCACTCAAAGCATAGAACGTCAACTTGAAACCTGATCTTCATGTCTCAGTGATGCATCTTTCCTTGGTCTGTGGTAAATGTTGAGACATGCACAGTGAAGTGGATGAAGAAATTCATGTGTGCATATGTTGTGTGTGTGTGTGTGTGTGTAAAGTGAACATACTATAGTTTGTATATAGTTTTTCCACACCCAAATTTCTGTTGAGGCTTGCTTCTTAGTTCCTCAGTGGGGCTGGCAGTGTTGAAAGATGGGACTTAATTATAAGTGTTTGGATCACTGCCTCTCTCCACTGACTTCTTTATTTACCCAGAATTAGATTAGGTACCCAGAGGCAAATTGTTTTAAGAAAATCAAGGCCATCTCTCGTTCTTTCTGCATTTATCTGCTTGCCCCTCTACCTTCTTCTGTGAGTTGAAACAATGCAACGCCAGCACCATCATTGGTAGCATACCTTTGGATTTTCCAGTCTCTAGAACTATGAAATTAAACCAACCTCTTTCCTTTATAAATTACTCATGTTTTCTATTATAGCAACAGTTAAAAGATTTTATTTGCACACATATTTTATATAAAATACACATAGACATACATGCATATATATGTATATATACATTTATATGTTAGCTTCACATATATGTATTAAATATATAACTTGGCACAGTGTGTTCAGTTTGTGGGGAAGGGAAAAGTTCTGTGTGTCTTTGGCAGGGTAAATAAACTCAAATGACAATAGTTGTGATGGCAATCTTTAGAAAATTCTGATCTTTACCTACACCTTGTGCCAATTACTTCAGAAACTGTAAAGGAGGCAGCAGTAGTTTCTTAAGCCTCAGAGATATCAGCTTACAATTAAACCTGAGAAATGAAGCTGGGTTCTGGGAGATCCTCAGTTCTGTGTATATGCCAAATCACATGGGAAGGTCTTAACTTCATCAGTGTCCAGACCTCATCCGTCAGAGACTACCTAGATTATCTGGGGTGGTGCCTGGGCATGTTATCCTCGTTGTGTTGTTTAGGCTTTCTGGCTGTCTGAGAATGAGTTGACCTTAAGAACCCCCCCAACCCCCCAGCTGGTGAGGGACCCGGGTGAAGGGAGTGAGGGGGCGGTCATGTAAAACATGAGAACATCTGCTTAAGGCAGCAGGTACTTTGCAGACTCCTGTAGGAACATGGGCTCAGTGCCACAAGCTCTGCTAGCTCTTCAACGGACACAGGAAGTTTGGATGTTTATGTGGAGACTTCTAAGAGTTTCATTTTAATAAAACATATGTAGCATGAATTCATCATTTTAACCATTTCTAGGTATGTTGGCCTTGTTGTACAACAATCTTCACCATCCTGTCTTCAGATTTTTTTTTCATCTTTCTCTACTCTGCATTCGTTAAGCATGAATTTTCCATTTCTTGCTCCCCTCTAGCTCGCAGCTTCCCCTGTCTTCTTCCGGTGAATTTGATCACTCTAGGCTCTCTAACAGAAGTGCAATCATACAATATTTTCATTTTATCACTGGATTCATTCACTAATGCCTTTTAAAGCTCATCCATGGTATGGGAAACACTACAATTTTCTTCCTTTTCAAGGATGAACAGCATTCTGCTGTGTACACAGACCATATTTTGCTTATGCATGTATCTGCTGATAGATAGCTAATTTGCTCTACATGTTGGGTATCATGGTCCAAAGATCTATAAATATAAGTTCAGGTGAGTTGTTTTCAGTTCTCTTGGAAATATATGTAGAAATAGAATTTCTAGAGCATGGGCTAATTTTCTGCTTAAGAGTCACTGTGCTGACCCTATTTTTCAAATGTCTGCTCCTCACCCAAACTTAAAGCAACAGCAGCAGACAAGCATGGCTATTCTGTGGGACTGGCTTGGAGATTAGAAGGTTCTGTGGGATGCAAATTTCTTTTGTTGAATGATTCATAAATCCAGATTACTTTTCTTGATGTCTCAGTTTTCTTGACTGCAAAGTGGAGAGTTTGAATCAAGTCATCCTTGGGTGGATTCATTCAAACAGTCCAGAGTGGTGGAGTCAGTATGATTGTAACTTGACTGTGGTTTCTTTAAACATATTTTAGTAGGTTTCAAGATTTTTGTACCGTGTGTTTTAATTATATTCCCTCCTCCTTCAACTCCCCCCATATCCACTGCCCCTTTTCTTCCCACCCAACTTTGTGCCATCTTTTTATTGTGTTTATTGATATAACAACTCCAATTCTGATTACAGTTCTTATTCCTCTCTCTCTCTCTCTCTCTCTCTCTCTCTCTCTGTGTGTGTGTGTGTAGCTTGAACCTCAACACTAATATTTGACATCCTGGAATCTCAAATCACTGAAAACCCCATGGTCCCACTGTCTAGATAAGATAAGATATGGGAAGGGAATCAGACCAGACATATTGTTTGGGTCCAATCTGACACAGCAGAGTTTCAATCAGCCGAGATCAAACCTGTTTGCACTAGCCACAGAACGCTCGGTATGCCTTTTTAAGGAAAGAATAATCTATTTTCCAGTCCCAACAAATTTCAACCACATTTGAACAGAACAGATCACATTTCTGAACTGTAGGCAGAAGGCTGCTGTGGCAGTAACATGATTCTCTGCCTGTTTGTGACAATCTCTGAGCACGAGCTCTTGGTTGGCTTTTTAAAGGAAGACATGGGTCTAGCCTTTCAGAGTTTGTTTGCTTGTTTTTATGAGCTCTTTAAGTGACTAATCCCACAGGACCACAGTGAATGCAGATGGCTACTCCTGGAGCCTTTTGGCAGCCTCCTAACTGTCCAGCAATTTGTGTCTCTGTAGTTTTATACCTAGGAGAATTCAGTTTGAACCTTTCTATTTAATTACTATTTAAATCAATGTGAAGCTTCTCTAAACGCCTGCTTTTCTTTCCCTTTCTATGTTTAACTAGACTCTGATTATTTTTTAAGAAAATAAAATTCTTATCAAAAGGAAATTTTCATATCTCAAAATAATACAGCAGGCATTTTTAAGTCATGTCAAGATTTCCTGATTCATGGTGACGTGTATGACATGTACGGCTTTTGTTGCTTAAAAGCAGGTGATTCTTGAAGGGCTCTCGAAGGCCTAGGCATAGCAAGCATGATGCTGGCAGGCCTTGCCCTTCCTCCTTTCCTCTCCCTTGTTAACTATAAATTACACCCCTAAAGCAAGCCACCAAAGTCTGTTCCCTTATTTGGATACTTTTTTTTTTTTTTTTTTTTTTTTTTGTGCCAGACTCATTCCTAAGGCTGATTGATTGCCAAGGTCCAGCTATCAAAGCATTGAAGTCCAGAAATCAAAAGCCCTCTTTGGCTCACCTAATTAACATGCCCAATCAAAACATACCACCACATCCTAGCCCATTCTAACACAGACCTCCTTTTTTTTCCTCTTAAAAAATTACACCTACAAGGCCATTTGCTGCTGCTTTCTGTCTGAATCAGAAATCAGTCACTTTACTTTTCTTTCTCCCTTAATAAAGGATCTCCCGGTGAAAAATAGGCAGTTGGGTGTGGTTTGTGCCTGATCTGGAGTCTGGGAAGGAACATCCTGCTGTGTGCAGGTCCTTTCAGTTCTAGAAAGGAGGACAGGAGATGTGGGTCCAAGTTGGTACATCTGTCTCCCAGCTCTGCCATTTAGTTATTCTTGGACTTTGGACAAGGGGGAATTGGTTCGTTATTTATAAATTATTTATAAACTGGATACTTAAGTAAAACTAAATTACCAGTATATGTGTGAATACCAGGTTAGGGACAGGGCACATAGTGAATAGTCAACAAATGGAATCAGCCATCTTTATACACGGAGCTGGGAGCCTGAAGACAGGTTGATTCTTTACCAAGTAGTTGGATCTTCGGGAACTGACAAAGTTAGGGGCTATCACACTCAGCATCATTTATTTAATAAGCTCATATTAATTGCTTCGTAGTAGCCAAGACCTGTAGTAGGAACTAAGAACTGGATGGAACTCATGCAGCCAGATGAAGAAGACAAATGTCTTGCAGCAGTTAGGACTTGGTGACTCTTTAGCGGAGAGCATGGGGGACCCACAGGGCCATCGTGCATTAAACCTTAGCCACAACAGTTTGAGGTGGAAGCAGTCAGAGAGGGCTTCCATGAGCTTTGGGGATATGGATGTGGGGCGGGGTGGGTTAGGGGGCATCTTTCTCATCCCTGTCTGTGCCGGAAGATGTTTTGGGACTCTTGTAGTGTGGCAGAGAACCCCTCCTGAGCATCAGGGCAGGAAGTAAGGTTTTACGCCACTGCTACATGTAAGCTTCCTGTTGAATGCCCCGGACAGCTGTGATGCTTGCTTCATTGTTTGTTTTCGCAGCAACCTCACTGCCCAAACTGACCAGCAGGGTGTCTGTGTTTCCTTTCAACTCCAGGCTCAAACCAGGCTCAAAGAAAATCCTTCTTTGTTAGTCGCATTGTAATTGTGGAACGCCATGTTTGAGGGAAGAGTTTCAAGGCAGAAATAGCCTTGAGGTGTAGCTCCATTGTCTTTTCATTTAGAGCAGAAGAAATTCTTCAGGTTTTGCCTGTAGCCTGAGGGTGTTGGCATTCTCAGCAGCCTGCAAACATGTATTTAAAAGCGTCTTTTTCGCCACATGCCTTTTACTTCTGTGCCGTTCATGGCAATGTATGAAAAAAAAATCTCTTTTTTTTTTTTTAAATCAAACTATCAGCCGCCATTTCCTATTGTCTGGGGGAATTGACACATATCTTCAGTGCTTAAAGAATGTTCTCTTTCTTGCTGTTTTGCATTGCAAATGAGCTTCAGTCCAGGGAAGGCCTAGGGGGAGCGGAAAGGCACCTTTAACGTTTGATTTTCCTGTTGCCCAGAGAGTTAGGATGAGTGACTGCTACCTAGGATGCCTGGGGACCAAGAAATGGTGATTCTAGGTCCCTGACTAATCCTGAAACCCCCTTAGAGAATACTGATGAAGGTGCTAACCCGGGCATACAGGAAGCAAGGATTCAGGAAACAAGTGGGGCCAAGAATCCCTGTAGGAAAAAGAGAGAGGGAGGGAGGGAGAGAGAGAGAGAGAGAGAGAGAGAGAGAGAGAGAGAGAGATTGAGATTTAAATTGTCCCCAGTGGTAGAAACATTGAGGACTGAAGGGCTGAAGCTGCTGCTAATTGGCTCCCTCTATAAACACATGATGCTCCTGTTATTTTGCTGCTTTCGCTGAGTTTCTTCAGGATTCCAGCTGCCCGTTTCTTTCCACTCTTGGTATTAAGAATTTTCAACTTCTAAGCCCTCGAATCCTGTGCTCCCCAACCCTACCCCCACCCCCACCCCCACCCCCAGCAGCTTATTTTGACTTTGGGAGGAGAAGTATTGGGTCTCTAGGTCCATGTAAGAACCTGGACTGAGCAGGAGGCTGCGATCAAGTTGGTGAGTTTCTCAGGGCTCCCGCTCTTGTTGTTCACACCTCTGAGTCTAGCTTTTGCAGGACTTCCATTAACATCCCCTCCCCCTTAGAATTCTAGGCACTGGCTGTCATATTCGCCCATTAACCTAAGACAAATGCTGAGGGCTTCCAAGCTTGCAGGCTGTGCTCCAGCCCCACCGCTTCCTCCCAGGCCCACGGATGCTCCCGCCCCCCACCTCCCCCACCTTCTGGTACAATCATTAGCGGTTTGTCCATTTCTCCACAAGGCTGCCTTCACTGTTTCTCAGGGCATCTCTTACCCCTTTCCCCTGTTTTATGTTCTGCAGTCCTGGCTGGCTCCTGACTAGACTCCAAGCATCTTGAGCAAAGGGTCTGTGTGTTTTGGGCACCCACCAAGAACCCTTGATGTGCACCTAGTAGGCATTCAGTAAGTGCTGGCAGCCCGGCTCCCACATATGGTTCACATTTGCTAAGAATGCCTGTTTGCTCTGATTATCTGCCAGCCAAGTGTACTCTGGGGTAGAAAAAGGTAAATGGACTAAAAGATGTAGTTCAAGGGGCAGTCAATAGTGTGCTCATAATTATGAGTGGGAATGGAATAAGCATAAACTTTCTTGCATAACTAATCAATATCTTAATATATCTCCACTAACGAGGGTGTGTTTTATGCTATTGATATTAAATATCTACCTATTGTGTCAGAAAGGTTTCAGAGTAATTGTTATTGATGGCAGAAGCCTTGTCAGCTGCTAAATGTAGATTTTCTTGATATAAAAAAAACAGATGACGATTGGCCGAGATTTATTTTTCCTGTATTGCTATAAGCCAGATTCTCCATTAAGCTATAAAATATTATGATACACTTGAAGCAATGTAATGTGATCCAAACACAGTTATAACTCATCCCGTTATTAGTCACATGCGCCGAGACATTAGCATAGCAGTTAACTAGTTCTGGGTTGAGTTCCCTGCTCGGGAATATTTTACCAATGTGCTCGCATTGGGTCGAAATTCTAGCTTAATTATCCGATGGCTGTAATCACATGCTTAATGATAATTGGCTGGTGGAATGACTGCTGACATGGGATTTTGAGGCTGAATTTCTAGATGTGAACATTCTTTGTGAGAAGCCACACCGTCGTTAGGCGAGTTTCAG
The DNA here is from genome assembly GCF_907164565.1 of Psammomys obesus. Taxonomy (NCBI): domain Eukaryota; kingdom Metazoa; phylum Chordata; class Mammalia; order Rodentia; family Muridae; genus Psammomys; species Psammomys obesus. The sequence continues at coordinate 15,849,100 of NW_026593286.1, read as the reverse complement.
TTTGTTAGATGTGGTTTTTGGTTCACTTAGCTGCCCTCCACCGTTGGCAGGACCCGTGCTGTTGCTTATGGGTGTGGAGGCTGGCCATAATAGTCTGTGTGTCCCTGTGCTTCCCTGCTTTGTCCAAATGGCATGAAATCACATCCCGACAATGTTTATGCCCACGTCTCGCTCAGACATCCAGTTTATCTGCTCTCTTTCCAGGTTTGTTTAGTTACTGCAACTTCCCCTGCTAGGAACTGCCATGGAGGATTGCACGAAAAGCTTCAATTCTTCACTTTTCTCATGGCCGCATTCTTTATGATGTGATTTTGCAGTGCCGATCACAACGGATTTGCTTCTGTTTTGTTTTGTTTTGAGACAGGGTTTCTTTGTGTAGCCTGGGCTGTCCTAGACTCACTTTGTAGACCAGGCTGGCTTCGAACTCACAGAGATCTGCCTGCCTCTGCCTCCCTGAGTGCTGGGATTACAAACATGTGCCACCGTGCCAACTTCCCTAGTTGCCTTTTGTTAAGGTGTTTTATCACAGCAATAGAAAGCTAATTGAGAAACACAACCTGCCCCTCCCTTCTCAGAGAGCCCACACTTTGTACTAAAGTTGTGCTAGATTATGTTCCTGGAAGCCATCACTTTTTTTTTGCCAGACATTCCCTGACTCGGCGAGATTTAGATAGATTTCCTTGGGGCTTCACCTTTTTTTAGCCAGCAGTGATTTATTCTCTACTCAACACTCAGTAAGATGTTCTTTGCCCAGAGGCCCCCTGTGCCTCTTACTCTTCTTCAGGTAGCTCTCTGCCACTCTGCCTGTCACCTTGTCTTGTGATTACTGGCTTCCCTTCCTGTAAGTACCTGATGGACAGGAACAAAGTCTGTGGATTCCCAATGCCCTGGCCGACAAGTTCACTCCCTTTTCCTCTTGTCACCTGGTGTACTCCTAAACAGAATTACAGAATGGCCCCAGAGAACGTCATGGAGGAGGAGAGGTTTGTCTTGGCTCCTGGCTTCAGAGGTTTCAGCTCGTGGCTGTTTGTATCTCTTGCTTTGGGCCTGAGCTGAAACAGAGCATTATGGTGCCAGGAACATGTGGTGAAGGGAGGTGCTGACCTCACGGCAGCCAGGAAGCTGAGCAAACAGACAGCGAGCCTTCAATGGGGCTTTCTCCTTCTGCTGCTTCTGTTCCATCCAGTTTCCTAGTGTGTTCGTTGGGTGTTGCCATCCACATTCATGAAGGTCACTGCCCCTCCCCCCAAGTTTCTGTCCTGCATAGCAGCTAACTCTGGAGCCACCTTTATGGACACACTCAGAGGTGTGCTTCATTAATCTTCTAGGAATGTCTCTCAGTCTAATCAAACACACAGAATTAACCAAGATGAAGTTTGACATTGTTTTCAAAAAATATTCCAAAATTGATTATTAGTTATTCTTTGATAATTTTATACATATGCAATGTGTTTGATTAACTCATCCCCTACTCCTCCCAACTCCTTCAAGACCCTACCTCTCCTGTTACTTTGCTCTCCCATTTCATATGTTCTTTTTGTAGCCCACAGATTCTAGTGAGTGCTTTCCTTAAGTGCATGGACGTAGGGCTATCCACCGGAGCATGGGACCCTAACAGGGGCCACTTCTCCAGAGAAACTCACACTCCTAAGCACAGTAGTCTTTAACTACCAAAGCTTTATGGCTAAGGGGTGGGTTTTTGTGAACCCTTCTTTCATTCATGCTGGGAGTTTTTCCTGGCTTGATCTTGTGTAGGTCGTGAGCAGGCAAAAGCAGCCACTTCAAGTTCGTGACTGTAATGACACCAGCGTGTACAGAAGACACTGTTTCGCAGCTGTCCTCCTAGGCACCCGACTCTCACACCCTTACTATGTCCGGTTTTATAACGTGCTTCGTACTATTTGGGGAGGGAGTGTGATGTGTGTCTCACTGACGTCTGAGCACTCCACAGTTACTGGTCTTCTGTATTCTGACCAGCTGTGGGTCTCTGTATTGATTGGTTTGGAAGCTTTTCCTATGAAATTGTATATACATACCTACCTATGACTCGATATTTCCTCTCAGTTTTTAGTTTGGAGAGTTATTCATGAGTCATGCATGAACAGAAGGAGAAGTATTCTTCATAATAGTGAAGAGCTGAAACCCATTGGCCCAGATTTAGGGTGTGTCTTCCCACCTCAAATGATCCAGTCAAGAAGATCCTTGTTTCTTACATAAGGTTTCTATTTCTCTGATGAAACAGCATGACCAAAAGCAACAAGTGAAGGAAAAGGTTTATTCAGGTTATAGTTCCGTATCACAGTGCATCATCAAAGGAAGTCAGGGCCAGGAAAATGGAGGCAGGAACTGGAGCAGAGGCCATGGAGAGTGCTGCTTACTGGTTTGCTCAGCCCGCTTTCTTATATCATGTACACCACCTGCCTAGGGATGGCAGAGCTCACAATGGCCTGGGCCATCATCCTACATCAGTCATCAAAAAACTGTATCACTGGCTTGCACACTAGCCAATTTGGTATGGGTATTTTCTCACCTCAGATTTCTTCCTAAGTGACTCTATCTGGGTGTCAAGTTGATGTAAAGCTAGCTAGCATGCCCTCAAAGGCATGCCTAGCTGCTTTGCTTTTAGTTGATTCCAGGTGTGGTCAAGTCGCTAACCAAGGTTATCCACCCCGCTTCCACTTTGACCTCTGCTTCACCATTGCTGTTGATGACTCAAGCCTGTGGCTTCCTGCTGCTGTGCCCGTCACTTGTCGCTATGCCTCTACACTGCCACAGTTTCGCTCATCCCTCGGGCAGTGTAATCCAAGATAAACCCTCTGTTCCTTAAGTTGCCTTTTGTTTCAGTGTTCCGTGCTGGCAACAGGGAAAGGGACTGAATTAGAGCTAGACGGGTAAATGATTTTTAGGCTTTTCCCGGAGCTAGATTGCAGTTGTGTAGCCCCGTGTCATTGCACAAAAGCATCCAGAGACAACACGCAAATAAAGGAGCATGGCTGCAGCCCAATAATGTGTCATTTGTGGACATTGGAATTTAAATTTTACATGTACTTCACAGGAAATAAAATACTATTTACATTTTTTCCAGCCATAGAAAAATGTGGAAGCCATTCTTTGCTTGCTGGTCATACAGAAACAGACACAGGGCCAACTATGGTTTGCCAACTCCTGTCCTAAATCTCAGCTGGAGTGACAGTCACCTGGGCATGTCCAATCTGTGAAACTTGTCTGATGGCATGCTAAGTCTTTGTGTCTATTTTATACTTAATTTAAAGTATAATGCAAATTATATTTAAGGAAAGCTTCCCAGTTTCCATAAGATAAGAGTATGAATCTGTCACTCATTTGAGGCCCAGCTTTTGAGGATAGAAATGGCAACTGTGGGTTTAAAAAAGATGAGAGCTAGGTGGCTACTTAGCATGTAGGTACTGGTTGAGGGGGCTGGCTCTTGACTGAAGATAGCTTTAGCTGTCCTCCAAAGTGGTAAAGAGATGCGTTTAGATATGACCTGCCCTTACTTGTTTACCCTCCATAGTTCCATAGATTCCATCCTTTCATTGTATCATCTTATCCTTTGATGTTGCTCTCTTGCAGCCTTTACATTAGCTTCTCCCACAAGCAGTATTTGTTTGGACTTATTCCTTATTTTATCAATTTGCCTTGTTGATTTTAATTGCTGTGATCTGAATGTGTCTCCCTAAATTCAGAGATTGAAAACAGTCCCCCATTTTACATGATAATGGTGTTTGGAGGTGGTACTCTTCTCCTGTGATGGGCTCATAGAGAGCGGAGCCCCTAGGGTTGAATTTGAAAGAAGGCAAAGAGAGACCCAGAGCACACTAGCTCTCTCTTACCATGTGATACATTCCAGCAAATTATGATGATACAACAAAACCTCCAGCATGAGCTTAAGCTTTTATTCTTTATAAATTACCCAGTGTCATATATCTTGTTATAGCAACAGACAAAAAACAAAAACAAAAACAAAAGCCAATACTGTCATCCTTAACTTATTTGCAGAACAAAATGTGATGGTCACCAGTACTGTCGCCAGAGCTTGGCAGAGAGTCCTGCACATGATAGAAGCTGAATAAACATTATTGGACAAATGTATCCTTTAGCAGATCGTCATGATGTTCTTCTGTGTGTGTGTGTCTGTGTCTATGTCTGTGTGTCTACGCAGATGTGCACACTTCCCTGTCTGTGGTGGCTGGAAGTCAGCATTAGCTGTTTTTTTTTTTTTTTTTTTCCTATCGCTCTCTCACATGTTGGTGTGACTGAGTGGCCAGAAAGCCGCAGAGATCTTTCTGTCTCCACCTCTCAGCCCTGAGATTACAGTTGCATAACATCTCACTTGGCTTTTACATGGGTGCTAGGGATTTGAACTTGGGTCGTCACTCTTGTTCCATAAGCACTTAATCAACTAAGCCATCTCTCCAGCCCTCAGGATATTCCTTATTAAATAAATAATTCCTTATTAAGTAATAATTGGAAAGGAACACATTTGGAGAGGAGTGATAAATTGTCTCTGAGATGTGGAGGAATGGACATGCAGACAAAGCCTGTGCTCTGGGATGTCCCAAATGGTCCACATTGGTTGATGGAGCATTTGGCTACAAAACAGTTCACATGTAGTTATTTAAACCTAAATTAATTACATTTTAACACCAACTTTCTGTGTTGCACTAGCTTCATTCAAGGGCTCAGTACCAATGGTGGCTAGTGGCTGTAAAGCAAAGTAGAATAGGTATGTTTTCTTCGTGACAGAAAACTCCACAAGACAGCATGGATCTAGACAGAAAAATTATACATTTCAAAAATTACTAAGGCCGAATCTTTGGTGTCATTGGTATGTCATAAGGATTAGTTAGTAATGGTCCTCAGGAAAGCCTTTTTGTATGTAACATTTGTTTTTGAAGTCAGGGTCTCATGTAGCCTAGGCAGGTCTTGAACTTGGCTATGTAACTGACAATGGCCTTAATTTCTGATCTTCTTGCTCTACCTCTCCAGTTCTGGGCTCAGATAGGGGCATGCCACCACCGGTGGTTTTATGCGGTACCAGAGATCAAATCAAAGGCTTCATGTATGTTGATTTGAATTACACGCAAGCTGTACCAATAAAGTTTTCTTGGGACACAGTCCCACTCATTTGGTTATATTTTATCTGGCTACATTTGCAGTGCAGTGGCAGAGATGAGTGGTTCAGCAAATATCATGTGAATCCAAAGCCTAAAATATTTATTACTGTGTTTGGTCTTCAATGGGGAAAAATAGCTTACTGGTTCCTACCATATATTACAAGCCTATTTTATATTATGGTGTTTATATTTAAGCATCCTTTGGCACAAACTCTACTTGTGTACTAAACAGCAAATGGAAGAAAATGTAAATCTTAATTTTTCAAGCCAGCATTCCTCTCTGTTAACCTGCTGGAGTAAGTTACTTGGGTTTTTCCACTCCCCAAAGGTATTCATACTTTTTGATGCTCTAAACCACATAGAAAATTTCACCTCTATATTATAATCGGTTGATATTTTTACGATAAAGTATTAGGATGTGATATTTTAACAAGTATAGTTTATATCTGTAACTGGTTCTAGAGTAGCGTATTTTATCAGCATCTTCTACCTATATTTGGATTATTTATAATTGTTGGGTAATGAATTCTACTTTCATTGTTTTCTTTTTCCCAAGTATGTGTCCTTTTGTACATTCTATCATGTAAGTGAAGCACATCATACACATAAAGACAAATGCTATTCTCACTTAGATATAGATGCTTTTAAAAATGTCAGTTAAATGTAGACAGTGGGCTGGAGAAATGGCTCAGCAGTAAAGAGCACTTGTTGCTCTTATGAGAATCAGTATTTGGTTCCCAGCATCCACATGGTGGGCTCAAAACCATAAAAACTTCAGTCAGGGGATCTGATACCCTTTTTCTGGCTTCTGCAGACACCAGGCATCCATGTACTATACTAACATATATGCAAGCAAAACATCCATACATCAAACAAACAAACAAAAAAAACCCTAGAGTAGTAGAATAGTGATTTCCAGAGGCCAGGGAGAGTGTGTATAAATAATTGTTTAATAAGAACACAAATATTGTTAATTAAATCCCAGTGTTTGACAGGTAGTGGTGATGCATGCCTTTAATCCCAGCACTAAGGAGGCAGAGGCAGGTGGATCTCTGAGCTCTAGGCTAGCCTAAACTACAGAGCGAGTTTCAGTTTTATTCAAATTTATTTCTCTCATTAGCTTAGTGTACAATACTAGTCCTTTTATATCTTGACTTTTAAATTCTGTGTGTGTGTGTCTGTGGATGTACATGTGAGAGTGTGTGTATGCAAGTGTGTGTGAATGTATGTGTGAGTTTAAGTGTGTAAGTCTGTGAAAGTATGCATGTAAGAGTGTGTGGAAGTGTGTGTGTGTGTGTGTGTGTGTTGGTATGTATATGTATGTGGCCCTTGCATGCATACGAGTGTGTGAATGTGTATATGTGTGTTGGTATGTTTATGTATATGGTCCAGGCATGCACGTGTGTGTTGGTGTGTTTATGTATGTGGTCTGTTGCATACATATGAGTGTGTGCTTGTTGGTGTGTATATGTATGTGGTCAGTGCATGCATATGAGTGTGTGAGTGTGTGTGAATGGAGGGCCCTGAGCACTGCTTCCTCATTATTGCTTTCACATAGGCTCTCTCAATGAAGGAGAAGCTCTCCCTTCCAGCCAGTCTGACAGGCCAGTAAGCTTTAGGCATTCCTCCATCTTTACACCCCCCAGTGCTGGGTGACAGACACAGATAGCTATGCCTGGCTCTTTTTTTCCCCTTTTCCCATGTTCTTTTTCTTTAAAAAATTATTTATTTATTCACTCTACATCGTGATCGTAGCTCTCTCCCTCCTTTACTCCCCCACCCCACTCCTCAGAATAGAGGAGTCCTCCCCTACACACTCACTCCAGTTCATCAAGTTGCATCAGGACTGAGCATGTCCTCTTCCCCAAAGGAGCCAAAACCATGCAATGGAAAAAAAGAGAAAGCATCTTCAACAAATGGTGCTGGTCTAACTGGATGTCTATGTGTAGAAAAATGCAAATAGATCCATATTTATTTTCCTGCTCAAAACTCAAGTCCAAGTAGATCAAAGACATCAACATACAACCAGATACACTTAATCTTTTAGAAGAGAAAGTGGAGAAAGCCTAGAACTCATTGGCACAGGATACAGCTTCCTGAACAGAGCACCAACAGCACAGGCTCTAAGATCAACAATTAATAAATGGGACCTCTTGAAACGGAAAAGCTTCTGTAAAGCAAAGGACACCATCAATAGAATGAAACAACAGTCTACAGATTGGGAAAAGAGCTTCATCAACCCTACATCCGACAATGGGCTAATATAAAAAAATATACAAAGAACTAAAAACAAACAAACAAAAAACAAAAAAACTAAGCACCAACAAAGAAAATAATCCAATAAAAGTGGGGTACAAAAATGGGGTACAGAGCAAAACAGAATTCTCAACAAAGGAGTCTTTAATGGCTGAGAAACACTTAAAGAAATGCTCAACATCCTTAGTCATCAGGGAAATGCAAATCAAAATGACTCTGAGATTCTGTCTTACACCCATCAGAATGGTTAAGATAAACTCAAGTGACAGCACATGCTGGCAGGATGTGGAGAAAGGGGAACCCTCCTCCACTGCTGGTGGGAGTGCAAACTTGTAAGTGGGTATTGCGGATTTGAACTCAGGTCCTTATGTTTTTTGCAAAGCAAGCACTCTTATCCACGGAGCCATCTCCTGAATCCCTACTTTAAAAAAAAAATGGGAAAACCTTCCTTTGGGGCTATTGAGATAACTCATTGGGTAGAAGTGCTTGTCACTAAGGCTGGCAATACAAGTTCAACCCCTGAAACCCACATGGTGGAAAGAGATGATTCTGCAAGTTGGCCTCTGGCCTCCACGTGTATACCATCATACTCCCCCCCCCCCCCCAAATACACATAACAAGAAAACAAACAAACTAACCAACCCTTAGTTTTGTTTAATCTCTTGGCTGGTTGTATTTCATTGCATGCATGGCTTTTTGGTGGGAAGGGAAGACAGGTTGGTAATATAGAATTAGCCCTTGTGTGTCTAAGAAGCATTTTATGTTGTATTTACTCAGAAAAGACAAATGAGCTTTTGCTTTTGAAACCGTCTCCCTCTCAGGTTCTGGCAATTAATGCTTCAGAAGACAAGTCCGGGCTGACCCAGTTTCTCTTTTCTTTCTTCTAAAACCTATTGTTTCTTATTTGAAAAATTGAAGGGTGTTTTCTTTATTCATACGCTTTTCAAAAATTACAAAATTTAATCTAGTTGAAATGCTCTCTTTCATTGATTTTTTTTTTCTCTCTTTCGCTGGTTCATGATGAACCAAACAGAAAACAGCATATCTTCAGGCATATCTATGATGCTTCTCTTTTGTTGTTGCTTTTTTTTTTATTCCAGTATTTTCTTTAGAAACATTCTTCATCCGTGTTTACTGCCTCGTCTGTGTTTTCCCTCCCGTTACCTCGAATTGTTTTCATCTCTGCCCAGTGAGAATTGAGAAGGCATTGAGATGTTAATCCTGCCGCTGGCTGATATGACTTATTTTCCTGTTTTATCTCATTATCGCTGTCCCTGTCACAATGAATCCATTGCTGTGTTTGGTTCTCAGCTGTCTTCCTTAACTTACCTGTCTGTTTTTCTTCCCATTATTCTGGCATCGTCTGTGCATGTTGTCTTTTTAAGAAGAGCATTGTCTTAGATCCTTTTTTATTAAGCTCTTCTTTCTTCTGTAATCTAGGTAAAATAATTTCAGAAGTGCTTCTGTTTGTTGCTCTTCATTCCATCTCTTCTGTCGAGCTGTATTTTCCTATCAACATTAGAATATTTTTTTTGGTCTTCTCTTTGCATGAGGCGAGATCTCTGTAATTATAGCGGTTCCCACTGGCAGTGTTCCCATCAGTCAGATGGCCTGCCCATGGCCTCCTTCTCTGTCTGGCTGAAAGTAAATAGTCTCATTATTCCTAAGCGAAGTCTTAGGAAACACATGACTGTGTGAACGGGGAATTCCCAAATCTAGCTTGCAGCTCAGCCTCAGGTAAGTGAGTTCACCATCCAGCCTGCTGGTGCCTTGGTGCCTTTAAACTACACCTGTGCAAAGCCACAATCTCTAGAATGTTCCAGGTTCTTCTTGTCTCTGCTCACCCTGCCTCCAAGGTGCTACATTATGGCAGAGATTAGATTTTCCAGAATGCCATGTGCCTTCCTTCCTTCCTTCCTTCCTTCCTTCCTTCCTTCCTTCCTTCCT
>NW_026593286.1:15733754-15839752 GCF_907164565.1 Psammomys obesus | reverse complement strand
CCTTCCTTCCTTCCTTCCTTCCTTCCTTCCTTCCTTCCTTCCTTCCTTCCTTCCTTCCTTCCTTTTTTTCTGAGCCAGGGTTTCTCTGTGTAGCCTTAATTGTCCTGGACTCGCTTTGTAGATCAGGCTGGCCTTGAACTCACAGAGATCTACCTGCCTTTGCCCCAACGAGTGCTAGAATTACCGGCGTGCACCATTGCACCTGACAAGTATTTATTTCTGAAGGGGTCACGAAATGGCTCTGTGATGGGGATACAATGGCTGGACTGCAGAAGAACCCTACCTGTGCAGACTTGTGGGCTACACACAGCCTTGAGTTCCGAGTGGGATAAGCACTGTTCCAGTATTCTTCCTTCCAGTCTCTGAAGCTGTTTGTTTCATAGAGGGGGAATCCTGCATATAGGATGGAGTGATATGTGGGGACATCTCAGTTTAATGTCTAAGGGATGGATCCTAAGATTAATGATTGTCAATGTTTGTTGCTGTTAGTATTGGCTTTTCCTAGTTTATTCTCTTTCAGTTAGGCATGAAGAGAGTAGGTAAGTCTGCTTGCATTGCTATGACACAATAATGAAGGCTGGGTAGTGTTATAAAGTAAATGGGCTTGTCAGGCTCACAATTCTGGTGGTGCGGAGGATCCAGAGGGCAGGACACTGGCTCCATCACACAATGAAAACGTGGAAGGAGAAGTGACCAGTATGCTGAAGGAGCATGTGCCCAAGAAGAAAAGAAGGAAAATGGGAGGGGTTTCCTCTTCCCACAGTTTGCTCTCAAGGACAGTAATCTCCTACCAGGCCTGCTCACCTTCAGGTGTCAGCAGGATCCTGCTCATGAAGGTGGAGCTCCATGATATAGTTACTTAGCCAGAGCCCCTGCCTTGCAAAGGTCTGACCGCCTCAGTGCCACCATCCTACTGTGCAGGCTTTGAGTTTCTGAACCGGGGAACCAACCACGTCTAAATCACAGCAGAGAGACTGGGCAGCATAAGAGTTTCATAGCTCCAGAGTGCTTCCTTTGTCATCCTTGGCTTGTTTGTTTTGAATTAGGGTTTCTCTGGAGAGGGCCTGACCAACCCTCCTGAAGCCATTGCTATTTTCAAAGGTGCTCTGGGAATTTGGCTTTGGAGCAATGGGCCTGTCTTTTCTGTTTGAGTTCAGGATTTAATTGTGCAGTATAGTGACACCGACTCAAGAGATCTGGGTGGGTGAAACCAGTTTTGAACAAAGGGAGAAATGGTATGAAGACATGGGACCTATGCTGCATCCCCGAGCATCTCCGAACACTGGCTGGGAGATGCTTTGCTCATGGAGTCATTAGTGGAGGAGATATCATGCCTGTGAGTTGAAGGTAGTTCTAGTGAGGCTGTCCTTTTATGAAAACATGACTGGACCTGGAGAGGAGGCCCAGTAGTGGAGAGTGGATACCACTCTTGCAGAAGACCAGTGCTTGGTTCCTATCTATTGTCCTTCTCTGTCCTCCACTCTTGTGCATACTTCTTATACACATACACACACACACACACACGTATGCACACACACACACACACACACATACACACACATGAATTTTTTTAAAGCCTTTAAAAAAATACCAAGGAGAAATTTGACATTATTAACATTTATTCATGCAGAGGAATACCACTGCCCAAATGTGACATGGTCCTTTATTTCTGAATTGGCAATGCAAGTCTGATCACTGTGTGAGCTCACTCACACCTTGTGTTTTACCCACGAGTGTTTACTGTATGGCTATAGCGGCAACAGGGAAGGGCTTCTCTCTCTCACCCTGCTGCTTTGGGGTGTTTGCATCGTCTCGTCTCCGTGAGGAACCTTTCCTCACATATAGGAGAAGAATGTCTAGAGGCCCCCTCTGGCTCACGTAGTCTGGCCCCTTGTTAGAGTTCTTTGGAACACAAGGCAGCTTTTTCGGGAGGCGGGAAGGTTTGATTTCCTGTGGTCTGTCCATGCTAACTAGCCCACAGGCAGCAGGTATCTGGAGTTGCACTATTCTCTACGGTACCCTAATGAGCAATCGCAAATTGGAACTGTTGAATCTTTCAGGCTAGCCTTCTTCCCCAGTGATATGTCCTGAGATTGCACATTACAGAAAGGAAGATGTGTTTTCATGGACTCCATGCTATAAAATATTTATGCCCTGCCTTTGGTTATATAAAGTCTTTTGCTGTGTAGGTCATTTTCTCAGCAAAATGTTCCAGTATGCGCACAGCCTTCTAAAGCCCCTGTGGATCTTCAGGGCAGGCACACAGACAGTCCTACAGAATGAGACACTGTCAGGGCTGATGCCTCAATAGCAACGGATCATGCATGACTTAACCCTAAAAGAAGATTTGGCATGAATAGAATTTCCAAGATATATAATTAACTCTTTTATATTAATGAGAAATATAGCCTCCAACCCTGGGAGCTGTCTCAGGATATAGTCTCCTGAATTTTAACTCTTTCCTCCCTCCACTGTTCAAAGCTGTCAAGGTGTTCTGTTCACCTCCTTTGTCTTGTCTTCTCTCTTCTTTTGGGACAGTTTGGTATCTACGCTGTTCTGGCCAAATCCCGGCCACTCTGCTTTATGCCTGTAGAAATATATAGTACAGAGTGACCATTTGATTAAACAGTTAAGAGATACACTTGAAAAAGAAGTAAAAATAGCATATGGTGAGATGTGCCTTGTTCACGGTGTAGCAGATTTCTGATTTAGATGATGTTGATGATGAATATGCTCCCAGCTGCAAAGGGTAAGGACTAATACAGCCAGAAAATGTTCAGAAATGATTTTGTTTTGGCAGGTGACATACTAGCTGGTCTAATAGAGATGGACAAGATTTGAGGAAAAAAAAAGTTTCCTATTCACTGGGTGAAATAACTTACCAACTCACAGAAATAAAGGAAAGGCTCTCCGAGCTGGATTGGCTAGAATGGAATAGGTTATGCTGAAGTAACAAACAAACAAACCCAATTATTAGTGGCTTAAATAGGGCAGTTTATTTTTCACTTGAGCTGCAAATTCATTAGCTCAGGATTCTGTTCCATATTGTCCTCTCTCAATGATGCAGGCCGACAAAGCCACCAACCATCCGGTCTCTGATCACTGTATAGGGGAAGAAAAAGGGAAAAATCACATGCTGACTTTCACAGGTTTCAGATCAGATGTGTCACGTGTCACTTCTTGTATCTCATGGTCCATAGGAAATGACAAGCATCTTTTTAACTACAAGGAAAAGTGTGTATCCTCTTCCATGCTTAGGGGAAAATAGTAGGAAACAATTAGAGTAGCACTAAAACCACACTGGTGTCTGAATGTGTATTCCCAAATTCGTGTGTGGAAAACCAATCCCTACTGTGGTACAATTAGAGGGGGGGCCTTTGTGGGAGTGGCTAAGTCATGAAGGTGCTGCTCTGACCATGGATTTTTATGAAAAAGCTGGGAGGAATTAGCCTAGAAACCTCTCCTCTCCCATTCTTCCTCCACATGAGGTCCCTGCATCCTCCCGTTTGGGAGACATGACAATTTGGCACCAGGCCCTCACCAATCATCCAAATCTGTTAATATCTCCATCTTGGAATTCCCAGCACCTAGGACCATAAAAATAAATTTCTGGTTTTTGTTTTGTTTTGTTTTTAATAAGTTGTCTATGATTAGGCATTTTGTTATAGTGGAATAAAGAGATGAAGAAAAAGAGCATCCGCATGGCCAGGGTGAGAGAGGTTGCCTGCAGTTGTGGACAGCAGAAGATGTTGCAGACAGATGGACCCAGAGCTGAGCATCAGTTGGGTGATTTTTGGTAAGTTTCTTAACCTCTCAGGTACCGCTGTTAAAGTGAGATGAATTATTCTGGTCTAGCAAATCTATGAGGACCTCAAGTGCCAGTAAATGCTGACTTGCTTAGTTGTCACCTCTCTCTGCTGACAGCCTTCTATTATTTTGCTCACACCTCAGCTGACATCAACTGTCCCTCCTGTCCTTGCAGTAATTTCTTTGTTCGTGCTTCTAGCCCAAGCAGATTTCAGTTTCAACTTCTGTTGGTCCCTGAAGTACCTTTGCAAAAAAGGCATCTCCTCTATGTGGGGCTCTGAGGGCTCATGGGAAGATCTTGACTTAATGTGAATTGAGAAAAACTTTCCTGAAACAGTGTTTCTTAGATATGAGAGGCCCATCACACATATGAACTCATCTTCTGTGGCTGCATGCCTAAGCTCTCTATGAGATCAAAATATCATCATAGGTAGTGGGGTCACAATTTCCTATCACCAGCTGAGAAGGTATTGGTAGTTGATGGCTGCTGGGGGAGGGAGGGTCAGTTTTCTTTAAAGATGCAGTCCCAGATACACTTGCTACTATGGCTGCCTCTATAGTCATGTACATGCTGGCAGCACCAACTGGACTTGGTCAAAACAAAACAAAACAAAAAGAATATATGAATCTGGGAGGGAGATGTGTTATGGGGAGGTCTAGGAGGAGTTGAAGTCAAGGGAATTATGGGTGAATTTGATCAAAACACATTGTATACATTTAAGAAATGTTCAAATAAAGAAAAGGAAATCTTCCCTTCCTTTAAAAGCCCTATGCTGTGCTAGGGTACAAGGCTTTTGAGCAGAACACAGATCAGATAGCAGACCCCTTTCTTCTTTGAGGGGTTCCTTTGTGTGGTGTATAAACTATACAACCGGATACAATGTCCCTAGCTTTTGCTTTTGTAAAGTGGGTTCTTAAGGGAGGTAGTAGTTCATTTGCTGTCTGTCTTTCCTTTGCAAGATAAGAGGGTAATTTCAAATGGTGTCTATATATTGATGCAAAAACATGCTATGCGTATATTTCTAGTATAGGAATTCCCAAGAAAATCACTAAGAAGCATCATGTGTTTGTAGTCTTAGAATATCTCACTTATCTGCTATATTTTGAATCAATAATATAGTTATTTATAAGCAATTCCTACTGATCTTAATGAGTTTAATGAATAAAGAATGAGCATAATAACTGAGTTTAACTCTACCAAGAGATAATTTCTTATACAAAAGAAGTTTGATATTAAACCACCCCCAAATATGATATAATTAAATCATATTAATTCTCTTAGGTATAATACAATTGGCTGTGCTGTGCATAGATAAAAAGCTCTGAGGAAATTTCTGGTGTGCCTTTGAAAAGAATGTGTGTAACTTTAAAAATAACCCAGAGGAAAACAGGGTCAGTAGTGAGATGGTTTTCTAGGCTCATAGGGCTTACTTTCATTTGTATCACTTACTAGAAAAGTGCTTAAATTAGTGGTTGTGATTCACAGGATGAGGTTAGAGGGGTGAAATTGGGAAAATATTGACCTCAGTTTTTCTCTCTTTTGAAATTTTTAATTTTTGCAGGGAGTGGGTAACTCTCTTGGGGGGGACAGTAGATAGAGGAGAAGGGCAACAATTCTGTATGGAGATCAGGCCTACACTAGTGGCGATACCCTCTGTTATTTGCTGTGATGCTGTTAAAGTCTCAGGGGTGTGTGGCTGGCCAAATACCAGGCTCCTGCCAGCTGTCCAAGCCATGCTAATCCCAGGAACCTGTGGATATAGTGCTTTACATGGCAAAGAGGACTTTGCTAATGGGATTAATTTTGAGATGGGGAGATTAGCTTGGATTATCCACTGGGCCCAGTGAAATCACAAGGGTCTTTATAAGTAAAATAAGGAGGCAGGCCTGCCAGAGAAATAGATACAAGAGAATTAGAAACTGGGATAGTTTGGCTGTAAACGAAAGTAGCCTCTCGATGTTGGAAGGCGAAAGAAGTGGACTTTCACTGGAGCCACCGTAAAAATTCTCTGCTGCTGACACTTCAGTTCCAGCTTTGTGAGCCCCACATTTGACTTCTCACCACCAGAGTTATGAGAGAATAAAGTCATGTTGTCTTACTGTGTTATGTTTGGGATAATTTGTTCACAAAAGCAACAGATAATTATCATAGGAAACAAGACAGGGTTTTATGAGGCTAATCTGTGGAGACTGTGTATATGGTCAGCTTAACTACACAGCAGCAGTCTGCAAACTATGGCTCATGGATCTAATTCAGACTGTCACCTACGTTTGTAAAGCTCAGAAACTAAGGCCACTTTTTACATTTTTGATGGGTTGCAAAGGATGAAAAAAAGAATAATGTTTGGTGACACATGATAGCCATGTGAAATTCAAAACTTAGGTGTCCTTAAATTGAGCTATGTTGAAGTCCTTGTTAAGTATTTAGGCAGCCTGCTTCTCGGTTGCCTAGTAACCTATGATGTCATCATATGTCGCCTGCCAGGTAGCCGCACCTGGTAGGTGGGGTTCAGCTGTGCAGAGGTTATAAAAGGACCAACCCCCTGCTTTGTTTCCCTCTTGCCTTCTTGCTCTTGGGCTCTCTTGCTCTCTCCTGCTCTCTTCCCTTTCTTTGTTGGGGCACCCTTTCCCTCCCCCTGTCATGTCTCATCCCATCTTCAAACTGAGCCTTCTTTTGGATTATTTCAACTAAGGTCTCAGATGGCATATTTCATTGCATGTCTTTTCTTATGAATCTCTAACTTGTTTATTGACACATAACCACAAGACCATCAAAATATGCTTTTTTTTTGTTGTTGTTGCTTTTGATCATGAGGAAGTAGCATCAAGGAGAGAAAGGTGATGAAGTAGATGGATTAAGGTGCAATTGCTAGAGGTTGTTTGAAGACAATGTCACTCACTCCAAATTCAGGCATGTCGTTCGCAATGACTAAGTCACAACCCTGCAACCCTAGATTTGGAGTGAAAACAGCTTATTGTTGAGTGAGAACTGACCAGAGAATCAAAATGTTATGAAAAACAACAAATGAAGCTATTAGGAAGCCGTAGAGCAAAGCCATAGGGTTCTAAAATGTTGCCGGGTAAGGCAGTTATCCCTGGAGAATACGCACTTTGGCCGGTGTGTTGAGTCCTGCAAGCAAGGCATGCATGCATCTACAATTCCAACTCTCTCCTCGTGTCTCGTGGATTTTGTCAGTCAGCTGAGGAGCCCCCTGTGTGCTTACTGTGGAAAGGAGAAAGAACTACACTTTTCAGGCCCATCTCCACATACTGGTGGTAATGGTACTATCTGGTGCTCAAGTATGGAGCCAAGTCATAGAAAAGAGTAGATGCTTTTAAGGGGTTGGTTTATGTGCTATGAATGAAAACCAATGTTTCTACTTGTTTTTGACTCAAATATGTTGCCTCCTAGTCCTCATAGGCTTGCAGTGAGTGCCTCATAAAAGCATGCATGGAAACATATTTTATAAGTCAGAAAGTATTACCCCAGTATAAGACTTGGCATTAGGTTATATTGAGCAGAGTGTATTCTTATTTTCCATGAAATTTATTTTGTACTTCCCATGTTCTTAGTTAGCTCTGTTCTACAGATTTCCTCTAGGGCCATTAAGAGCCACTGGTAGCAGCTGCGAGTTCTCTTTCTTTTTATTAATGTTTTTGTTTTTTTGGTATGTCAGGGAAATGATATTTTATGTCACTACAACCTGACTTTACTGTTGCTGACTATGGCTCATACCTTTCTGAAAAGTAATCTAGTAAAGGGAAAAGCAGGCATTTTTCATCCTGGAAAGTCCTGCATGTCTGCCACATTGCTCTGAACAGCAGTGATGGGATTTCCAAATCCTTATCAGTAAGGGAACAACAGAGTCTTGGGGGAGTGCCTGAGAAGCCCTAGGGAAGGACATCTGTTAAGAACACGTAGGAAAGAGGATGGGGGAAAAAAAAGAAGAAATTCTGTCTTTAACTATACCCATGCTCCTCATGCCTAGGTGGAGTATTACAGGATTATATGCGGAGATATTGCTTTAATATTTCAGCTTTGCATTCCAACAAATTATGTCATCCCCTTAAAGCAAAACTATCTGGTTTGGACGGGAACTTTTTGCATATAAATGTAACTGTGGGAAAGTTTTAGAGAAGAAAACGGATGGAGTTTTGTCGTTGGGATGGGTGCCATTTGAGCTCTGACTGTTTATTAAGAATGTGGTCAAATCAGCTACTATTGAAAGATCTGCTTTTTTTATAATGTGCTACTTCTGACATGCAGGACTGTGCACTGCAGGTATGGATTGCTGTAAGCAAAGCCAGGATGTGTAACATCTTGAGTGGACACATGGGTGAGTAAGTGAGAGGACGAATCCTTCCACATCAATGGGTTCACTCAAAGGATCTCTTCTAGAATTCAAGATAGGACTTTGGCTAGCAAAGCTTATTTACCCATGGTTTTGCAGAAGTATAAAGAAAGGTAGAATACACATGCACACGTGCCATTGGGTTTAGATTTTATGTGAAGGTAGGTAGGTGGCACATTGTGCCACAGGCTTGACCCTACTGGAAATAGCCAGTATGATAAATAGTTGAGGACAGGAAGAGTGCATTTTGTAGGTCCTATGCACTCTCTAGGCCCATTCTTGCTAAACAAATTAATGGGGCAAAGTGCTGGCTGTTCTTTACCATTTCCCAGGATTATGTTTACTCCGAACAGTTTTGGGGGATATGGTAATTGCTCTTTCTGGGGTGCTGAACTGGATTGCGTACTGCTTACCATAGATTAGCATGTTCTTTGTATTGACTGTCCCTCATCCTCCTCTGTGCTGCAAACCCCCTGTGTGCACAGCCTCACCTGGGCCTAAAACATTGCCCCTGTGGGACTTGAGGACAAGACGAACTCAAGTCTATGCTCATGCTTTTTGCTGTACCATGAGTAAAGAAACTGTTTGTGATCCAGGAGTCTCATCAGCTGCCAGAACCCTTGAGACAGTAAGCAGGCCCAGATGGCAATTCACTTGTGAATGGAAAAAAAAAAGTTAAAAGGGAAGGACATGGTAGAAGAGAAAGTTTATTGTAGATAAAAGAGAGAACATAGTCAGAGGCAGGGGCACCTTGGAGAGTCTAGAGTGAACATAACCAGACTGAGCTAGACCATATGAGGAGAGAAAGGAGGAAGAGCAAGGGAGGAGCCACTGACAAAGAGGGGCAGCCTGGGCCAAGAGACAGACCAAGAGACTGATATAGCCAAAATGGCTGAGTTACATAGGAGCAAGAAGGGTTGCTGGGAAGGAAGGCTAGACCCAGGCTAGAGACATTTAGGGTATGGGGCAGGGTTTGCCAGCCATACCCTGTAGCAGGTAGGGATTAAGGGATGTTGGGAGAACCTGACAGCCAGGTCCATGTTGATATGTTAAATAGGCATGTCAGCTAGCCACTTGTCCTGAGTTTGGGTTTGAGACCTAGCAACTTGTGTAGGGAAAAAGCAGATTCCTGCCTTGCCCCTCATTCTCATTTGGTTGTCCTGGGCCTAGCTCTGTAGATTTTGGGTTACCTGGATACTTTGTGGAACACTATTTTCCCATTTTTATTTCCTTAGGATTCCATGCTGTAGTCATAGTTGCTATTTGTTCTACAGCTTTGCTACATCAGCTGGTGTTGTCTCTATTTTTTTTTTTCATATCATTGTCCTTTATGTATAGAAAGGGAAAAAAAACCTGGAGAGAGAAACTGATGAGTTTATAGACAGAAAGGAAATAGGAGTGAGCCTGTGTTTAGGATTCATGAGCTAGATTCAGATACTAGGTACTAGATACATATATTCTTGAATGACGGCTTTAAGATGACCTGGTATTGTGTGTATGCTACCTGGACTACATGAGTGACACTACTTTGTGTTTTCAGAGGCAGAATCTCGGCTACAAAATAGGTTTTTCTTTTGTCCTCTCTAATTAGGGTCAAACATCTCATCACTCTTTCTTTATTTTTAATTAATTAATTCATTAATCAATTATTTATAAAATTTATTCACTTTGTATCCCCACGGTAGCCTCCTCCCTCGCCTCCTTCTAGTCCCACCCACCCTTTCCCTTCTCCCCCCTGTGCCTTTTCCTTGAGTCTGGCGCCTTAGACCACCTGGCCATCCTGACACCCTCTTTAATTAATCTATTTGTGTGTGCCTGGAGGTCAAGGGACAACGAATGGGAGTTGGTTCTCTGCTTCTTCTTTTTGGGTTCCAGGTATGGAACTCGCGCTGCAGACTTGGCAGTAAGTGCCCTTACCTACTGGGCCATCTTTCTGGTGTCAAGTGCATCATCTATTAAATGGATATCTCATTTACTAGGACATCTAAGAAATAAGACAGGCCAAATGTGATTGAGCTGTAGGTGTGAATGCCCTCAAGGCACATCAGGAGATCCGATTAGAAGTATATATTTGGTCAGGCATGACGGTGAGCTTTTTTTTTTTTTTCCCTACACAAATGCACAGAAATTACACAAGTGAATTGTTTCCATTCCAACGGGCACCTTGAGGGTGATTCCTGATTCACTGTCAGAATCTCGGCCTGAGTTTTCTAGTTCCTCCTTTTGTGGGAGTAGACTCAAAATCTGAGGCTCCTCGGAGCATTCTTTTTTTTTATTTGCCAAAATATAATCTAGAATCAGTTTAAAAGTGAATGCTCAAATAGAGTAAAATAATAATAAACACCACAAAACAAAACAAAAACTAAAACCCCACTAAATACCCAAGATATACAAAGTAATAAATTTAATTTTCTTGAGTGGTTTGTAAGTGAATATGAAAGGCCATTGCCTATCCTACTTCCAGAAATTTTTTCAGTAGTGGCCACCTCACAGAATTAAGCGTATGATTTTTCCTAAGTATCAGCCATGAAGGGTCTGGTGAGTACTTTCATCCTATTCCATTTCCTTTCATGACAAATGACATGCCATGATTGTTATGGTCCATGTTGGATTGGGACAAGTATGTGCTTCCCAGCCAGCTGCCCAGTCTGATTAGAATTGGTCCCAGCCAGTTGGTTCTTATCATTTCTTCCACCTTTGAAAAGCCATTGTTTTTGATACCAATGAAACTAGTGACACATTTGCCTCAAGATTCTTCCATATTTCTGGATACACAGACCTTCTCCCATTTTTGTGATTATAGAGCTGGTATAGAGACCTTAAATGTTGTCAGGTCTAGTTTTTCCTAGCCATACTCTTGTCCTGATCAACTGTAATATTTACTTACTTCCTTGAAAATAATTTGCTTGGGAAAAAAAAACAAAAACAACCCAAAAAACGAATCCCAAGTTTATTTGAGGAGACTTTATATTATTGGGAATGAAAACTGCTTGGTAGAAAAACAAGATAGTTATGAATTAAGTCGACTGAAAATAAAACATTGTTAAACTAGATGGTGATTCTCTGAACTGAGCTCTGCCTTTAGCTTGCTAAGGAAGAAGATTATGGAGGACCGGGGAGATATTAGTGACGAACTATGTCTGTGGTAGCCTGCTGTCAAAGAGTTTGTGTGTATCTGCCTGCGTCTGTCTGTGCCTTTGGAACGTTTCCTCCCACATTGATCGTGGTCTTAGCTGTGTGATTCACTTTGACCAACAGATGATGCAAGCAAGGTACTGGCAGTAGTTTGTGAAGTGGTTGCCTAATGGGGATTTCTGTCCCTCGTTGCTGCTTGGGGCAGCATGTGAGCAAGTCTTCTGGATGTCACTGTGAGGCACCTAGGCACTACACTATTTCAGCCAACAGCCAACCAACGACTAGACATGCGCCCCACTGTCTGTAGTCACTGTGTTAGCTAGCTGGCTATAGCACTGAGTTTAGCAAAGATCAGAAGGCTCAGGTCAACAGAAACAGTCAATCTATAGCCAGAGCAAAACTCCTAAGCGATTACTGTGCCATGAAAATCTTTTATGGAGCTTTGTTTTTCAGTGAAAGTCAACACGGGTCTTAAAACATGAGCTCAGCTGTTTACCGTGTGAACACCAGGACCTGAACTAAACCCTAGAACCCATGCAAAAGAGTTTGGTGTGGGAGCACTTATAACCCCACTATTGGGGGTGGGGCTGGAGAGAGGAGGTGAGTGTCTGTCATCTAAGCCCATGAGAGATCCTGTGTCAAAAAGTTTAGATGATACCACAGGGATAACACTCAAGGTTGTCTTATGACCTCCTATGTATGTGTACTGGCGCACACACACACACACACACACACGCACACACACACACACACACACACACACACACACACACACACACACCACGCACACACCACGCACATACGCACTCACTCACGTGCCCCTTAAACTCAAATCTGTGCCCTGTGGTTCATCACACAGACTCGTACAGTCCAGCGCATTCTCTGTAGGTCCCCACCCCTCACCAGTGACCCTCATATGACACTTGCGGAAGCACTGATCCACTGCCAGCTCTGTGTTGGGGCTTCACACCTGAAGGCTCAGAGAGGTGAAGAGGTATTACTCAGATTTTATGTGTAGCTCATGACAAAGATTACCCTCGACCGCAGGCCCTTTGTGTGTAATCTGAGTTTACTTCCTGAGCACTTCGCTGCCTTCAGGATTGGCGTGTTTAATCACATTAAAGTGATGAGTTGGGTTTTAGGGAGTTATTATGTCAGCTTATGTTATCTTTATCCTCTCGTGGAGGGAGCAGAAATCAAGTTAGCCCACAGAGTTAAAAAATATAACTTAAAACATTTTGGATTATCTTGTGTTGTGGGACTGAATTGTGCCTTGTACCCCAAAGATATGGCAAAACCTTACCTGCCTGTACCTGTAAACATGACCCTGCTGGAAACAGGATCTCCTTAGATACCATCATGCTAAAATGAACCAAGATGGATTATGGTAAGCCCAAATCCAGTGTGTCTTCATAGGGAGGCAGATTTAGGCACAGAAACACACGCAGGGCAGGAGGCTACCTAAAGATGAGGCAGAGGCCAGCTTTATCCCTGCTGTCACCCAGGGGATGGCAGTGTCTGCTGACAACGACTAGAGATCAAGAAAGAAGAGGCAAGAAATCATTCTTTCTTAGAGCACTTAAAAAGAATCTGGCTCTGCCTTGACTGTGACCTTTAACCTTTGCAAGTGTGTGTGTGTGTGTGTGTGTGTGTGTGTGTGTGTGTGTGTGTGTGTTGTTTTAAACCACCACTGAATGCCTTACTACAGCCAGACTGGGAAACTAGCAGAAATTGATAGACAAGACAGGGAGGCTGGGGATTCAAAGGCAAAAGCTAAACCCATTTTCCCCCTGGAAATAAGTTACCAGATAGAAAGCGCTTGCATGCCAGTCCTCCCATCCCCTGTGTCCCCCCCCCCCCCCCCCCCACAGCTGAGCGTGTGCAGATGATTGAAGTGCCTGCGGTCTGGGGTTTCTCTCCATCAGCAAAGGAAGTGATCTTGCCACATTCCCTCTGGGCCACTCCGTCTTGTGTAGGAGAGTGAGTCTTTCGGGTAGGATCTCTTCT
Source organism: Psammomys obesus (assembly GCF_907164565.1). NCBI lineage: Eukaryota > Metazoa > Chordata > Mammalia > Rodentia > Muridae > Psammomys > Psammomys obesus. The sequence continues at coordinate 15,826,451 of NW_026593286.1, read as the reverse complement.
AGGATTCATGAAAAAAAAAACAAAAAAACAAAAAAACAAAAACAAAAACAACAACAACAACAACCAAAAAAAAAAAACAAAAAAAAAAAACAAAAAAAAACAAACCTATGTACAAATTCAGCCCTTGTGCGGGAGTTAACATTCGCCAAAAGAATTTGCCATCCGTGCATTTCATCTTTCTCTCCCAGTGAAATCATTCCTTGGAGTGGGAACAGACATACCCCTTCCCCCACTGCTCTCGGTTGTGTGATGATCTGAATGCTGGTCCTCCTTCTCTACAGGGAATGACATTGAGCTGTGCGAATTACTACCTTCTGCTCGAGCAGTTCAGACTCCCCTTCTCCTTGGATGCTTTACTCACAACCCATTTACAGTCGTTTGCATGCAAAGGTCTTTATCCTCAGTATCAAGTGTTAATGGATCTTTAGGGAAGTTGCATCCAGCAATTTGCTTAGCTTCTGAAAGCCTTCTCCTGATAATCCAGAAAAACCTGCCACTCTGGGGACCCCAGTTTTTCTGATTCCCTTTTCTGACGGATGCCCAGGTCATTTTCTTACACTTTTGTATGTGTTGATCTCCTGCGCCTAATTCTATTAGTGGCTTTCATCAGAGAGGAAAGTCATTTACTATTACAATCAAGTGCTGCCGTCTCAAAGGAAAATCCCAAGACTTCTCCTTCTGAGCTCCGAATCAGCAGCAGACCTGGTGTGCATAAAAAAACTGTATGTTCATCCTTTCCTGTCAATCTGCGCTTCCTGTTGGGAAAGTGTGAAAGTGTGTTAAGTAAAGGAGGGCCAAGAGGTGAACTTCAAACCATCCACTGAGCTGGTTAAGGCCAGCCCTGATGTTGGTACCTTTGCTGGTGACTCCCAGCTGCCTCTGGAGAACCTGTTGGTGCATCTGCCTCACGTGCTGATCTGTTGGTGGTGGTGTGACCTAGTCATGGCTAGTGATGTGTAATTACAAGTTGGCTGGAAATTTTTGGAAATGTTTTTCTTTTTAATATAAGCATATTTCTCCCTTCTTCCTGACTTTTCTTTTTCTTCCTGGAGTATCGGTGAAATGTCTGGAGCAGGAGCAATCATCATGTGACTTGCAGGACAGCTGAGAGAATCGTAGAGACTGATGCAGCTACTTGCTCAGCCAACCCTAAGAGCCTTTCATCATCAGCCTTCCCTTATCCCAGGCTCCCTCCATGAGAAAGTACAATGCTCATTCTATCCATGACATTTTCTTAAGATTTCTGTGACACTCAGTTGAACTCCACTGCCACCTTGGGGCTTCCAAGAATTCATTGTGCCACTGATTTCATGATACATGGAGCTAGGAGGACCATGAGTAGAGGTGGGGATGGGCAGGGCTCTAATGTCCTCTGTGTATATATCATCCTTTTCTTGTATTCTCAACTCACCCTCTGACTGGGGAGGATGTTTTTGTTGTTCTGGATCCATGTAAGAGGCTAGACCTCACTGCCTGAAGAGGTCAGGCCATATCCTCTCTGTATCTCTCTCTCTCTCTCTCTCTCTCTCTGTGTGTGTGTGTGTGTGTGTGTGTGTGTGTGTCAGGGAGTTAAAACAGTCCTGCTGTGTTTGGGCTTTTACAGGTTTTTGTTTAGGGTCATATCTGGTACCTAGATGTTTTATGCTTCTTTGTCACCTAGGCTATCTCAAACCAATATAGTATGAGCCTTCTTGTCAGACCCCCAAAACTTATAAAAGTCGGATATTTTCCTTCAGGTAATTTCCCATAGCCCTCATCCTGTCATCCTGTTATGACTCTTTCTTACCTGGGAAACTTGTTCTTTTTAATGAAGTTCTTCACCAGAACTTTTCTGTTTTTAATATGTTGTCCTTTTAGAAAACACTCTTCCGCCATAGGCCCTGATCGTGGTGGTCTTGAGGCCCTTTCTTCTATTAAGCTTCCTCATTCCTGAAGGGCAATGTGTGTCAGCTCCCTTCACAAACCAACTCCACGGTGTCCCCTTCTTTACTATCTAACAGTCATTTGGGCTTGGTTTGGTAGGCATTGCTTTCAGTGAACAACTTCTTTGCCTTTTCCTCACTAATTTCCCACTGTTTGAAACAAAAAGGAAACTCAGAAAATGCTATCTGAATGGTCTTTGGTGGAAATTATGTATCTCTTAGGTAAATTGGGAAGTATGGAGTTTCGGGAATCAACAAAATGTCATTCTGGCAAAGACCTATGTAAAGAAACCAGGAACTCAGCTGGCCTGCCTCATCTCTTTTCTCCATGTGCTCTCTAAAAGTTTGTTCCAGAATGCTTAAGGAATCATTTGCTACCACAGTCTAAAAGCAGTGGTTCTCAGCCTTCCTAGTGCTACGATCCTTTAATACCTCATGTTGTGGTGACCCCCCAACCATAAAATTATTTTCATTGCTACTTCATAACTGTAATTTTGTACTGTTATGAATCTTAACATAAATATATGATATTCAGGATATCTGATATGTGACCCCCCCAAAGGGGTCATGACCCACAGGTTGAGAACTGCTAGTCTAAAGGATGGGAATGCACAGGGCACAGGGTCTCCTGTAATGATTCAGCCTGGGTCTGTGGGTTTACTGTCTGTGAGTGGCTATGGACTCCTGTGTGGGGGAGAACTCCATGATTGCACTATGACTTTTTGGGGGTGTCCTCTATGTCTCAAATCCCAGGTGTGCAAATTTCCTGGGTAAATGAATAAATGAAAAGCCATCAGAGACCGGGCACTGATGACAGACCAACTGAGTTTAATAAGGGTTACTTACAGGAACATGGTCAACTAAAGAGGATATGACTCTGCTACCTTCAGCTGTGTGTGTGTCCTTGGGGAGGAGCACAGGGTCTCATGAGCAACTTTTCTCTAATAACCTCTATCTATAAATCCTGAAGTATTTGTGTGCACCTTGTGAGTCCTTGCTTTTTGGTGGAATGGAAAAGGGCCCGATCCTGGGCAAGCTTCCTGTGGGTGATTGATGGCTGCTGAGAGTTCAAGAGGCCAATGGCCATGCTGTACCCAAAGGGCAGCACTCCCTCTAGGCTTTAGGCCACACTTAAGAGAAGGACACTAGAGTGGGTAGAGCTTAGGGAATGGACAGAACCCTCCTACTAGGACCTAGCACTTCTCCTAGCCTAGCTTTGTTCAGGTCTGTGGATGCCTGCCGATTTTTTTTTTTTTTTTTTTTTTTTTTTTGTGGGTCTGGGTATTCTCTTCCTATAGCTCAGTGGTTCTCAACCTTCCTAACCCTTTACTGCTATAACCCTTTAATACAGTTAAAGTGATGGCTCCCAACCCTAAAATTATTTTCATTGCTGCTTCATATCTACACTCTTGCTACTGTTGAGTTGTAATGTAAAAATCTGATGTGTGACCCCTGTGAAAGGATCATTGGACCCCCAAAGGGGTCGTGACCCACAGGTTGAGAACCACTGATATAGCTTGACACACTAGCACTTCTGACGTGATAGGTGCAGGGAAGGGCAAGGCAGTGTTGTTATTCAGAACATCAGCTCTTGGGTCTGGAAGATCTGGTTCTGCTTTAGTTCTTCCATTTACATGCTGAACGACCTTGGATAAGTTATACAGAATGAATTATCAGTGATCAGTGTTACTGCATATTAAATAACTGCAGTATTCTGCCTTTGTATTTGTATTTCACTCCCAGAGTTGTTGACCAATCAGGGCTTGCTTGTGCAGCTTGCCGAAAGGTAAGCCATGGGCCTAGATTGTGAATGTGATCAGTGTGGGCTGCTTTGGATCCAGGTTGGAAGGTGGTGGATATTAGGCTGTTCTCATGACGGAACACGGAAGCTTCCAGTTGGGTGAGTTGTGATGCTTCTTAAGTCTGGACTCCATACATTGTCACTTTGGCCAGTCGTACTCACCTGTCTAGACTGGGGTCCATATCTCTGCTCTGTTGGGAGGCGAGAAGTGAATATCTAATGAACAGGAATCTACGTAGCTCTCCCAGCAGGAACAGATGTGTTGGACACTCAATGAGGAAACCATGAGGAGCACGGACACCATCCATGGAGTGAACGCTCAGTGAATGTAGCTGTGCTTTCTGCAACTGAGGATGCTACCCGTATTCTTCCATCTTCTCACCCTCAGCTCAGAGATGCAGTGCTGGAGAAGAACGCACAGGAACAGGCTGTGTGCTAGTCAAGGCTTTGTAACATGGAGACCCCAAACTCCATCCTTTGACCTCATCATGTATTGATGTTCTTTTTGACCTCAAATGGGCCCATGGAAACTTCTGAATGCCGAGTTGCTTTTATATACCCATTACAGTCAAGGCATGTTTGCCCTCATTTCTATTTGAGCCTGAGAATATCTTGTGGTATAAAACTCAGAATCCATTGCCACTGCTTTTTGATAGAGAAGGAAGTAGGTTGGGTTGATGCTAACTGATATCTGTTCCATTAACTTTCTAGTCTAGAGAGTGTTTGGTACAATGCTATTTTCATGACAAAGGCATGAACTGACATTTGTAGAAAATCAAGAATGAGTATTCAAAACTCAGTGCTTATTCATCTAGCCACCTATACCCACACAGTCATCTTTCCATCCATCCATGTATCCAATCTACCCCAATCCATCAACCCATTTATCTACTTATTCACCCACTTACGTAACATCCATCCATCCATCCATCCATCTACCTTCCATCCATCCATTATTTCATCCATCCATTCACTATACATCTATCTATCCATTCATGTATCTAAGTACAATCTAATCCATCTATTTATCTACCCACCAGCCCATCCATCCATCCACACATCCATCCATCCATCCATCCATCCATCCATCCATCCATCCATCCATCCATCCATCCAGGTATCCAAATCATCCATCCACCTACCCCCCCATTCATCCACATATTTAATAAGCAGATGTTTATGAAGCTTCCATCATGTGTACCATTAAACATGTGATGTAGAGTATCTGTGGCATGTCACCAAAGGAGGGTGGTGACCTCAGGAAATGCTATGGACTTCAGACAAAGGCAAGGAATTTGTGTTGAGGCCTGAAGTTGGGGAGCCTACACTTGCTCATCGTTTCTGTGTTATTCTTTGTCCTGTGTTTTTCTTAAGCTAGAGGCAGCCTCCTCCCTCTCTGTCTCCTTAGAAAACTGACTGGGTCAAACTGCAGAATTCTTTGAAGATGTCCAAAGCAATTGAGGTTCCCAAGAGAGTCCCAGACATCTCCAGGTCCTCAGTGCTGATTCACATGAACATGCACTGGTCCTTCCCTTGTCCCGCTTTATAACAAACACTGGTGATGACAGAGCAGTGTGGACTGATGCTAAGTGTTGAGGGTCATGAGGGCTGACCCTCAGTTGCCATGTGGGAACTTGTGGGTGGGACTGTTGGACCACACTCCCTCTGCACTCCTTTTCATCGTTGTCCATGGGAGGGAACTTGTGATCTGTTGGATGGAGGTGGCTTTGATTTTCTAGTTCTTTATTCTCTAACCTTAGTCTTCTAACAATTATATATATATATATACCATCTACCGCATTTTATAGATGAAAATATAGGTTCAGAGAAGTAAGGGATTGCATGCTATTCTGCCAAAATCCCACTTGATCTCTGGCTCCTTTTTAGTCTTCACATGCTGTAATTATCTGAAATCTGTGCAATGCTCTGAGCTTGCAGGTACTTACCTGGATGCTGGAAAGAAGCAAAGGGAGGTAGAGTAAGCAAGGATTGTGAAACTTCCCTTCTCTGTCCCAGGAACTCCTAAACATCTCTTTCAACTGCTTTGGGCTCCAGAACTCCCCACAATCCTGGATTTTTCAGGCCAAGGGTGAACCAATTCGGGACTCAAACCCATGGAAGCCAGCTGTAGCCTCGACTGGCCTTGACTCACAGGGCTTTGCTACTGTGTGCTGGGTGGGCCACTGCTCTGGTTCTTTGGCATTTGATCCCCTTTGGCCCTGTCCTGCTGTGGACCACATCTCTTTCTCCTCCGGGGAAGGTCTTGGCTGCACAGGTTTAGGACCTTTATATACACCAAAGGGGTCTGGGCTGTCTGCAGTGTTCACACCCTGTCAGCTCTCCACTAATCAATTTTTGCTTGAGATTTGCTTCTGATGAACTTGATCTCCCTTTCCTGGTGTTTTCCTCACATGGATGGGCAAGTGTGAGGTTGGGAAGGGCTGTTTATCAGTGGCTCGGGCCGTTAACAGAGCTCACTCTTTCTGTTATGTGCTTCTGTCTTGTTAGCACAAGCTGCTGACAATGAGCCATTGTTTCAAGTCCAACAACAGCTCCATATTTGTAGTGTCTTCACTTATCAGCCTGTGTGGAGGCACAGAGATAAGAAGAAAGTTTCCCCAGGTCACACAGCCAATCAGTTACAGGTAGGATGTTCGAGTTGGGTCTGTCAGATTCCTGAATCTCTTTTGTATTACCTTTCTTTCTAGGATATTCTCATGGAGCCCTTCCCAAAAACTATTTATAGTAGACATCTGGTTAAAAAACAAGACACACACACACAAAACAAAACAAACAAACAAACAAAAAAACCCCAAAAAACAGTCAGACAGCATAACTTTAATCCCAGAACTCGGGAGGCAGAGGAAGAAATAAGCAGATCTGTAAATTCAAGGCCAGCCTGGTCTATAGAGTGAACTCCAGGATAGCCAGGGCTACACAGGGAAAACCTGTCTTGAAAAAAAAATCAAAGCCCCCAAAACAGAAAACCAACCAAACAACAAACCCCACCCAAACAACAAAAACTCCAAACCAAACACCGGAGTAAAAACTAAACACAAAACAAAACAAAACCATTAGCAACAGAGGTGACAGGGAAAACATGTCTCATCTACAGAGCAGCCTTCGTGTGTGGTGCATCAAGGCATGATGGGAGGTGAGGCTCCACTGAGTCTTTCTGATTGATGAGCTAATGGCAAGAATGTGTGACCCTTACACTTTCGCTTGGGTGTTTCCCCGCTGCCACTATGTTTTCTCCTAGTTGTTAGCTTCCTCTGGAATGTTTGGTTCACAGTTGTTCCAATTACTATTTGGGCCCTCCTGACCTGCACTCAACCCCCTCAGACCTAAACCCAACCCTGAGCCAGCTGGATGTCTGTCTGCTTAAGTGAGGAAAGCCACCAGGTACTAGCATGTAAACCAATGTCTAGTCTTGATCCTAGCCCAAGCCCAGAATGGATAGCTCAAAGGAGATCACTAGAAATGTCATCTAGCATCATAGCCATGGCCATGATGCTAAAATGAAACAAAACTGGCTTTTCTGATGACTTCTCAACTCTCCCATATAAATCTGATGCTCTGGACTGAAATCGAGAAAGGCAAAAGAACCATGGCGGACTGCACGCTACAGGAACTCCTGGGCTGTGCACCTTCTAATCTGATTACATTTCTAGCCCAAACCACCTTCATTTCTCATCTCCTAATTGATTTTTCTGCTCCCACCCCTACAGTTTTTTTTTTTTTCTTCTCTCACCTGCAACTCTGATCCTTCTATGTTGTGAGTCTGATTGTTTCAATCTTCTGTTTGGTGTCTGGGCCTCTAACAGCTTTCCATTGTTTTTCTGAGAAGAGCCAAAAGTCTTGTCGGTGGCCTCTGGTAATTGAGAGCAGGGGCTGGACAGCAACTGTCTGGGGCTTTGCAGGGGGCATGGTGTTTGCGTGCACAATTCCTGTAGCATGAGAATAGCCATGGAGGGCAAGGGAAAGCAATGTGCATGGCTATATCCTGGCACATTACCACAAAGAGGTGCAGGGTTGGATCTGGTCCATGACTGGCAAGCTTCTGTCCCTTTTAGGGATTTGGCCTGAGATACCTCTTGACCTTTTTGGCTTCTGCTCCTGTCCCCATGGACCCCTGCAAAGTCGTCACACTTTTACTTGGCCCTTGACGCTGCTGTGTTTAATCCAGAACAGTCTTCCCCTATGATTTTGAGTGGCACATTTTCTTATTTTCTTTGTTTCTGTTTGCAAACCATTACCAAGAGCCCTCCCTCCACAATCACTACATCTGAAACAGCAAAACTTACTCTTGGCACTTCATCCTCTTTACATTACTTTCTTCTGTTTGGAGACTGTTGCCGTCACCTGACATCACCACCCACTGAATGAATAAATGATTCTTTCCAGGGAAAATATTACCTGTGCCTCCTTCATGCCAGGCAAGGAGCTGAAATTCCACTAGAGAACAAAACAAAGGCCTTGTTATCACTGTGCACGAGTGGAGCTTAAATGAACATTAACATAGGAACTAGAGATAAGTGCTCTGGGTAAAATTAGGCTGGGTAAGGGGACAGGTTGTGGGGATGTATCTCTCAGTTTCTCTCTCTCCGTTTGCCTTCTGCCTGCGTCAGAGTTACTACAAGCCTTCAAGCACTCCCTCTGCTTCCTAGTCAGAAGCCAACAAAAACCCAGAGCCGACAGGGGGCGCCACAGCTCTGCAAAGACGTGCGAGCCAGACCCAGGCAGCCAGGCTTCTGAACAGGGCGGGAAGGGAGCTGAAGGCTGCAGCCTAGGGACTGGGAAGTTGGAAGTTATGGGATGTAACAGGATCTGAACACCACAGCAGCCGCACCGCAAGTGTTTTCCATGGAGCGCTGCCTAAGCTACGGGGCCTTTCGGAACAATGCGCTTCTAAGTTAGATGTTTAATAAATCAGCCAGGCATGCATTATTATGCCGCAATGGAGTCCTTGTTGTGTCTTAATGCTCAATTATCCAGTACAGAATCTGGGTCGGGCTTTCTATCATCTTGGATGTGTGGCGGGAACTGGCCCAGGTCTAATTGCTCTACCCAGGAGCAGATGCTTTTGCATCTTAGCAAAGCAAGGCACTAAGGTTGTTGTTTAGGTTGAAGGGAACTCACTTTGAGTCACAGGTTGGAAGAACTAGACCTGATAGGGACCTTCATCGAGGTTGTTCTACTCCAACTGGTTGATGATAGGACGGAAAAAAAAATTCAGTTCACAGAGAAATTGCTTGCCCCAGATGTTAAGATGAGTGAGAGTTGAAACCTCCTGTCTGACTGCTGATTCTGGATCACACACTAGCTTCCAACAGGCACATTCTCAAGATACCACGATGCTCTTATGTCTGCAGCAGGCGCCATGGGTGATAACGCCATCCCACTGGCTGATCCAAGTTAGCCACTAGGCAGGAGAAGCCTCATGGATAATCAATTAAGAAAGAGCCAAACAGAGAAACTCTGACTCTGATATTTTATGGACTCCCCCAGGGGTGAGGCCCCAGCGGCCTCATAGTCTCAGATTAGAGACAAGAGCAAAACCACATCCTTGTTGTTGAACTCTGCCTGCTGGCTCTTGGATGCTCCAGCATTCTCTGGAGTGGAGACAGGTAGGCATGGCAGCGAGAGAGCATCATGGCCTGAGGATCTGCTTTCTGGCTTTTATGTGAGCTTTACACACATCTCCATAGTTCATGTTCAGGGTCAAGGATGTTGCTGAACTCCCCCGGGACTGTGATTTCTGTCAGGTCTCCATGGTAAGAATCTGCTCATTGCAGGCCTAATCGGTTGCTGGTCTGCAAGGCTGACTGTTTACAAGTGCCAGGGGAAGTAGCCCATGTGATTGGAGCGGCTCTGTGCCACCTTTCAGACCTTGGGTTAGTATCTGAAGAGAACAGTCTTACGTGAGGAATGTGAATCAAAACCATACCGAGACATTGCCACTCACATCCTAGTAGGTTGGCTAGAATAATAAAAGACTGGCAACACTAAGAGCTGACAAGGACGTGGGTAAAGTCGACTCCTCACATGTAGTTGGTAGGAGTGTAGATTGGCATGGTCACAGTGGAGGATCACTGTACAGGAGCATCTGGAGACAACTGCGTTTCCCCCGCCCCCAGTGTTCATACTTCGGGGTCTTTTTCTAAAGAGAGTGAGTGTCTTTGTCCAACAAAATATATGTCCCAGAATATCTATTCAGAAGAGTAAAAATACTGGAAATTACCCACGTGTATAAACAAACTATCCAATTCTGTGTGTAAACTGTATGGGAACTTGCCGTGGAAATAGTACCTGACAATGAGATTCGCTGTCAGACCTACATAAAATCAAAGGAGAGCAGGAGGGGCCTGGCTGAGGAAGTCTGTGGGATCCTCTGGTACTGTGGCCCTACCTTGGACTCTCAGGACTTACCTTTTTGTTTCTAAACTCCTAACAATACCTTGTGTAGTGTGTAGACACTGCTGATTGACCCAGGCATCAGCTCTACTGCTTGCCTGTTTAATGCTCCAACAAGCCTGTCACCTGCCTCTGCTATTTGAATAATATATTCATACCTTCAGGTGTGCTTAACTTCACACTGAGCTGAGGCTGACAGAGTTAGGTCTTCTGGCCTTCAGACCGGCACCTCATACTTGTGAGAAGATGGTAGGGAGGCTCCCTGGCTTTTTCTTATCCTGTGGTAGACATTAACAATCAATTATAGGATTTTTCTAATAAGAGTAAGTGCAGAAGTACTCCAGGTCAGTGGATGGGGACCAAGTATGCAGTTAAGCAGAAGAGCTTCCCTGTTTTCCACCACCTCTTTGTCATGTGGACATGTGTTTGTTTATACACATACCTGTACACTGGCATGTACAGGTTTGAATAGAGGCCAGCCATTGATGTTGAATTTTCTTCCTCAACCATTCTCCATCTGAATTTTCGAGGCTGGCTCTGTCTCAGTGAACCCTGGAATTCATTGGTTTGGCCGGGCTGACCATCCACCAAGCCCCAGTGATCCTCTTGTCCTTGCTTCCCTAGCACTAGGTCAATAGGCTCTACTTTGCTTGGCTTTTTATGCAAGTGCTGAAAATCTGAATTCAAGTCCACTTGCTTGTATTTTACTGACTAAACCATCTCCCAACCCTGCCATGTTCTCTTAAGTCTTGCCAGGGGAGGGCCTCTTCCCAAAGTATGACTGTAGGCCTATTGTACACCAGCTGCAAAGGGTATAAGAAAGACAAAGTCCTAGACCCTGTTCCTTAGAAGTCAATGAAAAAAGGAGGATTTGTTTGGATCACCCTCCAGGCAGGAAAGGAACAGGGGTGAGCTAGGTACAAACTCACCAGCAAAAGGACCCTGGGAGAGGGTAGGAACACAAAGACTGGGTAAGAAAAGAAGATCCATGGGTGGGGGAGAGAGAGAGAGAGAGAGAGAGAGAGAGAGAGAGAGAGAGAGAATCTGGAGCACTAAAGTCTCAGGGAGAGGTGAATCTCCTGGCCCCTCCATGTGCTGTGTGTATAGAAAGTACCCCATTAGCTCCAGGATATCTTGAAAAGAGGAGCTTCAGATGTGGATCTGCAAAGGGGTGCTCAAACTAGGTCCTACCTACCTACCTACCTACCTACCTACCTAGAAGTGAAACACAAATACACTCCCCGATTCAGGGCAATTTCACAAGACAAAAACCAAGCAAGATGTTGTGCCAGTCTGGTGGTCCTTAATCCTTCCCTGTTCTGGAGAGAAGCAGAGGTTGAGGGTGGGGCAGGGAGAGAAGAGCCCTTGAGCTCTTCATGGCCTGTGCCAGTTAGACTCACTACTATAAGGAATGGAGAAGGGCTCAAGGGTCAGGTATGCTACTTATAGAAGCCACCGTCATATAGATAACTCTGGCAGATGCTGGGATCCTAAGGCACCTGTACAAGACCTACTGGATTACAAACACTGTATGGTTCATACCCTGTGAGGCAGACAGGACTTCCATACTCATTGGTCAAATAACACAAAAGCCACACTCTCTAGTGTGTTAACTCGCTTTGCTTCTCCAGTTGGATGGTGAGACATTAAGTGTATGTATCCACAGCTGAGGTGGGGAATGCAAGGAAACCATCTTCACTTCCCACCTTTAAGCCATTCTCTCCTACCTCAATGTGACAGAATGATTTTTTTTCCTTCTTCTTTTGTTCAAAAGTTGTAGAGTCTGGACATCTGGCCCAAGCTCAGGCTTACCCACCTGCTGACTGTTAAAATTCTTTAACTTCTCTGGACCTCAGTTTCCTCCTTGGCAGTTACAAAGGGGTTGGCCTGGATTATGATCCTGGCCCTTGCTTGGAAGTCATGTGCTCAGGGTTATGGGACTCAGGTTTCTTTGTTCATTAGGAACAAAAGAACAGGACTTAAAATTTGAAAGTTGTTACCATAGTTTAACATCAATACCTTCATTTTTTTTTTTAAGCAACATTTTCTTTAAGAGGAGGGAGCTGGCCGGCGTAAAAAGGCCTGCTTTTTTCTTTCTTTTTTTAAACATTAAAGCCCCTGTCTTTGGGGAAGAAGAGTCTGTTGGATGTGTTTTGAATGTTTTAAATCAAAGCCTGCCGAGGGATGGAGAGCTATAGGTTGCAATAAGCACCTTCTTGCAGTCATCTTAAGACTTTCGCTAGGAGGGTAATGAAATCTTCAGAAGCCCTAGGAGACATACCAGAAAAGAGTCATACACATCAGTGGAATTTTCCTAAATGACCCCCCTTTCCATTTGCCTCTCAGGAGGGTCTCCTCTGCAGATTCCAAAGATATCTGCAGCCTCATTGGTCTGTCTGGGAGATGGAGGACCTTCCATGCAGATTTCCCCATCAGCACCCTGACCCCCGGAGGCCGAGTTCCCAGCATGCACTAGGGTGACTGCTGAGTGGCAAATGCTTCTGCTGGGTCTGTGGCAGATCTTGGTTCTCTGACACCCCTTTTTACAGAGTTGCTTTAGTAAAAGCGACAGTACAAATGCAGTATTCCGAGACAATGTATGCAGTCTTCTTTTAGATAGGGAATCTGCAGCCTAGGGTTTTCAGGGTTCAGTCTGATGCCATTAGATCTGTGCAAGCCCCAACACACCACACATGCCCAGCTTCTACTTGGGAGGGAGATGGGTAGGGCTGGCTTCTTCCCTTTTATAGGTTTTCTTGAGATGCTGCCAAAATTCATTCCAAGCTATTTAAAGATTAAGAAATGCATTTTTGAGAACTTGATTTGATGTAATTTCAGGAAAAGACAAAATACATCTAGAGAAGACAACGCAAAAATCCTCAAAGACCCAGTTGAAAGAATGAGTTGATGTTTAATTAAAAGCAGTGGGCACGAATGGATTCTGCACATTTTCGGGGATCAAGTTACCTGGAAAGAAAGGAAAATTGTGGATGGGTATAATATAAACAAAGAGGGAGTTCAAATGAGGACTTTAAGAAATTAAAATCAAAAGGGACTCTTCAAAAAGAGTGTCCATCTTGGGTATTAACCTCCAACATTGAAATGAAAACAATTTTGAAAAGCTAAAAAAAAAAAAAAAAAAAAAAAAAAGAGGCAACCCACATTTGGGCATGCCTCAGATCTCTTGGCCTCCAGCTTTTTCTATGGAAAGCTAGGCTTTCCCATCCCTTGCTTGATGGGCCTTGCATTTATTCTCTAAGTGCATCTAGGATTTCTTTCCAGCTCTCCAAACCACACTGACTTGAAAGAAGAGGACAATTCTCCCTCTTAGATGTGAGACACCCTCAGGTTTTGAGTGAAGCATGATGATTAAAACACACTAGGCAGTAACTAGAAGACTCTGGTTCTTGCATAGTGGGTTGCTTGGAGGGGGGGGGATTCTACTGTTTTCCTGAGATTCTTTTCTTTCGGTATAAGAGGAGAGCCTTCTCAAGACCATCTACAGGACTCACCAGCTAGTGATCTGGTACTTGGTCACCTCATTCCTCTGGAATCCCATGTGGTTGTTTAATGTCCCAGGGTTGGTAGTTGGGCCCTAATGGTCAGATTCAAGATCCTTCTTCAGAGGGAGAAACTTCAACAGCAGGAGGAAGGAAGTCTAAGTGGCACAGATGTTCTTACCCCAAAGTCCAAGAAGCTGCTGAACCAGCACTTTGAAGCAGGGTAGTCATGAGTGCTGGAAAAGTGTCTAGTGTGGCTGAAAAATATAATTTTAATTTTATTTAATTCCTCTTAATGTTGACTTACATTTAAACAGCTGCACGCAGATAATGGCTAACATAGTCAAATGATGTATTTTGTGTGTTGCTATAACAAAATGCCCGAGGATGTGTATGTTAAGAATAGAGATTTATTTAGTACCCAATTCTGGTGATTAGACAGTTGCAAGCTGACGTGAACCCCTGGCTCCATGTCACAGTATGATGGTTAAGTGGCTACATATAAAAGGAACACTTGAGTAGAAACAAGAGAAGTAGCTAAGGAAGATGAAGTGTCTTTGCAACAACCCCAACTTTGCTTTAACACATCCAGGCTGGTTAGAACTAACCTATGGTGATGGGATGGACATTAATCCATTCCAAGGGTGGTAATGTAGTGGCAGAATCTTCTCTCATGAGGCTCTGCCTCTTGAAGGTTCTACTTCCAGTTCATGAACCCTTTGGCAGACAAGCCATGTGAAACCCCAAACAGATGGCTGTTGGAATCTCTACACCTTCTAAGGTTTTACCCAGTTGCTCTGGCTGGCAATGCTCACCAACCACATTCACCCCATTGTTTTTCAGGGCCTACCTGATCCAGGCCCACTTCTAACTGCTAAAGAAACCAAGATGAGTAAGGTGCCACCCTTGTTCCTTGAGAGCTCCCCATCTGTGGGAGAGAATCCTAGGCTTCTAGAAATGCTAGCTGTTAAGGTTGGGACTCCTGGGGAAGTAAGCAGAACCGCTTGTCAATAATCATTGCACACGGCCCTTTAACATCCTCTGCACAAGGATGCACTGTCAGGCAGTTTGCTCCACATTCATCTGGCCCACTTTTCTTCCTTAACCTCTGAAGCTAAAAGTAACCTGGACATTTGCCAGCTGCTGAGTCAAAACTTGGTTATTTTTAGCTTTGGGAGCCTTGAAACCTAGTTAGGAAAAATGACCTCAAGGAATGGAGGACTCGGAGTTTCGCTTGGCAGATAAGTGCTGTGTGCATTTTGAATGTCAGACACTAGACCAGGCACTGGGGACAGAGCCATGAGTGTGACAGGTGCTATGAGCCCTTCATTTGGGGCAGCTGTCATGGCATTCTAGGGGAGCAGGGGGCAGAATGTATGAGTAAATGAGGACAATTTCAGACAGTGTTAGGAAAAAAATGAAGAAATGGAGATGGTGGCCATTAATATAAATAGTAATTTTTAAAAACAACCAAATCTACTGGTTTCTAGCCTGTACACTTGGAGCAGCTGTTAGTGTGGACAATGTGGACTTTGGGTAAACATAAGAAAAGCTTCAGACGTGGCTGTGTTGCTCACCTTGGTGTGAACTTGGGGAGCCACGAGCTTTGATGAGATGGAAAGAAATAACGTGCATGAAAGGACTTATAATTAGTTGAGCAGCCAACAGTGTTAAGGGTCTATTATTATCATAAAATCTCTAAAGACTGTTAGTTAGGCACCTCTGGTTCAGCCTTCGGGAGGGAATGGGAGACTCTACAGAGGGACTGAGCACGTCTGGAGAAATGTCTGGTGAATTCTGTGTGTTTGGTTCTTCCACGGTTTTCTTTAGAAGCCTTGGCTTTCCGAGAAGGGCCATGGCTACTCCAGAGGCTGCTATAGCTCAGCTTGTGTGAGATTCATCAAGGTAGAACCACCTGATCCTAGCTATTCTTTATGCAAAGTATTCCTAAAGAGTATCTTTTGACAGATTTTTTTTTCTTTGAAACTTAGTTGATTTCTAGAGTGGCTAAGCTCCCCAGAGGAGAGGGCTGGTAGAGCGTTGGAGGAGTTCAAGCCGCTGGCTCCCACTTTGTGACCTTGCTTCCTCCTAGAACAAAGTAGGTGTGACACTGTGACATACTGTGACTGAATCAGTCACCTGCCGTCACCGAGGTGCTGTCCATCTTGGGATCAAGAAAAACACAACAAAATTGGGACCAATGGAAACTGATTGAAATGACTTCAAATGCTGGCCACTAGCCTTGAGCCACTGAAAAAGCCCTAAATGCACCGAATCTCATAGTTCCTAATTAAATAGGAAACAAAATGCCAGAATTGTGGCAGGGACTTGCCCTTGCTCTAGAGTTGGCGGCAGGTCTCTGATCATTAGATTCTAGATCCTCCTACAGAGGTGAGGGGGTCCTTTTCGGCCTCCGTTCCCTCTAAAATGCTTGCTTGATTCAGCACCAGTGACGAGTAACCATGGGGTACCGTGAACTCATACAGGATGAATGTTCTCGGCACTCTGCTAGGCAGGCAACTCTCTCAGCCAGCTCTTGGTGCTTCATGCCTATCTGTCCCCCCTCATTTCTTCCCTGACCACTGGTGCCCATGATATAATCCATGTGGGACATATGCTCTCCACGTTCTTCCGGTTTCCGCCAATGGGGCCCATGGAGAGGTAGAGGCAGGAAGCAGGGTAAAGTCAGTGCACTTCACCACTGTAGGGTTAGTGCCACAGGCCGCTTCTCTCTGTGGCGGGTCATAGGTGACATCACACTTACCCCAGAGTCCCTTCAGGCCTAGGTATGGTACCATCATCCACTGTTGCCAGCTTCAGGGCACTGTGCTTCTCCTTCCTCCCTTGTGCTTCGGCTACATGGTTCAGATTTCTTTGTCGGTAGGTTCTTTTGCTTGCTTCTTTGTTTTGGTTAAAGCCTTGGATTATGCCCATTTGGGTGCCTCATCAGTTTCTACTTGTTAAATGCAGAGCGGAACCCCACAGGGTAAGTGCATATATTGCCCTAGGGTACAGATTAGGAAAGGGAGACATGGTATACAGTAGGTGAGCCCTGGAAACTCCATAACTGTTACCCTCGGATAGCCCATGACACACCCATCTTACGGCCAGTGATGAGGGTGGATGGATGGACGATCCTGAAGCAGGCACTTCCATCGCTCAGAGAGTTTGATGCTTCTATCCCACGTCTTTGAAACCAGCACGTTTTTATTAGGTAGGCTGTTTTGTCTATTACTCAGGCCAGGGCCAGTAAGTGCCTGGCAGGCAGCCTGTAAGAGGTGACAGTGTGGCGAGGTTCAGAGAAAGCAGACAATCACATTTGTTTCTCTGCTTGGAAGCTTAAAACAACAACAACCAAGTAAACTAAAAAAACCCGAGGGACTGGAGAGAGAGAGAGAGAGAGGTCAGTGGTTAAGAGTTCTTACAGGTCTTCCAACGAACCTGAGTTTCTTTCTCAGAACTCATGGTGGATAGCAAGCTCATTCCTGCTAGCTTGGGGGTTGGGTAAGGGTGGGGATCCCAAACCCTCATGAGACACATACATGCATGTATGTGTCACACACACACACACACACACACACACACACACACACACACCCAACAAAAACAAAAATAATCAAAAAATTAAGACCCCTGGAAAAACGAAATACCTTAATTAATTAAAGGCCCAGAGCATAACCTCTTGCCTGTGGACTGCCACCCAGATGATTTCATCTGGTGGAGATGGCCTGTCCATGTGACATGCTGCCCAGAGCTGCACTCTCCTCTCATCTGAGAACATTTTCCTCTGCTCTGAATTGTGCAAGCTCAGGCTGGGGGTGACAGAAGCCAGCCCATAGCTTCGCTGACCTACTTCCTGGCTGGCTCTGCAGCCAGCAGCGTTCATTTAACCAGCCTTTCAAGGTCAGGACTTTCCAATGTGGAGGCTTTTGCTTTTGCTTGACGCAAAGCCAGGTACCATCAATTGTCCCGCTCGCTAAAATTTCAGCGTTCCCTTTCTTTGGCTGAGTGAAAAGTATGGGGTGGGCTTCTGTTTAGGACAGATAACAAATGTAGTTGCTTTGAGCCTAAATTGGCCACTTGGTCTAAACTCCAGGTGTTTAGAAAGCAGGTTTTCACTATTATGAAACACCTGGACAGAACCGAATGCAGACAGTGAAGGATCTAGGTATCTGGAGGATGGTCACCGCCCCTCCACCCCCCTTTCTGTGATACAGACAAATGTATGCGCCACATAAACACAATGTCTTATTTTTCACTCTTGTGAAAGAATCAAATGAGGCCAGCTCTCCACAGATGAAAAGTGACTGCTTTGTGTATCTATTATGGTACCTTTCATCTCGACAGGCTTTGTGAGAAACTTCTAGCCAGAGTTCCATTCTTCTCTGGTTTGATAAAGATAAATTGTAGTCAGTGAGAGAGAAGGAGGAAAAGTTTCTTGATTATTCTCTAAATAAAAAGTCAAGGGGAATGTGATTCTTTTTTTTTTTTTTTTTTTGCCTTCAAGTACTTAAAGAAGCCGGCATGCCTTCAAAATGACCTCAGATCTTCTATGCTCCTCAGCACACTGAAGCTGCTTGATCTTAAGGGAAGCTTGCTCTAGCTGAGGTTCTGTGAGTGCTCATTAGGGAACAGAGGACATGGCACTCATCACGCATGCCCGCTAACCATAGGCTGGTGTGCCTGATGTGGGGAGGCCTCTGGGGTGTCCCCAGCACTCCAGTCAGCTTTTCTCTTGCTAGCTGCGTGGATTGCTTGCAATCTCTGTGCCTCATTTTCCTTGCCTGGAGCACAGAGACAGTGGCGGTACCCTTGTCAGAGGCATGAGAGCTGAGCATCATGTCCTCCGAACCACAGGGAGCCCATAGTTAGCTTTTGACTTGGTCCGTTTGAGTTACTCTAGCAAGATAGCGTAGAGTGGGCAATCTGAAAACAACAGAATTATTACTCATCGTTCTGGAGGCTGGGGCGCTCAGCCTCGTTGGTGTGCAGGCAGATTTGCTTCTGGCAAAGCCTTCGCATACATGGCGTCCCCGGAGGGTGAAAGCAAGCGCTCGCTGGCATCTTCTGTGTTACTGCTTTTGTATTGAAAATTAGGTTGCACACATGTGTGCTAGGGGGACACAGATATTCAGAGAGCAGCTTTTACTAAACATCAACAATTGTACCATATGAAGGACAAGAAGCCAGGAAGACACCTAGCTCTGTGCGTAAGGGTGTGGATACATGTGTGCATGTCTTCATGAATAGATGTGTGTATGTGTGTATGTATGAATGAAGGCCCATATGTATGCATGAAGGTACACGTGAGTGTGTGTGTGTGTGTGTGTGTGTGTGTGTGTGCAAATACAGGTATGTGTGCACAAACAAATATGTGTGTGTTCATGAATGTATGTGTATTTTCATAAATAAATGCATTTATGCAGGAGTACATGACTGAATGTATGGTCAAATGTGCATATATATTTATGAATATATACGTGTGTGTACAAATCTGTATATGTATGAATACATGCATATATGCATGAGTTCATAATGAATATGCATATGTATGAATTCAAGCATGTATTCATAAGTACATGTGCATGTTCATGAATGTTTGTTTGTATATGTATATATATGAATGTGCATGTGCATGCATGTATTTATAAATGTATGTGTATGTTCATGAATGTACGTGTGGATGCATAAAGTACGTATGTCTATGTATGAATATGTGTATATTTATAAATGTATGTTTGTATGCATGAGTACATGAGTTAATGTATATATGTGTGAATACTTGCATGTATGAGCATATGTGTGAATTTATGTATTTTTATATAAATGCAGAATGAATATTTAGATGCGCGAGTGCGTGCATGAGAACATGTTTATCTTCATGAATGTATTTGTGTATGTATGAATAAACATATGTATGTATGCATGGATACATGTGGATGTATGAATTCATATATTTGTGTGAATGTGTGGACATGGATGAAGAGCTGAGTTGCTATGTTCTAGGAGAAAGAAATCTGGAAGAAATGAAGCCAAGAAAGGGTGGTGGTTTGTATTCTAAAAAGGCTGAGATTCAGGTCTCCCGGAGACAGTGTCTCTGTTCACTGTCAGTTTAAGAAGGAAGCTAGAAAGAGTCCAAGTATGCCTTGGGTTGCTGTGCTGCGTGGGCCTCCGCTGTTTGGAGTTTGTAGAGATAGCATTTTGGAACTTGAAGTCTCCTGAGGTCCATTGAACAGGAATGTGGTGGATCACTTAGACCGAATCTGCCTCAGTGACCGCTGTCTTTCAAGAAGCCAGGCCTGAAGCCAGCCAACGGTCTCAGGGCTACAGGAATGGGCCACGCAGGCTGTAGGTGCTTATGACATCATGATTTAAAGTGAAGAACATTTTGACCTTGCCCATTTGTTCTAAGTAAATTGCAAATACAAGAATTTAATGGAATCACAGAAATATTAATTATTTTTGAAAATGTGTATTTTCAAACAAGCCCATCAATTCATTTAAAATTCTTGATTAATATTCTGGAGAGCAGAGTAAATCCTTTTAATTTGTTTTCTATTATTTATAAAGTTATTTTTATTTTGATTAGGTCTAGAGAAAGAGAAGTTCAGAAAAGAAAAGAGAGAAAGGAGACAGAAAGTGGAAGGTAAGAGTGACAAGAGAAGCAGAGAAACACAAAGGAACAAATGTGCAAACACGGACTCAAAGGCATGGAGACAACCCTAGAGACAGAGGCACAGACTCAGAGAAAGGGAGAACTCTACCGAGGGAAATGCCCAAGGACCAGGGGAAACAGAAGCACCAATAAATATACAAGTGAAGAAAGGGACACACACACACACACACACACACACACACACACACACCACCACCACCACCAAGGATACTGTGGTCATTCTTGTGTGTGGATGGCTAAATTTCTGGCTACAATGTCATTAAAATGCTATTGGGTCAAGCAATGGAGCTGAACTACCTACAGGGTCAAAATGGTTTGATTGCATTTGAGCACACACACGCTCATACACACTCACACACTCACTTTAAGAGAATCTTCTTTTAGCTCAGATTCTGGCAGAAAAAAAAAATCCCTTTCTGGTTGGATGATCACCATCATGTGATCTCATAAAGACATTTTTTTTTCCTTCCTGAGGTGGGTGCCTCTTGGTTCTCAGACCTCCTCACCCAGTGGCCTGTCCCCATTTGTCCTTTTTTGTTTCTGAGACCACTGGTGGACAGATAAGATGTAGCTACTGTCCTTTCTACACTTGGAAGCTGGCAAATCTTGTGATGATTAAGGGCAGAGGGTGAGCAGAAGGATTTGGTACAGGAGACAGAACTGAAATGTCTGTGACGGAGGCACCATGGCTGTGAATCTCATATGAAGCAATATTTTGTGTAGCTATTTCAAGACCTCAGAAATCCTTATGGTTTCTTAAATCCCAAGGAAATGGGCTCGAAGACACAGAGAATGTAAACTAGATCTTTGAAATTCCCTTTGGTTACTCCCGAGAACCTAACTTCAACAGAAGTGCCTTCTGATTGACAATAGCTCACTTTCATATTCACGCTCTCACCCTGTCAAGGTCTAGTCTGAAATCACCCTCAGAGAATATTGTGCTGTAACTTTTAAAAAGCCCAAATCCCCTCGATTTATGCATTTAATTTATTGTTTTTCCCTGTCAGAGCCTTCCTTTGTACATAACCCAAACCCAATTTTGAGTGTCTAGCATACACTGCTAAGCCACGATGTTGGAAGGCATTTTTTAATTTCAAGCTTGAAATTCCCACAGTGTACTTTCAAGTCCCTTGTTCTTTGGAAATTTATACCAAAAAGTTCCCACCCCCTCCCAGCCTCCTCTTTTCTGCCCCCTTTGGAAGCAGTTAATTAATTTCATTTCTCAAAGATGCTTTGTTTCCTTAAGTAGTTCAGTCTGGCTAGTCTTCCTCTGGGTATCACCTTTCATCAGTACTTTCTGCAGACTTGTTCAGAAATAGCTCATTGTGGGCCAGTTGTCTCTCTTTGCTAGGACAATTGCTTATGAGGTCAAGGTCTGTCTATAGCACTCAGGAGTGTCTGATTTAGGCCACATACTCAGAACACAGTGGCCCATCCTCTGTGACTCTCTATTCCCATCTTCTGTAGATGTGACTAGAGGTGTTAAGGCTACAGGGGTCACTTGGACACTGAAAGTACAAAATAAGAAAGCAGAAGAATAAAACCAAACAAATGCCTTGGATAGCTTGAGAGGCCCAATCAACACACCCGTCTGTCAAGCCAACAGGGCTAAAAATGGGAGCCAGAAACAAGAGTCAATGGCCAGATGAAGGATAGGTTGGAAAGGGATTAGGGAGAATGGGTCCAGGATAGCTGCTGTGACCTTTGCTGGGGTCTGGACTGCCTAGATGTATGGTTTGGCAGCTATGTAACACACAAGATTGAGTGCAGGTATGTGGTTACTGGATTAGAAGTTTAGGATACAGAGGGACCAGCCTGCCACACGTTCCCCCTCAGGCTGTCCACACTGTATGCATTGAATGGGGTTTTCCTCAGAGCAAGAACAAGAGGAGCTTTCTGATACATTTAGACACAAGACACATGATTACTTTGCCATCTTCCTGGTCGATTGCTTTGCATGATTGGACCTGAAAAATATATCTGTGATAAACCCATTGTTTCTTTTATTGACCACTTCAACTTCCTGTCTTGGGCTGGAAAGCTGAAATGAAGAGGTCTGGAGGAGAGCAGGGAGAAGGTGTGTGGGGAGGTCAATGCCCATGGATGGGGTGGTTAAAGGAAAAGCCAGCATGTTCTAACTTGAGGAGACTCTGAAAAAGTCCTTAGGACTTTGGGGCAGGGTCATGGCAGTGACCGCTAAGGATCAGAGAATAGCTAGTTCAGTGGAAGCAGACAGGAGCCCAATGTAGGAGAAGGTCATAGTTCTGGTATGTGAACCCACCATCATCACTACTGTGCCATGGCCTTTGAATGACACTGTGCCCATTATAAAGTCTAAAATGACAGTGTTTGAGGAGTTCAGTTATTAGGGTGAGGGTGCCCCGCAAGCCGGTCTGTTCCTGGCGGGTGTTATGTTGGTAAGAACTGTGTTGGGTTCAACATTCTACGGAACCACAAGGAGCTCCCTGGTTCTGCATACACCTTGTGTCCTTTGCCACATTCAGACATGGTATGTTATTCTTTCCCTGTGGTGTGTGGAGCCAGAGGTTTGGGTAGAGCTGTTACATTTTTTAAATGTTTAATTCATATCAGGCAGGATTAGGACTAAGTGGTTACTCCCTGCCCCCTAGCTTCCTTTTGCACTGAATTGACTATTTTTATCTGTGGTTAGGTTGGAACACCAATTGGGGTGGGGGTTGTTGAGGAGCCTATAGAGTAGGAAACGTTATATATATTGTGTATATGAATGCCTTGTCTGCACATATGTATGTAAATGACGTATGTGCCTTCGCCCAGGGAGGTCAGAGGAGGGTGTCGGATTCCCTGAAATTGGAGTTACATAGGATTGTGAACTCCATGTGGTGCTGGGACCTGAATTTGGGTTCTGGTCCAACAAGTGCTTTTAACCACTGAGCCATCTCTCCAATTTACTATGTAGGGCATTTTGCTGTTAGCTTATAGCAGAGAAAATCATTTTCCAGTTTGTGCATGAAAATGATTTCACATCACATGATGGTTTAGGAGTAGGTAAGTCAGAATTGTGACCTAGGCCAGTGCAAGGCATGCATGACAGGGGTTATACATGATATATGACGATGAGGCACAGACGAGGGGGCCCATAGACGATGTATGGGGATGAGGTGATTTGTTACAGAAATATTGCAGAAATGACAGGTCTGGACCTTGGCTTTAGACGGTAAAAGAGAGGTTTAACAGCTGGAACACAGCTGTTTGAGTATCTGAGTCAATCCTGCCAAGGGGCTGGACAAGTGAGCAAGCCACCCTGAATATCCAAGCCCCACTGGTACCCAAATGCCTGCAGATGCAGCAATCTCACGTGGAGCAGAGAATCACCCATCACACCTAATTACTATGCAGAATCACAGGAGAAGAGAAAATAGCTTCAAGCCTCTTATTTTGGCGTGGTGTGGTATGCAGAAACAGATATCCAAAACAAGAGGCACACACCCTTTATAGCTGAACCTATAGGTTGTAAACTCCATCTCTGGAATCAACTCTAGGCTAATTATCTATAATTTTTTTTGGTAAGTAAAGTTTTATTAGAACATAGTTATGGCTATTTAAGTACTGCCTATGGCTGCTTTTATACTGTGATGTCAGGGTCAAGTCACTGGAACAGACTATATAGTTTGCAAATATAAGAATATTTACTATCTGGTCCTTTATAGGGCATGTTTATCAGTTCCCAAATCTGTTATACTAGTCTATAACAAGGTGACAAAAAAGAAGATGACTCTTAAAACAGCATATAAAACTCTAGTGTGACACTATTCCTGGGACAACAGGAACAAATGTCTCCTCACCCCAGATATGGAACTGATGATAGACCTAAGTAAGGATTACCAAAGCTGACTTAGATGAACCAGTAAGTTTTATTGGGGTTACTTACAGGAATATGGATGAAGGGTTATTTACAGGAGTAGGAACTAAAAGGCAGCTTCAAAACCAAAATCCCACCCCAGCATGGGTGACAACATACAAAAGCTGGAAACCTAGTGTGTGCTGTACATCCTGCAGGCAGCTCCACAGGTTGGAGAGTGTCCTTTCCAGGTAGCCCAGTTGTTTTGAGCATCATCCAGGTGGCTCAGCAGGTCTCTACTTATTCCAGACTGTTGGACTGGTCTCTGCCAGTTTTGGGTAGCTTGGTTGATCTGAGAGTTATCTCTCAGCAATCTGCACTACTTATATCTGCAAGGAGAAGGAGGGGCCTAGTGTTCTGGTCAGTTTTAGGGCCTTCCTGAAGCCTTTGAGTTGTTTACTTCCTGATCCTTACATGTTTCCTGCTGGCCTTGTAGGAAATGGCTTGACTCCTTGTAGCAAAAGTCTCTAATGCTCTTTAGCTGTGGCAATGATGGGTGTTCTCTAGAACACATCTTTCTACTGTGGCACAGTACCATAGAGTTGGTTCGTGGACAGTTGCGTTGCATTTGACAAAAAGCCAGTCTCCTTTCTCCACCTCCGTGAGACCATCTCTTTCTGATGTACTTGACTATGAACCATGTATCAGTGTGTGCAAAGAAAGAGACATTAGCCAAGGTTTTCAATGCATCTGTGTAGTTTGGCGTAAGTGCCTGCTGGCTGCATTAGGAAAGTATGCTCCAGGCAGCTGTGGCTGCTGCTATCTGATCTTAAAATAAGCGACCACAGAGTGGAGCTAAACTTGACCTGTGGGTCTAGATCGCACGGTGGTGCAGATCCATGGGCAGCTGAGTCAGCAGGGTATCATGAATCTGTGGATGCACAAACAGTGTCTTCTGTCTTTTCCGCTGACCGTTACTAGTTACTGAAAGGTTCCGGAGTTGTTACACAGCACGTTTCAGCAGTAGCTAACTGATACAACGCCTGACACGCTTAGAAAAACTTCATGTTCCCTACAGACATGCCACCAGCCCATACAGCTTCTGTGTGAAAATTGGAGAGAGCAGCTGTCAAGGTTTTCTGTCAGAAAAGAGCTATCTAATATTTATGCTCTGAGACGCTTGGTAGCTAACCGTGGACAAGTTCTAGCAAGTAGACAGAGCCATGAAATCTGTTATGTGATTGTCTCCCAGTTTCAGGCAGTGAGCAACTTTTACAACCGTTAGTGACGACTGTGTACTGTGAGAGACTTCGGTAGGCTGGAAGCTCTATGACTAACTTTTTTTGTGTGTGGAGGCAGAAAAAAGCAGCTTGCTGTGTGATAGTATTTTTGAATGACAGAGACTTATCATTTCATATATGTCCTTGTATTTCTTAGTGGGCACATTCTAATCTCTTTTCTTGATGGTTAGAAAGGTGGGTCATGGCAAAAGTAGATTCTCAGCATGGGAGAAGAGAAAAAAAATCATCAAAAGTGCTAATTTGGGGGGGGGGGGCTGGAGACATGGCTCAGCAGTTAAGAGCACTGCTTATTTCTCTAAAGGACTTGAGTTCAGTTCCCAGCATCCACATCAGGCTGCCCACAACCACCTGTAATTACAGCTCAAGGAATCTGATCCCTTTTCTGGCCCCTGGGGACACCTGTACTTAAATGAGTGTGCACACACACACACACTTAAAACAATAAAGTAAATCTTTAAAAATGTTAATTTATTACTCTAATTTACTGTTGGTAATAAATATTTCCCTCATTTCACTGGGACAAACACAAGATCAAAATCCTTTTTTTCTTTCTTTTTTCCCTTCATTTTCTCTCTTCTTCCTTTTTAGGCTGAGGGCAGAAAGTAGATTTGCCAGAGAGCCAGCTTAACAGTGTATCATTGAATTAGTGTTTCCAAGCCTTAGCCAAATTAGTTCAGGATGAGGCATACAACTTTCCAGACCACTTCTATGACCTTGCATCCCAAAGGCCTGGGGTGAGGTTGAGTGGATGGGCTGCATGCACGTCATATATGGCAGCGCAGAACCTAGACTGTTTGGTGAGAAACAAAACAGAGAAGATGTGCCCTGAATTATGGTCCCCAATTTATTAATGACTTGTATTTCAGTCTTATTTATAAAATGAAAAAAAAAAGCTAATTATGCTTCAAATGTTTGTTAGGCAGATTAAATAAGGATAATGTGCAAGAATGATCTAGAAGAATGTGCTACATAAAAAGGCATTCTTTCCATTTCAGAGCAGAGGAATTTTTTTTTCTGAATAAAAAGCATATCTCTGTCCCTTTGAGTTGTCTCTTTTCTCATTTGGGATGTCTTCTCTCTCTCTCTCTCTCTCTCTCTCTCTCTGTCTCATAGCTCACCACCACATACGCCAGGCTAGCTGGCACAGGAGCTTCACCTGTCTGTACTTTCCATCTCTCCATAGGAATGCAGGGTTCTGTCTGTCTATCTGTCTTTCTACCTATCTATCCCTACCTGTTCTATCTCTCCATCCAGCTTTTACAGTGTTATGGGGATTTGAACGCAGAGCTTTAAACTTGTACAACAAGCACTTTTGCCCAGTAAGCCATATCCTCAGCTCCTCTCCTACCTTCTTGCTGCTATCTCGTTCTGAATGTTGTGAAAGAAAAAAAAAAAACCCAAAAACCAAAACCAACCAACCAACCAACCAAACAAACAAACAAACAAAACAAGCAGATGATTGTATTTACTCAGTTAGACCTAGGCAATCCCCTGGCAATCTCTTGGCATGTCTACTGGGCTACAAAGTCCCAGAAGATGGATCCTATTTATACTGTGTGCCCAGGGCCCAGCTGGTGCCAGACACATGGCAAACAAGTGTTACGCTTATTGAATTCAGACTAGATTGTCCAGGAATAAGTGAAGGCATATATCACATCACAGTCATTTTTCAGCTCATTCATCCAATAACTATTTATTGCTTGTCCACCATCTACATGACTGAATTTTATGGCTAAGGGTAGAGATGGTGAAATGGACAACAGTTTTACTTAGAAGGCAAATGCTCCCTAGCACCCTTCCTCAAGCTTCTGGAGTCAACTCAACAAAGGCACACAGAAGAATAAATTGCACCCTGAAATTGGTGGACTGCATTTAAGCCCCTCCTCCCTACTTACTTTAAAATGTGTCGCTCAAAACTATTGTTCACAAATGTTATTACTTGACTTTCCAATAATTCTGTGTTTACATGTTTGAATTTATAAATGTGATACTGAAATCTGCCCACTAAGGACCTTGATGATAAGATGTAAGCTGAAGAAAATAGTCAGACGCTTATTTGAGGAGCTTCTCCTGTACATCCAGCCTGAGGCCTGACATAAGTTATTCAGTTCTTCAGACCTGACATAAGTTGTCACCTTTGGCCTAATTAAAGTCTCCTCCGTGTGTGATTGTGGAAACAATGCTTACTTGCTTTATATATCAACTTTAAAACCCCAAGCATGCTCCAGCTGCTGAGCACAGGAAAGCTAACAGCACTCTAGTCTCTAAGGAGTTTATCCCTGTGGGAGCATGTTGTCTTTGTATCAGCCAATCACAGCACATCAGGTAAGCCTAAGGAATAATGTGTGCACACGCATGCACACATGCACACACACACACACACACACACACTTGTATGTGTACAGCTGTGTATGTGAAGGTTAGTGGGCAATCTTGCTGTTATTCCCTTGGTGGTAGTCCACTATTTTTCTGTTTGTTTGTTTGTTTGTTGAGACAGAGTTTCTCACTGGCCTGAAACTCATCAGGTAGGCTAAGCTCTCCAGCCAGCCAGCCCTAGGGACCTGCCTGTCTGTACTCCTCCAACTTGGGGGTAACAATAATCCAGCATTTTAAAAACTGGGCATTAAACTCAGGCTCTGGCGCTTGCAAGGCCGGTGCATTGCTGACTGGGCTGTCTTTCTAGCTCATGTCCATGGAACTTAAGGAAGGCATAGCTGCATGTTGGTCCTCTATCCCTTCACCCTTACCCATGTTTCACATACACAGTGACTCCTTATGGCTGCTTTCAAGAGAGAGCTACCCCGAGAACAAATTAAAACAAGGCACACAAATAAACAGAAGCAGCCACTGTAAGAATATGAAGTCACACCAGGAGCACAGCTACCAGGAAGGCCAACAAACCTTTCTGCAAAGGTGTAGAGAA
The DNA here is from genome assembly GCF_907164565.1 of Psammomys obesus. NCBI lineage: Eukaryota > Metazoa > Chordata > Mammalia > Rodentia > Muridae > Psammomys > Psammomys obesus. The sequence goes on along the minus strand of NW_026593286.1, from coordinate 15,798,094 downwards.
CATTGTTGGCTGTGTTGGCCACGTGGTCTTTGCTGCCATCCTTAGGCCCTTGTAGCATGACATCCGTCACACATATAAACAAGAGTGGGGGGTGGCTCTGCGCCAATAAAACTTCATTTGCAGGAGCAGGTTGTGGCCTGGGTTTATTTAGCCCATGGGCTGTCATTGTTGAGCCCTGATTTTTAGAGACAGGCTATATCCTTTCTAGAATTCTCTGGAGTTATTCTTCCTCATCTGCAGAGTCCTTGTGCATAGAAGAGCGACTGAAGCAAGCCCCGCTGAGTGCTGAGAAGGTCAAACAAGAGAGGATGTAACAGTGCCTGGGGCTGTCAGAGCTTTCCTTCTTGCTTCTCCCCATCCAGCAGCCTGCGTTGACATCCATGCCTCACTTTTCTGTTGCCGGCATCTGAGTAGTTCACATTTCACTTCAGTGCAGCCGCCAGATCTGGCTTGCTAGTATTTCATACTTAGGGAAAGAAAAGAATAACGCAATGACCTAAGGAGACTCCCAGTTTAATCTACTAGTTTAGCTAGCACTCAAAGGAGGAGCATCTAGAAGCAGGGTCCCCTCTCCCTTCTTCATTACTCCTGACTTCAACGAATTACCCTTCACCTCTGTTTTCTGTCTTTGTTTGTACCATCCAAGGAAATGAGCCCTCAAGTTGCAAATCATGGAGTCAGATTTGTCTCATGCCTGTAGAGTCTAATAGCACTCAGGCACTATCTATGGCGGAGGGGGCTTTGCATTGCATGGGCTCAGGGTACAGCCAGGTTTGCATTGTCATAACTAGAGTTTTGGAGGCAGGGATAGAATTTGGGATGGAATTCTTACTCCTGTCACAGGAGAAAAATATGAATCGGGGCAAAATAACCTCATTTCTTCATGTTATAAACTAGTTATAATACGTCTCTTATAGTGGTAGAGTGAACTATATAAAGCATGTCAATGTAAGATCAGACGATCTAGAGTTCAATAATTATTATTCATACATAAAATCCCTATATGTGGATATGAAAGCAGAGGAACGGACTTGGTAGGGGAATGAATAGGAAGAGGGATCAAGGTGGGGTAATGAGGGTATAGAAATATGAGCATGCAATGGAGAGAAACTTAAATCAATCCCACTGAAATCAGGGACAAGACAAGGCTGCCCACTCTCTCCCTACCTCTTCAACATAGTACTTGAAGTCCTAGCCAGAGCAATAAGACAACTAAAGGAGATCAAGGGGATACAAATTGGAAAGGAAGAGGTCAAAGTGTCACTTTTCGCAGATGATATGATAGTATATATGAGCGACCCCAAAAATTCAACCAGAGAACTCATCCAGTTGATAAACACCTTCAGCAAAGTGGCAGGATACAAAATCAACTCAAAAAAATCAGAAGCCCTCCTGTATACCAAAGACAAAAGGGCCGAGAAAGAAATTAGGGAAACAACACCCTTCACTATAGCCACTAACCACATAAAGTACCTTGGGGTGACACTAACCAAGCAAGTGAAAGACCTGTTTGAGAAAAACTTCAAGTCTCTGAAGAAAGAAATTGAAGAAGATCTCAGAAGATGGAAAGATCTCCCATGCTCATGGATTGGTAGGATTAACATTGTGAAAATGGCCATCCTGCCAAAAGCAATCTACAGATTCAATGCAATTCCCATCAAAATACCAACTCAATTCTTTACAGACCTTGAAAAAAAGATTCTCAGCTTCATATGGAGAAACAAAACACCCAGAATCTCCAAAACGATCCTGTACAACAACAGATCATCTGGAGGTATCTCCATCCCCGATCTCAAGTTGTACTACAAAGCAATAGTAATAAAATCTGCATGGTATTGGCATAAAAACAGAAAGGAGGATCAATGGAACCGCATAGAAGATCCAGAAATAAACCCACACACCTATGAATACTCGATATTTGACAAAGAAGCCAAAACCATTCAATGGAAAAAAGACAGCATCTTCAACAAATGGTGCTGGTCCAACTGGATGTCCACATGCAGAAAAATGAAAATAGATCTCTATTTATCACCCTGCACAAAACTGAAGTCCAAGTGGATCAAAGACCTCAACATAAAACCAGATACTCTAAATCTGTTAGAAGAAAAAGTGGGGAACAGCCTAGAACTCATTGGCACAGGAGACAACTTCCTGAACAGAACACCAACAGCACAGGCTCTAAGAGCAACAATCAATAAATGGGACCTCATGAAACTGAACAGCTTCTGTAAAGCAAAGGACACTGTCATCAAAACAAAACGCCTGCCTACAGATTGGGAAAGAATCTTCACTAACCCTTTATCTGACAGAGGACTAATATCGAGTATATACAAAGAACTAAAGAAGCTGAAAAGCAGCAAACCAAGTAATCCAATTAAAAAATGGGGAACAGAGCTAAACAGAGAATTCTCGACAGAGGAATATGGAATGGCAGAGAAACACTTAAAGAAATGCTCATCCTCATTAGCCATCAGGGAAATGCAAATCAAAACGACCCTGAGATATCACCTTACACCCATCAGAATGGCCAAAATGAAAAACTCAAGGGACAACACATGCTGAAGAGGTTGTGGAGAAAGGGGAACCCTCCTCCACTGCTGGTGGGAATGTAAACAGGTACAACCACTCTGGAAATCTATCTGGCGCTTTCTAAGATAATTAGGAATAGTGCTTCCTCAAGATCCAGCTATACCACTGCTAGGTATATACCCAAAGTTTGCTCAAGTACACAAAAGGGATATTTGCTCAACCATGTTTATAGCAGCTTTATTTGTAATAGCCAGAACCTGGAAACAACCCAGATGTCCATCAACGGAGGAATGGATACAGAAATTGTGGTATTTTTACACAATGGAATACTACTCAGCAATCAAAAAGGAGGAAATCATGAAATTTGCAGGCAAATGGTGGGACCTAGAAAAGATCATCCTGAGTGAAATATCCCAGAAGGAGAAAGACAAACACGGTATATACTCACTTATATAGACCTATAAGATATAATAAACATAATGAAATCTGTACACCTAAAAAAGATAATCAAGAGAGTGGACATGGGGTAAGATGATCAATCCTTGTTTAGAATGACAGATGGGATGTGCATTGAAAGTATGACAGGAGTCTACTGAGCGCATTGGAAAGACTCTAACTAGCAGTGTTTTCAAAGCAAAGACTCATGACCAAACCTTTGGCAGAGTACAGGGAATCATAAGAAAGAAGGGGAGTTAGTCTGATGAGGAAAGGATAGGAGCTCCACAAGGACCAAAGATATCTGGGCACAGGGTCTTTTCCGAGACTGACATTCAACCAAGGACCATGTATGGATATAACCTAGAACCTCTGCTCAGATGTAGCCTGTGGTAGCTCAGTAACCAATTGGTTTCCCATAGTGAGGGGAACAAGGACTATTTCTAACAGGAACTCAATGACTGGCTCTTTGGCCTCCCCACCCCCCAAGGGAGGAACAGTCCTGTTAGGCCACAGAGGAGAGCTTTGCAGCCAGTCCTGAAGATACCTGATAAAACAGGATCAGATGAATGGGGAGGAGGTCCCCCCTACCAGTGGACTTGGCAAGGGGCACGGTGGAGAGGAGGGAGGGAGGGAAGGACTGGGAGGGAATGAGGGATCGGGACACGGCTGGGGTACAGAGTTAATAAAATGTAACTGATAAGAAAAAAATAAAATACAAAAAAAAAGAAAAAAAGAAATATGAGCATGATGGTATATGTATGTGAAGACTTCTAATAGAATCTATCATTTTGTATGCTAATTAGAAAAGAAGCAAAAGTTTATACAGGAAAACACAGTTGTTTTATTGTTCTAGCTAAGACTTAAAAAGTACTGTACTGGATAGGTATGGAGAGAGTTGATAACCTTATGTTTTTATATTTAAGTGGGATTACTTTTTAATTTCTATTTGTTTACTATAGGCTTGCTGTGATATACCTTTCTTATTGTATCCCTAATCTCTCCAAGACTTTTATGATAAAGGGGTACCGGATTTTTGTCAAAGGTCTTTTCTACATCTAATAATATGACATTTTTTTATATTTCAGTTTGTTCATATAGTGTATTAAATTTATCAAATTATGTGTATTGAACCATCCCTACATCTTTCCTATTGGCGTCTTAATGAACACTAGTAATATTTGTAGACAGGTCACTTTGCATTTTCTTCTGGACAATAGAAAAATTAGGCTGAGTATGAGTTTGGTATTCCTGGAAACTGTTTCTCATATTCCAGACTATCTCTTTGAGGCCGTCGGAGTGCAATCCATATTGTTCGTTCACCCCAGGCATGAGGGATACTGATAATCTGTAGTGTGGTCACTCTACGTGGGGAAGAAGTATGAGAGCAGTGGTCATTGGAGTGTGTGTGTAGACCACTGTTACAAACTTAAGTGGTATCTGAGTCCTTTTTGCACTCTATAATATAATACTCAAGGCAGGTCAACTTTATAAACAAAAGGGGTTTGTTCCCTTCTCATTGGGGGGGAGGAGGCTAAAAGTCCAAAGAACATGGTATAGTCTTTTGCTGAGAGCACCTCTTGGCTGCATTGCATAATGGGGATGAGTATGGAAGGAAGACACACATCTTGAAACATGGAGCCAGAGATGTATTGCTTCAGAGGGTGGGCTTGCTTTTATAACAACTCATTTCTATAGAGCTCAGGAACCCCCAAGAACTATCTTAATCTCTCACAAGGGTAGTTATCCCAATAGCCTAAGGACAGCCCATAAAACCTCCCACCTCCCAAAGTTTCCATCCTTCCTTACATTGTCATACTTGGGGGAAAAGGTTTTCATGAAGGGACTTTTGGAACACAATCAAACTATGTCCAAATCATAGAAAGTGGTTACAGAGATTGGTCAGGAAACTTACTGAGGTGACACAGGTTACATGTTCTTCCTCCTGCTCCTTGTCACCCCCCACTCCGCGTGTGTGTGCTTGCATGGATATGGGTGTGCATGCAAGAGATCAACTTTGGGTGTCATTCCTCGGGAGCTCTCTACCTTAGTTCTTGAGTCTGTGTTGAATCAGTAAGCAATGCATCTGCAGCTGATTTTCCTGGGCTGGTTGGCAAGTAAGCTTCAGTGATCTTCCTGTCTCCAAGTCCCCAGAAATGGTTTTCTAAGCACATAACCCACACCCAGAGTTTTACATGGGCTCTGTGGTCAAACTCTGATTCTTACATTCATGGTACAAGCACCTTATAGATTGAGTCCTCCCAGATTGTTGCTTCTGATACCCTCAACCAAGCATCCTCTGAGGGATTCAAGGATTCAGCACAGGGAAATCTTTCTCTACTATCATTTTCAAACGTGGTTTGTAGACCCTTGCACAACCATTGATGTCCATGAGGTCAAAACTATTACACAATATTTTGTGTATTTTTTAATATAACTCTTGAGGCAGGCTAACTTGTAAAGAAGGGGGTTTGTTAATTCCTCCCCCGCAATTTAGAAGACTGAAAGTCCAAAGATTCTGGTATAGCCTTTTGAGGTCTCTCTTGGGTGTATTACATCGTGGAGGTAGCAATGGTAGAAATGTGTATGGAAAAAAGACACGTCTCAAAACATGAAGCCACAGATGGATTCAGGGCTTGGGCTCAGTCTTGTAACAACACAACGGTAAACTGCTTTTCCACAGTGTTGATATTTTCTCTAGTGTATGTGAAACTCATAGCTTCTCATCACAAACCAAGGCAGTGGCTCTAATGTGGTCTAGTAGCCATTGTGTTTTGCACTGCTACACTCGTACATTAAACAATAGACCATTTCCATCGAAAATAACTCTTGATATGTACATGTGTTCTTAATGTATTCCTTGAGTTGTAGTCCTAAATCCAGTACAAAACAAAACGCCTTCTGTGTACTGGAGGCGGGAGAGATTTGTGCAGTTGCTGGAGGAATTTTTCCCTGATTTCCCCTCTAAGGTACATATTTACCTGAAGGAGTAATCAACACTCAAATGTGGTCCTTCAAACATGGGCATTGGAGAGACATTTTCTCAAAAGAGAATGACGTTGGCCTCTCACTTCTGGGAAAATTATTGTCATGACTTGTTGGCAATGATGGAGCTGAGGCTTGCAAGCATGATTAAAATTTAGGAAACCTTGCATCTACTGCTGTGAGCTCGACAACCTCCCACTACTTAAAATTGTTTTTCCTGATGAGATCACAGTGAAAACAAATGTGATTATTTAAAAAATATTATACAATGAAATGTGTCAACATTTGGGAGATCTGTAGCTCAGGGAACTAATATTTTTCAAATGACTAATACATGGTGTCAAGACAATCTTGAATGGGTAAAAGACATATCCAGAGTAGGGGATTAAGCACTGACTCTAATGTAATGGCGTGTGTGAATTCCTTGTTATGTTTTTTGTTTTCATATTGTGACTCATCTTTAGGTTTGGCCACTTGCTGAATTTTGGTGTAGCATCTAGGAAGAATAGCCCCAGACATCTGAAGGGTCTGCTTAAACACGTCTGCATCCTCATTATTCATACAGTTGTATGACACTATTTTTGCACAGTGCTTTAAGCAAGATAATATATCACAAGAATTTGAATATGGAAACAGGTTTGAGAACACAGCTGATTTGATTAAAATAGGCATTAAAGAATTCTTTGAAAAATATAAAACAATGCAAGTCTTCCCATGATCTTTTTTTTATTTGGGAAGATGATATTTTCCCTAAAAAAAAATGTTATTACTTTAAACATAGTCTATTTGTATTTTAACATTTTCTCAGTTTTAAGGTTTAATACGGCAAATACTGTTAGTAATAGGAAACCTCAGTAGGTTCTTTGTTTAACAATTTTTAAGAGCATGAAAGGGTCGCAGGACTCAAGGCCTGCAACTCTAAGAAGTCCAGGGCTGAGGAAATGGCTTTGTGGATAAAACGCTTGCCATGTAAGCTCGGGAAACTGAATTTGGGTCCTCAGAGTCCCTACACAGATGCCCATGACAGCATCTGTCTGTAACCTTGGTAATCTTTAGGTGAGATGGGTGGTGGAGACAGGAGAATCCTGGCCGCTCACAGACTGGTCAGCCTGTTGTGCTTAGTAGGGACAGGAGACCCTCCCTGATTCAAATAAGATAGAAGGTAGACTTGATCCCAGGTTGTCCTTTGATGTCCACATGTGTGCCATGGTATGAACACACACACACACACATCTAAAAAGATGTATTTATATGTAAGTGTGTTTGCTTGAGTTTATGTATCTGGACCATACACATACAGATAACTATAGAGGCCAGAAGAAGGCATCGGATCTTCTGGAACTAGAGTTCCAGACAGCTGAGTTCTGAACACTGGGGTGCTGAGTCCCGAATACTGAACCTGGGTCCTCTGTAAGAGCAGGCACTCTTAATTGCTAAGCCATCTTTCCAGCCCCAAGTAAGAGTTTTTCTTCCTTTTATGAGAGGCTGGGGCTTTCCAGAGCACTGAGGAATGTGACGCTAAAGCTGTGCTCCACTCTTAGGCAGTGGTGAAGAGGTGGCAGAGCCGTGGCAGTGTTCAGAATGTGTGCTCTGCCCAAGGGGGCCAGCAAGCTAGCTCCCACTCAGCACATATTGATCGTTGGTACGTAGAAAGAATGGATAGGTGTTCTACTTTCTAAAGGAAACCCAGAACTTCAGGCCTTAATGCAAAATCTCTCATGTTTTAATTGGCAGTACCCTGGAGACATATTTAGCCCACTGTGTGGGCCCAAAGAAATCTTTGGGGCCAGCACGCTGCGATGGACCCCTGTGTTCAACCTCTACTTAAGGCTGTGGGTTGATGTTGCTTTGTAACTGTGATGAAAATATTTATTATTGAGGGTTTGAAGAATTAGGAAAGATTTTCAAAACTGCGGAGGTGATACAATGCTTTTAAAAATGACAAAACCCATAAATTGCTAGATATTTAGAAGACCATTATATTCTGCATGGCAGACATTGTGCTGGTGCCACCACCGGGAGCCCGGAGAGAAGGGGAGGGGGTTGTCCTTTCTTGCTCGGAATTCTTTCTCTGCAAATGAGTGTTTCTTTTTTCTTTTGTCTCTACCCTTTACTGTAGTGAAACCAACTCTAGAAAACACAATAGTTCTTTGTTTTGTTACAGTATGGTTATGCTCTACTGTTCGCAATGCTTAGCCTCAGTTTAAGTTGAAAAAAAAAATAAAGGAAGCAACGCCGGGTTTCATGACTTTCAGCAGCTCACAGCTCCATTGGTAACAAGAATGAAAAACACCACACAAGTCGTGCAATAGGAAAATTTGTCAGAATTATCTGAAAAAAAAAAAAGCGCCTTTTAATTTAATGTAACCAGCTAATTTCAAGAAAGCAATCGATGTAAAATATGCTTTTGTGTTCCTAAATCAAATGACTTTATGTTTGTAATGGGCAGGAAATAAAAAAATATGCAAAGACTTAAGGTTCCCTCAGTACCTTTTGATTTTTCTGTTTATTTAAATCAAGCAAGCCAACTATCAATTATTTAACAAAAGTTAATTGATGTCACTTTTCAGTTCTGCCACCGTCTATGTTTGTATATATGTGAAGTGGGAACAAAATCAATTTCTGGGGTTTATGGTGCACTGGAAACAGGTCAGATCTTCATGGGGTTAGATTTTTACTTCTTTCATTTCTCCTCACGACTGGATAAGCCATTGAATGAATTCTATGAAACAGACCTTGTACTTCCCAGTATGGACAGAAGGGTGGTTATCAGAGCTGCAGAACTGAATGAGGGGCTGACGTGGTGGTCAAGAAAACTGTAACAATGTAACAGGAGCTAGTCTCTGGTGAGGGTTTGTCAGCATGGGCAAGATGCTGATCTCAACACAGTCCATGGATGAAGTTTTTAATACAATGGATTTTTAAAATGCATTTATTTGGTTTTAATGTGTGTGCATGTGTGTGTTTGTGTGTATGTGTATTATGTATTTACATGAGTGTACATATAAATACATAATAGAAGTCATTGATTCTCCTGGAGCTGGTGTTTCAGGCAGTTATGAGTCACTCATCAAGAGAGATGGGAGATCAGGTAGTGCTCTTAACCTATCTCTCCAAGCCCTATAATGCCTTCTTGAGAGGGGTCCTTTCTGTCTTCCTCTCTGCTGGTCTGTGATGCCAGTAAGGAGCCAGGAGAGAATGGTTGGTTGGGGGATCATGACTACAGTTGCCCAGAACACAAATGTTGATTTACCTCAAGCTCCACTGCCATGATCACTTGGAGTTAAACAAACCTTTTAGCAACGAGTTTTCAGGGCCTCATTTAAGATACAGGATCTGTAAAATCTCATTGGTGAAAGATTATCATGTTTGCTAAAAACCTAACTTATTTGATTTTTATGATGTATATATGTCTTTGGTATAGTGTGTGTGTGTGTGTGTGTGTGTGTGTGTGTGTGTGTGTGTGTGTGTGTATACCATGACACATGTATGGGGGTCAGAGGAAAAATTTAGGGAGTCAGAGCTCTCTTTCTACCATGATTCTCAGGGATAGAACTCATGATGTCAGGCTTGCAAAGTAAATGCTTTTATTCACTAAGCCAACTTGTCTGCCCACAAATGGCAGTTCTGAGTAAAGTGTGTATGTATGTGTGTGTGTGGGAGGGGTTAATTTTAAAAGCCACTAAACAATCTAAGCTCTACAGAATTTAGAAAACACTCTGTTCAATAGTTTTATAATATTGTCTTTCATATGAGAATACACAGATAATTTGGTTTGTTGGAATTAAAAAAAAAACAGAAATAGTTTAGAAAAGTCCCTTTGAACTTTATAATTTGTTCTTGGTAATGTCATTTACAGTGAGGTTGGCTGTCAGACTTGAGCAAACCGCTGGCGAGTTTCACTTGTAATTGAGCTGTTATGGCTGCTACAGTCAGCTTGTGGCCCTGCTCTGGGTTTTCCCCAGAAGATCCATGAATTCTGATAAATTTATTTCATGTGTTTTCCATCAGAAAGAAAAAATAAAGGGTGCATTTATAATTGTATATGCTGCGTTATTGAGTGTATTTCCTCAATAAGAGTGAACTTCTGTTCCCATTAGGCATTAATAAGAACCAAATCTTGTACTTCCAATTTTACATTTTTGATGATTGGAAGAATTTTCCACCAGCTAGCTTCTGGTTCCATACATTTCAAATTATGTTTCTTCTGCAGTACCCACATACTTCATGCTGGGTGCCATATGTCCTGTGGGTATTTTTGACATAACATCTGCATCTTGTCCTGGGGCCAGATAAGTTGGCATAGTGAGTGTTTCTAAGAGCTGTCGCTACAGCAGGGTGGCTAACACTGGCTTCACCGTGCACAGAAGTAACATTACAATGGATCCACATGAAATGAGCCCCAGCTAAATTATTTGGATGGAGCTGTAAAATGCTATCTTACGGCCACCCCAACACCCGAGAGCCAGGGAAACCTTGACAGAGAATAAGAGCAATAAGCTCAGGGGACTTACCGTTCTTAACATATTGAAGTTAGCATGCTTTTTGCGTGTTTTAGAAATGTGGTTGACTGTGTGAATATTGGCAGGAAGCCTCAACAGAGCTTCATGACAAACTCATCAAGTAGTTGGTGAGAGTGAGCCATTATTGGCAGGTAGAGAAGAGTGTGACAGACAAATTGTCTTGAAGAGACTTTGATTAGTGCCAGCTGATCATCTCAGTAAAGCAGTTTTTAAAAAGAGGCAAAATTTTAACATTATTTAATAATTTAATTAAACCATAAGTTATTCCCTCATGGGCATCAACTTATAGATGTCTTGAATATCTTGCTCTACAGCCCTCTGGCTGAGACTGGGCTTTTGTGAGTTGGAGCGAAATTTCTAGAGTAAATTTAATAATTCTTCTATAAAACTCTATAATTGCTATCCAGTTTGTGCACTTTTTACAATAGTTTCATGAAATGAATTGATCAGGTATTGCATTAATGTATTAATTTGTCTTAAAGCATTTATGCATATAATTAAATTAATAAGTTAGATGTTTTAATTAAATCTGATCATCTCAAGCATATCCTTGTGTAGCAAGCAGCCATACCTCTTAATCCTTCCTGAACAGTTCTACTAACTAGGAACCAAGAATTCAAATATATGTGCCTGTGGGGACCATTCTCATTCAAATCACCATACTGGGCAGAGACACAATTTCCCAGCAAACTTTCTGCTCCTCTGGCTCTTACAATCTCCACCTCCCCTGTTCTTTTGGAGCAGTTCTATTGTAGATGTATTCCCTGGGGCAGGGATCCACATCTCTGCATCTTTATCGGTTGTAGTTTTCTGTGATGGTCTCCATCCATTGCAAGGAAAAGTTTCACTGATGCAGGGTGATCTGTGGGTAAAAGGACAAACATTTAGAATTTAATTAAAGAGGGAAAGAAGATATACAGAGAAGAAGGAGGGAGGGAAGTCAAAATAACAGTAGGAATACCTGAACCTGTCAGAAAGCTCAGGTTATTAACTGTCTGCCCGGAAATACCTATAATACACATACGTCAGTGTATAAATATAAATGTATAGTTTAAATAAAAATTTCCATTATGAAAAAAAAAATTCCATTATGGCTGACAATATTCCCTCCAAGACTGAAGACCCTCTGTCTAACTAAATCTTCACTGCAAGGCAGGAGAAAACCTCTTTTATTATTGCTTAGGGTTGTCCAAGAGACTCCAGAAACATTTAGGCTATTGCTATCGGCCCTGGTTGACTCCTAGGGGTGGAAGGTAATTTCCTATTGCTGAATACACCAGGCTCTTCTAAAATAGAGTCCAAAGACCTGTGAGCATCAAAGGCCACTTTCGACACCACAGGACCAACTGAGTCAGGACACAGATTGGCAGTTGGCTGATCACTCAGCACCATTGCCTGAAAGAGATCAAGCATTCTTGTTGTTAGTGCCAGTAATACTGCCCAGTGAGGGGCTGGAAGTGCCCCCCACTTAGAGTTTCCACCCAACTCATGCATTATGAGGGATGTGGTGACCACAGCTTGGTGGTAGCCAACAGCTCTCTAATTAAGCGGGACTTAAGACTCACTCAACAAGCAGAAAAGCACTCTGGTAATAAAAACCTACCCAACTACCCAGTCATGGATTTTGGAGGAGAACCTCACAATCACCACTTTAATAAATGGAATGATCTCTACATACGCTTTTTTGAGTCAGGGTCTTTCCTTGGCCTGTAGCCTAGCAAGTAAGCTGGAGATTGATCACTAGGGATCCACCAGTGTCTTCATTCTCATGCTAGGGTTCCAAGACTTGCATGCAGGGTCCTCATGCATTCATGGCAAGCACTTTGCCAACTGACCCATGTCTCCAGTCTCAAACTTTTTGTTGTTGTTATGAGAAGGAATATATTCTAAAAGTAACAATAAAAGTATAATATGGTAAATAATAAGGCAGTTGCGTAGTTGTTCACTGTCAGCTGTATGTACCTTCTATATGTTTGCACTGTTCTTTGAGGTAACTGATGTGTGATGGGTTTGTGTATACCAATATCACCACAAACATATGACCAGTGTTTTGCTATGACAGTAATAACAGCTTCAGAGTCCCAGAAGACAAGAATGTTTTATTCATTATAATTTTATGGGATCACCATTGTATACGTGGTCCATCGTTGATCAAAATACCACTGTATAGAGAGTTATCTCATTTCACTGGGCTGCCCAGCTTATAAGGATTGAGCCCAGCGTTGTATCACATGGTTCTCTCTTCCTCATAAAGGAGGGCATCCCTTTCATAAACCTGAAATTCGAAACGTTGAGACCAGAAGAATGGCAGTTAGTGGGGCTGTCACTTTTTGGCTGTGCACTGTAAAGACAACAGGACGCAGAAAATAGCTTCCAATCTTTGTTCTCAGCCGTTAGTTCTGTAACTTTCGAACTAGTGGTGGTTTGAATGAGAATGACACTCATAAGTTTATATATTTGAATGTTTGCTCACTAGGGAGTGGAACTGTTTGGAAAGAATTAGGAGATGAGGCCTTGTTGGAGAAGGTGTCCTTATTCAAGGAGGTATGATTTTGTCAGAGGAGGTGTGGCCTTGTTAGAGGAAGTGTGTCACTGGGTAGGCTTTGAAGTTTTAAAAGCCCACACCAGATTCAATCTCTCTCTTTGCCTGTGGATCAGGAAGTAAAGCTCTCAGCCACTGCTCCAGTGCCACGTCTTTCTGTTTTGGGCCATGATGATAATGGATTAATTTTCTAAAACTGTAAGCAAGGACCAATGGAAAAAAAATGTTTTTTAAAAGAGTTGCCTTGATTGTGATGCTGCTTCATAGCAATAGAATGGTAACTAAAACATTTAAGAATAGTAACTAAGGCTATTACTTTTTTTTTTTTTTCTAAAGACAGGGTTTCTCTACAGCCTTGGCTGTCCTGGACTCGCTTTATAGACCAGGCTGGCCTCAAAGTCAGAGAGACCTACCTACTTCTGCCTTCCTGAGGGCTGGGATTACAGGCATGTCCCACTGTGCCTGGCCAAAGCTATTACTTAATTTCTTTCCCCCTACATTATTTTTCTTTAGAGTGGAAATGGTGGTACTCACCTCATGAAACTGTGTAGACAGTGCTGGTTACATAGTTGAGACTCAATGTTTAGATGTTCTGGGTGGTCCCTGGTTCCATTGCTTCTGAAGTCCTGCTTATTTCATTTTTCTTTGTATTCTGGGTAATATCCCATCATCTCTCCAATGAGTGTCTCCCCAGCTCTCTTGATTTTGTGAAGCCACAGCCATTTGTTCTTGAAACAAACATAACTTATAAGTTATAACATTCACGTCTAAGAGCCCCTTCATTAAAAAAAAAATTATACAGTCAGTGTGATGGTTCCCACTCAGTGAGTGTGTGTGTGAGTATGTGTGTGTGTGTGTGTGTGTGTGTGTGTGTGTGTGTATGTGTGTGTGTGTGTATTCTGGTAGCACAAAATGAGAACACACATTTTGTTTGACAAAAAAAGATTAAAAATCAATATTTGAGGCAATAAGTACTAAGAAGTAATGTGTACGGATGGCGCTTTACATCTGTGAATGGAAGCTGAGCCAGTTAGATCTATATAAAGAGGGAACAGACAAATTGATCTGGATAATGATGTGTTGTGAAATGGATCATCATTAATACATACACGGGGTGGTTATCAGTACTTAAATGACCAAAATATTGACTTAAGTAACTTTATCTCCTAGCTTTACTAGAGAAAATAGCTGCCTCTGACTGTATTATCAGCTTTTATAGATCCAGCTGTATATAATATGCACCCATAAATAAGAATCAGCCATTACAGTTAGAAAGAAAGATCATTTTGATGGCCTGTATTCCATCACATTAGAGAGCGTAAAACCCAATATTATGCACCAAATACACTTTTGTTTTGCAACTTGCTATCTTTGTGATTTCCATAAATTAGACATATAGTGGCAGGCTCAATTAACTCCAAAGAATAAAAATAGTAATTTTTAAAGTAACTTCAGAGTGTCTCTGGTGTAGCTATACAAGATGCCTTCATACCATCGAATGAAAAATAAAATGCTGATAAAAATAGCATTTCATTGAATTTGGAGTGGAAAATAGAATCTGTGGAGATATTAATAAATAGGAAATCTCCAAATGAGTTTCCAAGTCCATTAAGAATTCTAATGCTGCACATGAAGCCCATAACTCCAGGCAATGCCCTGCCGCTTGGCTTTGGCAGATATTTTAAACAATGCTTAGTCACCCGCTTTTCAAGCCGCCTCGTCTTTGTACCTGAAACTTCTCAAGAAGAAGTTGCTGGAATGAGCATCTACTTCATTTTTAGAAAGGTTTGGGTTACTGTTGATTAGGTTTGGGGACATACACAAAAAGAATGTTGATCCTTTAAACTGGGTGGAATTTGGGGAGACGTCATAACTCGACCTTGGCTAAAAGATTGTATGTTGAAGCCCAGCATGATGAAGTTCCTGTGGAGGACCACAGAGGAATGTGATAGAGCCAAGTTCATGCCCAACCATAGCTCAAGATTCCTTTTATTGTATCTGTGTCAACTCTCATCTTTCATGCAAGGACACTGACACTTGGAAAGGTTGCCTTACGAGGAGACTAAATGGCTACTCAGTGGCTCATGAAAACCGTCGAGCCTTCTGATGCCATCTGTTGGTTGGGATCTGAGTCTATGGAAATGTGATCTGGTGGTAGAGATGATCGCTTCAGCAGTGGACATTGGCAATTGGTTCAGATTTGTGCCAACATACTCTAGATTTCCACAGACCTCACCAGTCAGTGCAGAGAGATATGATCCTAGTAATGCTAGGACCATGTCTTTCTGGCTCTGGACTGCCATCAGCATAGATAAAAGCAGATGACTCCTGGCCTAGAGTCTTTGGGGTTTCCTGCCTACACAGCAGAAGGGCAGAAGTTCTAGAATCAACATGTGCTTGACAGTGACAGTCTGCTTTACACGGGCTGGCTTATTCTCAGAAGAATTTTTTTGCAAACCCAGCAATTGATTTACATAACCTTGTTGTTTATTATCTGTGACTCGTTTGTCTTTATCAATCTTGTCATTTCTCTGCTTCGGTTCATTCATTCAGCAAAATTTTATTGTGCTCCCATCTAATTACAATCCAGGAGCTGAGGGTATCATAATGGATAGCCAAATGTAGTTTGTGGACCAACGGAGCTTATATTCTAGAGGGAGAAATAGACAGCATATAAGTAAACAAAGAAAAGGGTTTACAGATTACAGTGAGAGTTAGGTAGAAATGTAAGGATAACTGCAGGTGTGAGACAAATCTGACTTATGTAGGGCAGTCAGAAAAGGGCTCTGAGTCCTGACCAATAAGGAAAGGCAGCATAGGGTTACTCAGAGAAGATGAGAATTAGGCTCAAGTCTGCAACAGGTTGGCTCCGAGACCTGGCACAGGGCCAGTATGGCTGAGGGGATACTGAAGAAAATGGGGAGACTTGAGATACTTTTTGAAAAAAGCCATAGACACATTTGCTGCTATGAAGTAGATGTAGTATCTTCGTGCGTGGGGGTTCTTAGCGCCTGGTTCATATCCTCCCCTCAGTGCTGGGGGCCCACCAAAACAGTTTGACTGTGCAGATAAACATACTGTTGAGAATTCCACCCCACAGAAGGGAACCACCCAAGGTCTTACTCCTTTCTCCTCTCATAAGAGCAAATCAGATCTGGCTGACTTGAGGATAAAGAAATGTGAGTTCTTGACTCAGTTGTGGGTATTAACTCCCAAAGACCATTTTTCTTCTTTGTAGACTGGCTATGTCTAATCCTAAATTTGTTGTTGTTGTTGTTGTTGTTGTTGTGTGTTTGTTTGTTTGTTTGGGGGACATAATCTTGCTTGTATACCAGACTGGTCTGGAACTTGTTACATAACTCAAGCTGGCCTTGAACTCAGAGCAATCCTCCTTCCTCCCAAATGCTGAGCTTAGATGTGAGCCACTGTTCTTTAAATTATTAAAGATTTTTTTCCCTACAATCACACCTTCATAAACCTTCATCAAGATATTCTCTTTTAGGAGCTGCAGTCAATTCAATCTAATCTAGTTAGTACAGAATATAGCCCCAGGAAAAGACTGTAAATATGAGTCACCACTCACTGATAGCTGACTGCATTCGTCACCATTGGGTAGTCTGGCAGTGAAGCAGTCAAACCTTCCATAGTGGTTAACCAGAATGAGAGACAATGGATAGGGACCATAATAGCATCTTTGGCTACTGAGTAAGTGTGAGGAACACAGTGAAGAACTGTGGAGTTGAGTGACTATTGCTGAGGGCCATTAGTTCCTTGAAGAGGGAGTATTGAAACCTCAGGGTGGTAAAGCCCCATTTCAAGGCAAGACATGAAAGCCAGAGGGGTCTCCAGCAGTATTTAAAGCAGCTTTAATTTCCTCTAACTGGCAAGCACATGGAGTAGGGAACTTACTGTTTGGGAAGTGGAACCTCAGAGAAGACTGCTTACAGAGCCTGGAGGGGCTCCTCTGCCAAGATGAAGGGCCTAACATGCAAGAAAGCACTCTACCATATGTGCTGAGGATATCTGGGTAGATGCAGTGAAGGTTTTTAATTCAAAATTCTTCCAAGACTTGTTGGGGCTATAGGAAACTTCATCTCCTGTTTATGAAAGAATTGTTCTGCTCCTCTCACTTGAGGGTCGTGCAGAAAGAGAGCTCACATGGGCAGACCAGTTATTTGACAATGCCTCAGTATACCTCTATGAAGTTTAAGTTTCTGGTTTCTTTGAAGACTCAGTTGAGTCATGTGATGTTTGGCTGGAAGCTGTCTTGTGAGGGAACATGGGATGTTTGGCTCGAGGCTGGCTTGGGAGAGAGCCTGTGATGGTTTGCTGTGAGCTCTCTTAAGCAAGGGACATGACTTTGTCCATCTGTGGGTGGACTCTGAGGAGAAAAGATACACAGAAGCCCACAGACAGGGAGACATCACTTTTTTGGGTCAACATCGCTGTTCTGATCTTCATGCTTTGATACTTGACTTCGCAGAGAGAATGTTCCAGAGAACTTCTGGGAGCAATCTAACTGAGTCTTACAGCTTTTGTCCCAATCTTCTAAATCATGCTGATTCTTGTTGCTGCTTGGTGTTGGCATTTGGACTGGACTGCTGGTATCCAGACAACAAAGAGTAGACTCATCACAAGGAACTGCTTCTAAAAACGTCTACAACCCCCTTTACCTAATTAGTGCCTTTCTCCTCTACCTCTGGTCAGTGGGTGGAAGGGAGATAGAAATGTTTAGGAACCCTAAATAAAACAGGTTTGATGAAAAATCTAAGCCTATACCTCTATTTCTTTCTTTTTTTTTCTACCAATAACTAGGATTGAGTTCTGTTATTACCAGGTTGGAAAGAACCAGATATGTTAAGGGAGGAGGAAATCATATGTCACAGGGACTATAGGACTTAGTCAGTGTACATCTGTGGGGCGCTTAGGGAGAATGTAAGAGATTGGATCCCAAAAGATAGATAGAACATAGATTTGGATAAGGGAGTGTTTACCAATATGAACTTCAGTGATAGGAAATTTTATATACTATCAATGATTTTAGGAGGTAGTAATATGTGGTTAAATTGCTCTTTGGAGCTTTGGAGAAAGTGAAGGTTTATATATGTTAACTGAAGGTGATGATCTGACAGATGGCAGAGGCAAGCAACGAAAGATCCAGAAGTGAGGGGAACATCTTAGAATGTATGTAGTCTCCCCATTTGACCGACTTCTATAGGAAGGCCAGAGAGGCAGCAATGTGGATATGGATCATAATAGAGATTGGTTTCTAGAAGCCCAAAGGGATGGGAGATAGGAAATCTCATAGACAAGGATGCTGAAAGGATAGTAGCCAAGTGGCTCAGTTAAGAAGACAGGTGTGACATAGTGAGCAGTTAAAGCTGGAAGAATAGCTATGCAGACAGACCCAAAGACATTGACGGGAATCTCAAATAAATGTGTTGAAAGTGGAGAACAATAGGTTTCTCTTACAATCCTGAAATTAGATGGAACAGCAATTTTCTTTTACAAGTCCATTCTGTAAATTTGTTTTAGAAACAGAAGAAAGAGAATCAACTACGCTCATGGAACAATTCCTTTAATGGGGCAGTTTTCTTAATGAAATACATCTCTAAGTAGGTAAGGTGAGGCATATAATAGATACTGTTTTTCTTTTTCCAGATTCCTCCCCACAGGTGATGCACCATCCTTAGCTCCTAGAACAGTGGTGGCTATTGGTTCACTGACCAGTATGGATTGCTTCTAGCCCCAGAAAGCGGCTGTGCCCAATAAATGCACCTTATTCTAAAAGACAATCCATGGCCGATAACTGACTTCTGGGGAGATTTAAAGGCCTGGATTTTTTTAAATAATAATTTTTATTTTTTTTATATTAGTCACAGGTTATTTACTTTGTATCCCAGCCGTAGCCCCCTCCCTCAGACCCTCCCAATCCCACCATCCCTCCCTCATCTCCTCCCTGCCCCTTTCCAAGTCCACTGATAGAGGAAGACCTCCTCCCCTTCCATCTGACCCTAGCTTATCAGGTCTCTTCAGGACTGGCTGCAATGTCCTCTTCTGTGGCCTAGCAAGGCTTCTCCTCCCTGGGGGCGGGGGCAGGGTGTCAAAGAGCCAGCCATTGAGTTCATGTCAGAAATACTCCCTGTTCCCCTTACTAGAGAACCCACTTGGATACTGAGCTACCATGGGCTATATCCGAGCAGGGGTTCTAGGTTATATTCATACATGGTACTTGGTTGGAGAAACAGTCTCATAAAAGACCCCTGTGCCCTGATATATTTGGTCCTTGTGGAGCTCCTGTCCTCTCCAGGTCTTACTAACTTCCCCTTCTTTCATATGATTCCCTGCACTCTGCTGAAGGTTTGGTTATGAGTCTTAATATCTGCTTTGATACACTGCTGGGTAGAGTCTTTCAGCGGCCCTCTGTGGTAGGCTCCTGTCCTGTTACTTGTTTGCTCCTACATCCAATGTCCATCCCATTTGTCTTTCTAAGTGAGGATTGATCATCTTACCCTGGGTCCTCTTTCTTGTTTATCTTCTTTAGGTCTATAGATTTCCGTATATTTATCCTATCTTATAGGTCTATATAAGTGAGTATAATGGAACTGAATAGAAGACCCAGAAATAAACCCACACACCTATGGAAACTTGATTTTTGATAAAGAAGCCAAAACCATCCAATGGAAAAAAGACAGCATCTTCAACAAATGGTGCTGGTCCAACTGGATGTCTACATGCAGAAAAATGAAAATGGATCCATATTTATCACCCTGCACAAAACTAAAGTCCAAGTGGATCAAAGACCTCAACATAAAACCAGATACATTAAATCGGTTAGAAGAAAAAGTGGGGAAGACCCTAGAACTCATTGGCACAGGAGACTACTTCCTGAACAGAACACCAAGAGCACAGGCTCTAAGATCAACAATCAATAAATGTGACCTCATGAAACTGAAAAGCTTCTGTAAAGCAAAAGACACTGTCATCAAAACAAAATGACAGCCTACAGAGTGGGAAAGGATCTTCACCAACCCTACATCTGACAGAGGGCTCATAACCAGTATATATAAAGAACTAAAGAAGCACAAAAGCAACAAACCAAGTAATCCCATTAAAAAATGGGGTACAGAGTTAAACAGAGAACTCTCTGTAGAGGGCTGTAGAATGGCAGAAAAACACGTAAAGAAATGCTCAACATCTTTAGCCATCAGGGAGATGCAAATCAAAACGACCCTGAGATTTCACCTTATACTCATCAGAATGGCTAAGATCAAAAACTCAAGTGACAACACATGCTGGAGAGGTTGTGGAGAAAGGGGAACCCTCCTCCATTGTTGGTGGGAATGTAAACTTGTACAACCACTTTGGAAATCAATCTGGTGCTTTCTCAATTAGGAATAGTGCTACCTCAAGATCCAGCTATACCACTCCTAGGCATATATCCAAAAGATGCTCAAGTACACAACAAGGACATTTGCTCAACCATGTTTGTAGCAGCTTTATTCATAATAGCCAGAACCTGGAAACAACCCGGATGTCTCTCAGTTGAGGAATGGATACAGAAATTGTGGTACTTTTACACAATGGAATATTACACAGCAATTAAAAATGAGGAAATCATGAAATTTGCAGGCAAATGGTGGGACCTAGAAACGGTCATCCTGAGTGAGGTATCCCGAAAGCAGAAAGACACACAAAGGCCTGGATTTTTATGTCAGTTTGGAATAACTCTGATTACAACTTCAGACCCCCTTACAGAACTTCCTGAAGTCTCCACTCTAGCTACAATGTGAGGTAGTTGCTCCCTTCATCCAATCCAGTCTCCGTCTCTTCTTGATATTATGACAGTACTCTCCAGCAAACCTTCGACTGGCAGTGTTCCATTTCAGAATCTGTTTTCAAGGATCCTGATTTAAGACACTGCAGAAGTGGAAACATAAACTCAAACCAGTTCTTTGGTGATTGTACGTGAAGCCACGGCCTAGAACCTTGATTGGACGGAATGTCTCTGTCCTCCTGGGAAAAGGGTATAAAAAGGTTGTAACCATGTTGCTCTGAGCTATTTGCATCTGGAGCCCAGGCCTCTGTTGGGGGTTTAAATTTGTGAGCAATCATTATTATATGCCTAGGGGGAAACTCCTTGGTTTGGGAAATCAGGGAGGTAAAGGTGTGTGGGGGGGGGATGCCAAGAGAATTTAAATTGTGCCTTGTCGAGGAAAGGAGTTTATAACACAGGGTAGTGAAATAAAGTGAAATGATGGAGAGGGAGCCAAACGAAGAGGGAGCATTCTGTCAAAGATAATCTGCGTCACCTTCAGCTTTTTATCTTTAACAATAGTTACACCTTATCATGTTCAGTTAGGCCAACGATTGTTGGAAAAATACACCTGAGGCGGGGGTGGGGAGGTGGGGGAGTGGGGCTTCTGACATTTCAAAAGCTGCATGTTTCTTTCCTGTTGTGGTATAAGCTGCCATTCGTCCATTTTCTTCCAATTCTGGGAGTTGGAGAACCCTGGCTGTCTCATTCAGCAGAATTTCCTGACTGTGGTCAGCTTGGATAAACAGAAGCTACTGGGCGTGGTAAATGTGGGATAGTTCAAAGCAAACTTATTAATCTCACCCGTGAGCTCTTGGTAGGGAAAGGAAGCTCATGTGTGCGGAAGGACGAGGGTGTCGGTGCCACTTCTTGGTGGCCCGTGGCTGGCTAGGTGCCATGGCCTGAGGCTTGAGCTGCAGCTGGCTAGTTTCGTGTGCTTCATCCCTGCCCTCTTGGGTGGTACTTTGCTCCTGAGGCCATGAGGAGCAGTCCAGCTTGTGTAAAAATGGGTTCCCTGCTCAGGTCTGTAGATGGCTTGCCAGGCAGAAAAATGTGTTCTGCAGCAGGCTTTGCCAGCTGCAGTTTGTGGGTAAGGGCGGGCAGAGGGAGGCCTGCTGCATGGCAGGGGGTTGTCATTTTTAGACCATGACTAATAAGAAATCTGGATTTTCTCAGTTGTAAAAACTCTTCCCAGTCTTCCCTTTCCCTCTCCACAAGGTAATTGCAGAAGTCTAGAGCTCTGGGGTTATTTTATGTTCCCTTTTGATGGCCTAAAGTGAATTAGAAGCTGGAAAACATTGTACATGGGAAACACTATATGTGTATTGTGTATTACATCTTAAACTAAATGTTACATGAGAACAAATGGTTTAAGGGAGTTTGTGCTCACAAAAGAGACTGGCAATCATCTTAAGCCCAACATTTGGCCTAAATTAGCAATTTTCAAATATTCATGTTTATATTTGAATACAAAGATTTCTTATTTCAAACCAATTGCTGCCTGATCAGTAGCATCGCTTCAAATTTGTTACAGCCTAGGGGGATGGGGGGAGGAGGGGAGGGCATGAGTGGAGGGAAACTTTGAACTGAGAGTCAGAAGGCCTTGGTTTCAGTCTTTTATATTTGTTAGCACCATTTTGGTCAATGTATTTCTTTCCCTTTCCATCCACTGGTAAAGTAACAGTTGTGATATTTCTTTTGTTAGAGATATGGGGAGAATTAAGCAAAGTAATTAATGTGAAAAGGTGTTTGAAGGTCACACATTCTACACAAATGTTAATGACTATTGGTAGAAATATACATGGAGTGGGACTAGATCTTAAGACGATTCAAGCAACGTCGTAGTGCAAGTCAGGTCCTGGTTCTGATTTTAAGATATCCTAACAGCAAAGGTTCTGGGTATAATGGATTTAAATCATGAACAAGGAATGTATACAGCTTTAGGCCACATGGCTGTTACCAAATATCTCTATTCCATTGAGTATTTCCCAACAAAAATAGCATTTGTTCTCCTAAAGAAGTGCTTCTGCTACAGTGTGTATTTCTTGGAAGTTATCACTCCATCTTCTAGATTTATTTCTTAGAGTGTTTCAGTCATTAGGATTTCAAACAATGTCACCTTTGCTTTAAAACAAAGTCCAACATTTTATAATAGACTATTTTTACAAATCACTCTCCTACCCAACATTTAGTAGACTCGCAAATGTAAGAGTCTAGTACAAAGCAGTCCACCTGAACATTGTCTTATCATGGTATAGGACCAGCAAACATTCAAGTTAGGGTAAGGAAAATATTCATGTACTCAAGTTAAGTCCATGTTCTAAAACCTCCAGCAAACTTTTCCATTTTCTTTAGGGAGCTGGTATCGAGCCAGAATATTTGGGCTTCAGTAGTGTAGCAGACTCCTTTCAATGTGGATGAACCATAAAGAAATGAATGATTTCACCTAAGAGCATAGAGGTCAAACAGGCTCTGGAATGAGTTTGTCAGCAGTCTAGTCTACCTCCGACCTCTTCATGTTGATTCCACAGCCCACTCCTTGCTGTGATTAAGAGGCTTGTTGTACTTGTAGACATCAAGACAGAAAAGAGAAGTTCTCCCAAAGGAGAAGACAACCCACTCCCTCCCAACACCTCCTTCTTAGAATGGAGAAAACCAAATTATTATAATTATTATTACTATTAAGTTATTTATTCACTTTACATCCAATTGCAGTTTCCCCTCCCTCCTCTCTTTCCAGTCTCTCTTCCTCCCCACCCTTCCTCTTCATTTACCCCTCCTCTTTCTCTTTAGAAAAGGGAAGGCCTCTCATGGATAACATCAGCCAGCCTTGGAATATCATGTTACAGTAAGACGAGGTGCATCTTCTTCTCTTGAGGCTAGTCAGATAGGAGAAAGGGATCCAAAGGCAGGCAACGTAGTCAGAGACATTAAGACCCAGTTGTGCAACTGTTACATCTGTGCAGAGAACCTAGGTTGCTCCCATTCATGCTCTCTGGTTGGCAGTTCAGGCTCTGTGTGCCCCTATGTGCCCAGCTTAGTTGATTCTGTAGGTTTTCTTGTAGTGCCCTTGGTCCCTCTGGCTCCTTCAGACTTTCCTTTCCCTCTTCCACAGGATTCCCCAAGCTTCACTTAATGTTTGGCTGGGGGTCTGTGCATCAGTTTTCCATAGTTGTAGGGTGAAGCCTCTCTGATGACATTTGTGCTATGCTCCTGTCTGTAAGAATAGCAGAATATTATTAATAGTGTCATGGATGGGCTCCCTCTCTTGACATTGATCTCAAGCTGGTCCAGTCATTGGTTGGACTTTCCCTCAAATTCTTCTCCATGTTTTATGCCTGCATCTCTTGCAGTCAAGACAAATTGTGAGTCTAAGACTTTGTGGTTGGGTTGGTGTCCCGATTCTTCCATTGGAAGCCTTGCCTGGTTACAGGACATGGCCAATTCAGGCTCCATATTCCCCGTTGCTAAAAGTCTTAGCTATCTAGGGTCATCCTCATAGTCAAGCTAGAAACCTAGGACAATAAGAACGTTCAGAAAACTAACTTTTATTTGAATCTTCAGGTGGATTTACTTCCACGTTTCATTGGCTAGAGTTCAACTCATATGAGCATCCATAGATGAACACTTGGCAAAGAACTACTTTGTCTGCAGTATAGAGGATGGACCTTCAGGGCCATGGTTGGAGCTACCTTTCTCTGCACCATTCAAGCAACTGAAAAAAATGGTGTGAGTACCTGAAGAAATTTGGAATTAGATAGGAAGGAAAAACCAGTGAAGAAATGAATTGGGTAGACAATCCAATGTATCTGTGATTGAACTCCTTCATAACAGACTTTCACTAAAATGTCAAAGATGTCTATCCATGACTAAGAGAGGTATTAATATAATTCTTTAAATAAGAGCCAAGACTGAGAAGTTAAAATAAATAAGGACAAATGAAGGATAAATACAACATGAGAAAAGAAATGTCTTTCCGTTCCTTTCCTAAGATGCTGGTGGCCTCCTTCAGAAGGAGGAAGAAGGAAGAATCCCCAAGGTCAGTAGAGACCTCTGACACCATTTTCTTGTTTCCTTTCTACTTAAATTATAAAAAGGAAAGGTGTACTCTGAGAGAGCATGACAGAAAGCTGTGAGAAGTTATTTCAGAATTAAGCTATAAAAAAGGGAAATCATGATTTCCTAGATGGAAACAATTCCAGCTGGCAGTTGGGAAGAGTGATGTAGGATTTTGTTTCTAAGTTGGCTTAAAAATCCGGAGCAATCCCTAGGAGGCTTTGACTCTAAAGTAATTATAATGTTGTGCGATTTGGAAGACATTCTAAGCAAATCTCAGGAATGAAGCTAACTTGGAAAAAAGAAAGCTTCAGTTGATAGGCATTATTTATTCTTTTTCCTTGTGCTTAAATGTGCTCTGTGTAAACACTTGTTCAGTAAAAATCAGTGACTTTGCTGGTTACTTCTGTTTGGGTGGCACTGTAATGTTATGATCCTCAACCGTTTGGAGGAAGAGTCTCAGTCATACTGGTGTCCCAGAGGGAAGCCTCCCATCTGCCTGATGCTGTCATTGAAACTGTGCAAATAGGAAGAGAAGCAGGCATTCCAAGATGGTGATGTTGCAGGCTTTCTCAGTTGCTGTAGGCATTCCTAGCTCTCATTGGGGTGAGCAATGTCTGAGCTGCCTGGGTGCTGTGAGTTCCTATTTCCTAAGGTTACTTCTCTGGGAACACTGCCTCAGGATGTCTGATTATTGACAGACAAACTTCCCTCAATGAAGGAGCACCATCTTCTGCTCCCTCCAGTATATGCTCTTTAAGTTCTTGGAAATTCCTAGGATCACTCAGCCTTGCATATGACTTTCTAGACTTTCTGTCTGTAAAGCAGTCTTCCTTAGAACTGGTGAGCTGGTGAGCTGCTCTTGTCCTGCTGCCGCCAGGTTCTGCAGATGAGACTTCTCAGGAACAGAGTGGAGACAGTAAGATCTAGCTACAGCTGACAGAAGAGGTCACTAATTTGATGTCAGAGTCTTCGGTTCCCCAAAAACCTTTGTGCCCCTATCATCTCAAGTGATTCTTAGATTAAAGAAAATAATATTATTATGTTCTTCTTTGTCTGTGTTTCTTCTTTTTCAAAATTTATTTTTGGAGAACTTCATACATGAGCATTTCAGCTACATGACTCCACTGCTCCTCTCCCAACTCTGATTTCCCCCACTTCATTTCAAATTTCTGACCTCTTTTTCTTTAATTATTTTTATTACACACACACATATATTCATTATTACATATTATTATTAATATGTATATGTATGATACTTACGTGTGTGGCACAGCATGTATGTGGAGGCAAGAGGACAACTCTGCATATTGGTTGTCTCCTTCCACATTTATGTGATTTCTAGGCATCGAACTCAGATCATCAGGCTCATCCACAAAGTGCTTTTACCCACTGAGTCACCTCACTTGTCTGCTCCTGACACTGGGATTCAGCAGAGGGAACTGCAGATTAATGCTAGCAGTCTCTCGACAGAGTCCCAGTGCAGATTTCAGCTCTGTGTGCTTTGCTGTTAAGTCACGGTGCTGCCTAGGGTCAGTTGGGAAGAAAGAATCTCAACTGAGAAAATGCTACTTGTAGGATTAGCCCTATAGTGAAGTCTGGGGATATTTTCTTGACTGATGATTGATGTGGGAAAGTCCAGCTTCACTGCAGAAGTGCTATCTCGGTGGGGGGGGGGGGTTCCTAGATGCTAAGCAGCACTCCTCCAAGCCCTCTGCATCAGTTCCTGCCTCCAGATTCCTACCTTGAGTTCCTGCCCCAACTTCTCTGGATTGGTGGAGTACAAGGTGTAAGATGAAATAAACCCTTTCCTCCTCAGTTATGACTGGTCATGGTATTTTATTAGAGTACCAGAAACCCTACAGTAGTCACTGAGTCCATTTCTAACAAACTTTTGACCAAAATAAAGTTTCTTGACAGGGTATAGGCTAATAGCAGCAAGCATAATGGAGAGGATCAGAATCAGACTACCAGTCTGGGATCCATGGCTGAGTTTGGACTAGCCATATGATGGTACCATCAAAAGCGAGTGGAACTGATAGATAAATTTTAATAAAGGGCCAAAAAAAAAAGATAGAAAGAACAAAGGTGCTACTGCTTCTGATGCCACTGGAGTCATGCCACGTGCAGAGTAAAATCCCTCTGTAGCCATTTTACTCAGCCTTGAGAATGGAGACTCCATATCTTTACACCTTGTCATCTCATGGTAATAAAGGGACTTGTAGGCTGGTTTGGCTGCCTCTTTCTCAGCAAGATTTCTATTGGGATGATGCCAAAGATAGCCCTTGGCTCTAGGAAGGTGAATGAGCAAAAGATCATTGAGAAATTCCTGAAGGAGGTCCTTCATGTCATAACCATATCTTACGTGTGTTCTGTCATTCCCTCCCCAGCTCTGTACGCTTTTATTTTTTTAATTATTTTTTTTTATTTTTTGGTCTTTAGAATAGCATCACTCGTTGGCTTCCTTTTATTTTGTGAGAAGTATGTTTTATGTATTTCAGTTTACATCTTTTCAATCTTTACAAAGCTCTACAATTAACCTAGGATTGCTGCAAAGAAATGGAGGCCCAGCAA
This sequence comes from Psammomys obesus, assembly GCF_907164565.1. NCBI lineage: Eukaryota > Metazoa > Chordata > Mammalia > Rodentia > Muridae > Psammomys > Psammomys obesus. Next base: position 15,770,634 of record NW_026593286.1, on the reverse strand, counting down.
ACTGATGTGGCAGGAAATAGTGAGGGTGGGACATGAGCCTCGACTTGTGATTCTCTAAAACCCAGTCCATCCGGCTCACATCTTGGAGGGCTCCCTGTGAGATAACTGAGAGAAAGTGACAGATGGCTATGCAAATTGACCTCCTGTAATTTAAGGATTCCCATGTAACTCCACAGATAGCTCACAAATCTACTTCTGTTTATTGGAGACGATGATGACTCTACCATTCAAACATTTCTATATAAGAAAAATTTCTCTTGAAGCTTGGTGGCTGAGAGAAATTCAAGTCAACACATCCTACATTCCGTTTTAAGCAGTGATTAGAGCGGACCCTGCACAGAACAAAAGGAATTTGAGTCTGAAGTTAAGATTGATGGTTACCATATGTCTGAGAAAGGAACAACAAAAAAAAAGGTAGTGACTTTCATCAGGAAAAGGCTAGAGTGTCATTCAAGGTGTACAAAGAAAATGTTTAGTCTTGACCACTGCTCTAATGTATATTCCCCTCTTCCTCTTGCCCTGTAGTTAATTAGAATTTCAGCTAAGAGAATAAGAGGGGGGTGGGCTATCAATGGTGCATAACAGATGAAACTTGAGTGGAGTCCTTGTTGAGACTTAAGTGAAAATTTGGCTCACAGTTTCTTCACTGTATTTGTGTTTCATTTTAGACCTCAGAATACTGGAATATATATATATATATATATATATATATATATATATATATATATATATATATGAATGTGTGTGTGGTGTTAATGCATTTAACAGCATGATTGATTTAGCAGATTCTCAGTGAAACCAGCCAGAGAACTATTCTCTCCATGACAGTACATCAAGCTCTAGGAACATTGCTTCTTTTTGAGTTGCCAGTGTGTGCAAGACAGCAACTTCCATGGCCTGGCTCCTGCCCCTTTGGACTTGTTGATGAGCTGTGTGTGATGCCTGGCAGTGGCGCCGTTATGGCAGAGGGTGTCCAGGGAGATGGCAACACCATTACCCTTGGTACTCCAACTTAAGCACTGGAAATATAAATAAAAGATTGTCATAGTTTTCTCGGTTTGGGAAGAAAAAAGCTTTTCAACAGCCATGTTATTCCATTGAGCTCCAGCCTTCTTTGCCAACAGCTCATTGAGTAGAATGGGGCTTGAGAGGGGGAAAGGTGGGAGTGGATCATTAGTCAACAGCTGGAATCATCTGGGGTCAGTATGCAGCATCCACCTTTCATGCCCCCCCCGGCTGCAGCAGGAATCCTCAAGGATTGCTCTGAAAACACACAGACCCTCCTGTACCCTCATGTGTACCCCGAGGAATGACACAGAGCTTACTCTCAGCTTGTATTTCCTGTGCAAACGTGATGCTTCTTTGACTAAGAGGATCCACTGTTGTACCACCCCACTCAGAACTTAGGCAGTTGGCATCATTGAGCCAAATCATACTTCTTTAGGTGGAGGCTAGACGCACCTACATACGTAGCCATCCTCACTGGGCCTCTTGGCTCTATGCTGCTGGGAAATGTCTTTGGTAGTTTAGTGGAAGCTAGGCTGTGACAGTGTGTTTAGTATGAGGTTGGATGTTAGTGACTCGACCTACCCTCTGAATTACCAGTTGCCAGGGGCCGGACTCCCTATCCACGCTGGGGGCAGAGTTGTGCCACTAATAAATCTTGGTGTATGAAATCTAGAAAGGGCATTTAAGATTAGAGAGTCTTTCCCATTTCCCTGTAGAGAAAGAGATCCTAGGAAGGCTGTGTAACGGATATAAGACCACAGATCCCTTGGTTTTGCTCTCTGGTTCTCCTGGTCTAGTTTTTTGGTAATGTATACCACACTGCCAGAAATTCTGGGTCTCCCGTGAGGCTTCTCCTGGAGCATGTACTAAGGTGGGTCTGGAGAGTTTGATGGATCCTGGTCATGCTACAACAGGGTCGTGGTTGAATGGCCTTAGGAGGTCCCCAGGAAGCAGCTGTGTCCAAAGGTCTCCCTGTTTGAGCAGCGGATGAGCTTGTTTAGCACCTTACAAGAGGTAAAAGCAAACGGAGCCAATTACATGTCCAGAATACAGGAGCCGTCTTTTCCTCCCTTGATTCTCCGGTCTCCCATGGTGTACGAGTTCCTTGTTAAATTAATGTTTGCCTGTCTGGAGTGCCAGAGGGATAGACATTATAGGCCAATTAGAGATAAAAATCAAACCAACCAGAGCTGTCCTTTTAAAAATTAAAAGTGCTTTTTATGTGCTGTGGAGGTGTCGGCATTAACATAAAGACTAATTAGGACATTTTACAACATCCTGGTAACGGGGGGGAAACAATATTGTTGGTAACTTTAAAGATTATTAAGCATCTTTGGCACTTCAGGTCAGATATTTAAGACATGTTCCGCTCTCACCTGCTGTTACTGCACGAAGTATTTTATTGTCTCATAAGAAGAAATGAGCGTTTTGAAGGCCTAAGTGCCCAGCTGTAATGGACAGGCCTTCACTTTGCAAAGCCCTAAAGCACGGTCTCCAGGAAGACTTGACTGTGACTCCACGTGAGACTTGTAGCACAGTGTTTATCAGTCTGTAGGCAAGGCCATTTTCATCTCAGCCACCTGGAGAAATGCATCCCTCTCCAAGAGCCAGCACCGGGAGGGTCTGTGTGGCATCAACCAAGGAAGCCAAAAGCTAGACAGTGCGGAATCCCATCATAATACTGCCTTTGGGGTCAGGGGAGTCGGCATAAGGAGCTGAGTTTGGATCCCTGTAAGAAGCCAGATGCACACATCTGTAATCCCAGCACCAGGGAGGTAGAGGGGACAGTCTCTGGCCTGACCAGCCAGTCTGGCTGAGTTGGTGAGCAGAGCAACCTTTCACGTGGGGATAGCTGTTTCTCTTATGTTCTGGTAAATACTGGCCAGGTAAGGAAGGGGTATGGGTGTGCACTTCATGTTTTATAATCTTTTTCCAATTCTTCAGAGAAAGCCCTGTGAACTGGAGCTCATTCATAGGAACTTGATAGAAGACGAAGGGCTAGTGGCAGATTTGGGTCGGCAGCTCAAATTGCACGCCATTGTCATTTAAAGAATTGCACAGTCTCAAAATTCAAATGTCCTTTAACAGACATGGGGATTCCGTGGAGCTTTGACAAAAGAGGATATATTTAAGCGTCTGAGATGCTTAAGATCTGTGTGCAGAGATTTCCAGAGAGCTAAGGCAACATTAAATAGTTTCCAATCGAAGGCTGTGCACTTAGAGTGTTATTTATCTGGGAGAGCCTCTCACATTCCTTGCTATTTTAATTGAGACTAAAACCACACAATTAGGCTTCACTTAGTTATCAGTGATAGCAATAGCTATTTACTTTATAGTCTCAATAATATAACAAATGCAAAGAGAAAGCGGGACAGATGTAATCCTTAATTCTCAGCTCTGTGCTGTGGGATTTTTGTCACGTGATTTACTTTAATCAGGATGTCCAATATCAATTTTTTTTTTCAAAATATGGATTTGGAAATGTTACTATTTCCTGTCTGCTGCCTTGCCACGCTCCAATTTTCTCTTGCCATTTTATTTATTTATTTAGTGTTCATGTGTGCATGTTTTTATGTGGTTGCATGCTGTATGTGTGGAGGTCAGAGGATAACTTGTGGAAGTTGGCTGGTTCTCTCCTTTTCATGATATGGGTCTTGGGGATTTAATTCAGGTTGGCAGCAAGCCCCTTTACCTGCTAAGCCATCTTGCCAGCCCCGAATTCAAATTGGACAGGAGCTCAAAAAGGAGACCAATAGAGCCAAAAAACAAACAAACAAACAAACAACAACAACAACAAAATAACTGAGTTGTGGGGGCCCTCAAGAGAATGCTACCCCAACCAAGGACAATGCATGGAGAAGATACATAGATGTAGCCCATAGATTCAGTATCCAAGTGTGGTTCCTAGTAAGGGCTTTCTCTGGCATGAACTTAGTGGCCTGCTCTCTGATCACTTCCCCCCCGGGCGGGGGGCAGCCTTTCCTGGCCACAGAGGAAGACAATGCAACCAGTCCTGATGAGACAAGATAGCCTAGAGTCAAATAGAAGGGGAGGAGGACCTCCCTATCAGTGGACTAGGGGAGGGACCCCGGGGGAAGAAGAGGGATGGAGGGTGGGATTGGGAGGAGATGAGGGAGGGGGCCACAGCTGGGATACAAATCGAATAAATTGTAATAAATGATAACAATAAAAAAGCACACACACACACACAAAGTAAGCAAAATGCAATCATATTCGTTCAGTCAGTTTTTATTTGTGTGTGTGTGAGAGAGAGAGAGAAAGAGAGAAAAAGAGAGACTATGTACATGCGTGTGCATATTTGTGGAGGGCACTGGATTTCTGGGAACAGGAGTAATAGATAGTTGTGAGCTGCGGTGTGGGTGCTGAGAACCTACCCTGGGCCCTCTGCAGGAACAGGAAGTGCTCTTACCACGGAGCCATCTCTCCAGCGCCGTATAATGAATCTAACCAAGCGGTATCCGAAACAAAAGATCCAACCTACAAAAGAGCCAACATACATGTCAGCACAAATCCTGCTAATGCTGTGCGTATTCCCCTTTACCTTCTCCTCTTCCAAAGAGGTTAATTAAAATTTCATGTCATTGAGTTTCACGTAACTGTGACTAAGAATTTGCACAGCCTTTATTCCCCGCCTTTCTACTTAAATGTAGTGTGTGTGTGTGTGTGTGTGTGTGTGTGTGTGTGTGTGTACGCACGCGTGCTACTTTCCGGATGACTTTTGACACCACTGCGACTTCCATGCCCTTAGATCCAGTCCTTTGGAAATGTCATACAGTCAGCCTGAGACCCCATTTGGAACTCCCATCTCAGTCTTTTTTTTTTCTTTTTCTTTTTTTTTTTTTTTTCTGCCAGCCCAGACTATGAACATTAATGTTTGGAATCTGGACACGTGTGTTTCAGTACTTGCCGCTTGGCGGGGGCCTTGTTAGACATGAGACTCATTCCTGAGTGGGCAGATGAGCTACGCTCTCGTGGATTAACTTGGGTATTTTTGTGTTTTTGATTTCTACTTAGATTCTCTGTTCCCTGTGTGTCATCGAGCAGTTCCGTGTCCTCCGCTATGCAAATGTGATTCTCCGTTCACCTCACTACATCACTTCCCTCGTCTCATTATTTACAGGTTTACAGTTTTTAGGCAGTTAAATCGGCATAGCTTTACTTTGTGGCTTTTTTCTAAGCTTTTAAGCTCGGAAATTCCTTTTCACTCCAGAGAATTTGACAAACATTTGCTTCAATTGACTTTCAGTTTCTTCCTCTGGCTTAATTCTCTCACATTCTACCCTTTAGCGCATCTGGTATTTATTTCCAAGACTGGTGTGAGATAGGGATAGAAAATGTTTTTGTTTCCAAATTCCCAAACGATTTTTTTTCTGATGAATTCCTTCTCCTTTTTGATTTGTGATGTCTTTTTCATCAAACATTAGTATTTGTATGTGTGTTTTTGCTGGCCTGAGGTACCTTACTATTCTTTTTATTCGTGTATTTATTTTTGCATTGTGATAGGTTTCTGGCTAGGGAATTAGTGACTTTGTTTGGAGTCAGAGAAATGAGGTGACGATGGACAATTGACTGTGTTGGTTGGAGATTCCTCTGAAGACCAAGTAGAAGTGAAATCTATAAAAATGAATTATGATATCCTAAACCATGGTTTATATATCCATTGCTTAATTGTCTCCCCCTAAAGAGTCATGTGCTGAGAGGTACTGTTCTTCCAATATAGTAATGTACAGAGGTGATGGGGCCTTTAATGGGTGGGGTCTAATGGGAGCTCATTAGATCATAGAAGGGACTAAGGTAAGTCTCATGGGACCCTGATTATTTCTGCAAGGCTGTGTTTCTCACTTCCTGTCTTGCCCTGCGATCTCTCCTGCTGGCATGCTCTCCTGCCATGGTGACATCTGCTGTGGTGTGCTATGTCCAAGTGCATGTGCACCAGAGCTGGCAGTGAGCTGTTTGGACTTTCATCAGCTTCCACGGTGAACTACGTACACCTTTTTTCTTTATAAAGTACCCAGCCTCTGGTATTTTGTTGTTGCCATGTAAAGTAGACCAATAAAGAAGGCTTATCAGAATCACCTATGGAATGTAAACTTACTTTTTATAAGTACAACCTTGGGTTCCTTTGGTAGCACTTTTCAAATGGTAAGTCTAATGTGGGCGAGAGCATTTTTCTTTGTTTCTTTTTTAAAGATGTTCCACAAATGCTTCTGATAGACATTCTTTAATTGCTAATGGTCTTGAGCAGAGTCCAACTATAGACTCAAGGCCTAGGCTGTTGCCTGTTTTTAAGTAGCTCATGGGGCAAGAATGACTTTTATACTTATTTTCACTTTGAGTGTATATGTTGCATGTGTGTGTGTGTCTGTGTGTTTATACCTGCACACATATTACATGTATGCGTGGAAGACAGAAGTCAATATTGGTTGTACTCCAAAGCTCTCTTCTCTCTTTTTAAGAAAAGGTTCCTCACTGAACTTGACTTTCACCAGTTAGGGAAGATGAGCTGGTAGGTGAGCTCCAGAGGTCTTCCTGTCTGCATGCTCCACCAAACCCCGCTTTCCACACCCGTGCAGGAGACCCAAGCTCACTTTTACAACAGGCACTTTATCCACTGAATCATCTCTACAGCCTCTAATTTTTAATGGTTGAAAAAATTAATTTTTCATATATTTATATATATATATGTGTGTGTGTGTGTGTGTGTGTGTGTGTGTGTGTGGAGCCTGGGTCCTCTGAATAGAGACTCTGGTGTGGATTTTCACAAGATGATCAGTGAATTCCCGATAAGGGGAGACTTAGTGAACACAGTCTCTTTCCAGAGGTTGGGGGTCAGGTAGCTGTAGGTCTTGGAGATGACATCAATGGTGGCCTTGGAAAGTTGCCCAGGTTGGCAGCGCAGCCCTTGGCTGATATGTAGCAGTCATCAATACCAGCCATCGTCAGTGGCTTCCTGGGCACAGGAGCAGAGATGATGCCAGTGTCTCTGGGGGCAGGGGTGAGATGCATCAAAACGGAGCGGCCTGTCACCTTGCACGAACAGTACGGGACTTGCCAATCTTGTTCCCCCTAAGTAGTGTCTCTGCACAGGGAGGATGGAAAGCTTGGCCAAGATGATGGCCCCTCAGATGGCAGTGCCTACCTCCTTGGAGCATTCAATAGCAAGAACAATGTGACCATTGTAGTCCCTGATAGCGACAAAAGCCTTGAACCTGGTCTGCTGACCAGCCAGTGTCTGCTTCTGCACTGGCATGATTTTTAAAACCTCACCCTTTAGGGTGTACCTAGGAAAAAGTCAGTAATCTCAGACTCCTTAATGGGCACGGAGAGCAGGTAGGAGTTCTCCAAGTACTTGATCTTCAGGTCTTTAACCAGGTGGCCCAGCTTGGTGACAGGTATCCACTCCTTATCTTTGGCTTTACCTTCATGAACCCAGCATCCTCTACCTTGGCCACAGCTTCGGTCACTATGGCAGCTCCTAAGACCACTGATGAATCCTCCAGGGAAGCCGATGGGACCTCCGAACCCTGGGTCCCTGGGTCCTTCAGGCCATCCTGCTGTACTGGTGTCATCAGCAATATGGTGTTTTCCAAAAGAAGAAGAAGAACGAGGAGAAGGAAGAGGAGGGGGAGGAGGAGGAAGAAGAAGAAGTTAAAAATGGGTTGGATATAAGGAGAGGAGGACCTTCCTGATCAGTGGACCCGGGGAGGGGCATGGGAGGAGAAGAGAAAGGAGGGCGGAATTGAGAGTAGACAGGGGAAGGGGCTATAGCTGGGATACAAAATGAATAAATTGTAATTTAAAAAATAAATAAAAAAACTAATAATAAAAAGCTTCCACTTAATTAAAAAAACATGAAAATTTTTCTTAAAGAATATTTCAGGGGTGGAGAGATGGCTCAGCAGTTAAGAGCTGTGTCTGCTCTTGCAAAGGACTCTGGCTTGATTCTCAGCACCCACATGGTGCCTCACAGCCGTCTGTAACTCCAGTTCCAGGGGGATCTAATGTTCTCTTCTGTCCTTTGAAGGCACTGCACACTCAGAATTCATAGACACAGACATCCATTCAGGCAGAGCACCCCCACATATAAAAGTAAATCTCAATACCTTAAAAAAAAAGAAGAATATTTCATGATGTGAAAATTTTGTAAAATTCAGATTCCAGCAAGTAAGAGTAAAATCCCCATTTGTACTGTACTCATGTGTTTATATAAGCTGGATGGCGGATTGTAAATGTCAGAGTTGTTGCGTTAGAGACTAGATGGCCTAAGGACACCCAGATGTTTACTCTTTGGCATTTTAAAAAAAAATATGGTTTAAAAAAATATTATCTTCCTGCTCTGGAGCACTTCAGTAAGAATCTGCATCCTTGGGCCAAGTGTGTACATAAGTTCAATCCCAAAATGCTTTGCTGTTAACCTCTGTAAAAAAAAAAAATGGCTATAATCATAGCAAGGCTCTCAGAGGTAAGAGACTGCCTGAAACACACTGTTCAATACAGGTCTTCTGTTTTATACACTATTGTGAATTTGCCATCTTGAAATCTCACGCCAAAGCAGCCAGAACTGCTGCATAAAATAGAAAGAAAAATCTCTTCGATGGATGGCTAGACTGAAGGGAAAGGAGAGGTGTTTCTCAGGGACATCAAACACAGTGAAAACAGAAAACAACTCAGAGGGCTGAGACAATACAAAAGGACCTAAAGGCAGTAGCTGGATGGATCTTCTGATCTTAGTGATACTTGGTGGGTGTGTGGGGTGGAGGTGGGGGCTGGGGTGGGGGTGGTGGAGTGGAGCAAAAGACAAAATGCAGGACCAGTAGAGAGTTGGGTTGTAGAGACTCCCCTAAACCTCAGGATGCCTGTAGAACACCGTGCATGCTGAAAACGTGACCAAGAAATAAAATCATTCAAATGGAGCACTGGGATGTGCTATCCCAGCTTTGGCTTAAATGAGGGAAAAGTTCTCTTCTGAGAATTCACAGTGCTAGCCAGGCCTTTGAAGATCCAGGGCGAGGATACATACTCTGTGGAAGGGCTCAAGATCACAAGAATGAAGTTTAAAGTCATTTCAAGGCACCAGTGTCCCTGGATACCTAAAAGCACAGAACACTTACCTTTCCTGGAGGAACAAACCACCAAATCCCAGTGTCACATAACTCCTTCATGCTGTGTTCTAATGGAGATAAACTTGCCCACAAATAACAAGGCCTCTGAGGAAGTAAGGCCAGTGAGAGCTGGAGCACCAGTGAACGGCAGCAGCAGAATCATAGAAACTGTAGATAGAGGAACTATGAACACAGAGCGTAGTTCACAGGGACAGAGGAATACACCTAAAGTATAAGGAGGAAAGAAGAGTCCATTCAAAATGATCAGCTCAGTTGGAAAAGAATGAGAAAAAGTTCTAGAAGCCATTTAAATAATATATCAACTCAAACCACTATGGGTAGTATAAGTGGCCATAAAATAATCTGGAATGAACTGCAGGGAGCCCTGAAAGGCAGACCAGGGATGCTATAGAAGAAGGTTGTTAATATTTACTATTAATCCACATAATTATTATGATGGTTATTATTTAACCCACTATGATATCAATAAAAGACACAGATACCTGTTAAATTTGTAATATGCCTTCAACTCTGGGGCTGGGCAGATATAAAACCCCTAGGCTACCTTGTTACCTCCCAGCCCCACATCCGATGACTTTTGCTTTAATTATTCCTATCTGGGCTACTCCCCATCCATCATTCCCGTAAATATTTGCTCATGCTTTTCCTCTGGGCTGCTTCTTTCCATCCCCGATCCTCAGGGCAAGTCCCTCCCTGTCATGTAGTTCTCCTTTACCCTAACTCATGGAGACTCTTCTTTCTCTTTCTCCTCTTTTGCACCTCTCCTTCCTTCCATGATCTTCTTGCCTCCAAAGCCTGTAATCCTTAGCTCCGGCTACCTCACTCATGCCCAACCCAGGTATGCAGGCAACTTTATTTAGCCAATTGGGATAATTTTGGAGGCGAGGTTACACAAAAATCACTTGATATATGGTCAGACTTTGCTTGCAGAACAGTACGAACCTCGGGGTGGGGGTGGGGCAAACAATTAACATCTAAATACATGGTGGCTTCAGATCAACTACCACACAAGAAGCTTGGGACTTATTCAGGATGTCTTGAAGAAACACTACACTTTTTGAAAATAGCAGAAGAGGTCAGAGGAGTATTCCTGTACCCATCAACCTTCCAACCTTCAGAGAACACAGTGGCTACCTACTTAAGAGGCCCAGAAACATTAAATATTGAAGTTAAGGTAGAAATAAGAGACAGAGTAGTTCAACTAGCCAATCTAATTCTATTATCAGAGGATAAAGGGACAAATATTATCAGAGGATAAAGGGACAAAAGAACTAATTAAAGTCTGTGTTACTGAGACATGAGAGAATGAATATCAGAAGCCCAAAGAAAAGACAGGATATACTTGTGTGTGCATCATACAAACACAAACAAACACACACATGACGGTGTGCAGAAAAACAGTGATGAGAAAAATATACCAGAAGATAAGCAGTTACAATTTAACCTCAGAACATTTAGTATCAGTATGTTGTGGCTGAAGAAAGTCTCTCTCAGATCCTGATAGTGACATTTAATACTCAGTGAGATAGTAGGAACACACTTAGAGCCCTTACAAAGGGGCCTTCGTGCTGTTTCTACCACAGGAGGTAACAATAAGAAGGTGATACCCAGGAGGTAGAGAGCAAATCTTCACTAGATACTGAATTTTTTAAGACCTTAATTTGGACTTTCCAACCTCCAGAACTATAAGCAATAAAATTCTGTTGTTTAATTTTTCAGTGATTCCAGGGATTGAAGCCAGGACTCTTGCAAATGTTCTACCATTAAGCTACCCTCTCAGCTCTTAAAATTCTATTGCTTTTGAATTATCGAGTCGAAAGCATCTTGTTATAGCAACTGAATGGGCTGAGTTACAACACTCAGGAGTTATCAGGAAACTAACATGATATATGGATTCTAGGACCTACATGGCTGAGAACCTTCTGTCATACCAAAATCACAGCTTTGGCTCTATGATCATTCCTAAAAATCTTTAGCTGGGTAATATTTTCCTAATGTCTCAGTTACTTTCCTATCGCTGTGATACCAAGACAATTTAGAAGAGAAAGCATTTAATTAGGGCTTACAGTTTCAAAGGGCGAGTCCATGACCATCATGCCAGGGATCACAGCGGTGGAGAGACAGGCATGGCTCTGGAGTCATAGCTGAGAGCTTACATATGATCCCCAGGCGTGATACAGAGAAAGCTGAGAATGCATGGGCTTTTGAAACTTCAGAGCCTGTCCCCAACGACATACGTTCAACAAGGTCACGTCTCTTAATTCTTCTCAAACAGTTTCTAAACTGGGGACAAAACATTCACATAAGCCTATGGGGCTCGTTTGTTCTCATTCAAAGCACCATACCTGATAATATTATTTTTCAAAGTTGCACCAGCACACTTTGTACCTTTCTGGCTTTAACTGATGTGGTGACACTGTGATCTGACATGGGGGCCTCCCTCACTTCCCCAAGTCCTACTCCTGCCTTGTAAAGCCTAACTTTTTGAAAAATTTCCCAGATGGCTTGAAAGCTGTTCTTTGATTCGGCTTCAGCCTATGCTTTCTGTCTGATCATAGGTTAATCTCATTGTGAGACAGCATGCAATTAATGAGACTTATTATGTTAATGAGCATACAAGTTATTATTTAATAATTGTTAGTGATAAAACACTTATGGGTTAATTGTTACAATTATTATTTAAATAACAAGCTGAAGGTTGAATTTATGTCTACAGCTTAATTAAAAGGAAATTTAAACAGAATTGTGAGCAAATGGCTGGTATACAGAAGTTATAGAAGGTGGTTCATGGATGTGATATTTAGTAGTTATTCATCTCAAATAACAAATATCATATAAGACATACTGTTTTTGGAGACAGGATCTTACTCGATAGCCCAGGCTGGCCTTGAACTTGTGGTCCCTGTGCTTCTGCCTTCCTGATGACATATACCATGGCAGAAGGCTATAAGAAAGGTTTTAATGCAAAGGACTATGCTGAGGTTTTGCATATCTTCTAAGTAAAGCAGAACTGGCAGTCATTTTGAAAGTCATATTCCGTTTTGAAAAAATACCAGTGGGTGAAGTATTGTACCTTTGTAATCAATTTGGATGTCAAGGCCTAGCAGTCATCACCACAGAACACGAGCTGTCATCAGGTCAGATGACCTGCCTTCCTGGTCACTAAAGAGCCCTTGTTATTAATTAATTAATTTTCCCCTGTGAATGTTTCAGTTTTGTGGAAAGAGGCTTTAAAGATAATTGAAATGAATGTTTGTGGAAGTGGTGCTTGGTATACATCAAAGTACCCATGTCTGTTTACTGTACCTTCATGAGCATTGATATCTATGAGGATCAATGAGGGAGTGTGTGTGTGTGTGTGTGTGTGTGTGTGTGTGTGTCCAACTATGTCTGCACACAGATGTAAGAATGTAGGCAGTCCTCAGTCATTAGTCAATTTGCAACTAAGAGTCTTTATCTATAAATGATTTGTGTGAAATCTTGTTCTAAAAACAATGCATTGAAACTCATTTGTTAATGGAAAAGCAGGCTGTGAGAATTTTAGGAAAGAGTGTCATGATCAATAAACCATGTCTTTTTTTTTTTTGCATTTTAAAAATTATTTTAGAGTGTAGTCTTTTAGAAAAGCAGACACACTTTGCTTTGATTCGTTTCCATCTCTGTGTTTGGCTTAGACTTTGTCTGTTGACGTGTGTGTCGGCCAAGAGCTCATCTGCTTCAACACTTTCATTTCACAGATGATGAAGTGGGACCAGGAAGGGGAAGTTATTTGACAAAGCTGCAGAGGAGACATGTAGTTAATATGGAGCTAGAAATTCAACCAGGAGCTTCTTGTTAAACTCTTGATCTGTTCTTCACATTCTAAGAGTCCTCATGTGGTATAATCAATAGTTATCACTGCCAATTGGACATAGTCACTTGGGGAAAAAAAAATCTTAGTGAAGGGTTTTGGGTTTTTTTGTTTTTGTGTTTTTTTTTTTTTTTTGTATTAGTTTGGCTTGTGAGTGTACCTGTGGGGGATTGTCTTAGTTACATTAATTGATGTTGGAAAAGCCAGTCCACTGTGAGTGGTACCATTCCCTTGGCTTGGACCCTAGACTGTATATGAGTAAAGAAAGTAAGCTAAATGCTAGGAAGCATGCCTATACTCATTTCTCCCTGCTTTTGACTGTAGTTATGATGAAATAGCTGTTTTAAATTCCTGCTGCCTTGGCTTTCCTGCTATAATAGGTTCTAAATAGGTACTGGAATTTTGAGCTGAAATAAATCTTTTTCCCCCTAAGTTGCTTTTGTTAGAATGCTTTATCACAGGAACAGAAATGAAACTAGAACAAAAAAAATGTTACAAATAATACTGTTTCATATTTGTAATCATTTAACAAATAATTCCAGAACACACACACAGCCTTAAAGCAAGAAGAAAAGAAAGGAAGTGTCAACACCACATTGTAGCAAGTGACAGAGTTTAGACTCAAATCAGAATACTTGGGTTTCATCACCTTGCTGTATAGGCAGATGCCAAATAAATATGAAATATTGCTGCCTACCATTGGTTCTTTGGTCCCTCAGATGCTTAGGGTTTCTAGATCTGATGATGTGTTATCACCATCATGGGAGAAGATCGTAAGATGGTGGCAACCAACTTAGCGGGAGGCCAGGTGCTTCTTCAGGTGAGTTATAAATGCCTGTCTGAGAAGACATCTGCGCAGGAAAGTGGCTGTGTTAGATGTGTGTGTCTATTTTGATGCTAAAGGTAGATGTCATCACAGAGGTAGGCACGAGTCTGTAAGTTAGTCTGCTTGTGACCGTTACGAGATCAAGGGGCATAGGCATAATGGGAAAGAGTGCTTCCATGTTCTTCCTCTGTAGAGAGCATTTGTGCATAAAGATAGACACTCCGTAGTTGTTTCCTGGTCACCAGGAAAACTTTGCTCTGACAAGAATAAAGCTATTTCTGGTGCTGAATTGGGTTTAAAAACTGAGAGGGCCTGAGAGTCTCAGAACAGAAACTCAGAAAATGTGTCACGGGGATGTTAAGTCTGAACAAACTGGAGGAAGAACGCAAGACTTCTCCAGGTGGGTGGAGAAGCTGGACAGTTTGTACTTGGTCCTGGAATTCTTGAAGCATCTCTGAGGGTGGTGTGCCTAATTGTACATACATGTGGCCTAGTCCTCTTGTCTCAGTGAGACAGTGTCTCATTATGTAGTCCATACTGGTGGTCAACAGGGGATGTTTCTGCCTCTGCTTCCTAAGTGCTGGAATTATAGGCAAATCTGGCTGTCCTTGGCTTCTCATCATACCCAATGTTGCAAAGAGTATCCCTATTTTAACTCTGATGACTGCAATATGTGGGGCTAAAGGGACAAAGGGCTTAAATTAAATATAGGCCAGGAGGACCATTCAGCGAGTGCTACAATGTTTGCTGGGCATGCTTGAAGCCTTGAGTCCAATCCCTGGCTCCTCAAACTGAATATAGAAACAAGAGTTGCTAAACTGTCTGCACTTTTGAGTTCAACTAAGGTATTATATAATAACTAAACTGCAAATGAACCATATTTTAAAAAAATCTAATAAGTTAATTCCAGTCAGAACTAAGATAGTACTGTTTTTAACTCTATTTTGACAGAACTTCAGCGCTACAGCTAAGTCGCAAGAATGGCACAAAGTCTTTTCCTATTCCTTTCATCTAGGGGCTCGAAATGTGAACATTTTACCACGTTTGTTCTCTCCCTTCATTTGAGTGCTTGAGAAAATTATGCAGACACAATGGCTCTGTCCCTGTAGATTCTTCAGGATGTGCTTCTTGAAATCAAGGACACCCGATTGCACAAACACAGTTTGATCACCGACCTCAGAAAAGTAGCGGTAATACAGTATAATTATTTGATCCATGGGCTTAAGGCCTGTTGTTGGTGCCTCTCTCTGCCCCTTTAATTCTGTCTTTAAAGCAATGCCTGTTTATGAGCCACAGGAACAGATTAGAGAATCAAAATATCACAGAGGTCCCCAGCTTTCCTTTAATCTTTGTGACTAGAAGTTCATATAAATAAAATTTTTAGTTGGTTCCATGGTTACCTGTTCAAAGACTACATTTCCCAGACTGTCTTTGGGCAATGGGGAGGAAGTAATAGAGGAAGCAACACCAAGGACTTCTAGATTCAGTCCTTAAGGGGAAAGAATAGGCTTTCCTTTTAATTTATTCATATATATTTGCATACATATGTGTGCATGGTATGTATGTATCTGTATGCATGTTTGCAGATGTAGGCACCTGTGTGTGTTTAGGTGCACATGAATGTGTGTGTGTGTGTGTGTGTGTGTGTGTGTGTGTGCCCAAGGTTGACGTCAGTGTCTTCCTCCTTGTTCTCTACCTTATATATTGAGGCAAGGTCTCACCCTGAACCGGTACCTTGCAGTTTCAAGCAGCTTGCTTTAGTGATTCTGTCTCCTATGTGCTGGGATTATGTCTGGGCCACATATTCTTTGCAAGGCACAAGTTTTCCCTTCTGCACTGTCCCTCCAGCCTTCTGTTCCTGAGTTCAGTGTAGGATAAGGATTTGCGGGATGGTAGCAGGTGTATAACTTGGACCAAAAAAACTGACCCAGATCTCTGATAATTGCCAACCAGCCATAGCAGCCCTTGGCTTCCTCACTCAGCCAGTTCTTCTCCACACCCTCTCTGAAAACACAGTTACTCAACTGGTCTCACACCTAGAAAAGGGAACATTAGTTAATTCATTTTTAGCAAATATTAGTACTATTTTTGTTTAAATGAGGGACAAAAAGCTATCTGGTCTTGTTTGAGACACTGAGATCTCTGGTCTCTTCCATATAGCAGCTGTACAGTGACCAGACCCAGGCAATTGTTTAAATCTTTTTTTAAGGATTTGCTCACATCTCTGGGAACCTATCTGCCAAAGCAGAGCAAGAGCTTGGTATTTCGCACTGTAACAGTGTGGCTCACTTGTGACTCAGACCTGTGGTCTGAGAAGATTCTCCAGAAGCTTCCCTGATGACATTAGCGTCAGCCCTGAAACTAAACTTTGACCAAAAAGATGATCTGTGCCCTTAAAAAGAATGCAAGGCAAACTGAAGAAAATGTATAGAAAACAGAAGTAGAAATCTTCCAAATGTTCTTTAGCATGTTGAAGCTACAATGTAGACTTTACATAGGGACCTCCCTCCCTCCCTCATTTTCTACTTCCTTCCCTCCCTCTCTCCCTCCCTCTTTCCTTTACTTTCTATCCCTTTAGTCTGAGTGAGGCTCAAGCCCAGAGCCTCTCTCTAGTCTGCTAGGCAAACTCTCGGCCACTGAGTCAAACCTCCAGCCATATTTTCTGTTTCTTATGGAGCCCTCTTACGATTTTTTCCTTAATTGCTTCCTTCAAACAAGGTGTTTCTATTCTCACATCATGAGTAATCTTTCCAGTTATCTAAAAGAACCTGACTTTAAACTCCTTAGCTGCTTGTTAAATGCCTCTTTATTCCCAAAGTCTTTGTATGAGAGAAGAAATTATAAATTGCTGTATAGGCCTATTAACATTTCTACTCATGTTTGGTGAAAGCACATTTGATATTTTGTCACATACAATTCTTGTCCAAATTTCCCTTCCTGTACTCTGAAATACTACTGGCCCTAACCTGCATACTCCAGTTTCACAGATGTCCTCCTGTTGGACATCTGGGCTACCTAAAGTGACATTCAAAAGCTGTCAATGGACCGAAATCAAGGGCAGAGCTCTGGTGAATGTGTGCTGTGTATCTAAGAATAGTCATCTCTCTCTCTGGAATTCTTATTTGTTTATTTATTTATTATCTTTTATATTGATTACAGTTTGTTTACTTTGTATCCCAGCTGTAGCCCCCTCTCTCATTCCCTCCCAATCCCACCCTCCATCCCTCATCTCCTCCCTGCCCCTCTCTAAGTCCACTGATAGGGGGAGGTCCTCCTCCCGTTCCATCTGACCTTAGCTTATCAGGTCTCATCAGGACTGGCTGCAATGTCCTCCTCTGTGGCCTGAAGGAACTTTGCAGTTTGCCTAGGATAATGTGAATCAGCAGAGACTGTCTTGGCTCTGAGTGGGAAGAAAAATCTGAGGTGATTATGCTATTTGACCTCTTTCTGTGCCTAGACCAACATAAATGGGACTCAGGGGTATTTGCTCTGTGGTGAATTTTATTTAGACTTACTGGTGACTTTTGGACTAGAAACAGCAATACCTAAGTGAGGAGTGCAGAATCTGGAGTTTTGAACTCTGAAAGCATGGTGGAAATTAGCTCTTTGCCCTGCCCTGGAGCATCTGTATCCCTGGAAAGTTGCTTTCTACTACAAGTGCAATAGGACCCGGAGTCCTATTCAGTTGTTCACAGCTGCCGTTGTGGTCCTTTCTTCTCTCTATGTTTATAAAATGATATGTATATTTATACACATCTCAACCTTATGCTTCACTTATAATTTTGAGAAAATATGGGCTTGGGATGTGGCTCAGTGGAAGAGCTCTTGTCTAGCATGTGTAGGCCCTGGGTTTGATCTCCAGAATCCAAAACAAAAGGTAGAGTGAGGACCTCCAAATAGACTGAGTTATTTTTAATGTAATGTTTATTGGGTATTTACTTGCTCTGGGATATTATTCCAGGTGTGTGGCATCACAGAAATTAGGAAAAGCTGGGTTTCCACCTCCATGGGGTTCACAGTCTTATCCATAAACACACTTTTATAGGTATGAAAGTAGATAAACGTGTCTGATACCAAGCCTGGCTCCTTGAGTTCAGTTCTTCTAACCTCCACACATTTATGCTGGCATTCATGCCCATTCCATATATACATAAATACATGTAATTAAAAAATAAAGTATTGATACTGCCATTTTTCTTTTATTTTAATGATATGACTTACTGTGCTTTGTTATACACCCCTAGCCTTTATTAGAATTTCTCTTTAATGGAAAAAGAAAGGGGGGAAAAAAGATTTAGTTCCAGTGTGGCTCTGATCCCAAAATGGGAAACTTTCTGGAAATAGAAAATCTGCTTATAGCAGGAACATTTTTTCAGTGTCAGTGTAGCCTCTGGGTAGGACAAATCTCCCTACAACTTTTCAGTGAGTCAGTTTGTTTAGGCCTCATAGCAATACTAGGAAATACCATTTCTATCTTCATTCTGAGAATGAGAAAAGTGGTGAACAGGAAAGACTGACAACTGTTCCCACGGCCATGCTAGGGAGAGACTAGCCAGGACCCACACCCAATGGCTAGGCTCCAGAATTTCTGCTTTCAGCTCTTTCTCCATCTGCTGGTGGTCTTAGTGTGCGGTTGGGTACCTGTGACAGGAAACAGGCCAGTCATTCTGGAATCCCAGCTCAATTCAACTTAAATTTTCTTCCGTTGTTGGGAAATAATGCCTATGAATAGCCAGGAAATTCATTAATTGGTGCTTATTTTGGTTCTTAACATCTTCATTCAACTTCAGGAGCAGCAAGATCTTAGCTTATTATGACTTGTTTCTGGTATTTGTTTGTTGGATTGGTGTGGTGTAGATTTGGGGATAGGGTATTCATTTCAGCTGGTCACTCTTGCCCTACTCTGGGGCCAGGCACTCACAGAATAGAAAATGCACCAATCCACCTCCATTGTTGTTTGCTATAACACAATACTCAATACGAGACAATGAATAAAGAAAAGAGGCATAGCTATCTCACAAGTCTACAGGCCCAAGAACATGGCACTAACATTTACTTGGTTCTGGTCGGCGCTGTCTAGTTACATCATAGCATAGCAGATGACATCAAGACAGAACAAGTACAAGAGGTATGGACTGCATAGGAGTCAAGAAACGGGAGAATGCAGGTGCCAGGATTACTGTATTTTTTATTTTATTTTAATGAAGTAGCCTTATAGTTCACTCTCACAGGAACTAGCAAGACTCTTGAGAGAACATCAACCCCATGTGAGGATGGTGGCACCAATATCCTCACTACCTTCTGCTGCCCTCTGCTCTCAAAAGCTCAACTACCCCTTTGCATCACCACACACCAGTATGTGAATCTTTGCTGGACACACTTAAACCATATCCCAATCGTAAGGAACCAAACCCAAGCACTTAGGAAATGAGTGAAATGCACACAGTTGGGTCTGGGAACTAGGAAACCTTCCCTGTCCTCTCGTCTATTGTAACACCCAGTCCAGTGTATTTGACATTCCATTCTTTTTAAGGAGGACAGAAGCTTCTCATTAAGTAAATTAGCCATTAAGTCAAGAACACGAATGTCAATATAGATACAGGCTGATAATTTGCCAGCCACTGAAGCATCCAGGGCTCAAAGGACCCAAGGACCTTGCATGTCATTTACACAATAGGAGACTGAGACATGGCAGGGAGGGTCTGGGCCAACACCCAGCTCATAGGATCCCACACAATAGTCCCAAATGAGATTTCTCTTCTACCTTGAGAAATGGATGCTTTTTTGCTTCAAACTCTGAACATATCTAAATGTTTAGGTCCTGTTTGACTGTTTTATTTCCATTTTAAAATAGATGGTATTATATTTGACTTGTAACTTAGCCTAATGTTGCCCTGATATTGCGAGAGAGTGACACGGGGGGGGAGAGAGAGAGAGAGAGAGAGAGAGAGAGAGAGAGAGAGAGAGAATCTTTGATCATTTGTCATGGTGTGGAAAATCTGACAGTGGCTTCAATTAACAGATGAGAGCCTAGAGGATTTCTCAGACTGATCTTCCCCCCAGTGCTCTCCCTAATTGAGTCAAGGAAAACAGCCTTAGCAGGGACCTTGGACGGCTGCCGAATGAAGCCATCTCTGTGTGAGCGAAGCTAAAATCTCTGCAGTGCTCTGAGATTTCTCCCCCATGCTGTTCTCACAGGCTGCTGAAGCATAGCAGTCCAAGGCTGATGGCATTAGTGAGATGTGGTAGGGAAAGCACCGGACTGGAACCCGGGCGGCATGAGCTTCAGCTGGCTCTTGCTGCAGCCAGCTTTGAGGGGTTGGGCAGGCTTCTTTCCATTTTCAGAGTTCACATTCTGCATCTGTACATGTGTGAACTACAGTCTCTTTCATTTCATGGTAAGTCTGCCATAAAAAAAAAAAAAAAAAAAAAAAGACAAAGGCACCTGAAGGGGGACAGGCTGGAGAATCCTTGTTTAAGGTAAACATAGCTGATATCTTAGGGATAGAATTTTTATGTGTCTTTGGCTCATAAGGAGGATTATTGGAGAGCAAGATGGTTTAGAAACATTTCTGAGGTTCTTCATCAACCTTTCCCCCTGGTTCCTCTCTATCCCAGCTAAAGCCATCCACTCCAAAGATGGAGTCAGGATTGTGTGTTTGATTTTGGATCAGAGTGCAGCAAGGACAGAGACTTTGTCTTGTCCCTGGGTGTGTCTCTTTAGTGCACCTCAGCCTTACACCTTGTCCCGGGTGGGCACACCGTTAATATCTATTAAATGTATGATATGATACATGCTTGAAATGGTTAATAATAGGTTCTGCTAATGTTATTTTTATAAAACTGTTTGTTTCTCAGTTTCTCTCTTAACCTAGCTGCTTTCTTAACCCAGCTATCACACAAATAATTGAAACTCCATTATGTCAATTTAACAAGTATCACAGCACAATCTTGAGCAGTATTAATTTTATTCTTAATCCTCTAAACTAATTTGGCCTCTTCCCAGGATGCATCCCAGAGATACTTGCACTTTGTAGCTTTCTTTGCTGAGCTCTTTCTCTGATAGTTCCCGGACATCTCTGCCTTGGCTAAATCCTGTTACTTCCTCCCCTAACTCCTCATCCTCTGGCTGGCAGGAAGTCTAGCCCTCTTCTCTCCCTTGCTCAGCAATTGGCTGTAAGCTGCTTTATTGGCTGTAAACTGCTTTATTGGCATGTCAGGGGACAGTTGGGGGGCAATGTTTGTACAGCACTGAGATAGGAGATCCTTAGAACAAGTATTGCAACCAGATATGGGGGAGGGGAGTTCAGAAATTAGCATTTGAATTACACAATAACCTTATGCCTACAAGGTTCCTTTAAATTTTTTAAAATTATTATTTTATTTGTATGGGTGTTTTTTCCCATCCTGGTGGAAGAAGAGTTACAGATTGTTCTGAGCTGCCATGTGGGTGCTGGGAATTGAACCCAGGTCCTCTGGAAGAACAATCATTGCTCTTAACTCTGTGACCTCCTCACTGACCTCCTTGACTCCTTATGAACCAGACACTTATAAAAATTTTATACCTAAGGTATTAGCTATGTATACCTTAAACAAGAATTCTCCAAGCCTGTCCCCTTCAGGCTTTATTATCCTTTTCTTTCTCTTTTTTTTTTTTTTTCTTCATGGCAGAATCACCACGAACTGAAAGAGACTGTGGCCCACATGCACAGATGCAGAAAGTGTACTCTGAAGATGGTCAGGTGCCTGTCCAAGATCCAGCAGGGCTGAGTTGGCCTCCAGGGTTTTGCTGAGTGTGTCTGATGAGCAAAACTTGGTCAAGGAATGATTCTTTTCAAGTTTATCACACGGCTGGTAGTAGCTTGAGTTTTTCTGAGGTTCCTGGCTGTTGACTGCAAACATCCCTTGGTCTCTTGCTGCCCTGAGGGCTTTCTCATGGGGAAATGTGTCATTTGTTAGCATGTCTATTGGTTACATAGATCAAGGCCTGGTACAGTGTGTCTAGAAAGTTATAAGGATGTGATCACCCAGAAGTATGGATTGCTGTGAGGCATCTCAGAAAGAGGCTACCTCAGGCAGGACAGAGCCTTTTGTCCCAAATGGAAAGTAGCTTTGAAAATAACTTTCTAGGACAATGGTGCCCAGATTAGGGAATGTTTTCCTTTATGTATTTTCTATGGCTTGGATATTTATGCCCAAGATTCATTCCTTGAACTTGGATATTTATCCCCAGATTCATATGTTGAAATCTAATGAAATCTATTCTCCAGTGTAATAGAACCAGGTAGGGCCTCTAGGAAGTGATTGGGTCATGAGGGCCAAGACCTCCCCAGCAGGATTAATGGCCCTTTTAGAAGAGCCTGAGGGAGCTCTTGGCAAGTGAGGACCCAGCAAGGAATTGCCAAGTGTGGGGCTGGAGAGATAAATCAGTTAGTAAGTTGTTTGTGTTATAAGTGCAAGGGACCTGAGTTGAGTCCCCAGAACCCATGAAACAAACAAACAAACAAACAAACAAACAAACAAAGACACCCCAACAAACAAACAACCCAAAACGAAACATTGGTGGCATGCACTTATAATTCCAGTGCTGGGTAGGCCTATATCGGAAAATTCCTGGGTCTTGCAGGCCTGCCAATCTAGCCTGCTTGATGAGTATCAAGGCCAGTGAAAGACCCCATCTCAAGTAAAAGGTGTATGGTGCCTTTGGAATGACACTCCACGCTGTCTTCTGCCTTCTGTATGCATACCATACACATGTGAACCACTAAACGCTCGGGCACTGAGTGTGCACCCATGCACACACACACACACACACACACACACACACACACACACACACACACTATGAGGAACGAGTTCCTGTCAGATACCACATCTGTCACTGCCTTCATCTTGAACTTCCCTTCCTCTGGGGCCTTCAGCAACACATTCCAGTTGTTTAGCCGAGTGAGGCATTTGGTTATAGCAGGCCCTAATGCAGGAAGACACAAATTCCTTTATTGATGCTTTGGAATTTTAATCCAAATGCTTTTTGCAATATCATGTACATGGTTTTGGCTAGCATAACTTCTGACTATTTGCAAGAAAGATGAGCATCGTTTACAATTAGGAGCGTAGAATGCAATCTTGGCCTTAAGCCATCAAATTTTCTAGGCTCCAAGTAGCAAATTAGAATCAAAGTTTCTAATTTTTGCTTTATAAGCATGCATTATTTTCAGCACACTGAAGGTGGGTGTCAGGAGGGCAGAAGAGTGCCTAAGGCATGCTGAAATGAAAGATTAAAAAAAATCTACCTGCCTTGTGGTTACTTCTCTGTTTATAAATTATACTTGCATGTTGTTCACATCAGTAATTTTCCCATTAGTTAGAACAGAAGTCATCAAGGAATGACAGTTATGCTGTTATTCCCCAGAACCTGGTAAATAAATTGACATGGGGAACACATTTCCAAGAGGAGAGGTATTGGAGTCAAAGGGTCAGACTTGGGCTGTCTTGACTTAAGGTGCAGCACCAGGCAAGGCCTCTGATCACAGTTCTGCTGCTCTCCTTGCTCAGTATCTAAATGGGAGTTTCCTGGTAATGCTGGAGAGTCCTAAGGGCATGGTATGGTAGGGAGGGGTGGTGATAGTTAAGGGTGTCTCTAACCCATGAAGTAATCAGCCCATGCTGATTGAAAAAGGCTACTCCTTTTAATTCAGTTTGTGTGTGTGTGTGTGTGTGTGTGTGTGTGTGTAACTCAGAGGTCAAACTTGTGTCCAACTTGTTTTGTAAGATAGTATATCTCACTGGAGCCTGGGGCTTGCTGATTTGACTAGACTAGCTGGCTAGTGAGCCCCAGGGATCCGCCGGTCTCCAGCTCCCCAGTTCTTGGATCATGGGTGCACAGCACCCTGCCTGGCTTTTTTTCATGGGTAACTCAGGTCTTCAAGCTTGTGTGGCAAGGCCCTGACTTGTCAGCTAAGTGATCTCTCCAGCCCTGCTGCTATTCTGTCTGCACATGAAACAGCTCTGCAAAGTTTTTGTTATTGTTAGGTTTCACACAATCACACTTTCATTTGGAGAAAAGATTTAGTAGCTTCTAAAAGAAAAAAAGAAAATCTGTAGCCTCGGGGACAATGCAATTGGAAGCTCAGAGGGTGAATGCACAGTCCCTCCTGATTATTCTCCTTTGAGGAAACGGAATTCTGCCTCCAATGAATTTGCTTTGGGTTGAAATGCTGTTAACTGATGGAATTACTCAGAATGTTCTTCCTATGACTTGTCTGTCTTCTAGCAGCAAATTCTTTTTCCTAAATTGGCTTGACACTTACCTTCATGGAGGGTTTCTCCTTTGTGTCTGGACTATTCTTTACTGAGGGGGACTGTCCTGTGCGTGGTAGGATGCTCAGTGGTGCTTCAGCCTCCTACTGTCATTTAATCATAAAGGACACCTTGTTTCTTACCCAACTCTCTTAACAAGTTTGCATTTTCCCTCCTGTGTGTGTGTCTCCAGGCGTGCCCCAGCTATAGCCGAAAGCCTTCATTTGAAAGGATGTCCCTAATCTATCACAGCTGTGACATATGACACTCTAAATTAAGAAGCCTGGGCTTTGGCTGTTCCCAAATGAACAGGCCACGTGCTGACCTTATGATCAGTCGCTTTGGGGTCACTGAGGGTCAAGGGGCATCTGTTTGTCATTTCCTGTCAGAACAGTGCTATTTACAGAAATGGCCAGGGAGCATGCAAGGATGGGGTGGATGCTCTTTCTCAGTTGTGTCCATTGGTAGTTTCTGGGAAAGGAGTCTAAGAAAAGAAAGTGACTAGTGGTGCTGAATTAAGAATGAAGACTCCAGGCTCCTATGTAGTTCAGTTGGTACAGTGTTTGCCTCACAGACACAAGGTTCTGTGTTAAACCCCTAGCACTGCAGAAATTGGGCATAGTGATACTTGTTTGTGATCCTAACGCTTTGGAGGTAGAAAAAGGAGGATCAGACATTCAAGGTTATCCTTGACTTCATAGTGAATTTGAATAGTGAATTTATATAACTGTTAGGATCCACCCACATTTCAGAACCAGGTCCACCACTGTGTGCCTTCAGGGACTCAGCTCCAGGGGCTTCATCATCACAAGCTGTCAAATACCTAGCCTTTAAAAGCTCCCTGCCATCATGGCCTACTCTCTCACTCTCTTTGTCTCTGTGTCTGTGTCTCTGTTTGTTTTTTTTTCTCTCTCTCTTTTTTTCTTTTTTTTCTCTTCTCTCTCTCTCTTGTTCTTACTATGAGGTGGGCTTTTGCTTCCCCCCACCCAGCAAATCTCTTGTCTGATCTGTTCTGTGGTGTGATCTGCAGCATTCCTTGGCCCCATTTGATCCACCAAAGTACTTTTCTACCATCAAAACCCTAACAATGACACCTCATCTTAAAAAAAAGAAAAAAGTCTTAACACTGAGAGGATGAGGTGGGACAGTTGTGGCTTGGGGGCCAATTCAAAACCAAGCCAAACCAAACAAGCCAAGACTGCCAAGTGGCATGTGGTTCTATGACCAAGTTGTTCTCTGGGGAGAATCCTGACTGCATCCTTAGTGGTGATGGAGAACAAGAACTGGACCATCTGTAGGGAACTGGAGAATTGACTGGGTCCCCTGCTGTCATGGCATGAGAATCAAATGCATAGAAAAGTAAAATTCAATGTTTCCAGTAGGAAGGACTCTGAAATACCAAGGGGAAAAAGATAAATTTATTTCTAGGTTACTCTTTCTTACAACCTAACATCTTCAAAGAGTGTAGTTGATAATGGCAGGAATAGCCTGGGCTAACTGATGCAAGGAGAGCTTGGCATCTTACCGATGGTGGTTAAAACCGTGACTGTAAGACCATAATTACAGCAAATAGTGAGAGGCTGTTGCATGGCTTGTGTATATCCGGTATAAAGAAGACAACCAGGGTAAGCAGGAAGTTGGTTTAGGTTTGCAAGCTTACAGCCAAAGGGCAGCCTATTTTAGACCGGCTGCTAATTGTCTGGATAATTCTCTTTGCCCTCCTATTATTTCCTGGGGCTTCTGTAATGAACTAGGTGGCCTGAACACCAGGAAGTTATCCTCTCATGGGGCTGGCGGTTTGAAGTCTGAAGTCAAGTTTTGAGGTGTAAAGCTGCTTCCTCCTGTGCACTTTCAGGATGCATCCTGGTCGCCATGGCTTGCCTCCTTAGAGCAGGCAGGGTAGGATTGCATTGGAAGCTTGGATTAGGGAGCTTCTGCTGAACAATGGACCCTCACAGCAGTGGGTTTTTTTTTTTTTTTTTTTTGCTTCTTTATGCTAAACATGGCCCTCCTGTAGAAGAGAAGGTGAACTGAGAGGCTGTGAGTGGAGATGACAGGGCTTGGTCACAGTTTGCAGAGACTGGGGGTTGAAGGCCAGAGAGTAGCTGATGATGACTGATTCCTCGCTTCAGAGACTGGCAGAGTTACTGACAGATATGAGGAAGTTGGGAAGGTGACCCATGCTGGGAGGGCAGCTGGTGAATTTTAGAGGTGAAAAGTCAGGAGTGAAGAAAGCTCCTTCCTTATAGTCACAGTGGCTTAGCATCGTGAGGCTAGTTTCCGTATGTGTGTATGTGTGTTTGTGTGTGTTCATGGGTTGGGGAGGGCTGATTGTTTCACTTTCTGGTCTCTAGATGACGTCAGCAGTTAAAAAAAATCTAAAAGAACCTAGCAGCCTCTGTTTGTGATAGGCCTGCAGAGCAATTTCTGTCTACGATTTGTAAATGGTGTATGTGGCTTTCAGTGACTTCTTATTGCCAGGGTTGGGAAAATATACAACTTCTTAGGCTTGTTCAATAATTAGTGGGTAATAAACTCCGCCAAAGCACTTCTGTCATTTCTCAAGTGCCAAATGTCTGACTTCTCACATATCTGTTTCTCCCCATCTTTGACTGCCTTCCAACCATTTAACTGGTTAATATGAGCACCAAGGTAAATACATAGAGACCTTTTAACCCAGGGACTTTGAGTGACAGCTTGGACCAAACCACCGGTTATTACCAAAAGAAAACACAAAGGCAAGCCCTTAACAAAGTTAGACACAGACATGTTTTGAAGGTCAGGTAATTTATTTTATTTTATTTTATTTTTTGAGGGAAAAGAAGAGCAAAGAACTAAATTTCATTAATTACGTGTATATTTTCAGTCCCGGGAAGAAATACCCACCTAGAATTTCAGTACTGGAAACCTGAATGGAATGACTTGAAGCTTTGTGAGTCGTCAAAGAGGTCTAGACAGTGTGAGTTTTCCAAATTAAAGTTGTTTTTCTCAGCCTCCCAGACCTTTGTGATCTGTCACAAAAATGATCTTCACTACAATGATTTTTGTACAGTGTCAGTGTTTCTGATCAGACACAAACACCTGAAAAAATATATACCATTCCCTCAGTGTGCATTCGCCTGGAGATCAAAACACTGTCAGGAACTTGTGGTCTGTACCTTCTAGCAAAATAGCATACTTGAGTATCCTAGAGCTTTGAAACCATAGTTCTTGCACACACGCACACTATGGGTATTTGCACACGTGTGCAGAGTTACGATGTCTAAAAGAAAAGTCCAGCAGGAAGGCTGAGGAGTAGCAGAACAAGAACCAGAAAGAGTCCCAGGGGCGGACTGCGTCATCAGTGAGATTCCTTCTTGTCACTTCCTCAGCTCAATATTGAGTTGCTCCCGTACTCTCGGGAGGGTGCTATATTAATTTAATAGACACTTTTGCTGGAAATATTTTTCCCCTGCTCATGCAGATTTTATGACTCCGCCTCTTTCCCAAAGTGAAGCATTAGGCACGGGGTGGGATCCCACGCTTGGTTGTACGAAGCGAGCATTTGCTCAGGCAGACTCTGGGACCAGAATGGAGATGTGTGACCTGGTGGGTAAGGCGTCTGGGTTAAATTCGGGGCTCTGTCTTGATCCTCAGGTTTGTTCCCTGGCATTCCCCAAGAATGGGGAATTCTCACTTTGAGCAGTCCGATTAATGAGCACGTCTGTTGGGGAATTGTTAAGGGTTGTTAAGACATACCTGGAGAATTTGGAAAGGGTGCACTAGTAATTCCAGGAGCCCACAGAATCCCTAGGTGGGGATTCGAAACGAACACCCCTCTCCAGAACCTTCCCCAACCCACTCAGTAAATACTGGGCCCTGAGAATGTCAGCGAGGGGTGACAGGTGACTGCTGATTGTTAGGGTTCCTGGTGGCTGGGCGTTTTCACTTCTCTGACCATTATGTTCACAGGCTGCAATAACCCATGTGTGCCTAGAGCAAGGGGTGGAGAAAGATTCATCAAATGAATTCTTAGTTCTAACCCTGCCTCTCATAAACATAAACACTGAATCTGAAGTCATTTTCCCACGGAATAGCAATGACTAATGTCATCATCTCTTCCAATTTCTCTCTTGACTCTTGGTAACGGGCCACAGTTTCCTGCCCTGTAAAGGCAGCCTCTATCCATTAGTGCTGCCTTTTTGGAGTTTCTGTTTTTCTGCCCCTGCTACTCCTGTCCTTCCATTCCATCCCATCTTGGCCATCCCATGTGCTCTCCTCCACTTCCTCCTCCTCTGTGGCCACATGGATGTTTAGAAGATCTATACTGAGACATTGTCAAAGTGTTGCTGAGGCAGAAATGATAGTTTTAAATTTCTGTCCGTAAAAAGTTGGGTTGGGACTCCTATGGAAATTTTTGCAGATTATGAAAAAAATATTTCACTGTGAAAGATACTTAGAAATACTTTCAAATTGGCCACAATAAGAATGAAAGCAAGATGCCTTACATATGATCATAGCGTGTATGCTGAGTGAGAGGTAAGTTTAGCCAGTTCCAGGAAATACGAAAGGGCCTTCCATCTACCAAGGGAAGGGAAATGTCTTTATTATCAGAGCTTCAGCTTTCTTGGCTTCCAGTTGTAGTTCAAGCTATCACATGACTTTTCTTTGGAGGCACACAGAAATGCCTTTTCACTACAGATAGGAACCATCAGACCAAATAAATATTCCATCCAAATCTTGGTTAGGGAACCAATACATTCCCTGGGCTTACTTGCAAGAGTCTGACTTAGGCAGCTTCATTCCTGAAAAGCCCCACCCCAGCACAGGTGATAAGCATAATATTTACACTGCTGGGGTCCCTAGAGCAGTCAGCTTCTCACCTCCTATATACTCTAGCAGTTCAGATGGCCACATACATCTGGAGGGCAGAAGAAAAGGCCTAGCCGGAATCTCATGTGAAGGTCTGCTGACCACCCCCCTTTCTATGAGGGAATGGCAACAGTCATCGTGTGGGTGATCACAGGTGTTCCGTCAAGCGAGCCAAACATCATATGCCAAATCACACACAGACCGGAAAGCTCTCAAAAATGGGGCTTGGTAATAAGCTTCCGGGGGCTAGTACCAACCTGTTGTTTAAGTATGATTAGGGAACTTTTCGTTCAAAGGGAAAATATTTTATTTTTCAGGTGGGTAGCAGGCCCATGAGAGGAAAGGAGTTAACCATTATTGAGCTGTTATGATTCCAAAGTTTAATGTATAATTACTTTGTTTAATCATTTGCAAAAATCTATGTGGATAAGTATTAGGATTAACAAAAAAGCTGGAATAACGAACACCTGTATTTTGGTGACTTGACACACAGATTATTTTTTCTAATACAGACAGTTTGGTTTGGCTCTTGCACTATGGTATCGATGGGAATGGGTGAACGAGTTGGATTTGGATCGCCACTTCATCCAGATGCTCAAGGACTCAGAGACATGGAAACTCTGCCTTTTAGAACATACACCTACCAACACCCACACAGAGGGGCGAAGAGAGCATGGGGAAAAGTGAGTGTGGGAGTTTTCTATGATTGTGGCTTAGAAGTTATACAGTATTGTATTCATGCCCATTTTACTGACGAGACCCGAGTCTCATGGATCCTCAAAGATGTAACTTTGTTAGATGCTCAAGAAAACAAAATAAGACATTTGATGGTAGGAATTATTCTCATTGTGTAGTTAAGGAAGGTACTGGTTGTCTGTATTGTGAGCAGATGTGGAACTCTGTAGGAGCCCCTGTCTCGGCAATAAGAAACTTTTTGGATGAGGGAGTGAGAACCATACTTATCTATGTCTTTGATTGGAGACAGATTTTTTTGTTTTTTAACAGACAGAGCAGAGTGCCTTAGGACTTAGGATCTCCTAGAACAGTGCTTCTCAACCTTCCTAATGCTGTGACCCTTTAATACAGTTTCTCATGTTGTGCTGACCCCCAACTATAAAATTATTTTTATTGTTACTTCATAACTACAATTTTGCTACTGTTGTGAATCATAATTTTTGGATATGGAGGGTTGCTGAAGGGGTCATGACCCACTGATTGAGATCTACTGTCCCAGAAGTTCCTGATGAAAACACTGTGGTGATTTTAATTGCCATTTATTGAGCACTGTGCCTTTTACAATGTGAGTATATTCGGGTTATACTATACCACAAGGGCCACATAAACAAACTGAGGCCCAGAGTTATTCTGTTACATGCCTAACAAGAAGGAGGCTGGGGTAGTTTAGTTTGCAAATTCATGTCTTCATACTCATTTGTTTCAACACACTGTAACGCTTTTCACCCTGGTTCCCTGGAGAACCAGCCCTGTGTTCATAATGACAACTGGACAGAGACTGGAGGAGGGTCAGAGCAACAGGCTAGAAACTTCTGCTAGAGTACATTTGATTGTTAATTAAGCACAGTCTTCTTCTGAAAAATCAACTCTCTCATCTCCTGAGAAAGCTTGACTAGAAGTCTCAGTAGCCAAGCAAGCCTTTAAATCACAGACTATTTGCTGTACCCCACTACACAGTCAGAGCTATTCTTTAGGTCAGGGTTGGGGGACTTGGGTACTATCGCCGTAAACAAATGTTGGTTGGGAACCTTACTACAGTGGAACTCATTATGCTGGGAAGAGGGAAGGGGTACCAAGGGATCTTGTTCTCTTTAGGCTTTCAGATGGCTTGGAGAAATGGAAAATAGATTTGTAAAAGATAACAAAGCAGGCTGAGTTTGCTGGGAGCCGAAGGTCCTAAGCCAATAACAAGCATTGCTGGATGGCTGGGAGATAGATAGGTTTTGAGTAGTTGCTAATATCCTGGCCTCAGTCCTGGGTGATTTCATATGTTATCACATCCATCCTAGAGGGATTCGGCAGTGGGAGTAATTGCTGAGGACTGGGATGGCCAACAAGTCAGAGAGGAGGCAAGGCTTGAGCTGGGTTGAATTATGAGGTGATATTTTTCAACAGTAATGAAGGCTGGCTGTGTGAAACCTGGAGCATAATTCCTCACTGGCTGGCTGCTCCAGATAGCAATAGCTCCAGTGCCCCTCAGAATGGAATTTTTCTCAGCCCATGAAGATGTGGGAGGTGTGCCTGGCAGGTAAGAATCCTTCCATTTGCCTTCCATCCATTGCTCTAATTAAGCATGCTGTGCTTTTCTTGCTCTTCCAAGTCTCCAGAAGTTCTGAGACATTACTGTGGCAGCTTTAATGACAGTTTACAGAGTGGAAATTATGCAGGCAGGGGGAGGGAGATCTGTGAGGTCCCTTTTCACAATGGGGATGGGAATAGAGGCAAGGAATGGGGTCAGGCTGAAGCGTAGAAGAAAGCATTGAGACATCACTTATTTTCTCCCTTAAATACTTTCTTGTGTGTATACTTACTATTTTGTGTGTGTGTTTTATTATGAATGTGTTTGTATATTTGATTCATGCATGTATGACATGTGCATGATATATGTTATTTGTGTATGGTATGTATATATGACGTGTGTACGTGATGTGTACACATTCATAAAGAGTGTATGTGTGTGGCGTGTATACCGTTCATGCGCATGAATGTGTACCCTTGCCACCAAGTATAGGTGGAGGTCAAAGGTCACCCTTGGGTGTTAGTTCTTGCCTTCTACTTTCTTTGAGCCTTCTCCCTTTTGTTGTTTGCCATGGCATACACACACTAGCTCCCCCTTAAGCTTCTGGGGCTTCTCCTGTCTCTGTCACTCATCTCCTGTCTCTGTCACGTTCTCAACAAAGGAGCACTGAGATTACAAATAGATGCTACCATGTTGTCTTTTACATGGGTTCTGGCCACTCAGACCCAGGTCTTCATGCTTGCATGGACGTCCTAGTTTCATTTCAGTTTCTGTGACAAAATACAAGGATGAAAAGCAACTTACAGAAGACACGGTTTATTTCAGTTCTCAATTACAGGTTCTAGTCCACCAGAGCAGGGAAGTCAAGGCGGCAGAAACTTGAAACAGTTCGTCACATCACATCCACAGCCAAGAGCAGAGAAGGTAAATGCATGCGCAGCTTGTGTTGAGCCCACTTTCTCCATTCCTTGATAGGGAATGATGCTGCCATCAATGGTCGGGTTCTTCCTACCTCAAGTAACATAATCAGTGCAATCCCCCGCAGGCATGCTAACACGCCAAGCTGATCTAGGCAGTCAGTCCTTCACTGAGCCTTTCTTCTCAGCTCATTTTAGATTGTATCAAGTTTGTTTTTTTTTTAATTTTATTTTTTTACCTAATCATCACACAGAACAAACGTTTTACTCACTGGGCCATCTCATCTCGAGAGCCCTCTTGTTATTTGAGCCCCCTTCCCTGTGTAGTTACTGTTACTTTGTTTCTTCAACAGAATTGAGTGTCTTTTATGATGAGGAAGCTGGGGTCTGGAGGACCTGCTGCCTCTGGCACTGCTAAAGAGAAGAAAGGAGGGTGAAGGCTTGGGGTTGTGAATCTTATAATTTTTTAAGAAGGTCTTTTTTGATAGCAGTTTTATTGAGATGTAACGTAAACACCTCAAAATTCACTTATTTAAAGTGGTTCAATGGTCTTTAGTCTATTCAGCCATGAAATCATCAAGTGGGTTGGAGACCATTTCCACCTGTCCCAAAGAAGTCTTGTAGCCCCTTCCCTGTTCCCCCAACTTGTCCTCCACCTCAGGCCTAGAAAATTGTGAATCCACTTTCTGCCTGTGGTGATTTGCTGTTTCATGTGAATGGAATTATAAAATATGGAGTCTACTGTGAGTAGCCTCTTTCAGTTAACATGTTTTCAGGGTTTATGTGTGTAGTAGCATGTGTACCTATTCATGGCTAGAGATTCCATTTTTATGAATGGAATCACATTTTATTTATTCATTCATCTGCCGGATATGTGTGTTGCTAGCACTCTTTAAAATCTATTACGAATAAGGTTTTTTATGAATATTTATGTAGATATTTTTGTGTGGGCATATGCTTTCATTTCTCTCAGCTATATATACAAGAGTGGACTCACTGGATCCTATAGCACTTCTGTGTTCCAAAGTGGCTGTACTGCTGGGCATTTCTAATAGCACGGAAACCTCTGTGTTAATTTCTTATAGGATGGTTTATACATTGGCCACACACACACACACACACACACACACACACACACACACACACACACATGCACACTATTTCTACAGTTTGGGAAAGCTCTAATAAAACCCATTAGAAAGTGGAGAGTCTTCCTAATGAGAAATCTTAAACCCGAACCTCAGGTTCAGAAGCACAGCCACTTACCAGCTTGGAGACACCAATAGAGCTAAGCGCTGCAGAGCTAATAAAGGAGCCGCTGTGTGTGTGTGTGTGTGTGTGTGTGTGTGTGTGTGTGTGTGTGTGTGCGCATGCTGCTTTATTCCCCGAGGCATTAGGGGGATTTTCTGCTTATTTCTAGCTAAAAGTGGCTGCTAGCAGGACACATGCCGGTGTGGCAATCACCCAGGTTGTCTATTATTCTGAAAAGCCATTGACATTTACAGAAAGACAGCACACAGAAGGAGACACATATAATATCTATGCATATGTCACACTGATCTCTTGAAAAAGTTAGGTATTCTGGGCATCAAGTTTGTTGCCACTTGATTGCAAGTGACATAAACCTCAAGGCCATTCTTTCAAAATGAAATCGGAAAAGGGAAGCATAGAGAGTAATTATTTTTCTCCCCTCCCCGCCCCCTTTTCAACACATTTTTGATAGAGGCCCAAGAGGTGATTTTGAAGGAGGCACACTTGAATATGCCTTGAGGCTTTCTGTCTGCGTGGAAGAACATTTGGTGTGTGCTTATTCTAAGTACACTAGACGGGCCTAAGAGCCTAAGCCATGCTCTCTGCCCTCTGGGAGAGTCTACCCTGTGCTGTTAAAGAATAACTTGATGCTAACCTGCTAGCATACAGGGGTCAAGAGAACGCCAAGGTGGAGTGTGGTTAAATAAGCTTGCACAGGAAGTGAGGCCAATGTTAAAGTCAAGTGTCAAGAGCTCAGTTAAGCTGGAAGATTTGCTATTGTTATTTCAGGCAGGACCAGTGAGTGACACCAAGTGGTAAAAGCCTGTAGGCATCAGGGCATGTAGAGGTATATGGGCCATTGATAAAATGCATGATAGACAGAAAGTGTATCCAAAATTTGTAGCGATTAAAGGTCGGAGGGCTGGACAGGTACCATCCTGGAGTATGGGACAGAGAATTTGAACAAAAGGATCTTTCTTTTAATTTGGTTACTGCTAAGCTCTGGAAATTGGCGGGGTGACTCAGCCACTTGGGGCTTCTGTGTCCTCATCTATATGTAATAGAGTCAGGACCTCGGTGCCAAAACTGTTTTTCTATTACATGTCTCCAAGTGTTTAAAATACAGAGCCCTTAGCCTGACTCTTGCAGGTCATGTATTACAGGTATCCCATGATTCAAGCTGTTCAAACTATGGTCCCAGGACAGCTGTGCACATGGCAGACCAACACAAAAACCATAAGCATACTTAAAACATTATAAGATTGTGTGTGTGTGTGTGTGTGTGTGTGTGTTTGACTTCATGTGCGGTTCTCAGGCATGGACTTTGGAGACAACAATTTTATGTTGTTGTGTTAAGAAGTTGGGCATATCTGGGTGAGGCCTAGGCATCCTGGCCTCTTGGTAGCCCACTGGAATCATTTGGGAGAATTTTTCAAACTAATGATTCATAAGTTTCTTCCCAGAGATTCAACTTCATAGGTTTTTGGTTCAAATCTGAAATACCCCCCAAATGTTTATCCCAAACTTGTGGCACAATTCTGATAATCACGGATGCCTTTGGGAATCAGAGCCTGGCTGGAGTAGAAGGGGAGGAGGTTTCAGAGCCCCTTTTTATGGCTGTCATTTTTAGATCGCCTAGTCTGCCCTTATGTATGTGCCCAGCCTCTCTCCCATGCTTCCACTGCAGTGAACTCCACAGTGTCTTCTCACCATGCTGGACTGTAACTTCCTGAGCCTGGGAAGGCAAGCAAAGCTTTGCTCCCTTAAGCCGTTTCTGGCATGTATTTTGGTCACAGGGATGAGAAAGTAACTAACTCGTGTGGGTGTTAGGTGCCCCACTCAGCCTCTTGGAGTTCCTGATGCTTCCCAGGTCATCCGGGAGGAAAACTGCCCGTCTCTGGAGAGTGTGCCGCTGCTGGTTGATGATGAGGTTCTAGAATACTGGCTTTCGAGGCTCAGAGGATTGAAACAGTCGCGGCTCTAACTGTAAGCGTCAAGGTTTCAAGTCTGTGGAAAGCACGCTGAGATCAGACGGCGGTGAGTCTCCCGTGTCGCACTACAGGGATTCGTGCTTTGTTTTATAAGCAGCACGAGAGAAGTTTTCGAGCAGAGAACTCATTTGAGGCACGTCCCTTGGGTGCATGTCACTGTTTGGAAGCGTGAGACCCACTATTGAGGAAACGAAGCTTGCTGTCAGCTCAGAAGGGGTGACCACGGGCACTTCCTCTGTGTGACCTTGCATCTATGCTCACTACACACTCAGGAGGTCAATAGGGAGAGGTCACAACAGCCTGAGGTGACAGGAGAGCGTGAGATAGCCTTCACCTGTAGAGGTGTCATTAACTGAAGAGTGGGTCCTACTGGTGGGAACAAAGAGGTGCAAGTGGGGTGGACGTTAGATTATTTTTTAAATGACATCCTCTTTCAAGTACCTGTTATCTTCAGGTAATTCTGGGTCCATCTCTGTTGATCAGTAGATAGCTCCAAAAGTCCTCCAATACTTGCTAATTAATATACCTTTTGACAATGAGGAAGGAAGCTCTGGTCAGAGCCCCAGATGGGTTCTTGATTCTGTTGCTAAAATTTAGCCACAGGGTGCCCTGATAATTAAGTCTGTCTGGTTCCTAATTTTTAGGAGGCTAATATGAGAGAATTGAGACCTTTTATTTCCAGCAAGTGGTGTTGCTCTTCTATTCACAACACTGACTCAGAGCTTGCTTCTTTAGTATTGACTAAAACTAAGAGTTTATTTAAAGAGAGATGTTAATAATAGCACAGATGGGAAAGGGAGGCAGAAAGGATATTACATTTTGAAGAGGTGTATAAATAAATGACCTTCAGGAAACACTAGACGATCCTTCCCAAAATCTGGTGCAGGATTTAGAAGCCCTGCTCCAGGTTCTCACTGCTGTAGGGCCCTCATGTCTCTCTTAGATAGCCATTGGGGTCTTCACCTGATAACCCAGGCCTAGATTTTATGTTTGTTCCTAACAGCACTTCGAAAACACAGTCCGTTCTCAGGAGCTTGACCGTATCTTATGCAGCTCCAATCATGCCACCCACCACCTTATTCTCCTTTGGTTGTGAGAGCTCACAGGCAGCTCCTGGTAAAAACCCCTGGCATCATTACTATGTGATTACCAGCCACAGAGCTCCCCTCCCCCCCCCCCCCCCCCCCCGCCAAAAAAAAGGTATAGGCTGAGGACACTGTAAGGAATGTGGGCTTTGCAGGCTAAATCATTAAAACCTTTCAAGGGGAAACAAAACAAAGAAACAAATAACATGTGCCCCCCCCAACAACCCTCCCAAACCAAAAACCAAACCAAACCAATCCAAAACCCACTAAAGCCAAAACAAACAAACCTTAGCAGTTAATTGAGTTATCCACCCCCTTTCAACTTATTTATTTATTTTTTGGAGAAAGAATGTTTCTTTTCTTTCTTTCTTTCTTTCTTTCTTTCTTTCTTTCTTTCTTTCTTT
>NW_026593286.1:15701247-15733744 GCF_907164565.1 Psammomys obesus | reverse complement strand
TTTCTTTCTTTCTTTCTTTCTTTCTTTCTTTCTTTCTTTCTTTCTTTCTTTCTTTCTTTCTTATTTTCTTCTTAAAAGATGTTTTGTTATAAAAGAAATATGAGTCCTGCTTAGGGTGCATTCATTACTACTGTATGTCTCAGAGGACTAACACTGGAAAATGGCCCCATGTACGTGTTTAGGCACACACACACAAACACACACACAGAGTGTGCCTGCATGTGCTTGCACATTTGTGGGGCAGGGTCAGTGTAGGATGTCTTTCTCTCTTGGTACCCACCTTATATATTTTAAGGCAGGCTCTCTTACAGAACCTGGAGCTCATTATTTTGGCCAGACCAATTTGCCAGCAAGCCCTCAGGCTCTGCTGGATTCCGTCTGAACTCCTCTTCAACAAGAGCTGGGCTACAGCCCCTGCCACCATGGCTGGCTTGTGCCTGGCTGCTGGAGAGCTGGATTTAGGTTCTCAAACTTTGGAGAGCAGTTTTGAGCCTCTCCAGTTTGTGATTTTCAGAAATACGCACTAAGAATCTCCTGGGGAGCTTGAGAAAAATGCAGAACCTTGGGCTCTCCCAACTTCTGCAGCACGATTGGCATACAGGTAGTAGACAAGAACATGAATTTAAGCACACCGACCAGGCTGGCCTGAGGACTGAGGCATCGAGAATTCCTGCACTAAAGGGAAGATGGGTGATACGGGCTTTGCCAGGGCCAACCTTAGCATCCTGGCACAGATCTCCTCCCTGTTCATGCCTCCCAGTTGTCACTCCGGCTTCCAAGAATAACTACTCCAGGCAGTCCCAATGTTACCAATGACTTGCATTGCCCTTAGTCACCTAACCGCACAAGTTGGAGTAGCTTAAAACATAAATCTGCTTTAGGATCTAGGTTTTTCCCACTTTGTGCAATTGAAAAGGTTGCTAACTTTTAGTGTCAACTTCCTCACCCTTAAAATGGCAGTGGGCACCACAGGTTAGCACTGTTGTTTCACAGAAAAATCTCCTGGATGTTTAAGCCTTGA
Source organism: Psammomys obesus (assembly GCF_907164565.1). Taxonomy (NCBI): domain Eukaryota; kingdom Metazoa; phylum Chordata; class Mammalia; order Rodentia; family Muridae; genus Psammomys; species Psammomys obesus. The sequence goes on along the minus strand of NW_026593286.1, from coordinate 15,732,723 downwards.
ATGAAAATGAGCTCGCACTGGTGTGGTAGCTGTCGAGACAAAGGAAAGGAGATTCATTCACACCGGAGGAGCTCGAAGAAGGAAAAGAACAAGTGTTCGTGATGACATCCAGGTGTTGGAGCCCTGTGCACTGTTTGTGTGAATGTAAACCGGTGAAGCGGCTAAGGAGAACTTTCTTATTTTAAGTACAGCGAGAAAAGCTATCCCATGACAACCCCTGTGATTCCCTGGTTCCCTGTGCGGTGGTGGCAGTGCTGTGCCCTGTGGGGTCCAACCTCAGAGTCTCAGTGAGAAAAAAAAGAGTGATGCTTACCGAGAAGCCTCAGTGGTAACTCATCATCGAGTTTCTGGGCTCCTGGTAATGTCACGGACCACATTGTCAAACATTCCATCCATTGGCAGTTCCATCCCAGGTAGTTCCCATTGCCCCTTCTCCTGGGTGGCCCCCAGGGTTCTGAGGTGTGGGGCATTGCCTCATGGAAATGGTTTCATGGGAACGGTCCACCCACCGGGGCCATTGCTTTTAGAAGGCTAAAAAGCATACGTCCAGCTTTGCCTAGGGTTCCAATGGCTTATTTATTTATTTTTCAGACACCCACTAAAGTTTGTGCACAGATAATGCAGGCACGAGGTGTACGAAACAAACCTTCCTTTCACAGAGGTGATGGGCCTTCCTCCCGAGGTCCGTGTCTGAGCCTCCGGGCCTGAATCGAGTCTTTTTCAATTCTTAACAATGTTTTGTTTCAGTGGTAACCTGTTGACCAGGAAATATGGATTAAACCTAAAGAGTAACGTAAGTGAGGTTTCCCTCCACAGAGGAAGCAAATCCGAGGCAGCCGGGCTAGCAGCTGAGACCTCTTGGCTTCATGCCAGAGGAGGGAGACCACTGCAGGCTAACCCCATCTATATGTCTCTTTACCTGCACTTTCTTTCCCCCTTAAACTTTCTGTTCCTAGAAAAGGTGGAGGAGGGAAGGGAACAAATATACGTGTACAGCAAAGAATTGTCTTTTTAAAAATAAAATGCCTGGAGCTGGAGAGATGGCTCAGTGTGTGTGTGTGTGTGTGTGTGTGTGTGTGTTTGTGCCTCTGTGTGTGTACGCTGCTCTTACAGAGGACCCGAGTTCAGTTTTTAGCACCCATTCAGAATGGCTTATAACCTCCTGTCATTCTTTCTCTAGGAATCTGACACCCTCTTATGTACTGCTGTGGGTGTACACAATCACATGTACACAGACCCTGCCTCCCGCCTCGAACACATAGACACCTATTTAAAAAAAAATAAAAACAAATCTTAAAATTAAAAACTCTGATTTGGATTTGGATATCAGATTTGGATTTTTAAAAACCATCTCCAGTCTTAGAACCCCTCAAACAGTATCTTCCAAACAGTAGGACAGTTACTAAACACCAAGGCTGATGATGTCTGCTTGAGGGTCCCAGTTGTGAAAATGCACAAACAAGCCTGTGGTCACCAGCTTCTAAAACAGAGTCACCCCCTCCTCCCGGTAATGCTTAGCCCTCTGGGTGCCAGAGTAGACTTTCTCTGCTCTCTGGGACTCCAAGCCTTTCTTTCAGCTCACTGTATCCCAACACGAATCCACTCAGAGGCCCCATCCCTGTGTTACCAAACAAACCTAACCTCTGATGATTGGAGCTCTGGCCCCAGCCAATAATAACAATGTTCTAACATGCTCTAGATTTGCCTCATAGGCTCCTGGCTTGCTTTCCCCACCTGCCTTTAATTTTTTCCCTTACCACAAACCAATAGAGATATGCATCAAAGACTTATCAGACAAGTGTGCCCAATAGAAGTGAAATATCGAGTCCATCCAATTTAGCAAATTCTAAATAGCTACCTTCAACTGAGTTCAAAGAATATCATTGTTCCTAAGTTCCTTCGTTGTTTTTTTTTTTTTTTTTAGAAGATGAAGAAGGAAAAAAAAAAGCTTTCTTGGTTTAACTGAATAAAGACAGCCACTCCAAGAGAATGTAACAGTATTTTTTTTTAACATGAAAAATGCAAGGAAATCGAAAGCTAACAGAACATTTTTAAGTGATAATTTAAGTTTTCACAAAGACTTAGGATTGGTCCATATGCTGATGTCATTGAAATATCCTGGCTTTAAACATAAGTACTTTAATGACTAGTTAGGGAAAGGAAAGCTTTCTTTCCCAAGCAGGCAGCCATGAAGAACCTTCTGCTGGATGCCCTTGATTACAACGCTTCTTTGTTACCACACGGTAACTTTGCACCAGGGCTGGTGAGACACTTAAAAGGTGAGAAGATTGTCCTGGGGAACAAAGTTGCTCACCTCCAAAATGGACTGAAAGAGAAGGGAACATGCGTCCAGCCTAAAAGTTTATTCTGATTTGTCTTTACACGTCTCTTTGCCTTTAAAAGTCTGACCAAAAAAATGTCAGTGTGGGGATCCTGTCAAGCCCAAGCGCTCCTCTAGCACAACTGAATTTTCCACTCCGTTGGAAAAGATTATTCACTCTTGTTGCTTGGAAACCTTTCTCATATGAGAATATACGGTTGTCTTTAGGTGTATTCCTGCCTGCTTAGAGTAGAAGTTGTGCTGTGATGGAATTCGCCATACTCCAAGTCAGACATCAAGAGAAGGATATCTCCTTTGGGAGCTCTAAATGCCTGCTGTTACAGGGTTCAAATTAGATAAGCAATCAGATCAGTCCTTCTCATGAAGGAGTATGATTAGTGATGTTTGGGCCTCTATGTCATCGGAGAATGAGATGTGATAGATGACACAACAATATAGAATATGAAGCATTATTGAATAGGAATATTCCAGGTCATGTTTTAGCTAATAAATTCCTAGGGATCAAAACTGAGGAGGGGTTTGAAGGTTGGTCCTGTTTCATCTTATTGTCAAAGGAAGAGAGGTTGGCAGTGACCTATCCAGTCAGTGAATGTGTTAGTTGGTTTTTTTCATTACCATGTGACAAACTACCCAAGAGAAACAGCTCCAAGGCGGGAAGGTTTATCTTGGCACAGCCTTTCAGAGCTTTCAGTCCATTGTGGTTTTGTTTGGCGTGGCGTGTTTGTATCAGCTGAAGCATGTGGTAAGAGTTCTCCATCATGGTGGAACAGAAGACAGAGTTAGAGGGAGACCCTGGGGGACAGATAGAACCTTCAAAATCTTACCCCTACTGACCAAATTCTGCAAGCCTCATCACTGAAGCTTAAGGCTCCAAAGCTTCAAGAGCCAGAAACTGAGGGTCAAAACTTGAACCTTGTGGTGGACATTTCAGTTTCCAACTGTAACTACCAGGCTTGGAATCCAGAGCTGATTCTATGCCAGCAGACTCTCTATCCTTTGCCATTTCCTTGTTGTTTCCTGAGCAGAGGCTTTGGAAATTTGTTGAGATTCATCCTAAGGCACCTTGGCTTTGTGGACTTCATTTTCCTTCCTCCTGGTATAGTTTGGTGTCCCCTACTAAACCGTTACTGCAGTTAGCAAGGACAAAGGGCATAACGGAATGCAAACAGTAGTGGAAAGTGGTGGATCAAGAAGTAGCTGAGGGCTGGAAAGGTAGCTCAGTAGTTAGAGCGCCTTCTTTGTAAGCAGGAGGAGAGACATTTGCTCTACAGATACATCTCAAGATGCAACCCACATAAAAAGCTTGTTAATCCCAGTTCTGAGAAACAGATCAGGCCCTTCCTGAGGTTCTTTGGCCTGCTAGGTCAGTTTACTCAATGCATTCTAAGCCAGTGAAAGACCCTGTCATGAAATAAAGTGTTGGTCATTACCACAGCAAGATTTCTGAGGTTAACCTCTGGCCTCCAAATGCATATGCAACAAAGTTGGACAAAAAAGCTAGAAGGGTCTGGAAAACAGATAAGTCAGATAAGTTTTACTCCGTCCAAATTGGAGATGAAGAGTCTAGTCACGGCTCCCAGCCTGCTTGCCAAGTGTTTCTTCCATACTTTATCTCCATTTCTCCCCATAGTAGGCGAATGTTTTCACTTCTATTACACCCGAGAAAGTTTCAGAAAAGTACAGTTTTAGAAGGTATACGGAACAAGTTCGGTAAAACAGTATCCGATTGGTACCCAGAACAGAAATTCTCATTGGCAGGTCTGATTTAATGATGACACCCCAGGGAAAAATGAGGGACTTTAGTCATCAGACAGATAGTTAATTCCTGGCTTGACAGCTGTTTAACCATGGAAAACTTTCTAAATCAGCCTTGGATCCACATCTCTCACCTGCAGTGGGAGTAATAATCATAGTGTATGCCTCTTGGGGTTAATGGGGTATAAATAAGATAATGGTAATAATGGGATTAGCATAGTGCTTGGCAGAGAATCAGGGTTCCCCAAGTGATTGGCATCAAGTTATAGTGTGTGCCAGGCCTGGCCATGCAGTACTTACAAAATTATAGGCTCTCAACAAGCAACTCAGTATGTTCCCTGAATTTATCGAGAGCATGGTTGTGAGTACTGGGGACATTTTTATTTACTTCAGTGACTTTATTTTGAAGGATCTGGACAGAAGCAGAAATCCAGGACATGCCTGGTTTGTACCTGCAGGCCTGTCCTCACGGCATCAGTTGACACTGATGCTCAGAGGGTACGCTTAGAAGGGCTCTGGGTTCTTGGGTTGCTTAACAATGGGTCGGGCAGAAAGAGGGTTACGGTAAAAGCAGAGATATTTCATTAGGAAAAGATGCACTTCCAAGACTGGAAGTGAGCCGAGGAAGAGACGGTACCCAATCAGGATTCAAGCTTTTATATCACATTGGTAGGGTGTTTCCACTCATATGTAGTTCTGCCTACAATGTCATGTGTCATACATCTCATTAGCATCTTAGCCCTTCATGGGTGGGCGCTTTAGTATTATAATAAGGCACAGGCCACTTATCCGAACCAGCGGCTGCCAGTTTTAGTCATCCTAGGGGTGGGGTAAGGTGGGGTGTTGGGAGGTGGTTCTAACTCCCTCCTTACTTTTTCATATGCTAGTTTTGTTAGACTTGGGATCATTGTTCCGGACATCACTGTCCACTCTGTTCTCTTGCCTTAGTGGCTTCAGTTGTAATTCACAATGTCAGAGACAGAAGAGCATGGAGGCCTGAGAAGGGGGTGATCAGCCTGCTGGTTCACGCTGAGATTCTGAAAACATTTTGGGAGAACCAGGGCTGGGAGTTCTTTGTAGAAAATGGACCCCCAATGGAAAATGGACCCCCAACTCTACAATAGAGACCATTCTAAGCACACAATTGCTTCTGCCCAGGGTTATTTAAAGATAAGTCTCTTGACACCCACCCTCTGTACTGTGAGAAGCTGACTCTGCTGACGCCAACATGCTGTTCACACAGAATGTTATTTCCCCGATAATGGTATCAAGAATTTCTGGGACTCACCATATCACACTCTACTCTAAGACCTTGAAAAGCACGTTTTTGGTTTCAGATTCAGATATTATCACTAACCAGATTTGGATCTTGGCAAATGTCTTTATATGCTTAAGTTCCACTGAGAACGCTGCCTCTGGAGGTAGGACTTAGCATGTCATTTACCCAGTATGAGGGCTGATTTGAGGGGAGGAGGGCACAATTAGACACTTTGGTGGACATTGGTGGATGTACTCTAGCCTTGAAAATGGGTAGTCAGAAGGAAAGGGACAGGCAGGAGAGGGGAAAGAAGAGATGGAAGAAAAGAATGGGGTGATAAATAGCTTAGCCTTGAACATAATGTTATTATACTGATTGAATGAGTGGATATGTCAAGATTGTGAATTCAAGAAATGCTTAGGAGTTTTCATTTTACAAAAGGCTAGCAAAAGGCAGGCTTTCTGGTGGCTTTTCGAAATCGTGAAAATGGAAACTCTAATGCAGGTACACAATGTGTTTGGGTGTATAAAGCCCAGTGGGAGAGACAATACCCTAAAGAGAAACCCTTGTGCCTGTCTATTTTTCTGGGGTGTTTGAGTCTGTCTCTATATTTCTATCAAGCTACCACCTTTTTTTTTTTTTTAAGGCAGTGTCAGTTGAATCTGACCTTCAAAGACATAAAAGTTACCGTGTCCAACTAGCCAAGGAATAGATTTGGGGACAAAGAACTCTGCCAGGCCTGGAATAGGTGGATATCTTACATCTCACAAAACTTTGGTTTCTTTTCTTTTTCAAAAGTGAAATTTTTTTTAAGACTTGATTCTGCTCAGCCCAGACTTGAATACAAAGCTGTTTCTGTAATAGAGACCTAAGACATTGGCAGCAGCCTGGGGCCCAGGCTCCCTTCCTTTCAGTCAACATGTCTCACAGCTTAATTTACATTTGTTCTAGCTTTTGCACAAGTTTCCAGCCTCTCATGGCTTTCAAGAGGTTGAAAGATGGCTACAGGCAGGATGGGAGAAGATTAGATTCCCCACCCTGTAAACTGTCTATCTTTTTTTCCATCACTAGTTTCTATTTCCTAATTTCTATGAAGTAGGAACACTGAGGTGGCAGGTTTATGGTCCTAAGCTCCTAGAAACAACAGGAAAAATTCCTTGACTTCTCTGATCAATAATATTATCTTGTTTTAAAATGGGGACAAGTGGCTATTTCCCTGTCACTGGGGAGTATCTCCTGATACTCAAGATTATGTGTGTGGCACTGTTTGTAAAGCTGCTGTGATAAGTGATGCATAACATAGTTTTTGCTTAACAAAGGAGATGCCAAAATAACCCACATCCCCACATATCCTTCTTCAGACTATTCTTTTGAAGGCTCCTCCATTTATTCTTCTCATCACCACTTCCTTGAAAAGGAAGCATTGTGCTCTTAAGTGCTGTGCGTGAAAGTCATTGCAATGTTATCATCTGCGCAGGACTTAACACTGAGAGAAAGTTCCAATGTACATTATTTACATTGGAGTAAATAAGCAATTAAGTTATATTTGAAATTAGCATCTAGAAGCTTAGTAACATTATGGTGAAAGACTTGAAAAAAAAATAAGTGGTTTAATAGGTCCTAAGGACAGATTTGGGGCAGTGAGAAAGACTTGCAGTTGAAAAGTCAGCCAGAGGAGATTAAAGCCTGGAAAATGCCTATAGAACTATTGAATTCCACAGAAGAAATTTCCATATCAGAACAGACCGCTTGACCATATGCATTATAGCTGTGCCTGCCCCTCGCTGTAACTTTTATTAGGTTATTCCATCTGGCTCCTGGTCATAGTTAGAAAGCATCATATGTGAGGAATCTTTGCAGTCTGAGGTTTTGGTTCACAGAGATTTAAAAGAAAAAAAAATTCCACTTATCTTTATTGGGCTGCTTGTAAAAAAGAATGAAGCTCTTTAACCAAACATTGTCTCTATGTCCATGTAGAGAGAAGATGGTGAGCACGTGATTCGGTTGTTAGATGGAGAAAACAAAGGATTTGTGCGAGAAGTTGGAGGGAAGACATCAGGTGGCATGCTGAGCTATTAGGATGCTTAATAAGTATACGGGGTCTGTGTGTGCTTGGACATGTATTCACATGAGTGTGTGGGAGGAGTGGGGGGTGCTCCCACACTGTATCACACTAAGGCACAATTGTGACTGAGACTAAGCTATTTCTTGTCCTTCTGCCTTTCTTTTCCTCACCCTCCTTGCCTCTCCCTGCTGCCCTCTGCTGCTTTTTCCCTTTTCCCTCTCTTCTTTAACCTTTCTCTTCAAAGTGTGCTGCAGGCGCTGGCTGCCTTGCAAACCCAGGGTAGTTGATCATTAATAGCTGAGAGAGGTATCAGCGAGGAGTAAAGGAGGCATTGCTTTTTCAAGTTTTTTGCTTCAAAGAAACTCTCTGGCTGGAAAGAATGAAAATGTTGACCAGGATATTGGGGCAGAAATCTAACACATACAGATATCACTTCAGTCAAGGACCCTAGGATTTTTTCCTTTGAGAAGAACTGGTAATAACTAACTAAGTAACTACGTGATTAAGTGAAAAGTGACTACTGTTTTCCAACATTATCAGAGACAAGAGACTGTGGTGTTGGTTTGCTGCAGTTGACATAAAGGTACCGACTCTGAGGGGAGAGATGCTATCTCAGCTCATGAAGGGTAAGGGTCCCCGCAAAGTGAGGAAATGAGCTCCAAGGCCCTGGCATGACCCCAGAGGGAAAGCATTCTTGGAGGGAGCCACAGGGTAGAAGTCCCCACCTCACCCCGGAGTACTCTGTTTAAGCCACAGTCTGCTGGAGTGAAAGTCAAGTTATATTTTCAGTGGAAAGTGCAGCTTTTCCTCCGCTCTTCAGGGTTGGAAAGGCAGTACCAGGCTTTTAGGTTAAGTTCAGGCCGTGCCCCTTTCTCAACAGATGCTATTGTTTGCATCTTTCTCCATGCTTCTTTGTTCTGCAATCTTTTCAAGTGGTACTTTGGTAGCTTGCATTTGTTAAGTTAGAAATTCACAATTTCCTGGCAACTGAACACGTTTCTGCCTTGCAGTTTTCCAGGGCAAGTTCACTCAGACGACACAAGATGCAGTGGAAAATGGTGTCCTCATTTCCAACAAACAAACAAACCTCTTATGAGTATTCATTTAAGATATTAGGAGTGCTGGGAGTAAACACAAAAGTTTATCCCCTCATCTAAATGGGCATTAGCTCAAGGAATGGCCCCTCTGTTTTGTCATCATCCATAAATCACCAGCCTGTAAAAATCAACGGCTGACAATATTTGGTTACCTGTAGAATGATGGACTTTCTCCTAATAACATTTGCTTTCCTATGCCTGGTTCTCAATAAGAACTGGAGCCTTCCTCTCTTCACCCTTGACCTGGACTTCCTGTCTCAGCATAAACATCTCCTCTCTTTTTATTCCCACAGATGCCTGCAGAAGAGCAGTGAAACACTCTAAGACAGGGGCTTGTTTGTGTTTATTTGGTTTCGTCTGCAAAGTGCTCTAGCTGGATGTAATCACTGTTGTCCCTCTGCCTTTGTAGCAGCTTCGAGTAATGGTGTGCAGATGTCAAATGTGACGTGTCTGGGCACCAGGTAGTTTAATTCTAGTCTCATTTGCAGAGATGACTGGGTGTCCTCAGGGTGTTTGTCTCCAGGAAGCCAGCTGACCTAGAAAAACAACCACCACTTGACAATGGAGCTGCATGCTATAAAAATGCTGTTTAGCTCTAAGTAGGAACCCTTAAGAACTGGGCAAAATCATGGTTTTTTTTCTTTTCTTGTGTCCTCTCCTCCTCATTCATATACAACAATTATGAGTCTCTTCTCAGTTCACACCACCTGACGTAGACAGCTTAAGAAGATTGGGTCAATAAAGTGAAACATTTTAAAGAGTCCTGAGGCTGGGAGCTGGGACTGGTCGTCTGAGCTGTACAAACTGTCTTGCGTAAGGGATATGCTGATCCCTTGGTGGCCCTCTAGAATTAAGTGCTGTTAGTTAAAAAATAAAATAAAATGAAAAAGAGTTCTTCATTGTCCTCACACATCTGACAATAGACATCACTCCCAAAGGAATTGTTTCTTATTCTGGCAAAAACATGCCTAATACAAATTTACCATTTCAGTCATTTTTACGTATCTTTCTATTGTTTTAATTTTTCAAATGTATTTTAGGTGTTTTAAAAACTTGGCTTACCTGGTCCAACCTGAGACCCACCCCATGAGAGAGAGCCAACCCCCGACACTATTGACGATACTCTGCTATTTTTGCAGACAACAGCCTAGAATAGTTATCTTCTGAGAGGCTTCACCCAGCAGTGGATTGAAACAGATGCTGAGATTTATAGCCAAACGCTGGACGGAACACAGGGAGTCTTATGGAAGAGTACGGGGAAGGATAGAAGGACCCCGAGTGGATAGGAGCTCCACAAGAAGACCAACAGAGCTAACTAACCAGGGTCCAGGAGGGCTTGCAGAGGCTGAAGCACCAACGGAGGACCAGGCATGGACTTGACATAAGCCCCCTACACAGATGTAGCTGATGATCAACTTGGTTTCCATGTGGTTACCTGGTAAGGGGAGAGTGGGCTGTCTTCGACATGGACTCTGTTGCCTGCTTTTCAATCACTTCCCCCTGGCAGGGCTGCCTCCCCAGGCCACAGGGGAAGAGGATATACTCAGTCCTGATTTGACTTGATGTGCTTGGGTAGGCTCTCCTTTTCTGAGAAGTAGGGGTGGGGGAATGGGGGAATAGATAGTGAGGGTGGGATCTGGAGGAGAGGAGGAAGTGGGCTAAATTGGGCTGCAAAGTGAATGAATGAATGAATGAATGAATGAATGAATGAGATTTTTAAAAGTGGCTTTCAAAGCAGTAAGTTTCCATATAGGCTTTTCAAACATATTTCTTCTTGGTTGAGTCTCTACTTCCCCAACTCCTCCCTTATTTTCTTGTCCTGGATTTCTCTGAGGTACCATTTTGTCCCCAGTGTTCCTTCCTCTCTTTAAGTTCAAATTTCTATTATTGTAAAATATATACAACAAGAATTTGCCACTTGGCTATTTCAAATGTATTGTTCTGTAGCCTTGAGTTTATTTATATTGTTATACAATCATTACTAGATTCATTTTCCCCTGTCTCTCCTCTTACAGTACTAGGATTACAGGCATTTATTATTTTCTATGACTGGCTACTCTAAGTTCTTTATATAAAACATTTAAATAGAGATTTTATTGAAGATGTATAGGTGGTATGTAAACTCATGAAAAGATGTTCAGTATAATTATTCATCAAGGAAATATAAGAAAAAGCCACAGTGAATTACAGTTCTGGGATTATAGGGTGATTCACATTTGAAAGATCAACAATCAAGGGTTGGTGATGATGTAATACAGCAATTGTAATTCTTCTACATATGTGCTGGGTATAAAAGTGACACTGACACTTTGGAAAATAGCTTGGCAATTTGTGATAATGAATTATCATGAAATTCTGCATTCCCCTAGGGGTTTTACTCATAAGGAAATAAAGATGTATCTTTGCATAGTGGATCTAAATGCTTTTTTTCTAGAGTTATTTTCTTTTTAATTATCCATATGTATGTGTGTCTGTGTTAGGGTATGTGCACATGAAAGCACAGAGGCCTGCAGAGGCCAGAAGAGGATATTGGATCCCCTGGAGCTGGAGTTATAGGCAGTTGTGAGCTGACCAGTGTGGGTACAGGGACCACTCAGGTCCTCTAGAAGAACAGCAAGTGCTTTTACCTGCTGACCCATCTCTCCTTCCACAATATTTGAATGTTTACATTAACTTATTTCAATCATTTTAAGTGGACATTGCAGTGTTATTAAATATCATTTACAAAGGCCCAAAGTCATTACCACCATCCATTTCTCAGAACTTTTTTCAGCATTCCACAGAAAGACTCTGTATTCATTAATCATGAACTTCCCATTATCTCCCCCTTGCAGCTGCTACCTACGACTGTTTTCTCCATAAATTTGACCAGTGTAGGTACCTCAGGCCTATACCTAGACATATGTAGGTATTTACCTAGGTATATGAAAGGATACTCTTCTTTCTCTCCCTAACATCCATGCTTCTCTCTTTATCACATTAACCATCAGTAGTGTAGAACATCCTTCTAGCTTTTTTTGTTTTTTTTTTTTTAGCTTTTTAATTTTTTATTATTTTTAAAATTTTTTACAATTTATTCATTATATATCCCGATTGAAGGCCTCTTTCAGCCCTAACCCCTCCTTCTTCCCCCATATCCCCTTCCCCTAGTCCAATTGAAAGGGGAAGTTTTCCTCCTTTGCCATCTACCCATAGCTTATCAAGTCTCATCAGGACTGCCTGATGCTCTTTCTCTGTGGCTTGGCAAGGCTGCATTGCCAGGGGCAATCAAAGAGCAGGCAATTGAGTTCATGATAGAGGCAGCACCTGCCCCCTTACTTGGGAACCCACATGGAGACTGAGCTGCCAATCAGCCACATCTGAGCAGGGGGTCTAAGTCCTCTCCATGCATAGTTTTTGGTTGGTGCATCAGTCTCGGCAGGACCCCCTTTGCTTAGGTTTTTAGCTTTGTTGGTCTCCTTGTGGGGCCCCTGTCCCCTTCAGGTTCTTCTATCCCCTCCTTCCATAAAACTCCTTGTGCTCTGTCTTTTGGTTGTGAATCTCGGCATCTGCTTCAATCCCCTGTTGGTGAAGCCTTTCAGAGGACCCTCTATATTAGGCTCCCATCTTGTTCCCTCTCTTCTGCTGCTTCAGGTGTCCTGTTTGCCATTATGAATGAGATTTAAGCATCCTCCCTAGGATCTTCCTTGTTGTTTAGCTTCTTTCGGTCTGTAGATTTTAGTATGGCAAGCCTATACTATATGGCTAATATCTGCTTATAAGTGAGTGTATACTATGCATGTCTTTCTGTTTCTGGGTTTCCTCACTTAGGATGATCTTTTGTAGTTCCATCCATTTTCTTGCAAATTTCATGGTTTCCTTGTTGTTGTTGTTGTTGTTTTATATGTGTGTAATGCTATGAGTCTTTTTTTAAAAAGATTTATTTATTTATTATAGATACAGTGTTTCGTCAGCATGTGTGCCTACAGGCCAGAAGAAGGCACCAGATCTTATTATAGATTACTGTGAGCCACCATGTGGTTGCTGGGAATTGAACTCAGGACCTCTGGAAGAGCAGCTGGTGCCCTTAACCTCTGAGCCATCTCTCCAGCCCACTGTGAGTCTTATTAAATGAAAAAAAATCGGTGAGAACTGGAGTCTGACTGTTCTACAGTTTGTGCTTTTCATGTAACATGCCCTAGAGGTCATTTGAGTTTACTTAAAAATATGCCTGTTTTGTATGTGTGTGTGTGTATATGTATATGTGAGTGAATGTGGGTGTGTGTCTATATGTGTCCTTCCACATCAATATTTATTTATTGTATTTCCTTGGGACAAAGTCTCACTCAACCAGTAGCTAAACTGGTAGCCAGAAGGCCCCAGTGCTTCTCCTATCTCCCCACATCTTTATATACCCTTTCAATCACTAGAATTATAGGCATAAGTATGGCCACATCTAGTTTTTTTAAGGTGTTGAGGATTGGAGTCCACATCCTCATGAGTCTTTGTAGGAAGTACTCCAGTCTGCTGAGCCATCTTTGCAGCCCGTATCATTTAGGCTTAATTCTGTGTTTACTGGCTTCATCATATTCCATAAGATAGATATAATGTAATTTATTTAAATTCCTATCCAGCAAGAGGACATGTCTCCAGTTTTGTGCTGTTATCTATGGTAAATGGGCACAAACAACCTTAAAACATCCAACTGCATGAATACACAAATTCTCCGTAAATTTATAATTCCTGGGAGAGGAATTGCTCAGTCAAAAGACCTAACATCAAAATGTTCTTAACATTTTGATAGCTGCTGCCAAATTGTTTTTCAAAAGGAAAACCATCAAGTTACACAATCCCTAAATGAACAGTGATGATGTACTTCCCAGCATCCACCCGAGCACTTGGTTTGTTTAGTTTTCTGGACTTCTGCTAGTCTGACAAGAGCTTCATAAAATTTACAGTTTATAGCTATCTGCTCTCATAGGAGGAAAGTCTGAGAAGGATGTAAAAGAAAGAAAGAAAGGGAAGAGAAGGGAAGGGAAGGGAAAAGAAGGGAAGGGAAGGAAAGGGAAGGGAAGGGAAGGGAAGGGAAGGGAAGGGAAGGGAAGGGAAATTGTTCCACAGGTGTTTGTGCCCTCCAAATGAAAGCACAATCTGGACAAAGGCCATTAAGTTTGGACAGTTCTGAAGGCAGTTTCGGCCTCACCTCTACTGTATCCACAAGCCACGTGGCCTCCTGCTGTGTGCTCAGGGGTGCCCAAGGTTGTCTGTGTCCTTGTGAGTTGGCTCTGGTAGCCTTTTTGTACAGCAGACACTTTTGGTTTTAGAAGGAACAATGATCTTAGCTGCTTTGTGGCTTGTTGTGTCTTGAATCAGTTGCCTTCTCCTCACTGGAGTGAGCACTGCATGCTCACAGTGCCTAAAGAGAAATGTTATTAGAGCTAGAGACTGAAGGAAACATTAATTGGACCCCAATTGGCAGCTCCCAGTTTGTTCAGGCTACCTCCTTCCACTACGGAAGGCCAGCCATTGTTTCTGGAAACACACAGTATTTGTCATAAGTCTGGAGAAGTAGAATCAAAGTACAGTCCTTCCCTGAGATCAAGGGTCACCTTGGTCACTAGATACTTCAGGACTGGGCCGCTCACAGAGAAGGAAAGGAAAGACATACAACTAGGCCATTCTCTATGTGCCGTTGTGATGGTTTGACTTAATTATCAAATGGATACCATTTGAAATCACCCTCTAAGAGAATCTCAATGCAGCACCATCCAGATTATGTTGGGCTGTAAGCCTATCAGTGAGAGATTGTCTTGACTGAGGAAGAAAGACACCCCACTTCCACATTGTAGTTGGTGTCATCCCCTAGGCCAGGGGATCCTGGACTATAGTGGTATAGCGAAGAGACTGATTGTAAATATGCAAGCGTACATTCATTCTCTTCCTGCTTTTGGCATGTGTCAAGCTACTTCTGTTACTTTCCTTGACTTCTTTGGAATGATGGGCCATGATCTGGAACAGTGGCTTTTGTCACAGCTAATACATGACACCAGGGCCTCTGTCCTACTGATTCTACTTCTAGAACAATTTTCAGCTATGTCTTCTTTTCATTCATACCTCCACCTATTACCATTTTTTTTTCCTGGATGACCTAAGCCTGACTCTATCACTTTAACCACTCTTTGAGTTATAAAATTGGTTCACATTGCCTGTAGTTCCTATTTCTTAGAGAATGACAGTCAGAACCTTGAGTATGACCTCCAAGGCCTGATTGCACCTCAGCATGACCTTGTCCCTCCTTTATGCTGCTCACGTCCCAGCTGGTTTTCCCATTGTTCCAGATGTACTTAGCCTCTCAGACTTCAGGGATTCACCAACCATGAGCCTCACTTAAGGAACTCTTTCCCTAGCTATCCATTTATCCAGCTTCTTACCGTTGAGTTTCTTGGGATGTCATTCTATTAGAAAGACTTGCCCGTGGCCCCGCTAGGTCTGGTCCCTTACGTTGAAAGCACTGTACCAATGCTGGTCAAAATGTGGTGACGCTATTTAATGGCCCACAATTGTCAATAAATCTTACCTGTCTTACCTGCGAGGTCAGTGAATGTGGGAGGTGAGTATATTATAATCTCCTTTTCGTGCTGCCTGTCAGGTGGCAGATACTCAGTAAATACTTGCTGGGTGAACCAAGGGAAGCCAGCTGTTTCCAGTTTAGGGCACTGTTACCTTCACTTTAGAAATCTGATAACTAACATCCAGAGAGTCCACAGCAATTCCCACATGTTGAGGGATGCCTGCGTACCAGGTGTGGCTTCTGGCTTTCTCTTTAGTGTGCAAAACAGGATCTGGGGCTTGCTTGAGTCATTTCACCTCAAAGCAATTTTGCAAGGTTATTATGTTATCCTTATCCCCATTTTACAGCTAGGGATGTCAAAACAGCTCTTGCTGAGAACGACATGAGGAGAGCTTACTTGTACTGGAGCCAGGGTTGGTTCCTGCCAAGTTCATAATGAAGAGAAAGCCAGTTGCACCCCAAACCTGCTTGCTTTGGGTTGCATCCTTTAGAGACTGTTAGGTGATTGGCTAATAACTGCTTTCAAATACACTAAAGGAGCTAAGGACTTGGTTATCTCACTAGGGTCCTGTGCATTTTAAAGAAAGAGTCTTTGGGGAAAGTAGATTAACCAAAAGCAGTAACTTTCTCCAGTGAAAGTCCTGCAGTGGAATGGGAGAATACCTGACCCCCAATAGTGTTACCTCATCTTGTCACTCATCTTCCTGATGCCACATCAGAGTGAGGCTGGTCCCTAGGTCCTCTGAGTGAAGACAATCCAGCCTTGCATAATCCCATTTTTGTGTCCCTGTCTGCCTAAGCTAAAGTTGCTTCTTCCAGAGCAGAAATTGTCTAAATTGCTTTGTGAAGATGGGTGAAAGGGTAGAGAAGCTGTGCTTTCTCTCCCTGGGCTTTGCAAGGCATTTAGGATCACACTTCCAGTGTCAAAAATAGAGACACAAACCTAATTTAATTTATTTCATTTACTTATTTTTATCCCCGACTTCTTACAAAGGGAGTCAGTCAGCCAGCACGTATCCCTGTCTGCTTGGAGGCAGCCTCGGATAAAGAAAAGCAGGCAGGCAGGCAGTTCAGACTGGCTGCAGTTTGGCTGTCAGGCTCAATGCCTTATAGAGAGTACTGGGAAACTTTTGGTTTGAAATTTTGCTTCCTGTGGGATGAGGATGATAGTTCATACTCTTGTTCCTTGGCTGGGGACGAAGTATCATCTGTAAACCATCTAGTAGGGAGCCCGATCGGGTAAACGTCACACAATTGCTGCAGTTTCAAAACTTTCAGGAACTTAAAAACCAAGTTTTAGGGCTAGTACCACTCTCCTCCACCATTTCCCTGAGCCAGTCTTATACATTTTGTTAGATCTTAGGCACTTTGGTATACGTGCCTCCATGCGTGAGTATGCGTTTGTGTGTTTTGTGCTTTACATCTATTTTCCCTTGATTCATCTTACACGAAGTTCATGTTTTGATAGAATATGTGATTCATGTGCTAATTAGTCCCATTGGTTCTGGAGAGTGATTTTTAGAATTAGCAAGTATCTTTTCATATTTTAAGAATTCTTACCTGTGCTGTATTTGCTCTCTTGAGCTACTGTAACACCATAAAGAATTTACTGACAGGCATTTTCCTGGGACCATATTCCAGACACCTCTTCGAAAGCATGCTAATTGCCTTTTAAACTTTTAATGACGTGGAATGATTTTTATTTCCCAACACTGAGGTTTCAAATTAACACATGTGTAATGAATGTCAACGACCATGCTATTAAGGTATTGCACAGACTTTTAAAAAAAAAATTCTCAGTGGTTGTTTATACCCAGGGTGAAGTAGATTGAAGGCTGACTACAGAGGAGCCATAGGAAGCATGGTTCCATAAGATCACAGCCTGCAGAGGGATTGGTGTGACAGTTGCCTGTCATTTATCCTTGTGTTCTCTGGATCTGATGCACAACAGGATCTTTACGTCAAGAGCGGATGAGTAGGTGGGAATCCTGGATCTCTCTCCTGGTCATGTTTGACCTACATGTTTCCAAATCACTCTCAAGTTCCTTACTATAATTTCACTATTTTTGCAAACTCTGGTCAGAGCCTAAGGCATGCTAAGTCCTGAGGTTATGGATAAACTGATGAACAAAAGCAGATGCAAATTCTTCCTTGCTGTCTTAGAGCTTTGAGGGTGTCACCTGAACAAGAATAAACTCACAACTTCGATGAGACTGTGATGAAGTCCAAGCAACAGTGGAAAGCAGGATGGTGGGAGAGAAGGAGGAAGCAGGGCACTGGCTGGTTAGTGGCACACAAATTGTCTACAGAGGAGGTCAGAGGACAGGATAAAGCAAAGCTGGTGCATAAACCATATCTTATTTCTCTCTAAACTTACATCTTGAGCTCCCAATGTGGCTATATGTAGAGACAGGACCTTTACAGAGATAGATATGACTCAAAGAGGTCTTGAGGGTAAGAGCCCCAATTCATTAGGACTGTCCTATAAGAACAGACATTCTGTAAGCAAAGGCTCAATAATAGTCCCTATAAGAAAAGAGACAGTACATTTGCAAAGAAGAAAGTATACAGTAAAAAAGTGATCATCTGTCAGCCAGGAAGAGAGCTCTCATCAGATACCAGCTCAGCCAGACCTGTGATCTTGAACTTCTAGCTTCCAGAACTTTGAAAAAGGGAGTTTAAGCTACGTAGCCTGTGGTGTTTTGTTACGGTAACTGAAATAGACCAATATAGTCACATTGGCTTTAGAAAAGAAACTTGCTGCTAATAAAAGCAATAGAAACAATGGCACGTTTAAGTCAGGGTTAGCATGATCAGTTATATGTTTTAGAAATATGGCTCTCAATGGAAAAGTCACTAGACGTGGGGAAAAGAAGAGATGTTGGATCCCTGTGCAGGAAAAATCCCCAGGGATCTTAGTTTAGAAGCTAGACCTCTTTATATTATGTGCTTTATAGCTGGGTCTTTTAAAAAAAAAACTTTATTTTTCATTTTATAGATATATATGTATATGTGTGTGTGCATGCATATGTGTGTGTGTGTATGTGTGTGTGTGTGCATGTGTGCAAGAGGGTATGTGATTCCCTGGAGCCTGAGTTATAGTCACTTTTGAGTCCTAGGGCATGAATTCTACTCTTGCGAAAGAGCAGCAAGGGCTGCTAACTCCTGAGCTATCTCTCTAGTCCCCAGAGCTGCATTGCCAACAAGGAGGTTTAGGTAGAGTGGGTTCTTGGGAGAATGATCACATAAGATCACAAAGACCAGTGATTTGGTCACCAAGTGGGAGTACTATTTCCAGAGATCTAGTTCTTGACTTTACCAAAATTGAAACCCATCAAAATATACTCTTCAGAAAGTGAGGGCCATGGCTGAGGTCCTGCTGCTTCCTTTCTCTTGACCGTGGAGGTTTTTCTTGATCAAGTTCATAGGCCAGTGAGAGGACAGGAGGTAAGCTAGTTGGCTTCAAGGTGGAATTGTGCTAGATACTTCGGTCTGGATCCTCTAATGTATTTGCAATTGAGTTTGCTGTTCAGACCAACATTCTTGGGTCAGCTTTGTCAAAAAACAAAAGTATTTGCAAAACCATGATAAGCATAAAGCAGAAACAGAAGAGAAAGTTTAGACAGCCGTTTATTCATTGAGATAGGATCTTGACAAGTAACCCAGGCTGGGCTCACAATCCTCTTTCCTTCAACTCCAGAGTACTACCCCCTTCTCACTTTAAGTAAATGTATTAAACTAAAACTTGTTTCCTGTTTTATCTTAAGCTTCTGCACACTGGCAGTTTGAGCTGGGCTTTACTGAGTGGCTCTCATGGCCTGGACATCGGGGTTCAAGTGGCCCGGTCTGGAGCACAAGTCACGTGTCTGCCATCAGCAGCTGGGTCAGCTTAGGGGGCTGAGCACTTACTGTTGGCCCCTGGTGTGCATCATGTTGTCTCTCGAGTCGCTCAGCAGGACAGTCTGAACAAGAGGGCAGCCCCTAATGAGCAGGCACTTTTGAAATGACTGCTGACCACAAAGTTGCTAATTTGGCCAAAGCAATCCCAAGGTCAACTAGAATGAAGGGGTGAGAAACTAGACTCTACCTCTTCTGTGAAACCGTTGCTAAGTCACATTGTGAAGGGGTGAGGATACGGTAAAGGAAGTCACATGCTCAGCTTTCTAATAATACCCCTCCTCCAGCGTCAGTCCTCTCTGAATGATGTCTACAGGTTGGCACATTCACATCCTGTCCTTAGTAGGGCTTTAAAAGCAGCTTCAGTTGAAAAGCAGAACTATTCTCATCTCATCCGGAGGAATATTGTCTGCGCAATCAGAGACTTAATGTGGTAATTGTTGTGGACCAATGGTGTCCTCTCAAAATCCACTTCACTTTATTAAGAAGTGAGATCCTTGTGGTTAGTTAAGCTGAGGTCATAGTGAAGTAGGGTCTACCCCTAATTCAGTAAGTCTACAATTTTTTTTTTTTTTTTTTTTTTTTTGGTTTTCTGAGACAGGGTTTCTCTGTGTAGCCTTGTATGGCCTGGACTCACTTTGTAGACCAGACTGGCCTTGAACTCACAGCGATCTGCCTGCCTCTGCATCTCTGAATGCTGGGATTACGGGCATGTGCCACCTCACCCAGCTTAGAGTTTTTAATAAGAAGATGATCATATGAGGACAGACACATGGAGACTACCATGTGATGACATGGAATGACTAGAATGGTACAGCTGCAGGCTTAGGAGAACTGGCTGGCACCGGGGAGGAGGGTAAGTTAAGGAAGCATTCCCCTCGGGTCATGGTACAACATTGCTTTGTTGCACTACAAACATTGTGATTTCAAACTGTATAGAACTATGACACTAGAATACATCTGCTCCTAAAATATATAGTATCTTATTATGGCAATCTCAGGAAATGCTTTTTTAATATTATATATATATATACATATATATAAATTAAAGTGCTAGGGAATGTAGCTCAGTTGTTTTTGTTTGTTTGTTTTGTTTGTTTGTTTGTTTGTTTGAGATGGTTTCTCTGTGTAACAGCCCTGGCTGTTCTGGAACTCTCTTGGTAGGCCAGGCTGGCCTCAAGCTCACAGAGATCCACCTGCCACTGTCTCCCTAATGCTGGGATTAAAAGTGTGCACCACCACACCGGCTCATAGCTCAGTTGCTAACCATGTACTCACCACATGCAAAGTCCTGGGCTCAGTCGATGCATGGTAAGGCACATTAGGGTGCCTCTCCCCACCTTTGAGCTAGTTCTTACTATGTAGCCTTGGAACTCAGCCTGAGAACTTGACTGGTCCCAAACTCATGGAGATCTATCTGTCTTTATAGGGATTGTGCCAAAATGTTCTGCCTGCTACCCTTCTGAAAACTAGAAGCTGAGGAGATGACTCAGGATAAGGCTCTTACTGTGCAAGCAGGAGAACCTGAATTTGGATCCCCAGAACCACATGAAGAGCCACATGGGTATGGCAGAATGCCTCTAAACTCAGCAGACTGGAGAAGGGGATGAGGGATCACCAATGCAAGCTGGACCAGCTGGCTGAATCGGTGAGCTCTGGGTTCAACAAGAGATCCTGACTCAACATATGAGGTGGAAAACAATCAAGGAAGACTGATGTTAGTCTCAGGCCTGGCATGTGTACCTATCTCACACACTCAAACATATATACACACACAGGCATGCACACATATACATACATAATATATACACCATACATACATACAGAAACCATACATACTTACATACAAAAATGATTGACAACAGCAGTACCACACAAAATAAACACTTGGCAATTTTAAAAAAAGAAACATCCATTTATGACCCAAAATGATCTTGTGTAGTGTCAGTTGTCCATCACTACATGTTCAAAGACATTGATTTAACAGATTCTCTTCAATAAGTCATTAAAATTTCCTTTAGGATATTATCGTTTCTGGGTTTATATTCTTGAGAAAATCATCAGAATGAAAGCTTTCCAGTTAATTTGAAAATACTCTACTGCTAAACTGTTTCTTAGCACTGAACTTGATTTTTAAAAATATACATAGCTTAATCTCTGATCTTGGAATATTAGAAAATCAATGAGTAGATTTTCTAGATTAGGAGGAATATGCTATTTAACTTCTAAATAGGAGAAGGGAATTGAATCAACCCCCCCCCCCTTCATGGAGATAGTCTAAATGAACTTGTAACTACTTCAGTGGAATAAAATTCTAGGTTGTCTTTTTTTTTTTTTTCCATGAACATAATAAAGAAGGTAATGAAATCTAAAGTCTCTGAATCTGGCAAATGCCAGCTCATCAAGAGACTGTCTCTGTCGTGATTATTTTGAGCAACTGATCATTTCCATCAATCAACTGAGCAGCCCTGATAAGCCAATCACCTTTTAATCGATGTTGAGCCACTGAAAAGTTGCCATAGATACCAGAGTCTACAGCCATCACAACAGAAAGTAAGGTTAGAATTGGAAGTGACAGGTGTATTCATCACATAGTTAACAAGCCTTTGAAGGGAAAGAGAGAGTTTGTCAGAGTCCTTAGGCTGGGTATAAAAGACTGCAAAGAACACTCAAACAATTCCCAAAGAGCACTTCAAAAGCAGGGGTTGAGGGGGGGGGGGGTTGGGAGATCCGTTTTTCATTAGAAATTCAGGAAGATGTTTGCCTGAAATTCTAGCTTCAAGTCACAAGCCCCTTGAAGTTGTGCTTGGCTGTCAGTTACCAGGGGTCACCAACAAGTTATCTTAAGAGGAGTGAGTTTCCTTTTAACCCCCCTCCCCTTGTCTTTCTGCATGAGAAGTAATGAGGATAGTCGAGAGCAAAGGGCACTGGTTACGGGAACATGCAGTTCTGATCACACTGTCCATAGTGAAAAAATTGGGGGGGGGGAACCCACCAATAATCCAAGAAACTTGACCCGTTGCTGAATAGTTTTGAAAAGGTAGAATCAAGAGATGATATTTTGAGAGCCACTGTATATAAACCAGTCAATTTACTATACGGAACCAGTCAATTTACTGAATGCCCTACATTTTTTTGCAAGTAGTTGAAAATGAAGGAACAGATTCACTTCAGATGGGGAGGATCAATATATTTAAATTGAACAGCACCCGAGCAATGCCGAGTTGAGTGGTCTTTACCAGTTGGTTCAAGCATGGCCTCATCTCTTCTATATATGGTCAGCCATGGCACTATGGCTAAACAGAGACTTCATCCATCCTCAAGAGAGAATCCTGGAGGGGGTGGGGAGAGGTCAGGAGACACAATCCCAATCCTGGAACTGCCATGCCCTCACTGTAGACACAACATGCCCCCCCCCCCCCCCCGGAGCATGCAAATGTGAGGGTGTTTATTTACTTTTATTTACAAGATTGTTCAAAGTGTCATTTCACTCTCATGTTTATTGAGTCTAAGGGGATCCATGCCTGAGAGGGCAGCCAGCCACAGGGGTGGGAAGCCATGTCTGCGTGCGCAGCTTGTCTCATTTTCAGCTATACTCTGCTCCATCACACGGGTCTCCAGAAGGCCCGTATACTCTTACAGTCCCTGCTTCTAAACTGTGTCTTCAAGTATGAAAACCATAGAAACAAACTGACTCAAACAAGTTGATTTGTGAGAAAATGCAGTCCCAAGGAGGCTCCTAGTGGACACTTAGTGATCCATGCACAGCTCTGTAGGTGACATGGGTCCCCTTGCAAAGCTGTCTGCTGCGTAAGGAGTGAGTCCAGTTTTCTTGGCTTGCTTGGTCTGGGTAGAAGAATCCTGGCCTCAGTGTCCACTTGGTCAAGCACTTTGTATCTCTCCCCTTTCAGTCCCTATGGGGGGTGGGGTGGGGTGGGGTGGTGGTGGTGGTGGTGGTATTTGGAACTTTGTTACAGAAAGCAGAAGATGAGCTGAATGAATCCATGTTAGGGAATAAAAAGTTTACAAAGCAGTTTTTGATCTCATAGTTTATATGTATAATTTGTATGTAAATTAATAACTCAGTATGGGTCTGTTCTTTAGTAGTTCTGATTTCTCCTCTTCAGGCTAGATCATGGCTATGGTGGCTTATTGTTCAGTTGCTTATTTCTAAGTGTGGCTTCTTTAGTTCCAGAGCTTCAGTCCTTCTACTCTCTGCATAGCTAATAACATTAATGCCTTGAAAAAAATGTTTTAATGCCTTGCCAGCCTACATTTCTAATCTACTTTAATGGAATTTTGTTATAAATCTTATTCTGTTACTTGCGTTTTTGTATTCAAGAAGCAATTATAGTCTAATCCTTATGGTACATGCCTTCATGTCTCTCATTTGATATTTATTCAGAGAAATATTTGTTGGTGGCATACTATGTGATAGGAGCTGTTCTCAACTAGAGGAAGGGATGAGCTCTGAAAACAGGATCTCTGCTCTCAAAGAAACCATGTTCTACTAGAACTAAATGAACAGTAAGTGAGTAAACATATAATCATGTGACATATGACAGTGTTTGTGCCAATAACGAATGAACTGCATATATACCAGTAGCCTACAAGAGCCGAAAAGTTCCCACTGGCTAGTAGTGCATTGAATGCCCTAGCACATCCTATTATTTGTGCATGCGGTGATGCTGGTCTGAGCAAACCTGCTGTTCTTCCACTCATGGAAATGCGTAACAATATAATTACATACAGTACACAACACTTGGTGATGAGCAGTTCTGTTACTGGCTTATGTTTTCCTGTGCTACAGTTTCAATCATTGTCACAGCACGGACACTTTGTACTTATATAACAAAAGTCTGCTGTAAGGCAGTCTGTTGTGTTTTTCCTGGCAATAGCTCATCCATTTTGTGTTTACAGTTTCTCTTGATGGTCATCAAGAGGCCACATGGAGTGGTTGACCTGCACTGTCTAGGCTTTTATAAGTACTCTACAATGTTTGCATAACAGTAACATAGCCTAAGGATGTGCACATTTCTCAGGACATACCCCTGTTGTTAAGCAATACAGTTGTCAACAAGAAAATTTGGGGGAATGATCAATGCCGTAAGCAGAATAAAAGTTTAGAAGCTGGTGGTTCTGGAGGTCTTGTAGATTTGGAGGTTGGCTTGGCCAGGTCCTTAGAAGCAGGTCACGTTTGAGCTTCATATAGGGAAGAAGGATGTTCCAGGCAGAAGGTACAGAAGTACAGCATTAATTTTAAAAAAATGTGTGCATTTAGAAGCAAAAGAATGACTTGAGCATCTGGCAAGTGCCTTCAGCAGGAGGCACTGAGGCCACTCTGATGGATGGTAAGTATCCTCAGTCCTTGTTGTCTCTCTGCTTGCTGTTCTTTTCCCAGACCAAAGGTATGGGTGTGAATGGACAGAGGCCATCAGCCATGAGACAGAGCCACTGAGTCTTTAAGTGCTCTCCCTTGCTAACAATGACTCCTCTTCCTTCCCTCCCAACAGACACTGATGATCTTGATGTGCCAGGCACAGCCCTGGGCGCCAGGGGCATACTGCTCAGCTCTGTCCTTACCCCTCTGCAGCTTGTAATCCAAGCTTTCCTCCTTTGCATTGCATGCCAGGATGACCCATTTCCCATGCCCCCACCCATTTTTCCAGAAGCTTCATGGCCATGAAGGGGAGCACTGGGCTCCCTTCTCTGTGCTCCCAACATGCCCCCCTCCCCTTTACTTACCTCATCTTTTCCTGGTCACTGATCAGGTTTTCAGTCTGCCAAAGGCTATTCAGAAGGGTTTTATTTTATTTAGTCTCTTACTAGGGAAACCAGAAATGCACAAATTAATCAGATGATATTTGCTAAAAAACAAAATTAGAAATCCAGCTGAGTTTCACAACATTAAGATGTGCTAATCACGGTCCCCCAAACAAAGAGTACCTTGGGTGGAATATGTTTGTATTTTGTTGGCACAGAGACAGTAACCTGATAAAAGTAAGCAGTGTTCTGCTTGGGGACAGACTGTGCCTAGATGCTCATTTATGAGAGGGTTGTTTAGAAGACACCGTACTTTCCCATGGATTCAAATCTGTAACTTTAAACAGAAACCACTTGCGAAGTCACAGTTGACCTGATAGGCTGCCCAAGCTGCCCGTGGTACTATAGTACCCTGCCAAAACTCACAGTTATCTCTCCCCAGCTCTACTCCCTCAGCAGTTGTTCCAGTTCATTGTGAGATCTCCTCTGTCTTAAGCAAGTCACCCTAATGTCCACTGTATGTACCCTCCATAGTATGAGCACCTACATGAGATTGCCGTTTGCTAATGTGGTTGACTGTAGCTCTCTCCTGTTCCTTAGCAATGGTCCTCGGAGCCTGCAGAATGAGACCAAGTGTCTTAACCAAGGGTCTGAAGCACACAAGGCTTCCCTCTCAAATCCTAAGCATCTTTGCCTGTCGCCTTGTTCTTTCTACTTCACTGAAGTCTTCCCTCCTTTTGTTGTCTGCCTGAAAAATGCCTCTCCCTTTTCAGCATTTACAGGAGGTGTTCTGGATCCCTTGATCGCTCTTCCCATGGCAGGAAGTCCTTTGTTTCTTCTGTAATATTATCACAATCTTCTGGGAACATGTGTTTATGTACTTCTCTAGCTGGATGCTGAGCTTTTTAGCCTCAGAAACTGCATCCTCCTCATTTGTGTTTCTAGATGCACAGTGAAGGTAGGGCAGCCTGTGTTTGCATAGATGAGTGTGTTCATGACGAAGGTGCAGGGAGCAGGACTGGGAATGAGAATGACCTTTCTGCCTGACATGGGAATCCACATGTGCACCTGACAGATGTTAAGACTTCAGACAGGCAGATCTCTAAGTGTGTGTGTGTGTGTGTGTGTGTGTGTGTGTGTGTGTGCGTGCGTATGTTTGTGTGTTTTTACAGGTTGTGTCCTAGTATTTGTGTTGGGAGCATTAGTGGAAATAAGCCTGCAAAATCAAGCCAAAGTCTCAAATGCCAGACTAAAGCATTTTTACTACTCTCTGTACCACAGGGAATGCCAAGTGTTATTTGAACCTGGAAGTGACATAATCCTAAAGATACCCATGTGGGATTGACACAGTCCAAAAGGTGCTTTGGAGCACTAATTGGCACGTTGTATCTGGGTTGGTGTGGGGGAAAGCACAGGCAGGAGAAGAAATTTGAGAATGACAGGGATAGCCCTCGAATAACCTGGTATGAAGTTAGCAGGTGCCAGAAAGATGTGAGCAGCAAAGTTTGCCCTGCCTTTTAGGCTCTGTGAAGTGTCTGGCTTGCCTTGAGGTATCTTCTCAGTGGCCATGTCTTCAAGTTGCTCAGAGTTCTGCTCTGCTGTGGTGAGTCTGATTCAAAAATCATCTAGAGCAAGGAAGATTGAGCTAAGATGTGCAGCAGTGAAGGAAGCTGGACCCTCCCATCCACCATGGATGACCCTTCCTCCTGAGGCAGAATGGAGATTTGAGTGTTCTACTGATGCTAACAAAGTCATGATCAGCTGAGCTTTTCTATTCAAATTCAACTTTTGAGCATGAGCCCAGCAGCCTAATTAGATACAAAATGACGTTTTTAACTACTCACAAGCGGATGATGGGAGCTGATTGCTTCTTGGGGCTTCACCTTGCCTTGGTGACATCTGTACCAAATCTATACCCAGAGGCCAAACAGGGCAACCTGATATTCAGGAGTTGGAGTAATTTTTTTTTTTTTACCTGTTATTAAATATATCCAAGACTGAATTGCTGATGGATAGAGTGCCATCACTGATTGTGTGTGTGTGTGTGTGTGTGCATGCATACATATCTGTAAGAGACAGAAGTTGATATTGGTTGTCTTCCTTTATCACACTCCATCTTATTTCTCTGTGACAAGTCTCTCACTGAACCTGGAGTTTGTCTCCTAGTGTTGGGGTCACAGGGACACACTGTTAAACCCAGCCTTTTACACACGTTTCCTGGATCTGAACCCAGGTCATCATGTTTGTGTGGCAGGCACTTCACTGATGAAGCCATCTCCCTAGTCCCTGATTTTTTTTATGTCAAACAAACAAACAAACAAACAAACAAACATGCCTAGGAGAGGCATCACAGGCTTACCATTTCCACTGAGTTATGAAGGACAGTATTAGACACTGTTATATTCTAAACCGTTCTCTTGGTCTTCTTGTGCCTTCTTGGCACTAGTTTCGTGTCGATGTGTCCTGATAAAGTCTTCCCCAGTGACAACATGTATCACCCATTCTCTGGCACTGAGGTCTGAGACACCTCAAACAGCCACTTGACAACTCAAGCATGTGTTGCCTGGGACTAAAACAAATTATTGTCCAATGGGAGATCTTTGCCAAGAAGGGGACAGGAGCAGCATGGCTGAGTACTTCTTTTCTCCTTTGTGACAATTTTATCAGCTGTCCTGCACAAAGAGAGCTGAATTTCTTTGGAGGTGGCCAGCTCAAGGTTATGCTCTTATATCGACATTTCTAGGCTAACTGTTCAATGCTTCTCTTGTTCCATGGGATACCTTCCAAAATTAACCCACCAGCCTGTGAGCTTGCATCCCAGATTCTTCCTTGTGGGAGTTGGAGAACCAGATTAATACAAACACTAAGAGATCTGTCGTTTTCTAAGAGTAGCATTATAGTAAGTAGAGGGCAAAAAGACACATCATAACTGAAGGTATGTGCCAGGTCATTGTCTTGCCAGTGTTTATGATTATATGTTCATGATGTGGACAAAAGAACCTGATCAAAAACAATGAGCCTTTTAGGTCATGGGCAATGCATGTCAACCAAGATGAGGTACCACTCCCACCCCAGCCCTATGGAAGAGCATCCATGTCAACATGCACGACCAGACTCAGTGATGAGGGTGAGAGATAGGGAGGCCGTAGAGAGGCCATGGGCTTTGGGTTGTACCTCACAGGACTATTTACAAGGCTAATTTTTGTTTTTGATGTTTGTTCTCACTATTCAACTGGCATATTATACTATTACAAATTTGTACTTAATAATTAAGGCATGTGGCAGAAAAAGATACTTTGGAACTTAGTTTATTGTCCTAATTACCCCTTCTCTTTTTTCCTTTTCTCAGCATTTTTTTCTTCTATTTCCCCTTCCCTCTCCTTACTCCTCTGTTCACTCCCTTCCCCTCATCTCTTTTCTTTTTTTTCTTCCTTTCTCTTTTCTCTTTTCATTCTATAGCTCAGGCTGCCCTAGATCTTACTATATAGCTCAGGATGGTCTGAACTTTATGGTAATCCTTCTACCTCTGTGTCCTGAGTGTTGGGATTACAAGCATGAGCTACCATATTCCAGGTTAAAAGTTCTATATTGAAGATATCCAATTCCTTCAACCATCCAAGGCCTCTCTAGCCTCTGCCCCAAGGCCATGCTTCTGGTACCAGGGTTTCTATCTGTCCTATTTTACTAAACATTAGTGTACAATGTTCATGGAACATGATACTCTCAGAAGGGTAAAGATTTTCCCTTTGGCTCATGTAAAAGTGGAAAAAGCAGCTAACAGAAGACAAGCCAGTTATTTTTCTGTTGCTCCCTAGTGATACTTGGGTCCTGGGTTCTGGTAACAGGCCTGCTGTGGCCACAGAGGAATGGATTGGAAAAAGGCCAAGCACAGAGAAGATGGATTGTCTGAGAGGACCTGTCATCACTGAACCAAAGTGGCAGGTTAGAACATTCACTTCTAAAGTGTGTGCCCAGGACCATCATTCCAAGCATAAGTGTGACTAGGGATCAGACTGAGAATGCACTTGTGTTGGGGAGGGGACTGGGGGGGAGCTCATCCTATAAAACCACAGACTCAGAAGCTCTTAGGGCAAGGGTCAAAAAACATGTTCTAAGTGGATACGAGGGGTAGTTGGAGGTCTCTGTAGTTTGTAAGGCTAGAACAGCCACTCAAAGTTGATTGCTCAGCTGAATCATCTGGAGATTATTATTTTTTTTTTTTAGGAACTCTGGCATTCAGTGTTCAAGTGACACCCTAGAACAATTGAACTGAAACCTCTCAAGGTGAGCCTTTGACTGCAATTAAAAAAAATATTATTGTGTATGTGGGGTAGGGTATGCCTACATAAAATAAGTACAGAAGTTAAAACACAATTTGTGGTATTGGTTCTATCCTGATATGGGTTCTGGAAATTGAACTCAGGCCACCAGGGTTGTGAGGCAAGCATCTTCAGCCACCCTGCTAACCCCTTGAAGTTTTGTTTTTGTAACCTTCTCACATACTTTCAATGTGCTGTAAAAGTTGAAGATCTCTGGGCTAGGTCCGGGGCACAGAGAGCATCAGTGATCTGAAAGTATTTATACATGATCCATCTTCTTTCCTCTACTTCCTTCTTCCTCCCTCCAAAAGTAGGTGGTAGGCTGCTTCCAAGAACTTTGAAAACATTCCTACTCTACATTCCTGCATGTCTTGTATGGATTGGTTTTAATGTGAATATGTTAATCCTTACCCGTTTCTTCCTTTCTCTCATGCGTGTGCACCTAACTAGGCTGCAGGCTACTGTGAACAGTTTTCACCTGGCTTTGACCAAGGCTTTAGGAGCTGAATAGGAAAACTGGAAACATGTGGGTTGAGGACTCACTAGCAAACTAGAGGATTCCCTCACATCTTTAAAGAAACTTGGGACTTTTCTGCAAGCTCTTCAGCTTTCATGTGAGATGATCTTGAGAATTACTATATAAAGCTGATTTTGACCGAGAGGGGGAAATATCACTATTTTATTTGGCTTTCTGAGTCTGTCTCTATTCTGTAATGGGTTGTAGAAGACAAAACAAAGCAAGGTAAAACAACAAACAAATCCAAAGAAAACTAAAAGAGGTTTTTGTGTCTAAAACTGAAAACGTGTAGGTCCTGAGGGCATGCTCTGAAATGGTCCTGTCCTGGACGGCTTTTGAAATCTTGGGCTGTTTGTGCAGTGTGGGTTTTGACGGGGCCTTTTCCAGATCTGGCAAACCAGGCCCAGTGAGGCTTAACGGAGCCCCAAATCACACAGCAAATTAGCTGCAGAATCCATACCAGAAACCCAATCTCCTAACACCCGCTTGGGGGCCCCACCCGCCATCATCATGCTTCCTCTTATATTTAATATTCTTTTTGCCAACACAGGATTTATTCCATTCTCCCCTCCCCCCAAGGTTTTTATTAAGGAAATGTCTGTTTTATTTTTTAAGTGGCTGATAGCCCTCATCAATTAGGAAATCTAGATGGCTTTGAGGACGCATTAAGTCGTTTTTATATATGCTGGAAAATGAGTCCGTAAAAATCTAATGCAGGGTAATGAGATGTCAGAAGTCAAAGAAAGGGAGGACCAGTGTATAATCACAGAGCCTCTGATGCATGCTCTGGAATTTTCCAGGATTTTTTGGAGCGCTTTCATTGTTTATGTTTTATTGGTTGTATCAAAATTGACATGTAAAACCCAAAGAGCCATATTTTTCCATTTGGGTCCATGACTCAGAATGCCAAGGATCCTTCTAGAGCCTTTTAACCATTTACCACACCTTTAATGGGAAAAAAAGGTTCAAACTCCTTTTATTTACTTTTTCACATGTTTTATATTTTCTGAGCTTCTCAGTGGCAGCTGTAAAAAGGGCTTTTCATGTGCTCATTTAGTTCAGTAATTTGTCTAAACTGAGGCCGTTTCCCTCTTTTCTAATGCCTGCCCAGCTGTCACTGTTGCCTGCTAAAGTGATTTTTCTCTATTATGTTGTCACCTTACACTCCCAGAGGGTCCTAACTTGCAGGCCTCACATGCATGGAACTTGCATTAAAGTCACTGGGAGCTTTAAATTGTAAGAATGTGGGTTTGGGGCCCAGGGAAAAGGGCCCGACTGTTTTTGAAACACTGGGCCCAGGAGTGGCGACCTGTTCTGTGGTGAGCTTGCCGGATTCTGTCTTATCTCACATCTCCCCAGGGACCTTATGGCTCTATATGATCCATGGCTGGAGGACTCTGGTGGCTGACTTTTCATCCATCCCAAGGGTGGTTTGCCATAGTATCGTATTCCAAAGCGTATTCCCTCTACTCTGATGGTGCCAGTCAAAGATGCTATCAAAAGCTGGAGAACAGAGGAGCACGAGGGAGCAAGGGACTCATTGTATTAGATTCAATGTTTGCTTTGTGTTTAGATCCAACACATATGGAGGAAGATTCCTAGCTTGGTCCATGTACAGAAGGATTTCCCAATTGTGTGGATTCTTTTTCTCCTGATGGCTTGGTTCTGTTTGCTTACCTAAGGCTTCCAGGTGTGTGTTTAATTGATCTCCTGTGAACAGATCAGGACAATGAGGACCTTGGGTTTCAGTATTTTATCTTTTTCTTTTCTCTTCTCTTTCCTTCTTTCTTTCCGTCCTTCTTTCTTTTCTTCCTTCCTTCCTCTTTCTTTTTTCTCTTTCTCTTTCTTTCTTTCTTTCTTTCTTTCTTTCTTTCTTTCTTTCTTTCTTTCTTTCTTTCTTTCTTTCTTTCTTTC
>NW_026593286.1:15696885-15701237 GCF_907164565.1 Psammomys obesus | reverse complement strand
TTCTTTCTTTCTTTCTTTCTTTCTTTCTTTCTTTCTTTCTTTCTTTCCTTCTTTCTTTTCCAGAGCTGAAATTCAAACTCAGGGCCTTGCACTTGCTAGGCAAGCATTCTACCACTGAGCTAAATTCCTGACCCCATTCCATCTTTTATCATTTCATTGGAATCTCATTCATTAAGCCTTGAAAGTGCTACATCCTTCAGATGCCCTCCAGCAACATCCCAGGTCTCCCTGAGACCATTCTCAGACCTCAGAGAGAGAAGGCAGAACAGAGTGGCCAGCTTCACCTAGCCAAGGCTGCCTGGGAACTTGGAGAGACAGACAGTCACCCAGGGTTGGCTAACAGAGGAGGAAGACATTTTTCACAGAGTGGGTCCTGTAAGCCACGAGAACGTGGGCTACTTCTCTACACAGGCTGAAATTTGGGCAGAAAGAGCTGTGTTTCTTGTGACTTTAGGGTCCTTGAGGACACTCAGTGGGTCAGTTTAGGGCCCAGGCAATAGAGGAACACAGAATTGAGAATTTCTTCCAGATCCTCACAGATCTCCATGTAGCTCCGTTGCCAGCGGTCCCCAAGTGGTAGAAGGTAGCTGGGTTGTGACTGAGCCAAGCAGGACCTCTATGTAAGTACTGACTCCACAGCCCAAGGTCTACCGGGGGCCCAGCAAGCTAGAGGAAATGGATCTAAGACTCGCTGAGAGGTGTGGCAGTTTGAATACGAATGTAAGTGGCACACGCCTTTAAATCCCAGTGCTCTGGAGGCAGAGGCAGGCAGATCTCTGTGAGTTCCAGGCCAGCCTTGTCTACAAAAGTGAGTCCAGGACAGCCAAGGCTACACAGAGAAACCCTGTCTTAAAAACAAACTTTAAGCAAGCTCCAATGACATTCCTTTATAAGAGTTGCCGTGGTCATTGTGTCTCTTCACAGTAATCAAACACTGACCAGGGCAAGAGGTATTAGGAGTACCACACGACTTTTATAACATAACTGATAGGGTTTGTTTATTTGTTTGTTTGTTTGTTTGTTTAAGAAAGACTTCTATGATGTGAGAATAAATGTGATCGTTGGCTTTTAGATGTGGACTTTTGTGTGCAGTGACAGCCTTTATACTCAGACCCATTTTTGAGCAAGCTGCAGGAAAGGGGCTTCCCTAGAAGCAATGGTGCCATGGTGGGGGACAAGAAGTCCCAGGTATGGCTGAGTGTCACCCATTCCTCCTGTGACCCTCCACTTAGGCAGATTCCTGAGGCCAGACCCATTACAAGGCTGGGCTCCCATCGCTGCATGCTCACATACTCCTCTTCAAAGCAAATGCCTTCCCAGAGGGAAACTTGCTTTCTCGGTTAGATATTTAGTTGTGTTTCCAGAGCTATTGACCCTGACCTTGCTGTTCCCGAGGGATCTATACCAATATGGGGTTTGTTTACGTGCTGGTTTACTGTAGCTATGTAGTGGAGACTTCTCAGTGACACCACAGGACACCAATACACTCAGATCCCTGTGAGTCTTCTAGAGGGGTCACAGGATCTCTCTTGATCTAGTTCATAAGAAAGTAAGCACTGGGTAACAGAGAGTATTAGTTTCAAAATCAGAAGGAAAAAACCCACAATAAAACAAAACTTGAAATCTATGTCTTGGAGTAAGGAAGTCATTCACACTGCAGATCTGTCTTACCCATATACTTCTTGAGATGGTTTGAGGGTCAACAATTTTATATACATATGATATATCTAAACATTATGTAGCATGTGTCTTTATGTATACTTGTGTTAGATGTAGATTAGAGTCTTGTACATTGGGGCTGGAGAGGTGGCTTCTTAGGTAAGAGCATCGGTTGCCTTTCCAGAGCATCCATGTTAGAGTCTGAGCACCCACGTGGTAGCTCACAACTGTCTCTTAGTTTTGCTCCAGGTTATCTTTCTGGCCTCCTTGAGCACCAGAAACTCACATGGTATACATATATGAATGTAGGCAGAACATTCATACCCATAAAATAAGAGAAATGCATTTTAAAAATCTTGTTTTTTAAATATTAAAAAGCTTTGAAGTGTATGTGTACTTGAGATTATTATTTTTTAAAGACTCAATTAATTTTTATTTTCTGTGTTCATATGTGTGACTAAATGTATACAGGTGTTCTACGTAAATATAGATACCCAGGAAGGCCAGAAGAGGGCGTAGGACCCTTGACCAAATTTACAGGAGGTTGTGAGCCACTTGATGTGGGTGCTGGGAACCGAACCAAGGTCCTCTGCAGGAGCTGCAAGCGCTCTTAACCTCCGTGCCATCTCTCCAGCCTTGGGATTATTATATTTTGAACGACTGCATTTCCTAAGATCCCTCTTAGGGGTTAGTTCTGCTGACACATGTTTCCAGTGATGCTTAAGTTGTAAGCAAGAAGCACTAGGGCAGAATAACTTCGCTTAAACAGAATGTCCCTTCTCATCTTGAGCAGTATGAAAGCAGCAACAGAAAACCATATAGTATGCTCTACTGTCTCGGTAAGGCATTAGCTGGAAAGGGAGCAGTGACCTTCACTTTTACTCCGTCTCTCTCTCCTTCTTTTGTGACGGAGAAACAACAATAATAAATTCTCTCCCCTTGCCTATTTTGAGGCAGAGATTTGAAGTGTGTTTTATGACTTCAGCTTGTCCCGGCCCAATCCGCTCCACTGGTGATGATGAATGAACCCTTGATGCCCATTAGCATAAGTGGATGTTACCTCGCTAACCCTGATGGGGTTCTAATCAGTGCTGATTCTCCTTTTGGCTGTGCATTTTGGTGGGTGCATCCAGGTGCTGTCCCAGATGTGCAAAGGAGAGAATGCTGCTCCCTCCCCCCACCTTCAGCTGCAGACTGGGTTCATGCCTGACTGAGAACCACTCAAGTGTTCCCTGAGCTGCGCACCCTGCTGCATGTAATAAGCCCCCTCTCCCCGAGCCCCCCCCCCCAGCTCTGGGGGAAGCCGTCCCAAGTGTGTCCTGGGAGAGCACTGTGCAGAAGCCATGTGCAGAAAAGGCAGAAACTCTCAGCCTGGCATAAGACAGAGCAGATCTGCAGGCTGGGCAGGCACCACTGACAAAGTTTCTGTGGAGACATTCCACTGTTTAACTTTCTTTTTCCTACAGAGGGGGTCCTTGCACCATGTAGCTTAGCTCCTTCTCTGCCAGTGGGTGGGCTCGTGGATGAGTGGGTTTTGCAGGCATGTCTGTATTTGTTGGGTGGAGAGAGTTAGAGAAACAAAGAGTCCACATGCTAAAGCAGGAAGATTGGAATTACCCAAGGTCTGTAAAACTCCGCAGGGCACAAAGCGGGAGCGGCAACACAGTGTCCAGACCTCAGGGTATCTGGGGTTTAACTGGGATGGGAACCCTGGTGGATTTATGGTTTCTTCTGGTGGTGGCTTAAGGTTTCTGTGTCTCAGGGTTCTGAGCTGTAGAAGGTAATGCTGCTTCCAGCATCAGCTTTTAGTCCATCGTTCACTGCAAAGTAGTAAAGTGAGCTGTGGTCTCTCTCCAAGCGTTGGCCTTGGATCCTCTGGGGATTAATGTTGTGTCTTAATTAGCTCTGGCGTTTCTTTGAACAAACTCTGAAGAACTCCTAAGATTTAGTGTGTATCCCAAAAGAAGCCACAGAGACGTCCTTCCCCAGGACTCTGTGTCAATTTCTGAGTCATGCAAGACAGATTGTACTGAGAGCCAGTCATCATCCTAGACAGACCACCCAAGACTATCTTCAAGAACTTTCGCTGGGTCCCCTGAGCACTTCAGCTCCACTTCTTGAGTTCTGTGGTTTCTTCTTCCTTTACTTCTAAAGGTCTCTCAGTGTTTTCCCAGTAAGTCCTTTTGTGGGTTTTAGTCAGTCCCAAATCCCAGTGGGTAGAATGTTTTAAGTTCTGGTTTAGGATCCCTGGGGTTGTGTTAATCTTTGGGTTTATTAGCAATCATGCCTCCTACCTTGAGCAAAAGACAGGAGACCCAGTGGAGTCTCTGTGGAAGCCCTTTCGAATGGAGTGAAGTTTTCCTGGGATGTTTGGGAAATTGTCAGAGAAATATGTGCCACCTTCTGGTAGACTTGGGCAGGCAGAGTTAGAGGCTGAGGCTGCAGGTTCTGGAACATGTCACCAGCTCTTCATCCTGGTTCTGCTGGTTTCCAGCTGTGTGGTCTCTGAGGCCACTCTGTGCTTCAGTTTCTTTTTATGTCAAAAGGTAATTTCATAAGCATGCTTTTGTGTGACCTTATAAAGATAAATAAGACACATAATATGTTCAAAATGGTCCTTGAAGTATAGTAGTCACTCAATAAATGCTATCTATCTATCTATCTATCTATCTATCTATCTATCTATCTATCTA
>NW_026593286.1:15670847-15696875 GCF_907164565.1 Psammomys obesus | reverse complement strand
CTATCTATCTATCTATCTATCTATCTATCTATCTATCTATCTATCTATCATGTATCTATCTAATATCCATCCATCCATCATCACCATTCTGGTACTGAACGCCTTCTATAATCACCAAGTCAGAAACCCCAGAAGAAAATTTTGAAGCTAGGCTGACAGAAAAGTAGAAAGTCTTTTAACATACAATCAAGAAAGGAACTGCCTTTTGCTGGTGGCCCACAGAGATGTACGAATGGCAGCCTTCTCTGCTGGAGGACACATTGCTTTCTAATTTTGATTCCAAACTAGATTTTCCTTCCAATGGAAGATGGGTTTCCAGCCAAGATATCTCCTAGCTATTGGGGTAGCAACTACAGCAGAAGAAGCATAGCCAAGAAATTGTGGAAATTGTGTGTAAGCATTCATGTGGAAGCTCCTGAGGGCATGACTGTGGGGTACATACATATATGGGCACGTGTCTCTCCAGAGGATAACCGTAGGTATCTTTCTAATTATAATTTTGTTAGATATGGTCTCTCACTGACCTAGAACTCATTAAAAAGGCTACACTACACTCTCCACAGTTACCCACAGGCTCTCTGTGCTCAGAACCTGTTTTGTGTACCACCAAACCTGGGAATTATTATTATTATTATTTTTTTAATATTAGTTCTGGGGATCACACAAAGTTCTCATGCTTGAAAGAGAAGTGTTTTACTAATGCAGCGATCTCTCCAGCCCCCACCTGAAACCATTTTACATTATTAGACTTCATGTTTTAGGTAAGTTTTTAGGTTCACACCAAAAACTAACATGAGACACATTTTCCATGTATGCCTGACCCCACAAAGGAAGCCTCCCCAGCTATGAGCACCTCATTCAAGTAGTATATTTGTATCACTCAATAAACTCCTATTATCATTATTACTGCTATGGTCTATTATTCTAAGTCCATAGTTTATATTAGGGTCTACTCTTACTATTGTATATTATTGATGCTCTGGCCATTTGGAAACTATATATAATATAGGCTTATGTAATACACTGTAGTTTAGGTACTCTGGTTTCTTGAGGATTTTGCTTATTTGGAGTCTGTGGAGCAGGTTTTCAGCATAGGACTCTCCTGTTTATAAGAGAAGTGGCAGATGCTGATGGCTTCGGGACACCTTGGAGGGCATGGGGATTGATGATAGATGGCGTGTGTGCACCATGACATCTATGTAAAACATGTCTGCTTGCCCAGAGATGAAAAACTGCTCACCTTGGCACAACAGGCGTGATATTCATTTGGAGGCTTGAGTCTAAGAAAGATAAATTCCACTGTCACTGCACAAAGAGATAAGAAAAGACCACATGACAGTTTCCCATTGATAAAAGATTCTGTCTGTATTTTAAAGGAATTTACTTTCTTCCCCTTTTCTGATACCCACATGAGTTAAGGCACAGATACGCTATCTTTCATGTTTTTGTCAGAATGCGTTATTACAGTGGTGCCAGTGACTCAATTGCTTCATTTAGGGAACTAAAGTGAGATGTAGGCTGCCCATGAGCCGGGGCCTCTGGAGTTAAGAAGCTTCACCTGAAAGCACCCAGCCCTGGCCTAGAGGGAACCACCCTCTGTAACAGGACAGCCGCATGCTAAGACCTCCTTGGACATTAAATTTTCACTGCTGACTGAGATGTTTCTGGAAAGCCCACTGGGGAGACACCGAATGCTGCAAGGATTAGAAGGTAATCAGCAATCTGGTTAAGCAATCTAGTTAAGCAGGTGATGCTTCAACAAAAAGGCTGAAAAACCACAAGAGAATCAGAGTTCCAATTTACCAGCATCCTGTCTGTAGGGTAGGGGGCAAAAGCAGAAGTACTCTCGCCTCGGCAAGGTCTGAAGCTGCTCCAGCCTGTCTCACCCTTTCAGAGCATCTTAAGCCAAGAAGCTTCTCTGTGTTTTCTGCTTCACAACTGGACTCGTCTATGGGCAAAACAATAAACTGGCTATTTGATATCGGTACTCAAATATGCTTATCATAAACATGCACACACACACGAGTGGTATATATATGATATATATTATCATATATATATGATAATCACATTTGAATATACTTACATATGTATATTGTAAGTTCATACATACATATGTATGTATGAACATATACATACATATATATGATAAGCACATTTAAATACTGATACCCAGTAGCCAGTATATCCTTTATATATACAAATACATACTCATACACATTCACATATATGTATATACAAATACACACATACATACATACATATTATATACATATATAGAGAGAGACAGAGACAGAGAGATAAAGAGAGAGAGGAGACTTCATGTAGCCCAGGCTGGCTTCAAATTCACAACAGAGTTGAGGACCACCCTGAACTCTGATCTCCCTGTGCCACCTTTCCTGGTTTATACAGTGCTGGGGATCAAACCTAGGGCTCTGTGTCTGAGAGGCAAGTGCTCTATCAACTAAGCTACACTATTGGCCCTTATTGGTTTTATTTAGTGCTGATAAATGAATCCTCTTAACAAACTGAAGATGTAAGAATGAGTATTCCTATTTTAAAGGTTCAGTAACCAAGGTCCCAGAATGCCTCATGCCTGACCAAGCTGTCCATACCAACCCCTACAATGTATGTGTTTCCTCCCAGCTTTTCTTCTAAATTCTTGCTACTATCCATGAAGGGCAAGAGTCTATATTCCTGCTTCTTCAACCTGGGCAAGATTTCATGGTTGCCTGTGTGGCAGAGGTGTTCTGCATGGTAGTTCAGGTAGACCATGAAGGTGGCACAGTGAGAAAACCTTCACCTGTGACCTTCTTCCTTGGAACCCACCCATCACATTGAGTAGAATGCTTCACTCAGAACAACATGGAGAGGAAGCAAGTCTCCCAGCACTGAGCCAGTGTCAACCATTAGAGTATCTAATATTTGCATAGTACTTTCTATGGGTGGAGCATTGCCCTGTGGACTTTATAGCTAATACCTTTAAGTCACCACAATAACCTTAAAATGTGGGTATTACTTGAACACTTCTTATGGAGATAAAATGGATGTGGTATGAAATTAGTTATTTATAAAGAGAGTGATTCAACGTTACTTCAGGTTTGATAAGCATCTTCTCGATTTAGTGCCCAAATGTTTCATCACTTTGATAGGAAACACCAGCACTGCTTTTAAAAGACACTTTATGTGTGAAGTTGCACAACTTGGCTGTTTACAGACATCACACACTTGGGTTCCAGAGTCTGTGGTTTTTGCTGCTACTCAGCATTACCTATAGCTTCTGAATGCCACTGCTGGGTTGAAGTGGCCTGCCCCAAATCACACAGTTAAGAAGAGGCAGGCCCTGGACAGCTCTGTTTCCAGTGCTTGTGTATTTTCCGCTGGGATAAAACTGAGAATGGAATTTTCAGTCATGTTCCCTAAAGATGTAGAGCTCTTGAGTCAACATTCAGAATCTGTGCTCATTCCAACACAGAGTACCCACGATTATAGGGTCTGAACCGCTGAGCATAAGAGCTGCAATCTTCCTTAGATTAGTTGTGCCTATCTTCGGGAGATCATCCTGATGGGGTTTGCTGACTGTCGATATTCCCACATAGAAGGAGAAGTTAGAGAGAGTCACTGGACCATACCTCAGATTCCTGCTGCTCTTGCCAGCCTTTACTAGGCAATTCTTTCCTAATTGCATGCACCTGAAGGTACTAGAATGCACACTCTGAGGGTGGTTAATTGAAGAGTGACTTTATCTGTGTAGCTACAGGGAAGCCTTCATCCCTGCTAGGTGAAGACTTTCCAGTGCTGCTGCTTTTGGGGTTGCCCATGCTCCTATATGCAGCCCTTCACCCATGGGTGCTGTGAAGGTAAGCTCAGTAAGGTCATTGGTTCTCCAGGGTAAACTTTGGTTTGTTATTCCGGCTTTGTAAGGAACGAGGCAGTTGTTGCCTCCTGCCCGAGGTGAAATGACTCCATGGCAGCACAAAGCATATTGAGTCCAACATTCTGTCCCTTGTGGGCCACTAAATATTTGGGTGATGACTTTTTCTAGAACCATCCAGTCTTGGGCTTTCTGAACCATGGAAATTTTCCATAGCTTCAAGCACTTGATCCGTAGAGGGGTTTACAGGACTCAGCCCTAGAAACTCTGGTGTGCACTGCCCTCACAAGCGTCAATTCTGAGGCCCGAGACTCAGCATAGAAGGGTCTCATCACCCTGTCTTACCACCCTGTGTTGCACTGACTAAAAGCACAGAACCCCACACGTGCGGGAGACAGATTCAAGGTGCTGTGAGTGAGGAGGTTGTAGCTGTTGGGGCCTTGTTGGGAGACATAGATTTAAGCCGATTCGGACAGGTATGGGTAGACCAGGAGGCTGATTCTTTGGGCCAAGGAACCTTCTAAAGGTGAAATGCCAGGAGTTGAGGAGGATGTACAAGTAAGTGCTTGTCTGTGAGAGGCAAGAGGCCTTCTTGCCATTCAGGTGGAAGCTTTGTCTCTTCTTGCCTTGGGCTTCATGCAGCAAATACACCACAGGTGACAGGGAACAGAACATCTGGGTCCTACGGAAAGGTGTTGAGTGTTAAGAGTAATTGTGATATAAAAGTAATGTCCAGGGAGCTGCCAATGTTGACCCATCACAGGCAGAACATGCTGAGTGTTTCTGCCCTTTCCAGCAGTCACTAATCTGCTCACACCATCCAGCTGCGGCACACGGGAGAGAAAGGAACAGAGGCCCTGGATTCAGTTACATCCTGGTCTGAATTTTGACTAAGGTGTTTATTAGTGCCTTCTAAATCCGCTGCCTCCCCGACTCTTAATTTCCCTCTATGTGTCACAGGGCTAATACCTTTTATGGCTTTTAATGTATTTTAATATTGTGTGGCCTGTGCATGTTTATGCGTTTTATTGCACATATTCCGCTCTATGCAAAGATGTACATGTATGCGCAAGTGTATATGATGGCTGGAAGTGAGCATTTGTTCTTTTTCCTTAATATTCCACTTTGTTTTTAATTAAATTGTGTTTGTTTGTTTGTTTGTTTGTTTATTTATTTGCACATGGGCAGATGTGCATATTATAGTCAGAGCATCCCTAGGAATTGGATTTTCTTTTCTCACTTTGACCTGGGTTCCAGGGACCAAACTCAGGCCACCAGACATTCATGGCAAGCACATTTGCCCACTGAGCCAAACCCACAGGCTCACACTACCTTAGTTTTTGAGACAGTGTATCTCACTGATAGTGGAGCTTATTGATCTGGCTGGAGGTGCTGGCCAAGGAGTTCCAGAGATCCTCCCGTCTCCATTCTCCAGCCACAAGCTGGGATTACACATAGGTGCTGCCGTGTTCGGATTCAAACTCAGGTCCTCATGCTTGCATGGCAAGCGCTTCACCAACTTAGCCATCTCTTCGGCTGGCTTGGAAAAAGCAACTACAATCAAAACAACAACAAAATAGTGTGCAAATACATTGCGCACACTCAACACACCTCAGCATGGCTTACTGGTGTAAGAGGATGGAGGATTTCTAACTACAAGCCCAGAAATTATTCACCAACCTGAACTTTAACCTTGACCGCCACAGAATTCTCTCTGACCAGTGAAACCAGGCAGACACTTAACTGTGTATGCTCAGTTTTCATAAACATTTGGTCCAAAGATTTGAATCAGCGTTAGTGTTTTATTCTGGTGGCAATTAGCAGCTCCAAAGTCACGTTATAAATCCAGTTTGCATGTGCCACCTCGAGACAGGGCTGGCATTACAAGACTTAATTCTGGCAGGTAACCATTGCCGTCGCCCGGCGGAGCTGCAATCTGGTAATGGAAAAGTGTTTCATTTTAACTATGAAATTTAACACAAAGAATACAGCTGCTCAGCCGCGCACTGACAGTGTATGTTAATTTGATTTATAGACGTGCAATGTACCGTGCCTAATATCCAATGCTGGGAGACTCCGGTAAGCCTAATACCAGCATCGTAAATGAGAGACGACCATTATGGGTTAGCTTCACATGTGTGAGCACACTTCCTTCTAGCAGAGGAAGCGGCAGAGCCACTCTGAACAAGAGAAACAAGAAAGGATGTTGGCCTGTGTGGGTGGGTGAGGGCTAGGCTTTCTCGTACAAGTTGCGGCTTGTCTGGAGGTAGTTCGTGGGCTTTGTACCATGTGTCTGACGTTTGGCACATTTATAACCGTCTTCCTCAGAAAATCAGGGAGTGCAGTGGGAACTGGCTTAGGGCTCCCACGTGGTTTAAGGCATGGGTGTCTAAGAGATCACACCTCAGTTTTCCTTGAAGGCAAAGAGGAAAGAGTTCCCAGCTCCCTGAGTTCGTCAGGAATTCCGAGGAGCAAACTCACACTTCAATCGATACTTACGTGGAAGGCACATGACAAAACAAAACACAAAACAAAACACCAAAACTGTGGGATGTGTGTCATGTGTAGAATGTTGTATGCATTGTGCACACAGTGTGCTGTGTGGA
The DNA here is from genome assembly GCF_907164565.1 of Psammomys obesus. Taxonomy (NCBI): domain Eukaryota; kingdom Metazoa; phylum Chordata; class Mammalia; order Rodentia; family Muridae; genus Psammomys; species Psammomys obesus. The sequence continues at coordinate 15,690,395 of NW_026593286.1, read as the reverse complement.
TGTGTATGTGTTATATGTACTGTGTTGTGTGTGTTGTATGGGGGTTATACGTGCTGTATATATGCGTTATGTGTGCTCCTGTTGGATTCCTTAGCAAGGGCTGCTGCTCCCATTCACGCTGAACAAACACATTTGGTGGCCCTAGACTAACCCTGGTCACTTACCCTCTTCAGTTTTGGTTGGACTGTGCCATGCCACCCCTCCCCCCGCCCCCATAGGCTCATGTATCTGAACACTTGGTCCCTAGAGGTTGGCATTGTTTGTGGAGGTTCTCAAACCTTTGGACTTGGGGCATCACTGGCAGTTGTAAGGCTGTAGGGTTGTGCTTTGAAGGTTGTAGGCTGGCCTCATTTCAGTCCAGCTTTCTGCTTCCTAACTGGGGACCTGATGGAACCAGCTGTCCTGTGACTCTGTTCCTTCTGCCACAGCCTTCAGTGGCTCTTGCTGTGTATTTTTCTTGCTCTGTTGAACTGTGATCTCCCAAACCACAAGCAAGATTGAATCCCTTCCCATTTAATTTACTGCTTTACTTGCAACAAATAAGGAACTAATTCAACTATTCTATGTGATAATTAAAATAGTGTACTGGAGGATAGAAAATATTAAAAGTAGAGTACAAAAATAGTCTTCCAGCTCCTATATTTTTAAGATTCTGCTAATTTGAGAATTTTAAAAAGCATAGCCCCACAAACAACAGGAGAATATTTGTACTTGCAGGTAGCTACATATTTTTATGATAACTTCTCATAATAAATTGTTACAAAGTCTTCATAATTATTGTGCCTAATATCTATACAATATTCTGTTCAATGCTGCTCTGTGACCAAGGCATATGCTGTGCTACTTACATGACTGTCAAGATTTCCAGGTAACAGATAGCAACAGTCTGAAAGTGGCTGGAGCTGCGCATCTCTTGATGTAGGGCAGAGGGTCCGGTTGGCATGCCCATGTATCCATTTGGTATTTTCTTTGGGCCCTCCATGAGGTCCGGCATGGACAGCACTCAGTTACAAATACCACCACTCTACTCTTTAACACTCCTGCTCAAGAGGGTGTGCCTGCGTTGACCTCTCCCACGGCCCAGCAGCATCTCCTGCTGGGTGTCTTGTCCCTGTCATCAATCCCTCTGATCCTGCATGCATGAGTATCTCCTCACCCGTTTTGTCTGTGGTCGTCACCCTGCTCTTTATTTCCAGGTTGTTGCTATCTGAAATCTGCTGATGGTATGGGATTGTATCTTTTCTAGTGCATACATCACTTGCCTTAGGTAGGCCCCATGTTGCTGCCTGTTGGTGGCTTCCATCTCTGTGTGTTTACAGGGAAGCATCTGGCGTCACCCAGTGGTTAGGAGGTTCAGGAGGTGAGAGGAGAATCATGACATGCTAGACCTAGCTGGGACCTCTGCTCTGTCTCCTGCCACTTTAGACCAATAACAACCTTTAGACCATATTGTCTGCCGCTTCCGTTTTGCCTCACACAGATCTCATGCATGTCCTTTTTGGCATCCTCTAAATCAGAGCTATAATGGGAAGAGAATGCTGGGAAATGCCATTCCCAGAGCAGCCAAGTTGATCGTATAGAATACTCTAGCATGAGGCTTGCCTCTGAGGAATGGAGTGGGAGTGTATATGAAATGTGATGCTTAGAACAGAAGCACAGAGCTATGAATTTTTCAACACACACACACACACACACACACGCACACTGAAAAGAAAACTAGAGCCTCTTGACTTTTATAAACCCTTAGTGGGTTTCCTCATATCTTCCCATATAATTCTTGTTTGCTAAGCTCATGATGTATTATTATCCTCTAGGTATTGCTAATCATCTTGTTTATTTAAAAAATACAGCAGAAAAGTGCATAGGTCTATGTATTTGCACATGCATACATGTGTTTACATGTGCATAGTCTGCGGGCCCTATGCCTTTAATGAAGATTCTTTAACCTATGCCAAAGACACCCAGGGGATAGGAGAGCCCAGAAGGAGGGCTTGGTGAGAGAAGTATGGAAAGTCAACTCCCTGGGAGATTAAACTCATGCAGCACACAGGGGTGCTTTGTTCCATTAATTTTTATAGGGGGAGGCACATCCCCCACTGCTTTATCCTGCCTCTCCCTCAGGCACAAAGCCAACTGTGTGTTCTCATCCTGACATCTCTGCATAAAGCTGGGGAAGGCAGAGGCCAGGTTGAGATAACTGCACCCAGTATGGAAGCCACAGCCCGAAACCCTTGCCTTGCTCCCGTTGGTCCTGGGTCTCTTGCTATTGAGTTAGGATCTTCTGGATTTTAGTTTTAATTAAACCGAACACCTGAAGTCTGATATACAGAGACCAGAGGAAGCCATTGGGAGTAAAGATCTGTCTTGCTTAGTGAACACCAAGTGTCCTAGGTGCAGGGCCCTTCACCATTTGGGGAGGGGAGTTACCCAGAGAGCACCTGAGATGCCTGAGTAATTTCTAGATAGAACAGGGCAGAGAGCGCAGCCTCTTTCATTGTCTATAGACTAGTCCTCAAAAGACCACTGTCTTGGGATTCAGTCAAGTTTTCCTGGAGCCCAGTGACCCCTCTTCTCTGGTACCACACACCCTCTGGTGGCTTGCTGGCTTCTTCTGACAGGGATCCAAGAGCTGATTTGGATCCTCAGGGACTTGTACTCCAGCTAGCACAGAGTAATGCCTTCCACACTTGCCAGCCACCCCAGCGCTTCCCTGTAAGACACCTGACCCCATTTTCTATTCTTTCCATAGCTCACTCTGCTGCGGTCAACACAGTGGTCTCTTGTTGATGTCTGAATATCACAGCATTCTGTTGGATGTTCCATGTCTGGAATGTGCTTCCCCAGGGACTGAGACAACCCTCTCAGCATCCCTGTCTAAATCTTACTTCTCATGCACGATGCCTGGGCCAAGCTACAGTTGCTCTTGTCCCCTTACGTACATGACTGGGTAACCTTTGCTCGCTTTTCCCGCACAGCATCTATTGGCTGCCAGAACACTGTAATTTATTTCTCCAACATGTTTTCCTGTTTGCTCACTGTTTACACATTGCTGCTCCTCAGTCACCGAATAAAGTAAGCCCTTCACAGGCAGTCATCCTGGCCTGCTTTGTTCATGGACATGACCTCAGTATCTACAGGTGGTTTACATTAGCTCTTTGTTGATGTTTGTTGGACAATGTTTCGTGAAGAAACTGCTTGGAGTTCTTTTGCATGTTTGCGCATCAGGCAAAGGCAACTTTCAGTCAAGTGAGAACTGAATGGAAAGGATTCCTCAAATTTAGCTCAGGAGCATTTTTGCACCACTCACCCGGTGCGCTGATAATGCTGATAGTGCTGACGCTCAGGAGGCACAATGAGGACGTGGAGCCTAGCCGTTGTCTGCTGCTCCATAGAAGCCACAGGCCTTGTACCCGATCTTCACTGAGGCTTTAGGCAAGCAAAGCTGCTATCTTTGGAAGACACAAGGCATGTGTTAACAGTCCTGTAACTGGCAAATGACATAGAGGAATCTGTCACCATGAATCCTGATAGCTCGTCTTTTCTTCTCCATCTCAAGAAATTATTTCTATGTACAAGCTACTCTTGAGATCCACATGAGGAAGGTCAAAGCAGAATGGCTGGGATGGCACCCAGAAGTGGGGACCACAGGAGTTCATATGATAAGCTGACCATGAGGCTTACCTGACCATGAGCAGAGGTTTTACTGTCTGTGTGTGGAATTTCAGGATGAACAAGGTAGTGCTGCTAGTAGAGATTTTGCTATTTATTATTTAATTTTCATTTCATAAATAACATACATAAGCAGCATCAGTTTACACAGAGAGCACTGGCTGGGATGTTAGTGTGGACTGTGGGTAAGACTGCTTACAGCCTGTCTTGTTTGTCTGGACCTTTTGTGTATGGGGGGGGGTTGGAGGAGGGAAAGGGGATGTTCCTTAGCAGAGTGATTCTCATCCTTCTGAGAAAGGGTCTCCCTTTGTAGCCAAGGCTGGCTTTGAACCCCTAGTCCACCTGCCTTGGTCTTCTAAATATCATGACAAGTATGTGTCGTCATATTCCACTTCACAGTAGCGATTCTTAACAGGATATAATGGCAGCGATCTTTGGAACTTGGAAGGATGTTTAACTGGCATCTCATAGGTAGAGATCAGAATGCTGCCAAGCACGTACAATACACAGACCATCTCCATAACAAATCATAACCTGGCCCAGCAAGGGTGTCGAGCAAGCTTGGAAAAAACCTTGCTCCCAAGCATGGCAGGAATGAAAAACTGTTTCTGTCTTCATTTTCTCCTTGTTTTTCTGAATCCCTAGTCTCCCCTCCCAGCTAGAGGGAGTAGAAAGAGGGCTGAAAATCTCTCTTTAGAATGTTTCTTAGGAATTAATTGGCAGAGGGAACAAGGAGTTCCAACTTCCCACGTCCGTCAGCTCACCACCTGCTTGCAGCATCAATTATGTCTCAGCCCACGCCACGCCCGAAGGTGGAGAGCTACTGTGTGGTGCTGTTGGGGTGGGTCTGCATCCTTTAGACACCTTCCATGAGCCAGGGATGAGTGGTGAACAACCAAGTGGGAGGGCCAGTACTCCCTGTTGTCAGCTGCCTAGGAGCCCAGGGCATTGTAACCCAAATGAACTCCTGGGCAGAATCTCTACCTCTGACAGCTGCCTGGAATTGCAAGAATGCCTGAGGATATTTGTTCTAACTCATCCAATTGGTATTGAAATACTTTCCAAATGAAGAATAATACTGTCAGCTACTACTCTGAAAATTAGCATATGCCTGCCTGCCTGCCTGCCCTTTGCTTCTCTCAGCAATGAAGCTGTTACAACCTCTCTTGTACATAAGGCTTTCCAGTCCCCAGAGAACAGTACTTGTAATGGTCTTCCTGCCCCACCCACCCACACATAAACATACAATTTTTCATTGACTATTAAAGCTGAAAAAGAATAACTTACTTTGAAGAGAATTTATTCTGCAGTATTGGTCAGGAGAGGAGGAAGCAGACATCCTTAAACAATTGAGATTATTTCCCAAACTCCAGAATGACTTATTCTATCATCTAGTAGAACAGAAGTTTCCCTTGTTTATATAAAACTTACCTTGCAGAATGCTAACTGTATAGATCTGAGCAGGTAAGGCAACAGGTCACATTACAAGCACTAGGCTCTATCAACCCTTCTGCTGTACTGCTGCCTGGCTTTCCCTTTCCTTCCAAAGAACCTACATTTAAATGTCATGGCAGGCTCTTGTTCCAGAGGAAGTCCTTAGATTCTGGTGTTCCTTGAAGCTCCCTCTAGAATTCTTTACCTTTCCCTATGCCCACTCTCCATAGTTGGCCTCAGTTTTCCCTTGGGATCAGTTGCTATCCAGTCTGTGTCTCTTTGAGGATGCATGCCAAATCTATCTTCAGCCCGTGTGTCTTTATCGTGGGAAGAGTGGGGCTGAGGCTGGAGGATGACTATTGTCTTCCTGTGGGTTCAGTGTCTCCTTGCTTAAGAGTCTGATCTCCTTTCCCAGATCCTGAGCTCTACCAAGCTTTACACAGTACCCAAAAACTTAAAACATGAGGAGTCAATGAAGAAGGGGACTTCGGAGGTGCCGAGTTCCCAAAACCTGCTTCCAGCACAACCAGACAATGACTCCATCTACCAACTGTAGCATTTACCATCCAGGGCACTCCCAGTCTTTGTTTTACAGCAGAGCAATCTAGTGGCTTTTTATAGCCAAAGAGGCTGAGGCCTCCTTCCAGACTTCTTGAACCAAGATATCAGGATGACGTTGGAAGCTCTGCCAATGGTTTTGTCATTTGACTGTCTGAAAAACCAATAGCTTGTAAGAAATTGACTATTTGATTTGTTTTTCTATGAGAGCACATCTTTAGCATTCAGTAGGAAAATAGGGTCAGTCCTGTAGTCACTCATTTAGTACCACTGCCCCAAAGGCAGAGGACCGCTGTGTGACAAAGGCAATCACTCTGCCTACAACCTGAACCCGTCATGTATTTTTGCTACATTTCAAAATGTGTGTGTGAATATTTGTATGTGTGAATGGTACATTTTTGCTGGTCTACTAACGTGTGTGTGTCTTAGATACCCACTTCATTCATTATTAAAAACAGAAGCTTGATTTATTTAACTGCATTGGGGTTGAGGAGGAGCACAGTAATGAACAAAATAGATAAACATCCTTGTCCTCACAGAATTCAGTCCTTGGAGGAGACAGTCAATAGAGACAGGATAGATAAGAAAGATTTAGGATATGTCCAGATGGCAGCAGGGCCATGCTAGGTATCTATTGCTGTTTAACAACTCTCTTCCAAACAGAAAGGCTTAAAATAATAGTAACACATTTTTCCACAGCTTCTGGGGTCCATAAGTCAGAAAGTAGCTTAGCTGCATGTATGTGGTTCAGATTCTGTCAGGAGATTGAGTAAAACTATTGACTAGGTCTGTGCTAACATATCTTCCTGGAGCCGGGGCCCTTGCAGGAGGCCTCAGCTGTTCTTCACATGCTGGCTTCCAGGAACAAGGAGAAAGCCACATCCCTCCATAGGACAGCGGTCATTTCTGCACATTCTGTCTGTTGAGAAAAGAGTCCCTAAGTAAAGTTTGCATTTGCAAGAAGAGCCATTTCTAAATCACACCAAGGCTAAAGGAATATAATACAGCAGAGGGATGAGAAACAAGTACCTGGTGCAGGGTGGGTGACATTGTTGGCACGGTGACAAGAGACTTCTGACCTTACCAAGAAGGTCAGACTGAAGTGGAATTTTGGAGAAGGCTGAGGTGGTTGGGCCGCAGGAAGTCAGGAAGGGGGCTAGGGGTGGCGGGAGGACATGGGGCAGGTCTTCAGAACTATTGTCTGGACTTTGGCTTTTCCTTTGAGTGAATGAATGGGAGTTAACAGAAGGTTTTAGTATGGTCATTTTATGTTCCATGGAGTATAAGGTATAGGGAGCAAAGCAAAACCAGGAAGACCAGTCAGTGGTTCTTGGGTAATTAGGAGAGAGTGGTAGCTTGGACGTGGTGTCTGTATGTACATTGAAGAGACACGGTGGGTAATGGCTGATTTGAAACATAGGCTTCAAGATTTGCTGATAGATTGACTGGGGAGTGTGAGAATATAAAGGGAAATAATTAAGGATCATGGCAAGGGTCGTACATGTGAAGGAATAGAGTTGGTGTATGTTGTGTTGCTGACAGGGTTCTATAGGCCTGTAGGAGCTGAAAGCACAAAACAAATGCAAGCGTCTACAGGGAAGATGGACATGTTTTTCTCGAACACTTATAAACCAGAAAATAGGCTCCAAGGCAAACAATATTTGTCTTCTCTTCTATTTATTTTTTCTATCATCATACAAAAACTTTAGAAAAGGAATTGGGACACACTGGCCATTATTGCTGGTGATCCAGAAGAGCAACAAGGATGATTCCTAACAATGCCTTTAAATGACTAATGTCTGTGACATCAGAGAGCAGAACTAACTTCAAAGAGGGCCTAGAAGGTAACCTCCTGCTTGAACAAGCTGTAAAAAAAGAAATGTATACCAGTCTGCTCTCTGGGCCAAGAAAACTAGGATGGTGTAGCCAAATATTTCCCTTTCAAATCCTTAAAAATTAATTTATTTTCTCTTTCATGCTACAGTTATTTATTAATGGCCTGATACGCTCTGCTTCTGTTCTGGTTAGGTTTAAATGTCAACTTTCACCATCTGTGAAGAGAGCCTGAATGAGGGGTTGCTTAGGTAAGGTTGGCCTATGGAAATGTCTGTGGGGGATTGCCTTGAGAGTTGAGAAACTCAACCCATGGTGTGTGGCAGCATTCCCTGGGATGGCAGGCAGGTTTGTGTGTGTGTGTGTGTATGTGTGTGTGTGTGTGTGTGTGTGTGTGTGTACTACCTAGGATAGGAGAAAACTAATTGAAACAAGTAAGTAGCATGGGCAATTTCTCTCTTTCTCTCTCTGCTCTTTAACTGTGATCATGATGTCATCAGCTGCTTCACCATGACTTCCCTGCTATGCTGGACTATAACATGGAATTGTGAGCGGAATAAACCCCCTTTCTCTTCTGCAGTTGCTTTTGGTCCCGTTATTTTTTCATAGCAACAGAAATGAAAGTGGGATAAGGTGCTTTTCAAGATTCTGACTTGAGGCGGAAGTAGAATTAGGTTGAACCACAGGAAATTGCTGATTTTTACCACTTGGGCTCTCTGAAGCATATACTCACACCCAGTGCCTGAAGGTCTGTTCAACTCAGTCTCTAATCATGTCTCCCCATGTTTAACAAAGTCATTGTTCTTATTTCTGTCTTAATACCTGCCACACCTGCATGTTTTGATTTCAGCTCCCTTCCCTCTTTTCCCTGTCCTTTGTGTAAATAGAACACTGCTGTTTCCTGTCACCTGTGTGCATGGTGTCCCTTCATGTACTTGAACCTATCTGTAATTTAGGGTTATGAGGTATGATTTGGTCTGAGGATGTCCTTTATGACTAAGCACATCGAATCTCAGCTGGTTAGGGAAGTCCAGCATGAGCCAGCCGAGCCATTTACAGTGTGACCCTGAGCCCCAGCTGTGTGGATCTTGCAAGAATACTCTGTCTTGCACATAACATCTGTGACAAGCATAAGGTTCTGGTAATAGTACGCCAGCCTTGAGGGCAGCTTTAGCCAAGACCAGTTTCTAGTGACGATCATCATTTGATAATGCTCTTCAATTTCTTCCTTCAGAACTGAAGATCTGTGAACCAGCCAAACTGTCTCTAGGTACACAGGCAATTTTGCTTAAGATTGCAGCAAGACGTGGTGTGTTTTCCACCTTCCCTTAAATTCACCTGCATTTTTAAAAAAATTCCAACACAACATATGCTCAGCTTTGCACTGCTCACAGACATAGCATCTTATCACTCTGCTGGGAAGTTACTCTCCTCCTATGATGTAGCTTCTTTTATGCTCTACAACTTCATTTTACATTATCTTTTTCTCGACAACAGCATTCTCAGAGGTTTTCCCGAGTTAAGTAACACAATTACACTCGAATAGCTGCAGGAGGTGTCCGGACTAGAACACAATGATCGTGCTGTGGGGAACAGGGAGGCCATTATTTTTGCTGTCTTACTTAATTAGTCTTACACACAGCACGACTTGGGTCTGATCCATACTTAGTTTATTGGGGAGCAACACTATGAGGTAGAAAGAATGTGTGTAGATATTGGAAAAAAAGGATGGGGGTGGTGGTACATAAACAGCTAAATGAACAGAGAGAGCGTTACCTAGCACCTGCATATTCTCAGGCTCATCCGAGTGCTTCAAAACCCATTAAACTCTGTTTTCCCCTTCCTTTAATTCACTTGGCTACAGGAGCGGTGGCTGATTCTTACAGCCTCTATTGTTTGATTGCATCCATTGACTCTCAAAAGTCTGTGTCCCTGAGTCCAGTTCCAACTCCAAATGGAATCAGTGCAAAGGGAAGGATGGAGATGGCAGGTCCTTGCCAGGCAGGCAGTGAACTCCATTCCAAGCGCATCTCCCTTTAATGAGGATCCCGATGTGGCTCTCATTCCTCTGCAAGTACCAGGCTGCATCCGGAGTGATGGCTGCACTTGATGGATAATTTATGCAAACAGAACACAAACAAGAAGTCATTAAGCCACCCAACAAGGGTCCTTGACTTTTGCAAAACCAAACAGTTATTCTGATCCTGATGAGTTTAATTTTACTTTGGGTTGAGTACTGATGAATACATTATATTTAAAATAAATATAATATTATCAATATTCATGATCAAACTGAATGTCATTTTTTTTTTTTTTTTTTTTGGTTATTCACAGAGCTTGATGCTCATAGAATCACAAAATGTGCATATTTGGAGCTTTAGTCCTTTGTTAGGTCTGTTTCTGATACATCCTATGGTAGCCAGAGGAGAACAGGAGGAGGAGGTCCATGCTTTATTTGCATATCTGTAACAACTTGATTTCCCCCTTGTTTTCTCTCTTCTGCTCTAGAATATATATGAATGTGAATTTGAGACTTTGATATAAGGAAACTATAACCCACTGTACAAAATAAAGAAAATTGGTGTTGAATGTGATTTGGCTATCTAGTGATTAAAAGCTACCTACAAGGAAATTAAAATGTAAAAAAGAAAGAAAGAAGACATAATGCCTTTGTTGAAATTCCAGGCCCATGTAGGTGTTCAATATCAGTTTATATAGTAGGCTGTGTTTTCCCATGCTTTCCAGATGCCTGGCAGTTTATTTTAGTAATTTTAATTTTATTAGAACAGCATCCTATGACTCGGTTGCTGTATGGCAATTCTAGAAACACTTGCATGAAAATCATTAAAGCCTAAATGGTCCTGGCAGGTAATCTCACCGTCTTTTCATCCTCTATCCCCAGAAAGGTGGCCTCTGTTGATTGTTTAAAAGAAAAGAAACACTGTTATCCTAGACACAGATAAAAATGCCCCAGCTCTTTCCCAGAGGAAGGGGGACCTGCAAGCCTCAGAAGTGAAAGTTCCCTGGTGGGGCGGGGGTAGGGGGAGATTTGCCTGGCAAGATCAGATATAAAACAGTGGGAACCCTCCAGGCCCCTCAGCCTCAGTCACACCTGAAGGGAAATAGGGCCCTCACCCGACCTACAACTAGGGCATCTGTGCCTACTGAAGCCACTTCCTCTGCCACTTGAGAGGGACAGGAAAGGCAAGAGAATCTGGCAGCTCAGACCCTCATTTCAGGAGGGGGCTTTCCTGTGGGTCCCTGTGTGAGACAGAAGAGAGGAGGAGTGAGGGAGGGCTTTAGTGATGAGGGGAGGCAAGACATCACCTACAGGGTTCTCTCCAGGGAAGGGAGATAAAGAAAAGCATTGTTAATGCATAGTCTAGAGGTGGAACCGATTTCCAAGGGTAGACTGGGCAACGGACATGGATCATCAAACAGCAGTTGAGGGATGCTGGATGACTTGATGGATGTAGATGACTTGGATCACTAAGGGCTATCCCTAATTTAGAAGAAGGAATGCCAGTAGCTACCCCCTGAGCTACTAGTTGATCCTAAGCACCTTATTCATAGAATGTCTTAGAGACATTATCCAAAATACTACATGCAAATTCAATATCTAGATTTGGTAATTCTTGTGAGTTTAAAATTTTAACCAAAGTCTCACAGTAGTTTGGATATAGATAGGGATCAAGGCTGGAGGATGTCTTTACTTTGGCTCAGAATTTCCATCAAGACTTTTCTACAACATTTGGTGCCCCTTGGCCCTGAATCTAGAGGCAAGAATTTCAGATGCCTTCTCCATTAAGAGAGAGGAATAATGGTTAAAAAAAAAAATAGGTCTACCAGAGGCTGTAGATGTAGTGTTTGATTTGATTTTAAACTCATGGCCTGATAGCCTAGGTGCATCTACTCTGTCAATAGTGTCAACCCTTGCTGGGCAGCTTCTGAAATGGTGACTCATTATCCTCTTTCTGTGTCCTTTCAGGGAGGGACAGCTGTTGCTTCCTGCTGCTACTCATCACCCCTCGGGTTCTCTACCTGTTTTGCTTCTTACCTTTTCATTTATCCATGCAACCGGTTTCATAATTGAATTTATTCTGCTTGAAATACGGAGAGATGAGAGATTGCTTCTTTTCTGTGGGGGCTCTGCCCGGCTGATTTGCTGGGCAATTTGGGTGATGGTGTGTGCAGTTAATGGATCTGGACTCACGATGCTGAGGTCTGAGTTCTGACCATAGACAAATTCCATCTTTTGTCTGTGTCTCGGGTGGTAAAACCCCAAAGGATACCCTACTCCAACCTAGCATCCCTCTTTGTCCCTGCAATAGCTCTTTCCACAAATGGAATAGGATTTAGACCTTAATAGACTTATTGAGAAAAGCACGAATATCATGTACGATCTGTCTCATGTTATGACTTATTTTAATTACTCATCATAAATGCTCCCTATATATAAATACTCATTATAAATATAAGTGCTCTTTTATGCTGAGCCCAGGCACAGCCTCACCAATGTTTTCAACATAATGATCCTGGCAAGGAATCATTTGGCAAGCAAGTCAAAACTCATTTTCCACCCATGATTCCAAGTCCTAACTTCTTTTTTAAACTCAGAGAGTAAAGCCCGAGAGGCAAAATCCATGTCAGATGCATGGGAACAGATATTTGTGTCTTTGAATGATGCTGGCATGTCCGTATGCTTCTCCATAGGTATGTGTGTACTTGCATATATGGATACATATATGCACGAAAGTATATTTTTACATTTAGATATTATTATATATCTATTATATAAGTATACATACATCTTTATATGTAATTCTCTTTGGGTATATATAAATAAAGGTTAGGTGCATACATCCAAAGCTTTTAAAATTTGGCTGGGGAAGGCAGCTGAAAGGTCATCTACCCCAATATTTTAATTTTAAGGGTGGGAAACAGTGAACTTCATTTTCTGAATCCCAGGCTAAATACGAAGGTTCTACGGCAAAGTGGAGGAAAAACAAATTCATTTTGAACTTTTAGTAGATGCTTGCTTTGGTTGGAAAGGGGCCATCACCCATAGGCATGCTAGTTTTAAATGTCTATTTGGGTGATTAACACACTCATCAACCTTTTCTTTTCCAGGATGGAGTTTGGAGAATGGAAAAATGATCCTTGCCACCAGTTGTCATGGAAGTTAAAGGGAATAGGAAACCCATGGATGACTTTTTAGTTTCTTTTGAAATGTGCCTCTCTGGAGTCTGATGACATCAGCTTTTGTTGGTCTGACTTGTATTCTGCATTTCTTGGGCCTGAGTGAGGGCTGGGAGACCAAAGGTGGCATATAAATAGAAAGCTCTGGAGTTTGTCTTAGCTGCTTGTAGTCTGTCTACCTGTTGATTTTTTTTTTTAAATCATAAACGCTCTAGCAACAATGGTCACAGATTTGCCATCCACCGTAAAAATGAAAGTGTTTAGAATGAGGAGCAGAATAGTTGATTTGTTTGGTTACATTTTCCAGGGACAGTCCATGACAGATGGATGTGATCCAGATGTTGCTAAGTAGAAGAGCTTCTCAGAAACCAAGGTCCAGATTTTCCCCTGAAGCTGTGTCCAGTTCATTACTTGTACTCCATATGTTCCCTCAAATTTACCCCTCTGCTATGTCAATTAAAGGCTTCATTGTTCCCTTTTTCTTTGTTGCTATTGTTAAATTTCAACTCTCTGTCTCACTTTCAGTTAAATGCTCCTTGTTCGTGGTGTAGAGCAGCTCCCGAGCCATGCATGACGGAGGGACATCAGTCTCACCAGCTTCATGGTCTGGTCTGATTTTATGAGATGGTAAGGGAGACAGACATTGCTAGGAGGTAAATGTGTCCTTTGAAATACTTCCCTTTGCTTTGCAACAAGCTAGAGAAGGAGAAGCCTGTGGCAGATTTATTTAAGTACTGTGATGGGGGAATAAGCCAGGGGTAACTTTTTGGCAGGGTCCTGGTTTTCCCCTTATACAAGGATAACTTCAGGAAAGGAACGCTCCTGACAAGCTCCAACAAACCTTATTTGTATGTGTTCAGCTCAATATATGGTTTGGCTGTTGGCGGCTGTATCTCAGAAACTCATCCAGACTGAAGGACAGCCACAGAAATTCAGGGTCTCTACAGAGCTCATTGGCCAAGCAGCTCAAATCATCATGACCTCCTCATCCCAAATAGTAGTCCTCATCTGAGAGTCCATTTGGTCCTCTGCTATTGATCATGATCTCACCCATGGACCGGTTTAGTACTTACTTGCCTCAGGGAGAAGAGAAGGTGGCATTCTTGGTTAAAGAAGACAAATTTTTGAATATCCCATGTTTACACTCACTTTTGCTCTCACTGTGTGTGGTATGCCTCTGGGTCCAGCACTGAGAGATGGAGTGATGAACCAAAAATTTATGAGCATTTCTGTTACCAAGCTCCAGACCTGTAATATAAGTTGACCGCTTTCAATTCCTTCCCACAGGTTTGGGCAGACTCCACAGACCTGATTTCTCAAAATTACCCCAGTGACAATCTTCTTTTCCCTTTTCTCCCATTAACCACCCCTTTCAGAGTTTCAGAATTAGCTGAATACATGCATGTTCGAAGGTCCACCTTTAGAAGCTGAGCATGCCTTGGATCCATGCTATGGACATTCTATACCATGTGTCAGAGTCTTAGTTCAAACGGAAGCACCCTTGAATCCTCGAACCACCTGATACAAGTTTTGGACAGATCCTTTGCTCTGGGCTTGGCTGACTCTCAGAACCCAGAGTTATTATTTCTTATTTCTTACAACAACCTTCACAAACCCATGCCAGGCCAGCTAACGGCTGTGTGCCTTCTCAGTCTCCCTCACTTTCTGAGACTCCTCTCTGCATAGCTCTGGGACCCTCAGGAACTCCACTATGGCTTTCCGAGGGATTCCTGTGTATTCGGGACTCAACACAGTGACATCTGGCTTTTTCCCCCAACAGGCAGGACTCTTCTGGAACCCCTTCCCCAAGGAGCTCAGGTGCAGCTATCTGCTCTGCTTGCAAAATTACTAAGTAGCTAATCTGTTAAACTCCTGATATCTGAAGTGTTAACAGTTGATAAAAACTTGATAGGTTTTGCCTTGCAGATGACAGTAACATTTTAATAGGAGACCTTGTTACTCAGATATAGAGGGAAAAGATACTGACATTTCAGTGGAATAATTATAGTTGATAGAGAGTGTTTGGCGGGGACAGTGGGGGGTGGCTTTCAGTGAACACAAGATCTCTTTCTACCCAGGGTACAGCTGGAGCTGTATGAAGCATTAATTTGCTGTATATTTGTGTTGTGGCTTGATTCACATAAGCACTTCAATATTCTAGGTGAAAGGTTATGGTAAAACTCAGACTGTGTCTGTGTCTGTATGACACACGGGGCTACAGCTTTCATCTGACCTGTGTTGTTTGTCTTTCCATTAATTGTTAACAAACAACATAACAAGAGTTAACTTGCTTGTAGTGTATGCCAAGGAATTTTGCTCTTTGCGCATTTTCTTTCTTCACAGTCCTCTTCCCCGCACCCAAGCCCACAATTAGGTCCCACTTTCCACACAAAGAAACTAAGGCCTGGAATAGCAGTGTGCCTTGTCTTGGGTCACATGGCAACACGCAGGAAGGTAGGCTTTTACATGTTCTACCTTAATGTGAATGGAGAGCAGCACTCTTTGTTTCTGAGAACCCTGCATCCCCACCTACCTTTTTCAAATGTAAACCCAGGATTTCTTGAGCTACTCAAGTTCATTTAGAGCTTATAGAACCAGGAGGCAAATAGCATGAGTCTCTTCTGCCCAAGTACACCTGCTGGGTCCCCCTTTAGTCTTTTCCATTTTCCCTTCTTGGTCTGTCTCCAGCTCTTTCTTGGTCTTTGTCCTTCCTTCTGAGGATTTCTTGACTTTCTCCAAGTCAAGATTTTACAACCTTCCTGATGTTGTCAAATTCACAATAATATAGGATGGGAGATAGTCAGCGAGTAAGAACGTTTATTATGCAAACATGAGGGGTTCAGTTCAGACCCCCCAGCACCCACATAACAAGCTGAGGTTGGCCACACATGTGTGCCCATAACAACAACACAGGGGTGGGGAAGTACAGCAGGAGGAGACAGGCGGGTCCTTGGGGATCATGACTAGCCAGCCTACTGGAACAAACCATCAAGTTCAGGTTCAGTGAGAAACCTTCTCTTAAGGCTGTGAGACTGGCAGAGAGGACACCTCTGCACGTGCATGCAAAGCGGCATGCCTACACCACACGCATACACACACACACACAGTTCACAAATGCCGCTGACACCGATTTCTGCCCATATTTTGCTCACATAATCATTCTTCAATCCTTACTAGGCTGATGATGGAAAGTGCTGTGGGAAGCAGGAAGCAAGAACCACATGAAGTAGATGCTCAGCCAGCTGGCATGGAGCAAACCCAAGAAGGATTGAAGGAATGCCATTGAAATTCCCTGCTAGGAAGCCTGGTGATTCCCTTAGCCTAGCCTACTTTGCTTTGGACAAGCCTAAAGCCATTCTGTAATTAGGATCAGGTCTCTGTCGTTCTTTTCTAGCACTCTTTCCTATTCTCCAAAGGTTCATTTATCATTAAAGACCATCTTAAACTAGCCTTTTCCATGCACTCACTTGGTGCAAGCCCCCTGCCCGTGCCATCTGAATAAAACCTGTACTTTGAGCTGAGAAGCACTCGGCTTTTCCTGTGTCTGTGATCACCAAGGTCTGCACTTTAGATATCTGAGTATGGCCTTAAGAGCTGCCAGCAGAATCTGACCTTGCTGTGCAGAAGAGCTGTGTGTGCATGCCAGGCTGCCCAGCATTCGAGAGATGGAAGTACTTAGGCTCAGCTGAGGCCTAGCCTGTCCTTTGGTCAAAATGGGCCAGTCGTCTCCTGACAGATCCCTTTCTCCTCAGCTTCTCCATCTATGGAGCCCATGGCTACCATCCCTCATCTGCCTTCTGAGGCAGTGTATCTGGCTCCTAAGATCACCCTTCCCCTTTGCTTCCTATAAAGTCAGTGGCTCTGGTTTTATTCCCCTCTGCCAAAACCTTAGAACCTATAAGACCTGAGCATGTGCAATTGTATGAGTGGAGGAGACAATGATCCCAAGGGAATTTGTCATTTGTTGGCGCTTGGTACATTTCTCTCTCACCTCTCTCTCTCTAAATTGGAGCTGGGTAACTAACCCAGGGCTTTGGGGCTGCTAGGCAAGTGCTCTACTACCAAGCTAAGGCCCCAACCCTTGTTTGTGGGTTTCTTGATTTCTAACTGGCTTAATAGTTTTGTTGTTCACACTGGCAAAACCTAGCATAAAGTCTTCACCATAAGCACCCATAGAAACCACCACCACAGGCCCCACTGGCTGGGCAGAGCTAACTTGCTCAGCTGTGGGGTTCTGCCTGGCATTTGCTGATTTGTGTCAACATATGGCCCTGATCACTGAGCTCGCTTGCCATCTGCCTGACCCTTTCTTCCTCCAGCCTTTCCTTGGGACTTCTGCATCTGTCTCAAGCCCTCCATGCTAGCAGTCTGCTGGGCCTGGATGCCTCCTGCACACTGTCACACCATTTCACAATCTCTTTGCTTTGGTCCTTCCTTGTGGTCTCCACTCCCAGGATATGCCAGATAGCCTTAAGGGCTTCTTGTTTTTATGATTTGGATTAAATGCTCCATTCCCCCTCCCTGGGATGTCTCTTGGCTCTGCTGTGCTCATGTAAAGGGAAGTGTGGCTTCCCCTTTCTGCTTGAACATTCTTGGATCATTTCCACCTCTCACATTTCTCTGGCCTTTTGGATCTTCCTAATCCTCCCTGCATGTCTGTTTGACAATTAATCACTTGATGTCTGGGGATGCTTCCTGCACTGCACTGGGGTGTTATCATTTGTCTGTTCTTTTGCTTTTCCTGGGTTCACACCTTATCTCTTTCTCTAATAGCAGTGGTCCCTCAAGATTTTTAAGCCAGACAGAACTATTGGGAGTCTTTCTCTGAGTAATCAGGAGGCAGTGGGCATCAATGCTGATACACAAGTGCCTTTGGATGCCATTCAAGTCATCTGATAGAACAATGACAGAGTCCTCTAGTACACCATATTAAAGCCCTCTGGCTTTTTTCTTTTTATTTACATCTTACCGAAGTCTCATGGAAATAATCACAACTGTGATACCAATTTTACATATTAGGAAAATTAAGTTCAGAGAAGTGACATAATTCTCTGGGGATCCATATTTTTGCATGTGGGGTACCGAGAGTTTTTTAGTCCAGTAGTATGACAGAGTATGGAATTTTAGCCACTTTCCATATATGGTTCAACCTAACCTCATATGACCTTCTTGCTAGCCCATAGATTTGTATACAGTTATCCTATTTATAAGCTGTTTCCACAAATTATATCTTATTCAGTTGGCTCAATAACTGTCTTGTGTTTATGACTTGGACCACATGCTTCCTTCTCCTTCTTGAGATGGGGACTGAAGAAATCATTTTACTCTCATTTTGTGTATATATATATATATATATATATATATGTGTGTGTGTGTGTGTGTGTGTATATATATATATATATGTATACATACATATATATATATATATATATATATATATGTTCATCTTCTTTTGCAATCTTGGTCATTTTATGCTGCTTCTAATTCTTCCTCTTTCTTGTGAAATGAACATCTCTAGCTTGACTTTTCCTGGCACAGAATAAGCATTTATGTTAGTTTGGAATGAACATAGCTGTTAGCAACAAAATACTCAACAGTAGCTTAAACTAACAAAGATTTATATTTCTTAATAATGTTAAGAATTCTGGAGGCAGGCAGCTGCTGGTATTTGTTTATTAGCTGAACAACATGTGGCCTGGCCCCTACAGTTCCCTTAGCCTTGATACCTCACACTGGCAAACTAGCTGCCCTGGTTCCAGGTTCCTTATCTTTTTAAGGCAAGGACAAAAGGTACTTCCATATCTTCCTCCTAGCCCATGTCTCACTAGCTTTTTTTTTTTTTTTTTTTTTTTTTTTGAGATACAAGAGAGGCTAGAAAAGCAATTTTTTCAGCTTCTAACATTTTGTTAATAGGGGAATGGGAGGAACAAATATCAGGAAAAAGGGATCGTGGAGAATCTAGCTAACTCTACTATAGCACTTGTTGAGTCTTTGAAAATGCTGTAAATCACAGAGCTTTCTCTCTATCCTGTGAGTCTTAAAGAAGTAAATCAATCAAGTTAGGGTTTTTGTTTGTTTGTTTGTTTGTGTTTAATTACACACTATTTTGGTTAGTTTCATGTAAACTTGGCACAAACTAGAGTCATCAGAGAGGAGGGAACCTCAACTGAGGAAATTTCTTCATGAAGACTGGACTGTCAAGACAAGCCTGTGGGGCATTTTTCAAAATAGTCCTTGATGGGGAAGGGCACAGGCCGTTGTGGGTGGTGACATCCCTGTGCCAGTGGTCCTGCCTTTTGAAAGAAAGCAGGCGGAGCAGGTCATGAGGAGAAAGCCAGTAAGCAGCTCCCCTTCATGGCCTCTGCACCAGCTCCTGCCTCCAGATTCCTGCCCTGTTTGCCTGACTTCCTTTGACGATGAACAGTTACATGGACATGTAAGCCAAATAAACCCTTTCCTCCCTAGGTTGCTTTGGTTGTGGTGTTTCATCACAGTAATTGCAACCCAAACTAAGACGTACATATAATGCTTCCTTATTGTAGAAAATAAAGAACACCAGGTAAAGACAAGATTCTGGCCTCTGTGTACCTCAGTCACGGAGGAACAATTCATACTGCAGCAGTAAGATATGTGAGTGCATTTTCACAAATAATTCTAAGAGAGGAGAGGTGTGCTACACACATGCATTTATAGCTGTTTACCCATGAACATATGGCAGTTCTCAGTTTACATTTCTACATGGTTCTGCCCTAAAAAATGAATAGGACTGGCTTTTCAGTTTGGGCCCTCTGACTTGCTCTTTCTTTCCTTCTTTCTTTCTTTCTTTCTTTCTTTCTTTCTTTCTTTCTTTCTTTC
>NW_026593286.1:15667686-15670837 GCF_907164565.1 Psammomys obesus | reverse complement strand
TCTTTCTTTCTTTCTTTCTTTCTTTCTTTCTTTCTTTCTTTCTTTCTCTCTTTCTGATATTTAATTTTTTTTGCCATTTGCTTCCCCCACTTTATTTATTTAATTACTTTACAGCCTGATCCCAGCCCCCTCCCTCCTCTTCTGCCAGTCCCATCCTCATGCCCCTCCTCCCATTTTACCCTCTCCTTCTCAGAGAAGGAGAGGCCCCCAAGGGCATCTCAAGTTGCAGCAAGACCAACCATAGCCTCTCCTACTGAGGCCTGACAAAGCAGCCCAGCTGGGGGAAAGGGATCCAAAGGCAGAGGCAACAGAGTCGCCCCATTGTTAGGGCACCCACATGATGACCAGGCTGCACATCTGCTACGTATGTGTAGGGGCCTAGGTCCACCCATGCATGCTCTTTGGTTGGTGGTTCAGTCTTTGCGAGTCCCGTGGGCCCAGGTTAGTTGACTCTGTAGGTCTTCTCGTGGTGTCCTTGATCCCTCCTGCTCCCTCTATCATTCCTCCCACTCTTGCACAAAAGTCCCCAAGCTTGGCCTGCTGTTTGCTGTGGATCTCTGCATCTGTTTCCATCTGCTGCTGGATGAAGACTCTCAGAAGACAGCTATGCTAGGCTCCTGTCTGCAAGTATAGCAGAGTATCGATAGTGACAGGGGTTGGCTTTCTCCCATAGGTGGGTCTCAAATTGGGCTAGTCACTGGTTTGCCATTTCCTCAATCTTTGCACCATCTTTATCCCTACATTTCTTGTGATCAAGACAAATTTTGGTTTTATGGATGGGTTGGTGTCCCCCTCCCTCCACCAGAACTCCCACATGGTGACTCCATAAAACCCCACCTCCTGATGCTAGGAGTCTCAGCTAGGGGCACCCACATAGACTCTTAGGAGCCTTCCCTACCCCAGAAATGCCTCCCCCAACCGATTTCTATTCACTCTCCCAGTTCTCCCCCTCCTTGACATTTTGCCCACACCTAATCCCCACCCCCAGTACCTACCTTTCCACCCCTTCTCCCACCCAGATCCCTCCCTCTGTCTATTAGTCGTCAGTGTGCCTTAGGAATCTTTTTATGCCAGCCCTAATAGAATAGCCTTCTCTCATTCTTTATTCCAACCTCAGGGTATTCCCTAATTGGATGCTTGTCTCTTTTAGGCTCTTTTGTCTTTGAATGTGTTGCTAATGTTGTTTGGACTGATAGCTTCTTTTTCAAATGAGGGGAGTGCAGAAGGGCAGAGTGTCAAGGACTAACATTGATCGCGCACTTAGTAAACTGGAGTGCCGCTGAGCCAGGTGTCAGGATCTCCCATTTACCCACTAGCCTACTTCCCTAGGGCTGTGACTGAGCCATCTAGGGAACTCCACAAGGACACTGAAGTCGACTGCTGCAGTTCTCCTGGAAGTCTTAACTGGCATCATGATCACACATCAAAGACTTCTTCCCAAATAGCTGGCTACCATAGATGTGGGCATTAGTTTCACAGGAAAACAATAAAATCCTCTGCTACTTATGAAGTTATTTTTCCAGGGATGGTCTATGTATCTATAGGTTCTCAGGAGGAACAGTTTCGATTTTGCTTGGGAGCCAGTTTCCTAGATAAAGAGTGACAGTAAGGCCAAATCCCTAGGGTTTCCTACTCTCCTAAAGACCGTAGTGGGAGTTGTCAGGTGGCAGCAGATTCAAAACAGTGTTCACATCTGACACTGCACATGTTAACACATGTAAACGGCAACATGATCACATAACGGTGCATGAAAGCCTCCAGAATATCAAATAAAATCTCAGCAGATCTGTCATTTCTGGGGATTGACAGGAAAGAGGCACCTGCTGTAGCAACAGCTTGGTTCCAGTGCTCCGCGTGCATCACTGAAAATGAATGTGAAAGTGATATGGCCTTTTCCAGGCAGGCTGGCTCATTCTCCTACATAGAGGAAGACTTAGGTCACCAGGGTGTAGTTGTTAGCTGATCCAGATAGTAACCAATGTCGAGCCAAGGTGACTGTTGCAAGGCTGTAGGAGAATTTTCCCATGACCACGACTGTTTCTTACTTACTTACTGTAACCAGAAGGAGACAAATTCTGTTGCAGGGGAAAAAAATAATTTCCCTTCTGTTTCTTTCAGAGGCAAAGATTATTTACATATACTGAAATGTTAATTTCTCTCAGAAATCAAAGCCATGGGCAGACGGTTAAGGAACATCCATGTGTGCAATTAATACTGGATGCCCTCTTGTTCTGGTAGAGCCATATCCTTCCAGGAAACATATGGAACACATTCATGCTTGTATTAGCATGTATCTGTGTGTTCACAATCAAACATATAGATGTTTGACTTTGTGTTCAGTGAATTGTCAAATTTCCTTTTACAACAGATTCGGAAGAGAAAATGCTTCTGAACGTTGTACAAGGGAAACGAATGTGAGTGTGGTTAGTGAAGCCAGGATTACCAAGGTGACTAGATAGGCCATGGGTCCTAAGGGAAAACCTACCACTATTATTTGGCTAAAGGAACATAATAATGCGATCGCCAATGTCATATTGCTATACTCTTAGATGGGACATTGGTCAGCCCTCATCAGAGGAGTTGCTTCTTGCAGGTGATGGTAATTCACAGAGACTCACAACTGAACAATGTGTGAGAATGAGAGACTTTGGAGAGCTCAACTCTAAATAAATGTCTTTATTATACCCTCTCCCCAAGGCCCAAGGATCTATGCAGAAAGGAAGCAGAAAGATTGATTGTAACAGTCAGAGGAGGTGGAAGACCCTAAGAGAACAGTGTTTCTTAGACACTGATGCATGTATGAACTCACAGAGACTGTGCGGCACATACCACCCCTACACAAGCTCAAGCCAGACAAAACCCCAGTGTGGAGAAGTAGACATAGAATCCCACACTTAGCCGTGAGCCTGTTTGCAAATTGTAACTTCCAGAAAGGGAAATTCGTTTTCTTCAGTGGAGTGACACTGGTTATATCAACAAACTCCAGGCAGATCTCATGATCAGGAGTAGTTGGCCAACACACTCCATGAAAGTTTTGTTTGTGTGTGCTGTTTGTGGTCCCTTTCTTCCTTCCTCCCTTCCCTCCCTCCTTCCCTTCTTCCCTCCTTTCTTTCTTTCTTTCTTTCTTTCTTTCTTTCTTTCTTTCTTTCTT
>NW_026593286.1:15649387-15667676 GCF_907164565.1 Psammomys obesus | reverse complement strand
CTTTCTTTCTTTCTTTCTTTCTTTCTTTCTTTCTTTCTTTCTTTCTTTCTTTCTTTCTTTCTTTCTTTCTTTCTCTCCTTTCTTTTTTTAGAGAAGAAAGAACATGAAGTTGAGTGGGTAGGGAAGGAGCAAGGTGGGGTTGGGGGAGGGGAGGAGCTGGGGAAAAGGAAAAATATAAACAAAACATACTTTATGAAATTCTTAGAGAAGAAGAACAACAACAACCCCACAAAAGTGATGTGGGGAATGCCGTTTTCAGACCGGAAAGAAAGCTAGATGGAAGCAGGAGGGAGAGACAAGCTTTGGAAATGGGATGACACTGTTAGTCCCACGACGTTCTCTGGGGTTGTTTGTTTGGGTGTCGGCATCCACCTGGGATGGTTGATGGTGTAGAACAGCTCTTGGCCTTGTTAATGCAGGAGCAGAAGTGAACCAAGGGCAGTCTTTGTTTCTAGCATCCCTGAAAGCACTGACTTCCGTTTTTCAGGCCATGGGATCATGCCTCCGTACTGTTTTCTGAAATGGCTGCTCCAAATTTCACCACTGTCAAGTCTGCAGAGAGTGCTTCCCTTTCCATGTTTTCAGCATCACTTTTTGTCTTTCACATTTTCGGTGTTACCGAAGTCACCAGGTAAGGTGACTCCTCAGTGCAGTCTCTCTTATGCTTAGATATGCCAGGAAGTTTTTAAGTATATCTGCCAGTCAGTTGACTTTCTCTTTTGTGAAATGTCCAAACCCTTTAACCATTCAGAAAAAACAATGATGAAAAAACCTGTGCTTATTTTAGCATGATTGTATATGTTTTATATGTTTATATTTTATACATCAGTTCCTTATCCAGTGTATAATTTGCAAATCCTTCCTCCCAGTCTATGGATTGTGAGTTCGCTTGGTCTGCTGCTGTCTGTGCTGTGAGGATGTTCAGTTTGATGCAACACCCCATTTCTTTCTCTTTTTCTTCTTTTTTTTTGCCAGCACTTTGGGTTCATATCCAAGAAATTATTGTCGTGAGCAATGACATAAAGTTTTCCTTGTTTTCTTCTGTACTTTTGTAGTTTCCCTTCTCACGTTTACATTTTACATCATTTTCAAGTTAGTTCTTACAGAGGAGTAAGATAATCATCTGTGTTCATTCTATGGTCTTGTTGGACTATAAAGCTAGCCCTAATCTCAATTTATGTCACAGCTCAATTTTCTATTCCCATTATTCTCTTAGCCCTTCTTTCTGTTCTAGCCCGGCTGACTCTATTGGGTTCCTAGGACGTATTGGGAAATTCCTACTTGCTCTTTCCTCCTCCCATGATGCTCTGCTCTAGGTAACCAACATGGTCCCTCTCAATCTTTGAGGTCTTCTTGTTCCTTATGTAAAATTTAACCCCTCTTCTGAAAGCAGTTGGGTTTGAAACTACCCCTTACCTAGTAGCTATGTGCCACTGGGTAAACATGAAAGTCCTGTCATTCCCCTGCCTATTAAACGGTGATAAGAATTGTACTAGCTTGGCATGGCATTTCCCCATCTGTGTGTCAAAATGATGGACCACTGGTGAGTTTATTGTGCTTCAATTTAATACCTCTTTTACTGAGACGGGATAATGGGCATTCAATGTATTGTGCAGCTTAAATTTTGTAAGCTACTTATATCACCTGATAAAGTCACCAGGGGTTCATGAAAAGCCCTCTAAAACCTGGTCCCTATTGCCTGTCTACCTTCACGTTCCTTCATGTGTCGTGCTCTGTACATACCCAATATTGAGGGGGTAAAGTACTTGCTGCAGTCACCTGAACCCATCTTCCACACTCTTTTGCATTTGATTATACTGACGTTTCTTTCTGGAACCCTCTGTACCCCAGTCCTAGATGTCTCTATTCTGCCCAAGTCTGTCTTACTTTCCTCTGTGTAATTTTGGAGTTTTAAAGAAATTCCCTGCATGCACTGCAATGACTGATTTACATATCTGACTCCTTTACAACATTTGACTTCCTCAAATTCATAGGTATCTTAGTCACTTCTATCTTTAGCATCTTGCCCACTCTGACACTGAATAGCTTTTTACAAATATTGCGTGGATGAACAGGTATACAAGTGCATGACAAACTGAGGAGGACCAGGAGACCTGCTTTAAGATATCTTTCCTATGCCAGGGGCTGATGGTAAGGTAAAAATGAAGAAAACATGAAAGCCGCTGAGGTACAGGAACATGTACACATTTTAGAAATCAAGTTAAGTAGGAATATAACCAGGCAGAGAAAGAGAGTAGCATGGAGACACAAAGACCCTGAAGAGGATTATATACCCGAGAGGACGGCTGCTTGCCTTTGGCCTCTTTATGGTTCCTGATGGTGTGGCTGGCTTTTGTCCCATGAATGAGTGCAGGAAGCAATTTCCTACTGAGGGTGAACCAAAGGCCGGTGTGATCTCTACCCTGATTCCGAGTGATGTGGGGCAGAAGCCTAAGGGTGGGAGGCAGCTTCTAACAGCTGTCATTTTGAAGCCCCGGGGCTACTCTGGTTTAGGAAGAGAATTGCAAATGATTTTTAATTAAGATGAAACAATGGAAGGGCATCCCCCTGCACAGCAGCACCTCCTGGACCGACCCACGTCAATGACTATGGACCACTAGGCTTATCAGTGAAATAGAGCTGATCAGTCAGTGCTAAGAGTGAATCTGAGAAGGCCCTGCAGGGGTTTGGTGAAATGACAGGACTTGGGTCCTTTCTCAACAGATCATTGACCTTCTATTTTGCTATGAGAAGCACTGGTCTGGAAGAAAACCAGCTTAATTGATAGCTTCATTTTCCTTCAATCCATAGGAGTGAAGTGGAATAGTAATTATAAGAGAGATGAGTTCTGTGGTGCTAATATCCTGTTCAGTTAGTTTTTAACGCATGAATGTGCTCATGGCCACAGAACATAGGTTCAGATCCTAACCACAGTATCTTATATGTCCATTTTTTTTTCTTTTTTTCTGATGTCTGGCTTAGCACACTGCAGATGGACAGTGCGCAGTAAATTATGATGCTAAAACTGATCTTTAGAGGAAAACTGGTCAAGAAATGACAAATTTCTTGACAGGATTCACTTGCTGGGATACACTGGATAATCAGAGCGGAAGGGCAAGATCTGTAACTTCATCTTGCAGATTTCTGTGTAACTCAGGATCCTTTAAGACTTTGCTCTACGGCCCATAGAATAGATGTATGAATGTTTTCATATTCTGAAAGCCAAGGCAACTAGAAGGCAGACTCAGCTAAACACATGGGGTTTTGAAGTGAGAATCTTTGTTCATACACTGTGTCCCTGATGCATGCTAAGCAAATAATATAGAGTGCTTCTGTGCCTCAGTTTCTCTTTACAAGATGGGAATAGTAATGGTGCCTAGGTCATTAGATTGAAAATGATAAAGTGTCGGATTTGGTACTTGATGAGTTAATTTGAATGAATAACATTTGGCTTGATTTCCATAGAACAGAAAGTATGCACTCTGTGTGTGTGTGTGTGTGTGTGTGTGTGTGTGTGTTTGTGTGTAGAGAAAGAGACAGACAGACAGACAAACAGAGAGACACAGAAAGAGAGACAGACAGAGACTGAGAGAAAGAACCACATCCCTTTTGAATAGTCCCCTCACAAAGCCTCAAATGTGTCAAATGCTAGGAAGGAAACCTCTGTTTGGCTGTGTAATGATGGAAGGTCTTGATGAAGACGGAATAAGCTGGGGCTGGTTATTTTTTCCGAGACTGAGCTCCAGGGCAATCTCCTGGCCATTGGGAGCAGACCTGAAAGAACGCTGGATGTTCCTTTAGCTAAAGACTTTCCAGCTTTGTGAAGATATGCCTGGTCTTTCTCTGAGGGCTCATCACAGGAATTTCCTTATTTATACTGAATTTCACAGTTCATGAATAGCATTGAGTACTGAACGCCCTCAGGTAACTTGCAGTTCCCCGTTACATGAGGAGAGAGGGTGTTTTTGCCCCCCACTGAGAAGACATGGCAGTGAGAGGGTGGGAGGCTGAGAGACTCTAAGGGACTGTGCCTTTGGGGTTTGAGATGGGGTCAGCTATCCTGTTGAAATCGTGGGCCCTGATTATTTATGCGGCTCTCCACTAAAGAGAGACCCAATGCAACCTGCCTACAGCTAAAGTCAATTTTTAAGGGACAGATACATGTCCAGCCCATGGGCTATGGGCCACATTTAAATGTTGTCCAACACAGAAGTTTCTTAAAGAATAGGATTTTTATCCCAGTGTGTTTAGTTTGTTGGTTTTTTGGTTTTGTTTTGTTTTGTTTTAAAATTTGATTGTGCAGCAATTCCAGGATGTGATGATATCAAGCCACTGGACATCCCTGGAAAGATGTTCTAATCTTGACTCAGAAGTCAAATAAAGCATCCCTCCCAATTTAAGCTTGATATTTCTAGATCCCTTTGGATCTGTACATTAACCAAATTTTCTGCTGTTGTTCCGGTATAACGGACACTGAAGAGGAAGGGCGGGAAGAGGTACATGTAGGCAGTCCCATTCTTTTACTCCTAGAGCAGCTGTAGTGAAGAGAAGCAGGGTGAACAGGCTAGAGGAGTGAATTCACTGGCATTAGAGTAACTGAAGATAGTTGTTACTTGTCAATAGTTGAGATGTTAGCAGTAGTTTAGAAAGGTCTCCCTACTCACTCTCAATCCCCATGATAAAGAATTGAGGCTATCAATAGGCTCACAAGATATTATTATTTATTGGAGTGACCTTTGTTGCTAAGTAACAGCATGATGTTCAGACTGTATTAAAAATTATAATTGGCATGAGCTTAAAATAATGTGTGCGGGCATCATAGGCGTTAAGCCTCATGGTGGGGATGTAAATTAGTTAGAAAGGTTCATGGGGGGGTCAGTGCAATTGTCAGATAATGCTGAACCAAGTCAAATTAATTTCTAATAATTTGTGGAAGGTAGGCAGCTGAGAACCAGTAAGCTCTGGAAACTGTAGGAGCTGTAAAGCTTGGGTGTCAGGCTGGAAATATGGAAATATGGAAGCTCACCCATGCCAAAAAGCATTAAAGCTGGGAGTTGGAATTCAAGGAGTGCTATTTCCTAGGTTCAGACATAATCTAGTTAAAAATCCTATTTTCTTGACTTTGCTGGGCAGAAAATTAAGTCATGTCAGAGGACTAGAGAGGCTCTACTACCCCCAGGCTGCCTGACTAAATGCTGTCCCTGAATTTTAACCAGGGCTAGATCTCATTCTGGTGTCAGCAACAGGTTAAGTCTTGAACTGATCATTAAGAAAGAGCAATTCCTTCTCAGCAGGCTGAAAAATCTAAATAAGCTAGATAGGCAGAACACCAGGTAAATTAAGATACATCTCATCCTTTCACCCCACTGTGAAATGGACTCTTAATGTACAGTAGCCCTTGCAAGGAGACATGGAAACTCTGGCAGCGGAATCAGACTGGAAGCAGTGACCACAGGAAGCCTCAACGAGATCCACTTTGAAGTGCCTTGCTTCCTACGGCAAGTCATTTTTTTTTATTTTAATTTTTTTTCATTGTTGCCACAGAATATCAGATATAAATGACTTTGAAGAAGGAAAGGCTTGTTCCAGCCTATGGATTCATTGCTTGTGGGACTGAGGAGAGGCAGAAAGATCAGGTGTTGGGAGCATGTGGTGATGCTTTATGGTGGCCAGGAGAGGGGGCAGAGCACAGACAAGATGTCCTTCACAGAGCATCTCACTCATAGTGAGCTACTTCCTCCTTGTAGCCACAATTCCTGAAGTTCTCACACCTTCTAAAATAATGCCACAAGCTGGGGACCAAACCTTTAACCCACGAGCCTGTGTGGGTTATTCAAAACCACAACACTACATTCTATAGAATATAGATTCAATAGGGGCAGAAACAATATCAGCTAGTTAGCTATGTGTTCCTAAAAGGAAGAGAGGAACTGACTTTAGAGACTGAAGCTCTTTGTGAGGTTTTCATCTCACTTCCTGCTAACATGTCTATGGCAACTGGAGGCAACGGAATTGGATTCTATTCTCTATTGTGCTGAATAAAAGAAAGGATTTGATTTAGATCCATCCATGGACTATTCTAGGAACCTCCACCCCTGCTACCTAGACATGGGCTGTGGGATTGGAGAGGTCAGGAAAAGTCACCTTCCACTATTAAGCAGAAACTGAATACTCATCATTTTCCATGCCCTTTTCTTGGGCATATGTTCAGAATGTTCATTCCATCATTAGAAGACTGGTACCCAACTCACACGGGGAGGGTATCAGCATAGTAGAAGATGCCTCTGCTACGGGATTTTGAACAACATAAAAGCTCAATGGGAGACATCATCATTAAGTACAAATAAGTGCTGATGATTTACTGTTCTGTGGATTTCTCAAATAAACACAGCTTATCTCTCTGTCTTATTAATAAGCTGCAAGAGACAAATCTTCATCCATATCCCAGTCTGATATTTGTTTAGCTGTTTGGTCTTGGGCAAGCTACTTAAGTTCCCTGGGATTTGATGTTTTCCTGTGTAAAACAAAGATAGTAATAGACTTACCCAAAATGGTTGTAAGGGTGAAATGAGTGTAAAAGTGTCAGAGCTTGCATGCAGTCAGCGCTCACTGAGCCCTTAGGTACCTCTTGATAGAATGCTTGCTTAGAACATATGAATCCCTGGCCTTAATCCCTAGCACCTCATAAAACTGGATGTGGTGGAGCCCGGTAATAATCTTAGCATTTGAGAAATCAAGGCAAATGAATCTGAAGTTCAAAGTCATGCTGAGCTACATATAAAGTTTGAAGCAAGCCTGGGCTACATAAGACCCTGTCTCAACAAAACAAAATATCTCTCTCCCCCCAAAAAACCCACAAGCTTTGTCTGTGTAGCATGGAGATCAGTGAACTCAGACTGCTGAGTTTGTGATTGGAATGCTAGGAGTATTCTTTTCTCGTCCTGGAACGTCAAGAGCTTGGAAAACGTCTGCTGGAGTAGAATTCTTCAGGTGTCTGAGGGTCAACCAGAGTCTGTTTCTCTAGGTCAGGGTTGCTGAGTGCACATCAGGGAAATGGCCTGGAAATTTAAGACTTCTGGGTTGAATGAGTTTGAGTGCCATTTTCCTCTCAAACTCCTCCTTTCTCCTACTCTCAGCTCTAAGAGGTTCAAGTGTGTGGTTTACCTCTGTTGCCATTTATCCCTGTACTATTTGAGGCAGTTTGTTCTACTGTCCTCCAAAAATCCATGTGTTAAAGCTTATTCTTCAAGACTCCAATGTTGGGAGATAATGGAATCTTTCAGAAGAGGGCCGTGGTCTAAGTCTCTAGATCATCGGGAACATGTCAAAGGGGATTGAAGGATCCTGGTGTCTTTTGCTCTCAGGCCATGCTGAGGTCAGCTGTGAGCTTCCTCTATGAGGTGCTGCCTGTCCACAGGCACAAAGCAACAGCCAATGAATGGACCACACTTCCAAAACCACGACAAAACCAACTGTTTAGCTTTACAAAGCATTTCAGAGAACTGAAATGCTCCTTTCTTGGGTTTTGTACTCCCCGCCTGTTCTGGCATCCTCTTAGACCTAAACCAGCAACAGTAACATTGCTAATTCCAGAGTCCCAGTGTATCCCTTGTGTCCTTTCTAAATCTGTCTCTCCCTGTTTGGAAATACCATCTTAGGCAGCATCTTAAGGTTTGCTTTATAAGATTGCTCGTCCAGCATTCCCAGGGTATAAATTCTTAGCAGTAAAACCCACCACCACCACTACCGTCATCACCACCAACCTCACTACCCCTGCCATCACCACCACCACCACCCTCTCCCTGCATCCCCTGTCACCCACCCCTCACCCCCACAGCACCACCATCCCCTTGCTGCCCCCACCACCGCCATTTCCCCTTCCCCTACCAGTATGATCTCTTATCTTAAAATTATTCTATTCTACGTTTTCTGAGTTTCTGCTCAGATCCTCATCATGCACGCTTGTAAATACAGCCATGTGTTTATTCATCTCCCGGTGAATTTCGGTAAGTCCTATTAAAATATGTGTGGAGCCCTTAGCCTCCTCATGTTTATGGTGGTGTTAGTGGTAATACCCAACTAGCAGTTTTGTTGGGAGGATAAGGAGGTCTTTGTAACCTATACATTTCTGTACACATATAGGGCATAGTTTAATATAGGGCACAGGTTATTATAGGTAGCTGCTTGGCTTGAGGGAACCCCCAAGGGCTTTCATTTCATTCCAGGATGAGATTTCACATCAACCTCTGAAATGTCTGGAAAACCCAGAGGTAGCTGTAGCCAACAGGTTCTCTGTTACTGCGGTCCTTGCGTTATTGACCTCTCCACTGTGACAAGAGGCAACCTTCAGAGGCTCTGTATTGTCCACATACCTTCAAACATGATCATTTCATGAAATTTAATCAGAGAGATGTAGATTATGGAATCTCTTGGGTGACAGATGCCAACAAACGCTTTGACAGACCCAACTTAATTTTTTAAAAAATTCAAATGAACATCTCTTTTGAGCTCACTGATTGCTTTAGTCCTTTGAAAAGATCTGGGTTATTTTGGGGGTGGGGTGGGGCAGGGAGTTAGAATCCATTCAAGTACATAAGGTAAAAATTGCATTATTGGCTTTCGTCTGAAATCTTGGCAGAGCATACACATATTTCAGCATTTATTGCCTTTTGAGTGATTTCCAGCTTTGTTCCAGGAAAAATACAATTAATCTCAGAGAAGCCACACTATCAGTCCGTAGGAGGCAGGCTGCTTCAGATGTCACTCGGGCTCTCTAACTCCTTTGGCTCATCTTTTTGGCTGAGGGTGAGTGTAATATACACCATGAGAAGCTCCTTGCCTCCATTTGTGAACCTGTCTGCGAGGCCCAAGACTTGCATGGGGTGGGGGTGTGGGCACTGTGCATCCAGCTGTGTTCTATCAGCCCCAGGAACACATCTGGGAAAGGAGGTGTGAGAGGCCGGCCTGGGTAGGTGGGGAGGAAGCACGACTTGCCTTTTTCCTGGATGCGCTGCCGTTCGACTTTGTGGGGGGCTGTAGGGAGGACTGCCATTCTCATGTTCTGAGACAATGCCATTGGCTGTCTTCTTCCCAGCATGTTAGTCTTTACAGGACACTGTAGGAGCATGACCTTCTATCAGGTCCAGACCAGCTGAGAGAAACAGGAACAACTAGGAATACTTCCTTTCTTTCTAAGTATTGCGGAGTTGGAGAGACAGCTCGGTCGTTAAAGGGTTAGGCTCACCCTTCTAGACAAGAGCATTCCAGAGCACGGTTTCAGCCTCATTCTGGAGCTGGCCTCAGCTGGTTTGATTTTGCTGTCCTAATTTTTTTGCCTGTGTTGATTCTATGCAACAGGGACTGGGGCTTTTCTACCCTTCGCTCTGCCACTGAGCCAGTCTGTGTTCCCCATCAAAACAGTGGCCAACATCTCTCCAGGTCAGGATTCTGTGGTCAGCCTTTGCCTTCTCAAACCCCATATTGTATGGTCATCTTTGCTTTTCCAAATTAGTACTCTGTCCTCCTACCAAACAAAATATATTGTGATTATTTTGTCCCTTCCCTCCCCCAGTAAAAGTGCTAAAGTTGGCCACCAAGGCAGCTGCACCACCAGTCTTCACAGCTGTGGCCCCAGCCACGTTATATGGCTAATCAATGACCCTGTTTCCACATTTGTTCCTGTCCAC
The DNA here is from genome assembly GCF_907164565.1 of Psammomys obesus. NCBI lineage: Eukaryota > Metazoa > Chordata > Mammalia > Rodentia > Muridae > Psammomys > Psammomys obesus. The sequence continues at coordinate 15,657,990 of NW_026593286.1, read as the reverse complement.
AAGCCTATGGCTCTTGTCAGCTGCTTTCTCTTCACTGCGTTCCACCCTTTAATGCTTTCCTCTTGCTTAGGTGATAAAGTCTGAAGTATTGAATGGACCACTCACAAGGCATTGATTCGCTTCTTTGGTGATACTTTCCATCGCCAGCTCTTTCCTCATTCTCTGGGATGCCGCTGTGGGCCTTGGTATACTTAGGGCATCCAGGTAGAGTCTTTTCTCTGTCTAAATTATTTTGTCAGCTAACTCACTCTGCTCCCCGGTCCCTGCTTATCTTTGTCTCTCTGCTCAGGGTCTCCTCAAATGTCCCTGTTAAGGGCTCTGCAGCTGAGCACCCTTCTAGATTCATAGCATCATTTCAAGGACAGGGAAGCTGTAATCACTGGTGTCTGTCCTGCCAGACTGCAAGTGTTACTATCCCAGCATGTAATCTTAGTTTAGCACAGGGCCTGGCATGTGACAAATACATAATAGATTAATGTTAAAAGAAAAAAAAAAAAGAAGCAGAAAATGAGGGGTAGAAGGAAGGCATACTTGAAGGGCTCTTGCAGGCTCAGGTCTGGCAAACACAGGGCAGGCAGGCCTTGCCTTTCCCCCTTCCCTCTCCCTTGTAAGCCATCGAGTACATCTCTAAAGCTAGCCCACAAGGTCAGTTCACTTATTAAGCCACTCCCTCCTCCTGAGGCTGACCACCAAGGTCCAGCTATCAAAGCACCGATGTCCAGAAATCAAAAGCCCTCTTTGGCTCACCTAATTAACATGCCCAACCAAAACTTCCAGCTGTATCCTAGCACATTCCAACACAGACTTCCCTTTTTCCCCCTTTTTCTCTTGTGGCAGAGGACCTTCAAAGCCATCCGGCCCAGGATTTCCCTGATCCCTCCATTATTCAAAATTTTCTGGGAGGTTTGGTGAAATAGATCCCCAGGTCCACCACACACTGCTCAATAGGTCTATGGAGATTCTGACTTGGTAAGCTTATGGTAGTATGAGCTTTTATCAAGTAGGTATTTGGGGATTCAGATACTCAGTCCAACACAGCAACCGCTGATCTAGAGTCTGAACCCTGACTCACTTTTTCATTACAATAGCTTTGAATTCTGTGTAAACATGGAACTGTCCGTGTAAGCTGTTTCCCCTTTTTAAAAGGTTATACATTTTAGTTTCATGCCACATTTATTTGTCTTTCACTTGATTGTTTATTCAAGACAGAGCCTTACTTTATAGCCCAGGCTGGCCTAAATTCACCATGATTACCTCAAACTTTCCAGCTTCCTCTGTCTGCCACATGCTGGGATTATAGACATGTACCATCACACCTGGCTTCACGCCACATTTAACTTTTCTATTACATCTTTATTTATTTGTTTTAGGGGTGTGTGCAGCTTGTATGCCCTGTGGCACAAGTATGTAGGTCAGGGGACATCTTGGAGCTAATTCTCTCCTTTCACAATATGGGTTCTGAGGTTCCAACTCATCAGGAGGTCATCAGGCTTGGTGGCAATTGCCTTTATCCACCAAGCGAGTATCTCAGAGACCTACATTTAGTTTTTTTTCAAAGAGCTCACACATCTTTTATCTCATTTCTGCTTATGAAGAACCCTTTAAGGCAGTGAAGCTTCCACTAGCCATGCTATTCTAGTAGATGTGGCAGATAAGGGGCAAGATGGCCAAAAAAGGATTCACTAAAGGTCCCACAGAATGATAGTGACATCACTGGTTCCACAGTGATGCTTCTTTCTGGGAGATGCACACACTTAATTTTATAATGCCACACACCTTATTTCCTATCTTATAATATTTAATTTCTGCACTAAACATATGCAATTAGCTTTAAAAAGAAATGATTGATGGTCTCTCCTCATTTTTAAAAAGGCTGCTATACAGATACATAAAGGTAAGAAGCTGTTAGGAGAGATTTTATGGCAGGTGGTTCTTGGCAGCAATCGGTTTTCTTTTATGGCAGTCTGGAAATTTTCCTGGGTAATAACTTTCTTTTCTTTTAACGGGCATAAAATAAAGAGGTTCTAGATAGTTGGATCATTATCAAATGATTTTCCAAAGACAACCATAAATTGTCAATACCATTCAGGCAAAACTGAGACATGCTCAACATCTGGAAATCCAATGGATAAATAAAGCTTTGGCTTTTCCCTTTCTTGTTGGTCATGATAGCCAGCTCCCTGAAATGTAATTCCTTAAGAGGCACTTAGCTTGGGGAGCTGGGAGGAAGAAGTTTTGAGAAAGGTATTCATGTAACTTCTCCAAGTGGTAAGATTTCTCTTGTGAACACATTTTGGCATTTGGCCTCATTCACCACGGGTTAAGCTGAAGAGTTTTTATTCGGAAAATAATCACAAGGGAAAATCTGATGGGACTCAAAACAAAACATAGTACTCATGTCCATTAATTAACTAAACCAGTATTTTGTACCTAGGCTGCATGAATATTTGCTAGGCTACGTGCTGTGCCTAGCATTGACTGTCCCATGTAAGAATGTCATAAAAATCTTTTTTTTTTTTTTTTTTTTTTTTGGCATCAGGGACTTTATAGCGTATGTGAGCTGCACAGCCTGTTCTAGGACATTTGGACTATATGGTGAAAATGTGTTAAGAAGAAACAAACAACACAACCACAATAAAGAAAAAGAAAAAGAAACAGAAACTATAATTACTGCTTTACTGATTGTAGTTTATTGAAGCTTTTATTCCAGGCACTGTGCTTTGAAAATTACTGAGTCAATTCTTTATAATTGTATTGAAAATCTTTATTTTTAATTATGTGCGTGCATGCACATCTGTCTGGGGATATGTGCCCATGTGTACAGGTGCCCTTAGAGGCCAGAAGAGAGAGCATCAGATCTCCTGCAGATGCAGTAAAAGTTACAGGTGGTTGTAAGCTGCCTGTCCTGGATGTGGAGAAACTCAGTAAGAGCAGCAAGGGCTCATAATCACTGAGCTGTCACTCCAGCCCCAGGCTCAGCCAACTCTTAAAACCTTGAAATGCCCATGCAATTATTAATTTTATTTCCTCAAGTGGAGGTAAAGTAACTTATCTGAGGTTATCTAAGCAGGAAGCCATGATGCTGGAATTTAAACCCATCAGCCTGGTTCCAAATTCTTGCTGCAGGAATTAGTGAGCTAGCGCACTGATACAGCGACCTGAGAAGAACCTCGCTTGCCTAAGAGGACCTTGCTGAGAAAGAAGCTGGGTCTGAGGGCGAAACCACGGACAGGAGTGGTCCAGCTTGCCAGAATGTAAAGGTGGAGGTCGGGAGGCAGCGGGAGATCTGGAACCAGAAGGGACTTGAAAGGCCAGCGTGTATAGATTTCATAGGTGAGAGGATGAGAGTATGGATGTTGGTTCAGGAAGCTGGACCAGATTCCTGGCTGCAGGAAAGGTTGCAAGTGGCATCCTGTGGACATTCTTCTGTGGTGATGGGGATCAGATCAGTTATGTTTGTGTGTCTGTATGTGTGAACTCTAGGGTTTTCCCTGTTTGTGCCTACCAGTGTCAAATTTGCAGATCTGTGCCCGAGTTCCCATCTTTTACGTGTGTGCTGAGCTCACGTCATCATGCTTGGGAAGCAGGTACTTTAGTAACTGAGCCATCTCTATAGTTCCAGACTTCTTGTCCTTTTACTGTCACTTGAACTACAGCAAGACTATTTTCACATCTTGGCCCACATAGAAATTAACAATATTCAAATGATAAGAGTAGGTTGCATGGAGGCAGCAGCTTGTGGCTAGTGTAGGACTCTAGGTGCTGTTGGTCCCACCCAGATGGCTGGACCCCTGAGTCCATTCCCAGTACCTGTCACTTGAATAAAGACCTGAGTTCTAAAATCAATGAATGCACTGTGGTTGGATTTCTTCTTGGAACTGTCCGTTCATGTTTAGTTCCCAGACTTGGCTATTTCTTTCCTTCCTGGTTCTATCTCATGCACTCTTCAGTGTACAGGAACACACAGGCCTTTCTAGAAGCTCAATCCTTATTTAAGAATTCCCTCTATCCAGGTTTTATAGTGTTCCAAGTAGTCCTTTATTCACAAGCCAAGCACATAGCCATTCTTTGACCATCAACCTTTTTCTGTTGGACAAGATTACTCTCTCATTAAGTTGCAAGGGACTGATAGGCTATTTGCTCTAAGACTGTAAGAGGATTTACCTTATGAAAGAAGAGTTACTTAACTAAAAGGACACCATGACATTGTCAGGTAAATGAGGTGACCTCCATCCACCAGTCACAGGGGGACACCTGGGGTGTCGTTTTGCCACACATTTGCCACACTGCCTCTCATTTCAGCTCTGATGGATGATATAGTAATAAGTCCAGATTGTGAAGACCTTTTAGAATTGTGACTTACGTTCCTCTGTCTGGGAGTCTTAGAGTCCCGGCTGTAATTAGGGTCTTAGAGTTGATGAATTGTTGCACAGAGAATGATTAGTGGGGTGTATGGGGAAAGATGGTGATGTAAAATAGATCTGATTCCCTGGCTCTGTTTGCATGTGGATGAGTGCCTGGCTTAAGATGTAGTTTTTCCATCATTTGAGAAAAAAAAATCAGTTCTAGGCTGGAGAAAATATCAGTGGCTCCCCTTTGTATGGAAGGAAGAGAACTGAAAAGATCTGAGAGCCAAGGAAGACAAATTTAAGGCTCCAGCAGGTAGCCTACCGGTGGTGGTCAGGTAGAAACTGCTCACCAGGCTTAGGAAATGAACTCTGTGTGTGTCTGAATGCACATGTTTCATAGTTTGCTAGGTGTCCGCTGTCACCTCCACCTCCAATATTGCACCTCTCTGTTTCTGCTTTGATACATTGGTGCCAGTTTCTGACTGATAAGGACACATTTGGCCATGTTTCTTTCTGCGATGGAGTTTTTCAGATGGAGCACCTCAGCCCTCCTTGTTAGAGTCCTCTCTGGTTAGATAAATACCCAGCTGAGAAAGAGGCTTAGAAGAAGTGTGATTTTTCATACCAGCATGGAACCGACCAATAGCCTTCCTGTTTGACCTTAAGTGGAGGGTAAGGCGGTAGTTATTACTTACCTCTGCAGTTCAACCTCACTTGCATAATAACAAGATGCCTCCCACCTCACCTGCTCTCATGCCTTCCCCATCCTTGGTAGGCTGACTCCTGTAAAACTCTTCCTTCTTCAAATCGATTTTGTCCAGGCATTTTTTTTCACAGTAAGAAAAGTAACTAACACAGCAATATAATAATCCCTACAGAAGAGACTTTTGTTCCCTCCCTCTCTCCCTTTCTCTTTCCTTTTCTTTTATTTCTGTCCATTCTTATTTCCCTTCCTTCCTCCTTCCCACTCTGTGTCAGAACATGACCCTTTCTGTTGAGCTGTGTGAGTTTTCTAGTGGGCATTTAACCCTCATTGTGCCTTAAGTTGGAAGATGCAGCTAGTGTTTGTTGTAGTGTACAATCAGAAAAAAATTATACCATGGACAGGGAAGTGTCTCCTTCATCATTTAGGGTGAGATCTTATTTGTTAAGTTTCTGAGCACATCTAGTGCAACTGTCAACTATTTCTGGGTAGTAAGCCATCCTAAAACAGGGGCCCAATCCAAAAGTCATCATGTGATTGCTACATAATTATTATTGTCTTAGGTTATATAATCCCCCATTACATTGATTAGTTTTCCACCACTAGGATCAACATTTGTAACAGGAACAGCCTGAGAGGGTTTTTGCTCCTGGTTTCCAAGGTGTCAGTAATCAGGGCGAGCAAGTGTAGCTGAGCAGAGCAGTTCACATCATGGTACGAGGAAACAGGAAAAGGGAAATGTGTAAATTCTTAGATCTTTTTCTTCTGTTACACCCTGTGTTAGTTACCTTTATGTTGCTGTGATAAAACCACATGACCAGAAGCAACTCCTAGAAAAAAAAAGTTCATTAGGGCTTACAGTTCCAGTGGGAGAAGAGTTCATAATGGCCGAAAGTCATGGCAGCAAGGATTAGGTATGGCTGTGGGACCAGGAAGCTGATAGTGCCTCTCTTTAACCACAAGCATGAACTGGGTGTGAGGTAAAACTAGATGCATGCAAAGTCCACCTCATTGAAGAACTTCCTTCGGCAAGGTCACACCTCCTCATTAATTTTCCCCAGTAGCACCGCTACCTGTGTACCAATTGTTCAACTGTCTGAACCTATGGGGAGCATTCTCATTCGAACCACTAATTCCCCTTCCCTTTATTCCCTAGAGGTCCTCAGTTCACAAATGGTGTCACCCACAGGCAGGGCAGGTCTGAAAATGTTCTCTCTCTCTCTCTCTCTCTCTCTCTGTGTGTGTGTGTGTGTGTTTCTCTCTCTCACACACACCTCAATCTTCTAGGTAATTCTAAAGTTCATTGCATTGGCCATCAAATTAAGTACAACAGCAGCATGGTTGTTTTTAATATTATTATTGAAGCTCAGAAGCCTGTGGGCTGCAGTGGGGCGGCTCTGCTTAGCTACTATGGCTAAGGGGCTTTGTTGACCTGGTCACTCTAAGATGGACTGGCCAGGTGTCTTCTTCTTTCTGTGTCTTTCATCTCATTCACTTTCTAATTGGTTAGCATGGGCAAAGCCTTTCCACGAAGGTAGCAAAGAGAACAGCTGGGAACTGAGAGATCTAAAAGCCCAGACTTGGAAATGGCATACTGTCATACCTCCTTCCTCCACTGGCCAAAGTGAGTGCCACAGCTGAATGTCAGTGGAGTGCAAAGACGGGTGAAGAATTGGAGCCAGCAATGCAACCTACCACACTAGCGTACAGGGAGTTCATTAACTTCAGTATGCTGTTTTTCTTCTTGGTTGGAGTGATAGGAATGGAAATATAGAGTGCAGGGATCCAGGCCAAAGAGAAGTGACCCACAAGGTCAATGTTTGTTTTGTGTGCTTGTGTGTGCACATATATACAACATTAAATGCAAAGGAGACACCGACACTTTAAATTCCAGCCAAATAAATCTTCCCTTTGTTTTCCTGGATCATCTCCACCCCCCACTCCCCTACAGACTGTGGGTATACTCATGCTGTAATTTATGCTTTAATTCTTACCTTAGCTTATTTACTCAATTAAAAAAGAGATTCAAGCGTAGAAAACTCCATCAGTCATCATCCAGTAAGATTTACTCTAGAAAGGGGTGCATATGATTTTTCAGGCTCATTAACTATTCGTTTTTTTAATTGCATATTCTGAATGCTGTTGGTTTATGTAAATGCTTCTTTCGTGTTCAAAGTGACCTTGTTTATCACCTCTGAGTCAAAAAAGAAAACTATTGCTTATTAAAGAATGAGGCGACAGGTCACCTCTTGAGGTTTTGTGAAAGGGCTGTCACCAGATAAACTGGAAAAGTTTGATTTAATACCAAATGGTCCTTTTGGGTCATGGAAAGAACATTTATTTTAATAACTGTTTGCAGGCACAGGCCCTTGCCCTAAATAAAATAATGTAAGTATTAGTTTACAGGCAAATTTGAAAGAAAAAAAAAAGTCAGCTAGAAGAGAGGATTAAGTGAAATTCCTTAACAGATTTTTTTTCAAGGCTGCATGGACTCTTTGTGTCTGTCTTGAGCAAGTTACACTTTAATGAGATTATTTTGACGTTTTCAATAGGGTTGAGCACCGTGCATAACAAAGATTTCTTTCTGTTGCCCTTTCCTCCCAAGGAAATGTCTTTCTGTTGGGCTAGCAGTTGATAGTTGAGTTATTATGCCCAGTTGTTTTGATTTATATATTCCAGCCTGCCTGTAGCATTTTATACACGCTGCCTGCCCAGGGCTTTGTCTACACACAGGTAAGGAAGTCAAACACATTTCTTCTCTCCCCAAGTAGTGCATTTGTGGCATGGATTCCACATCCGTGTGTGATTCTACAGCTTGCTCCTCACACACGCAGTCCTTCAGCTCCCATCACTGAGATGCACTAGGTGTCCGCTGAGTCTCCAAGAAAGTGTTGGTAGACGAGGCTCTCTCACGAGTAGAGCATTTTGCTGGAAGAAATACTTTGTCCACAATCTCAGTTGTCTTTTGCCAAACTGAAGATTTTGATAGATAGTCTCTTTCAGTGCTTAACATTCCAGGATTCTCGGTGATCTCTATGCTCTGTCCTCTAATGCTGAGAGTTTTGGAGATGGCAGGAGACTCATCAAGTACCCAGAAACTTGTTCAAATCAGTATAGGTTTAGAACCTGCAATCAAAGCCTTTCCAAGCCTCATCCTGCCTTGTTTCTCCACTAACCCTTCCTTCTTCTTGACCCTTAGTATACCAAACGTCTGTCCATTGGTACAGCGTATACAGTGTCATTAGGTAGACTGAGTTAACTTTAGTCATAATTTTTCCTTTCCCTTTCCTTCTTTTTTGTTCTCTTCCATTTCCCTCCCCTTTTCTTTTTTCTTTTCTTCCTCTTTCTTAATTTTTCTATTTTCTGCCTTTTGTTTCATTCTTTTCTTTTCATCTTTCCTTCCTCTCTTCTTCCCTCCCTTTCTTCCACCCTTTTTTTATTTCCTCCCTCCCTCCCTCCCTCCTTCCCTTTCTCCCTTCCCTTCTCTTTCTTTCTTTCTTTCTTTCTTTCTTTCTTTCTTTCTTTCTTTCTTTCTTTCTTTCTTTCTTTCT
>NW_026593286.1:15585218-15649377 GCF_907164565.1 Psammomys obesus | reverse complement strand
TCTTTCTTTCTTTCTTTCTTTCTTTCTTTCTTTCTTTCTTTCTTTCTCTTTCTTTCTTTTTCCTCCCCCTTCTCTTCTTTCCAGTGCTATGAACTGAGCTTAAGACTGTGTCAGTGCTACATAAATGTTCCCTACCACTGAATTACAGCTCTGCTTCTAGTTTATTTGATTTTATTTGGGTGAGGGATGCAGGCTCTCTCTACCTACCAGATTTCGATTAATCTCTAACTGAACTCATAATCTCCTCCTCTTCGCTAATGGAGTGCCAGGAAGACAGACAGACATGTGTCACCATCCTTGCTTAGTCATTATTTCTTGATGCCCATGAATTCCTGGTAGACAAGATCATGGCTTTTTTTTTTTTTTCTTTATCACTTAACAGTAGTTTATTTAATGGTCAAGTCCTACACTGTTCCAGATATTGTATGAGTTGGCCATGAATAGGTGTCCAGAAATATGTAGATCTGTATTAGAAGAGAAGCAGGTTGAGTTTCAGGGACAAGGAAACCTTCCCTCCTTAGACTTGGTTGTCAGCACAAGCTTCCTGCCATTCTGGTTTCCACACCGTATCCCAGAAGCTGTTCTGTTCTAAAGCGAAAACGATACAGGTGGATGATGAGTTTCCCAGTGATCTCACATTATTGCCTGGGGATGTTCTTAGTGTTCAGCGGTCCAGACAATCTGTGGAGGGGTGCTTTATGCTTTTGATAAATCTGGCAGCTATAGCCTCCGCATGCATGTGTGCAAAAGCTGTAATGACATTTATATGCATGAATGTGGATATGCATGCATCTTCACATGTTTATAATGAGTTTGACGCTCATTAAAGCTTGGGATCAGGGTTCTCAACTTGTGGGTCGCCATCCCTTTGGGAGTCCCATATTATATATCTTTCATATCACATACTTACATTATGATTCATTACAGTAGAAAAATTACAGTTATGAAGTAACAGTGAAATACTTTTATGGTTGGGGGGGTCACCAAAACGTGAGGAACTGTATTAAAGGGTTGCAGCATTATGAAGGCTGAGAACCACTGGTTTATGTGTCTGGATTCCAGGGTTGGAAAAGTCTATGGATAAAGTGTCCGTATGCATGAGGGACAGTGTGCACATGCACATAGAGGTCAGAGGTTGACAGCAGGTATCTCTCTCCATTGCTCTCCCCCTTATTTATTGAGGCAGGGTCTATCGAGGACCCCATAACTCTCGATTTTTGCCTAGTCCAGCTAACTGGCTTGTTCTGGGGTCCCTGACCTCATTTCCCACGTGCTGAGAATAAAGGTGGGCTGATAGGCTGAAGATCCGAGTTCCCATCTCCTTGCATCGCAAGAATCCTGTACTACCCACTGAGCTTCTCCTTCGGCTGCTCAAGTTATTCCGGTTCCTTCACACCATCATGGAGCCCACATCCTCAATGTTTACTATCCTGGTTTTTAATGACCATAGGTCAATGACCATGCTGTGGTTTGGATTTGAAAAGTCCCTCCAAGTCTCTCGTGTCAGAGGCTTGTTTAGCGGTATTGGAGGTAGGGGGTTTTGGAAGCTAAGGCCTAGAAGGAGGTGTGAAGTCACTGGAGGCCAGCCTGTAGGGGACTGTGAATGTTGTTCTTTTTTTCATTTCACTTCTCTGCTCTGAGGAGAGCAGAGTCTCTTGTATACTCCCACCAGATTGTACTGTGCCATCACAGGGCTAGATCAACAGAGCTGATCAATCAGGGTTGGAAACCTATAAAACTGTAAGCTCAAATAAACCATTTTTCTCTCTAAGGTGATGTATTTCAGGTATTTGTCACAGTAATATGAAGCTTACTGACACAAAGCATGTGTTATCTTTTTTTTTTAACGGCAACTTTGTCTTCCTTAGATAATTTATTCATGCTACTTAATTGTAGGCCCTAAAAGTTTCCTACAGATTGCCCACCTTGAAAAAAAAATCATATTTATTTCTTTTCTCTCCACTAGAGACTTGTTAACTTATGAAACTTATAGGACTCAATTTATTATGCTTGTAGTTGAGTAAAGATGGAAGAACATTGGAATAGCGTAGGGTTAAAACTCTCATTCCTAAATATACCTTGTATTTTTATGACAATGCTTTGATTTTTCAGGAGTTGGAGATGAAAACACTTGAGCTGTTCCTGGAACACTTCAGCTTTTTGACACTTTGGCCCTTTGTGGCTTAGTTTCCTCTTTCACAGAATTAATACCACTTACCTCAGAAGGCTCCTGTGAGGATTGCTAATTTATATGAAACATTCAGAGCTGTACTAGCATGCCCTGGGCATGAATGCCAGCTATTATCCTTATTTCCCTAAACTTCCTTTGTCTGTCACCTTGTATCCGCTTATTTCATTGTCATTTTAGTGTCTTTACAAATTTTGTACTTTGCTATTTGAATTTAAATGCATTTGCACAGAAATTTAATTTTTACAAATTGTAATGATTTTTATGAGAATCATCCAACCTATCAGCTGTTGTTGGACATTTAAGCTCTTCCTTGTTTAAAGAAAAACATAGATATGCCTATAATGGGCAGATTAACATATTTTTCTTTTTAACACTGACACATTTGGGTAGAGTATATGACACTCAATCGATGTTTATGATACTATGTAGTGATATTGGGGTTTAGCCATAAGTTTTCATTTCTAAACAACCAAATCTTCACCACTAGTTATTTTGAAGTATGCAATGAACTGTTGTCAATCATAGCTATTTTTCTATACTGTCAAATATTAGACATTATCCTTCACATTTAAGTACACATTGGTTTTCGTTCCTTTCTCTGTTTTGTGTGATAGGCTTCTAATAAGCCTCAGAAGCGGCGTCTGCATTAATGTGTGTAAGAAGCTTATCTGACATGTCTGTGTGTTGCCTCCTGATGGAATATACCAGGAGACATGGCTATTTCAAAGTTCTGGCAGCATGAAGAAGGGTTTTGGCGGTTTAGCCACAGGGTCTGGTGTTTGAAACAGTCACCTTGGCGAGGCAGTAATCCAGGAAAGAGGAATGACACCACCGTTTCCCCTCTCCACACTGGCTATTTCTTCCTCACCAACACAGTATAAATCAGAGACAAGGTGGCTGTGGAGGTCAGCTCTTGTGGATTCACCCCAGCTTCCTTCTCACCAGCTGCTGTGATTCTTTCTTAACAGCTCACTCCTTGTTTTTTATTTTTCTTGTTGCAACTTCTGGTGTATTTACAAAACAAAAACCTCTATTAAAGTGCAGTTTTCACTGGGAGGAAGATCAAACAAACAAACAGATTGTAGATCTAGTCCAAGTAGGTACTGGTTTTGGTAAATTCCACTGCCAGACAGTCCTTAACAATCATGTCCACCCTTATTAACCCCAGAGATACTCCAGCTGCCAAGGTAAGAATTTAAACAATAATTTTAACTGAGATTTTACTGTTCCACATCTCCACTCAAACTTTGAGCACTTGCAGTTCTCCGATGGTTGGTGGCTTGGTTAGCAGCCTGTGGAACTGAGGTGCTGGGAGGCTGTGCTGTAACACCAGAAGCAGCTGCTGAGGCTGTCCACATTCCGCAACGGTGTTGGTCAGGTGGTCTACACCCTCCTTATGGTCCCCTTGTACCAACAACTCTTCACCATGCTGTATTTCTTCAAGGAAGAACTTCTGAATAATTTCGGCATCCCTGAGGTCAGGTGACTTGGACAGATTGTCTCTTCCCTTGACAAGCTTCTGATTTTTTTTTTCTTCTTCATTCTCGAAGCCTGTTCTTGAAGCTGAAGTCCATGCAGTCCAAATAGATGCAATATCAGATGAAAAGGGTCCCGTGCACACCTGCCAATCATCTTTGCTGCTCTAGGGCACGAGCATTGGTTAGCTCCAAGAGCTGGGACTGCCTGAGTGGCTCACAGCCACTGATTAGGACCGGAAGCACTCTTTCACTTCCTGCTCATGTCTTCCCAGGCTGCCCTTGGAGGCCTGCCTTTGGATTCTCCATCTGGTTTTCTGACCTCACTCCACCCTCCTGATTGCCTTTCTGGCTGTGTCCTCATTTTCACTTGCCATCAGGAGGCTCCTAAAATTGTGTGTATGCATGTAAGAAACCATACTCTTTGCCCTGAGGAATCCCCATCAGGCTTTTGGGAGATGCATAAATTCTTGATTAACGATACATCTGCCCAGCAGGTAATAAAAAACCGTCTCTTGAGTGCAAAGAGCAAACACAAGGAAGGGGCTGAGCTCCAAGCACTGTATAGTCAATGTCTTAGGTACCACAGGGTCGGGCCTCCCTGCAGAGCTGTCATTTCTCTAGTACAGCAGAAACACCTTCTTAAAAATACACACAGAGGAAGAGAACTGTTCATAAGTATTTATTGAAGTAGGGTACATCCACATATTATGCCCCTATGATTCCACTTACAGGTATAGACTCCGTAGAAAACAGTGCCTATGATTTGACCAGAAGCATGTGCGAGCATGCTCATAGCAATGCCATTCATAAACCATAAACTAGAATGTGCATCTTGGGAATATAGGCAAATAAAGTGGTAAGTATGCATACAAAGGGGCATTATTCAGAAACAAGAGCGAGCTTCCTTAAAGTGCTTGCTTCTGTATGAGTCCACCATGAGACTACAGCTCCAACGATAAAGAAAGGCTGCCAATCACAGGGGAGTGATCGGATCTGCTCATCGTCAGCCTGGTGCAGAGCTGACTGCTGAGTTTGGGTAAGGCTTTAGTGCCTAATTTGTACACTGGATTTGAAAAGCTGAGCTCTAAATTATGTCTGGTGTATTTCTCCGCACATAAACAGACAGAATTCTAGAACCCAGTCTAAGCTGTGTCTTCATTATCTACATTTTTGTTCATTCATTTGTTTGTTTAGACTGCTTCTGGTATCACTACTCACCAATTAATGTGGAAGATGATAGCTAACCATGGCATCAGTGCACGTGAACGTTTGGTCTTCTCACTGTCTTTAGGAGGATGCCGAATCATGCCCTATGTACCTTGTTGCATCTAGGGCTTGCTTCGGAGCCTGGCACATGGAAGGTGATCGATATATTTAGAAGCACTATTTGCTGAGGAAGGACGAAAACATTTCTTGGATTTAGGTAGAGTCAGCCAAATAATTATAGAAAAACAATCACAATGTAATTAGAACTCAGGGAAGTTCTGAATGGCCACAGGAGACTTGGCTTTCTGGGAGCAGACATGGCTGTTTCCTTAATAGTCCTAATAGGCAGGAGTAAATCAGCAGAGCCAAGCCTCCTGCTATGGCTCTCTGGCTACAGGGAGGAGAAGCCTAAGAAAGTAGAAACTTGACTTGGCTGAATTGTAGCTGTGGATCCTTGATTTGAAGGGACTGAGGTGGGATGCAGTGCTAAAAATATGGCCCCAGTAGAGATAAGGAGTCTGGATCTGGGTTTGCTAGGGCCAATCTAAGATGTGGGAAAGAGAGAATAAAAGCAAAGGAACAGACAAGACTTTGTGGTTGATGGAAGCTGGGGCTTGACATTCAGCCAGCTATGTAGCGGGAATTGGGCAAGTAGTGGAATTCTAAAACATAAGAAAGGAATAATGCTTGTCAAGAAGCATTTTAGTGTCTGCAGAAGTGTCTGTCAGACATTTTAGTGTATGCTAAGTGCTTGTAAAATAATCTCATTTAACCTCTACCCCCTAATAGATGATATGGTATTTAATATAATTGATTATGATATATTATTGACCCCATTTTATAGATTAGTGTTGAAGTAAATCAAGGTGTAGTTCCCCCAAGATTACATAGCCTTTTCTGAGTCAGGAGTGTTGCTCCTTAGCCATCCAATTGCAAAGCTTAGATTCAAAAGCAGAATGATAGCTTCCAGAAGTAAGGAGGGATATCCGGCCTGGAAGTAGAAGACAGGGCTCAAGTTTGGCCGAGACTAGAGTACACAGGTAGATGATCAGGGAAATACAGAGAAAGAAGTTAGGACCTCACATGGGAGGTTCATGTATCAACACTGGCAGGTTTTTTTTTTTTTTTTTTTTTTTACTTTTTCTGTAGCAGGTCCATTTCTGGGCTCTTGAGGTACTAAGGTGATGAATACATGGTTCCTAGGACTTGGGTCCTGGGTAACATTGCAGAATCTAGTTATTGGAGTCTGGAGCAAGTGCTAAGTGATCTTGAGATAAGAATAAATAAGTGGTGATTTTTTTTTTCCTGAGCTATCTACTTCTCTCTCTCAAATTCCAGGGTGAAATTAGCTGTGAGTGAAAGATCAAGTGACTTTACCATGGGGAAAATATGCTTTGGGGTATGGAAAGAGTGCTTTCCCAGGTCCCTCCTACTTTAAGAAATTGCTTCTGTTCCTTTTTTAGCCAATCTTGGTGAGACTTTTAGGCAGGGTGCCCATCCTTAGGCAGTAAGCGGATCAATGTGTGGTACAAAATAAATTAAATAGAATGCTAGATGGTATTCCATGGACAGAAAGGGGCTAAGGAACACTGATTTCCTGAGCAGATACCTGGCAGCTGTCTATATTTCTCCTACTACTTCAAAGCATACAGGGGATCTGGCTTCTGTCCCTTTGCTCCTTGCCTTCCCAGCTGCTCCTCATTTTAAAAATGATTTCCATTATTTGTGAGGTAGATAAAGTTTATGTTGCATATAGGCAGAGGGCACAAAGGTCATACATTTAGGACAGTAAGGGGACTAGATCCTGAGTTTGTGTAAAAAGGGACTCTCTGCTCCGTATTGCTGTGTCCGAATGTCTAATTTGATGTCTTACTGATGTTAAATCCTCAGTGGATGTCATCTGAATAAGGAAAATAAGTGAACAAATGAGCACACACATCTTCTCTCATCGCTTGGCCACTGTGGTGGTGTAGACATGGTTTAGCACTGGTAACAAATCCGATAAGGCAGTGTCTCTAAGCAATCCTGCCAATCACTTTAATCCAGCCAAGATGACTTCCTGTTTTGCGAGTAAAACAAAGCACATCTTCATTTTTATAACAGCCACCATTTCTCCTGAGAGAAACAGGGTTATTGTAATTCCAGCTTAGCTGAAATATGTAAGGCTTACTCATCCTGTGCATAAAATTGATAACTTGTGCATCTGGGACTGTCCGTCTCTTTCCTATTAATCCATTTTAGGCTTTATAAGTCAACTGAGCATTCAGCTTTTGAAAAATGATTCTGGAAAATTATTTTGCATAAGTACTAGTAAATACTGGCGTGTATTCCTGGCAGGGGATGGAAATAGTCCATTTGGTCTCTGGTGGCCCCAGGAGCAGAAATAGTGGCTGGAGACTTGGCTGAGTTTGGATGGCAACAAGCATGTGCTGGTCAGTTTTACTTTCCATTTAATGAGGATGATTCATTTTAGAATTGCACAAGGGAGGACCACAAGGCAGATGAGAGAGATACACACATGCATATCAATAGCCAGAATGACTGGTAGTGGGGAAATGGTTAGCTTTCTTCTCTGGGCTCACGAATGTGTCCAGTTGGAAGGTTCTAATAAGGTTATTAAGTTTATGTTTGTAGACTATAAGCACGGCCAGGCTGTTAATCTTTTTGTAAATTGTGAGCTGCGGGATATTTTGCAGCTGAAAGACGACAAGGATATTGGCAACTTCGGCCTGTTTAATTCCACCACTGGCCATCTCTCTGTGCTGAAGGAATGGGAATTGCGGCTCCTTAAAAAAAAAAAAATACCCAACTGTTTATAGACCCGAGAGACCTCAAAGTCTACATAAGCTGACCAAGCACCATAGTTTAGAAAGAGGGGGGTGTGATACTGGAGTGATTTGGGGTATGTTACTGTGTGGATCTGAGTTCAAATGAGGCCTGTGGAAACACATAAATGGAAGGTAAAGATGATTAATTTAAGTAAAAGTTAAAAGCAAAGATCTCCATCGAATATTTGTGGCAAAGATTTATGATACAAAACTGAAAAAAAGAGAATGCTGCAGCTTTCCATTTACAGGTTTTGTCAGTCAGTTTACTTGGTTTTTGAAGAAATTAATTATTTATAGTTATTTCTTCCGATAGCACACATTATCTTATTAATGGTGATGCTTCAAGTTAATTTTTTCTTGTTTCTATTTTATTGATTTAAATTTTTTCATCATCATTATTATTTACAATTTATTCACTTTGAATCCTGCTTGTAGCCCCCTCCCTCATCTCCTACTGGTCCCACCCTTTCTTCCTCTTCCCCGCCATGCCCTTTCCCTAGTCCACTGATAGGGGAAGACCTCCTTCCCTTCTATCTGACCCTAGCCTATCAGGTCTCATTAGGAATGTCTGGATCCTTTTTCTCTATGGCCTACTAAGGCCACCTCACTAGGGAGAGGTGATGTCCTTGTCAGAGTCCATGTCAGAGAGAACCTCTGCTCCCCTTACTAGAAAACCCACATGGAGACTGAGCTACCTATGGGCTACATCTGAGCAGGGAGTCTAGATCCCCTCCATGAATGGTCTTTGGTTGATTCATCAGTCTCTGCAGGAGCCCAGGAGCCCAGATTTTTTTTTTTTTGTCTGCTGGTCTCCTTGTGGAGCTCCTGTCCGCTCCAGGTATTTCTGTTTCCCCCTTCTTCCGTAAGATTACCCGTACTCTGCCCAGAGTTTGGCTGTGAGTCTCAGCATCTGCTTCCATCCCCGTTTGTGTGAATCCTTTCAGAGAAGCCTCTATAGTAGGCTCCCATCCTGTTTCTTCTCTTCCACCATTTCCTATGTCTATCCTGTTTGCCATGCTGAATGAAATTTAAGCCTTCTCCCTAGGGTCCTCCTTGTTGTTTAGCTTCTTTAAGACTATAGATTTCAGTATGTTTATCTTATATTATATTGCTAATGTCCACTATGAAATTTACAGGTAAACTAGAAAAGATCATCCTGAGTGAGGTAACCCAGAAGCAAAAACACACACATGGTATATTCAAGTAAGTATTTAAAGCTGTATGCCAGCTACATGAGGTTAAATGGTCTATGGATTATCTCTTCAATATCACAAACAGCACCCTCATTGTGAATTGCATAAAAATGAAAACAGTTTGTTTTTGGAAAGTGGGTGCTGTTATTGGACTGCAGCATGCCTAGCAGGTGATAGAGATCAATTTTTGATCAATAAACAGAGGTCTAAGAAAGGCTCTAGGAATGTTGGTCCAGATGGCGGGACCAGAGGCAATAGCATGGCAGAAGAGGGCCTTAGGGATGAGGACCTGGTCTAAGTTATTTTCTGAAACTGCAAGTCTCAGCCTCAGCTTCTCATTAGTCAGAGCAACACTAAAGGATCAAGAAGGTCCACAGCTTAGGGTCAGTATGTAGCGGTATGATTCATCTCACAAGAATAACAAAAATAAGCAAATTACTGAGTACTACCTGAATTATAGTCTTGGCAAAGGGCATCTAAATCAGTAAGCCAGAATCCAGCCAAGGAGGCTGGGAGCCAGAAGAGGCAAGAGTTTGAATTTCGACTTTTGTTAATGGCTGACTCATGCCCCTCAAAGAGATGTGTTAAAGTCCTAAGCTTGGTACCTGTGAACATGACTATATTTGGAAAAAAGAATCTTTGTGACATAATCAAGTTAAAATTTAGACATCAGGTCAAGAATCCCATCTGACTGGTATATGTAGAGAAGAAAGTACCTTAAGTTAGAGATGTGGGACCTGGAGATGGCGGAAGCAATGATTAGAACAATGCAGCTGCCAGCCAAAGAGTTCAGATGAGCAGGAGATTCTTTAAGAGTACAGGAAGAAGCAGAGAAGACTGTTCCAGGAGCCTCCTAAGGAGTATGGCCACTGATGCCTTGCTTTGTCCATTCAGACTCCAGAACTACCAGGCAGTACAGTTCCGTTATCTTAATCTGAAAAGTGTCTGGTGAATTGTATGACCACCCTGGGACATCACAATAATTCTCGTTGGCAGTTTTGTATTGAGACAGGTTCATAGCCCCGGCAGAGCTAATTTCATAGAGAGTAACAAGTTTAGAGAGAGGGCTAGAGAGAGGGAATCCCTCTAACTGAGGATTGGCTAAGTTCTCCTTGGTCCATGTGCTGCCAATCTTGGGTGAGCAAAACATTTCTATCCCCACAGTAGGAGCAGGCCCCGCATGGTGTGTTTGCCAATGTTGCAAATCAGTGATTTTTTACCCCCCCCCAGTTTTGTCTCTGAGTTCTCCCCTCCCTCACTTATGTTACCCATATGCTAAAGCAGGGGCAGAGAGGTCAATGTTTGAGGTAAAATATATACATATACATACATACATACATACATACATACATACATATATATATATATATATATATATATATATATGAATTCTTAGAAACTAACACAGGCACTGTACATCATGGTACCAATGTGATTCACAGACTTCCATCCTTGAGTGTCTACACCAGGAAGATGGGTGTATGTTGGAATCTGATGGGGTGTCAGGTAGTTCAAGGTGGGGTTGGTAGCAAAGCATTCAAATACAGCAGTTTTCTCTAAATGTGAGTTCATCTCTCCCTTCTCTCACACACGCACGGGTGCATATGAACACTTATACGTGCAAACACACGTACACACAGGCAGACAGGCAGACAAGCGGGCAGTCAGGCAGGCAGGCAGGCAGGCAGACACCTGCATGCATGCACCTAGGCTGAACTCTGTGATACTGCCAATGTTCTGATTCAGATGACCTGGGAGGATTCTGGAATAAGGACCGTATCTTAGTTGGCATCTGGCATCCAGACTCTTCCCACAGGCTCTTGCGGTAGCCATACTGATAACAGTCAGAGAGGGCTGTGTGCTGTCTCAGGGAAGTGGCCACATGTCAGCTCTCTAAAGATCTTTAGGCTGGTATTGTGCACTGCCGGGTGCCACCATTTGCTTCTCCTGGGGTGGTTTGCCCAGATAGGCTGAGGAGTGGCCAGGTAATCCTTAGCTGTCCTCCCAACCCTTTCCTTCACCTCCATTTCTAGGGAGTTTCCTTTCCTTTCCATACAAATGTTATAGGCATATCGTGTATATATATAATGTATATATAATATATATATTATATCTGTATCTACTATCTATCTATCTATCAACTATAAGCAATTTTCTAGCATGGTTTATGGCAACTCTCCCTCTCTGTCCTTGACAGTGGTGGTTATTAATGTTCCCAGGCTTTTTTATTTTTATTTTTAAATCATGGAAAGACCAAATGATATACTCTTGATAATTTGATAAAATGTTATTGACTCATTAGCACTGTTACTATGAAGTACATAAGCTCAGTGTTGAAAAAAAAATCCCTTTCACAGCAACAGGGCTGTGGTTCACCACAGTAGAGAATCTATGTCCCCTGAAGGAAGTAAAAGGAATATGGGCTAACGTTCCAGAAAAATGTAGAATGACAAAAGGCCAAACACCACATTATTTCACTTATATGAGGCATCAAAATACTCACATTCATACAGACAGAATCTAAAATTATGATTATCAGGGCCAAGGACAGAGCTTTACCTGGGAAGATGAGAACACCGTGAGGGGGAATGGTGAATGATTACAGGACAGCAGTGGAGGCTACGGAATTGTGCGCTGAAAATAGTGAAAGCAGGAAATAGTGCTGTGTATATTTTACATGCTTTGCTGTGGCTAACACAGCTGAAGAGAAGAAGAAGAGCAGGGAACCTTAGCAAAGCACATTCCTAGCGGTCATCTTCCTTTCTTTCCCAGGTTGTTTCTATGATGTGAGTCCTGCTGAACATGGCCTGGTGAAAACCACATTCTTGGGTTTCTTAGCAAGCCTCTCTAGCTGTGAAGCCACACGTGCCAGCCACAGCTTCTCAGGTTAAACGGGAACAGGGTGAAACAATAGGGCTTATCAAAGAGTGCCAAAGGGTCACCCTTGGTCTCTGGCCTCTCACAGCTACACCCCACTTCCCCAGTGCTCCTTTATTTCTTTTTTTTTAATTTAATTTTATTTTTTTATTATTAGTTACATTTTATTAACTCTGTATCCCAGCTGTATCCTGCTCCCTTATTCCCTCCCAATCTCCTCCCTGCCCCTTTCCAAGTCCACGGTGACTGGAGAGACAGCCGTGGGTGCTGGGAACTGAACTCTTATATTTATGGTTGTGAGCCTAGCCTTTAACGGCTGAGCCATCTCTCCATTCCCCCTTTATTTCTTATACAAATACAAGAAAACAGTATTTTTGAATACCTTTTGAAAGGCTCGTTTGAAACCAGTATTTTTCTGGAGAGATTTATTAAGTTCTTAGATACTGCCAGCAACCACTTTTCATATAATAAAATTTGCCTCAATGAAGGTTATTTTAAACACTTTGGCTTTCAAGAATTATCTGTAAAAACTATGAATATAGTTTCTCCTATTACCATTGAGGCCCATGTCACCCCGAGTACTCTCTGAGAATATTAACATTATAATATCATCCTGAAAATTTTTCATTAAGAAAAAAGTCATTCTTCATATACCTAAAACAATTAATTATTAAGTACTACAATAAGCTATTCCAATCTTATTCAAATATACTCTGAAAATACCACCCTAATGGGACCTTGTACTAGAAGGAGTTCTTTAGCTTTCAGTGGATGGTAAATGTTTTTGGAATCTCAGTTTGAAGAGAGCTTTCGACTTAGAATTGGTTTATAACATTCTCCAGTGCTTTATTAATTTACATGACCTTGACTGGACCCTGAATCCAGTCTTGAATCTCCATTTTCCAATCTGCAAAATGAGACTGGTGCTAATTCATATCCAGTAGAATTGCTAGGAGAATTAGAGATAGTAAGAGGAAGGGGACTCTAAAAGAGATACAGAGCTGTGTGCTACTACTGCCTTGTGTGTTTGTTTTTCATTTCAGTGTGTGTGTGTCTATGTCTGTGATGTTCAGGAACAAAATTAGCAGATGAACAGACAGCATCATTATGTCTAACACTAAAGCTGAATGGAAGAGATTGTATATAATGTCAGTCAGAAGTAGGAGGAACTGACTACAGGGAGGACCCAAAAGTGAGCTAGGAGAGGTCAAGGGGCTGGATTGGGTGAGCCAAAGTTCTATAGACACACGTCCTCTAACTATGCTGCTTTGGTCTTGGGTGGAGAGGCTGCTAGTTCAGTCACTGACTAGAACTGTCCATGCAGAAGGTTGAGGCTTGGCAGACTTGGACTCTGAGTCATCCCCAAACAAAGGGAATGGGTGTGTGAGAGCTTTCAGGATACTCAGAGACATTCAGGTAGTATTAATTTAATGCATTCTATTTGATCCAGGTAGTGCTGGGTATTATCGGGGACACATTGTGGGAAGGAAGTAGTAGAATCTCATAATGTAAGAGATTAATAAGCTATGAGGTCAAACTAGTATTTGTCATTTCTTTCTAGAAGGATCCTAGGCTGACTTTCACTACTTACTGTAAGCCCTGTGACTCAGAAATTAGTCCTCTGTGAAGAGGTGGCCAATGTTGGTTTTATAATGCCTGTGGAGATATCTTATATACAATCCCATAAAGTGATTTGTAAGTGCCAAGACTGTCATATTGGAGAGACGAATTAGAGATGCTATGGACATAATGGGTTGTGGAAACTGGCATGAATGCTGCCTTCAGCGAGGGGTCTGTCCCAATAGCTAGTCCTTTATTTTGACTTTGAATGAAATAAGAGTGGTACAAGCCCTCAATTTGACTTTTGCCCATGAGTTCAGAATGATTAAGGCCTCTTGGATGGACACAGGATGTACAAATGCAAGATACTAATGTAAACCAGACCATCAGTGGCTTATTTGAAGGTCCTTCTAGAATTCTTGTTCTAAGTTCTTTGTATCTGTTAGAAGCTATTTTCTGCCAGATCATGCACTTTTACCTACTACTTAGTTTCAGATTACAGCCCGTAACTCATCCTTTGCATTTTTCAGGCTTGGAAACTTAAGCCCAGTCCTCCTTTTGATCGTGGATTAAAGAGGAAAGGGATAGTTCAAATAAGCCTTAGCCGGTTATGTAAGGTTTCAGAAGAGTGGCTTAGCCACCAAGGTGGGGTTTGCCTGCATGCCTGCTTTTACCACATTGTTGAGAGGCCTGGTTTAAGAAACTAATTTTAGATATCTTTAACTAGCCATTCTTCTCCCATTAAGTGGATTCAAAAGATGCCCTAACACAGCCTCAATTCAGACTTTTACAAGGTGTTGGTACATTTTTCTTTCCAGTCACACAATTGGAGGAATAAATTTGGCTTGCCTGTTAATACTAATACTAGATTCTTGGTGTTTTAATTTGTATAAACTCCCCCATCTCCTTGGCAACCATTTGGATGCCTAAATGCCCACCACACTGCACAGATCAAGAGGGAAAAATAAAAATCTAAAATATTTACTAGTTACTGCTTTATTATAGAAAATGTACATATGATTCTCTAGAGGCAAAAAAAAAAAAAAAAAAAAAAAAAGAAGTACTAAAATGGTAAGAACATGAAGCTAAACTTTCCTTAACTTGCCCCAAGATATACCCGGACTTCTTCACACACTACCTTAATAATATGGCAGAGGCTTGCTTATGTGGGTGTTCAAGTTCTTAGTGTACTTTCAGAGAGAATCCTTTGTTGGCTCATATTTGATAAGAAAATTTAAAGCCATGTTGGGGTCAGGAGAGTGACTCTGACCATGCTGACTAAACCTAGAATGATATTCACATTGGTATTTGAAGGACTGGGTAGCATTTTTAAACTCTTTGTGGCTATTTTGATGATCACACTTAACTACTCTTTTTTCACACCATGAACATAATTATTATGGATGTTAACTATAATCTATAGCATTAAGACACTAACAGAGTGCACAAAAACCCATGAAGGTAGGGACATGATCATCTCTTTGGTTCAGTGTTTGAGTAATTAAATCAGACATTCTAAGAATTAGAGTGGGACATCTCATATCCAAGAAAAATCAGAATGAAAACCTAGGTTCTTTCAGCTACGGCTCTTTCTTTGTTGATTGCATTTTATCTGTTGGGGAGAGATGAAATTATTTATTTTCAGTGTATTGACTTAAAGAAAAACTCACAGAAAAGGTCATTATTTACTTTATAAAAATATTCATAACTGAGTTCTTTAAACTATAGGATCTCTGTATACTTAAAATACCTTTGCACTTCTCTCTCCTTCATCCTTCTCTGCTTTATCCCTCCCTCTCTCTCCTCCTGCTTCCCTCCCTTCTTTCTTCCCTCCCTTCTCTTCTTTCTTTCTTTCTTTCTTTCTTTCTTTCTTTCTTTCTTTCTTTCTGTTTGTCAGTCTGTCTTTCCTTTTTCTTTGTTTCATTCTCATGTAGCTCAAGCTGGCTTCGAAATCAGCTCCAGCAAGGCTGGCATTGAATCCTAATCTTCCTGCCTCTATCTCTCAAGTACTGATACTACAGGTATGACACGATCCAATATAATATAATTTACAAGCCACTAGTAGTATCATTTAGGAATACAACTCTACCCAGAATATGTGTTCATATAAGAGGATTGAAGGAAAGGAGGCATTTTTTTTTCTTTAGGAGTAGAAGCGGGGCAGGCCCTGAGATAACCTTAGGGTGGTGCCATTTAGCCAATCTCCTTCTTGTAAGGGCGTGGTCTATGTTTAAGAGAAACAAAAATATGTTATTATTCAGATGCTGAGAACTCGAATATACCCAGGACTTGTCTATCTTGTTTTAGAAATGATGGGGAAGAAAAATAAGTAGGGATTTGAGTTCTCTTTATGACTGTTGTTAATGTTGCCTTTTGAATGCCGATGAAAGAGACCATTTGGTTGCTTAAGTTGGATAGGAACAGAGGAGGCATTTAAAACTCAGGCAAGATCAGTCTACTAACAGGATTAGTGCAGAAGGCGGTGACTAAAGAGAACAGGGAAAAAATGAAGAGAAAGACCAAAGAGCTTGCAACAAAGTAAGCCCATCCTATTAAGAGCTCAACTCTGTGGTCTTGCTGACACCATTGCATTCCTGAGATGACCTGCTCGCAGGGTGTGATCAAAGGTATACCCAGAGAACAGTGAAATGCTAACTTGAAAAGTGCAGGGTGCAATTAATAAACTTTTGTTTTTTTCTCTTAAATGATGTTGAGAAACAAGTTTTGTGAAATTATTTTCCCCTCATTGAGCTGACAGAACTAACCTGTGTGGTTTGATTCCATAAGGCTGTGGTCCACAAAAGATTCTGAAAGCTGTTTTCAATGTCCACTTGTAAATTTTGTTTTCCTCTTAGCCTCTGTCTGGACACAACAATCTCAGAACTTCAGAAATCCCATTCTGAGATTTCCATGGATCTCAGGGTAGCTTAACTGAACAAACCCAGGTGCCTGGAACGGGTATCTTTATTCAATGATTATCACCATTTCGTCAGTTCTCAACATTTTTCCTTAAACTGATCCCATCTGTACATTCATGGATCAATGTGGGTGGGAAATCCAATTACATCAATATTTTATTTCCAGAAAAATAGCAGGCAAGAGGGTCCACTGAGACCCATTACATTTTCAGAGCCCAGTAGA
The DNA here is from genome assembly GCF_907164565.1 of Psammomys obesus. Lineage (NCBI taxonomy): Eukaryota > Metazoa > Chordata > Mammalia > Rodentia > Muridae > Psammomys > Psammomys obesus. Next base: position 15,632,903 of record NW_026593286.1, on the reverse strand, counting down.
ATCGAGTGCTGTTAAATAAACCATTGGCACATAATCAACGACCATTTATTTTAATGCAGAATGATCTGCTAACAGCAGATAGAAACCATTCAATATCATCGACAAACAGATAGCTCATAGCCTTAAATTAGTTAGCCTATTTTTGTAATGAATAGAGACTTAATTTGAGTTTCCTCATCCTGGGAACACGAAACAGAATTATATCATACAGTGAATAACGGTTTGAAAGATTTTAATTTAGTTTGGCACTGTGGGTTCTTCTAATTATTGCTGACTCTTCACGTGGCAAAGACAGTGACCCTGAGCCCAGGGGCAAAACAGATGCTTCTCACCTGCAGACTCATTATCAAACTAATTATTCTTCAAATGATTTTATAATATTCACCGGGAACCCAATCCTGGAACTATAAATAAAGGTTTAAGTCATTTATAGTATGCTTGCCTGTTGGAGAACTTGCATGTCCTCATATACCCCAAGGTAAGTTCTTTACATTTTCAGTCCTGAGTGTGAATTCTTTCTCTGTACCATCGTTTCCAAAACCCAGAGTAGCCCAGTTTTGCTACTTTTGTGGCCTGAGGACTGCTAAATTTATTGATCTCAGTTGTCAACACTTGGAAATTGAAAATTTTGCAAAAGAATTTTGGGTTCTACATTTGCCAGTGACAGACTGGCCATGCTAGAAGCCTCTGCTCAGGACCTGAGAGTGACCAGCGCTGATTAACAAGTGCACTCTTTTTCAGGAGCAGGCACACTACTTTTTCACAAGTAGAACAGGGGCTGGTGTCAGTTGCTGGCCATTATTCTGTACCTGTGCTCAGTCATTTTATTTGTCCCCTGCTTCTAAGGTTTTAAAACATTCCACGAGCTTAAGAAATTCTTACTTGAAGAACTCCCATTTCATAGCCAAAATATTTGATCCATGTTCCATATTAAATATGGGAGGGACTAGAAAGAATTTAAAGTAAACTCTCATAATTCTACTTTAAAAATAATTTTGATTTTTACAATTTGACTATTTTGGAGTATTTGCATATAAGGCAGTGTTATGCGAGTGTGTGCACATGCCTGTGTGTGTGATCAGCTGTTCTGCATATCCACGGGTTCTGCCATTTGACTGCGAAGTCAAATTATTTAGAAGAAGGGTTACTAGAAGGGAAGATTTTTCAGCTGACCTACTGTAGCTTTAATCCAGGACAGGAGTCAATGTTTTGTTTTTTAAGTTGGTGGTGAAACAAAAATGGAAAACAAAGTCATAAACCCGGAGCCCCTTCATGTTCTCTCATCACTAATCTAGAGATAGAGATTTTATTCAATTATGCAGCAGTAATGACAATACTGTGATGTCACAAGTAGAAATTTCTCAGGAAGCTTCATATTCCATCACGCTGTTTGTAGATGCCTTAAAATGTCTTTTCTACTCCTTGTTGCATTTGAGATTATGTTAGTCATGGGAGCAGCAGCTAGAATTTACAAACACAGTAGTGAAGAAGCTCAAAATTTTTAAATGTATTATTTATTACAATTTATTCACTTTGTATAATTGAAAATGTTCCATCAGCAATTTGATAATTGCATTCTAGGATGGGTTTTCTTTGTAATTTTGGGCATTTCGTTTTAGTTTGTTAAAAACATTACTCTGTGAAGGTGTCCATGGGCTCTGTGAGACTCCTGTAGGGGTGGTTATCATAACACAAGTAGGAGGCCTACCCTGAAGCTGAGATCTGGTTAAACTGACACCCCACCCTGTAGTGGCTGGGAGGAAGAAGGTGACTGAAGAGGCCCAAACAATGTTAGCAATGAGAAACCGGTGAGATTAGTGAGAAACCGGTGAAATCAGTCAAATGTATGGGAAGCAGAAGTAGAGGGTCCGTGGGTAGAAGAGTGGATTCTTCTCAGTGTGACTAGAGGAACAGATACAGCTCATCTGGAAGCAGTGGGGTTACAGCTTTGTGGAACAGAAAGCAGATTTGGAAGAAGGTATTTTTTTTTAATGCAGCCCTTCTTCAAAGTTCTACATGGAAATGGAATTATGAAAGACAATGACATTAAGATATAGTTGTTAAAGCTTCTCCAACTTGTCATCTAAAATATACGTGCATCATGAACACACTAGATAACACAATGTAGTGATGTGTGTTCCTTGCTCTCTGTTTCTGTTTGTTAATTCCCATATAATATTGCATATCCGGAGTAGAACAAAGTTGGAAGACTCACTTCAAAATCACTACAAAGCTACAGCTCCCAAGGCAATCTGGCATTGGGATAAGGCGACTATAGAAATTTGTGGATAGAGTTTGGGAAGCAGGTTAGTGTCTACATTTGTCGTTACTGAATTACCACAAAGGTGTCCAAACTACTGAAGAGGAAAAGAAGCAAGAAGAGTCATTCCAACAACTGGTGCTGGTATAACTGGGTACCCATCTGCAAGGAATGAAAATTGTACCAAACTCAAAATTGATCACCCTATGGAAGAGCTAGCACAATAAAGTTCTCAGAAAAAAAAAATTGTAAGAATGTATTCATGGTGTCCATTAGGAGACAGTTTCTTAAATATGGCACTAAAAGTACAAGGAATAATAATTGTTCCTTTACTAAAGTTAGACTTTATTAAAATTAGAAATTTTATATTATGGCTGATAATATGACTCAGCAGGTAAAGGTGCTTGCTGCCAAAGTTAATGGCCCAAGTTTGATCCCTAGAGCCTACATAGAAGAAGGGAACTAACTTTTGCAAGTTTTCCTCCATTTGCTTGCTGTGATATGCATGCACCGTTCCATACACACAAAACGAGTAAATAAATATAAAGCAACAACATTTCTTTCCTAATGATGCCCTTAAGACTAGGAACTGGCAGTTGTACAGTGGGAGACATTCGAAACCATGAGTCTGCTAGAAGATGAGCATTGGGAATGTAGAAATGCTTCTTGCAACTCAGCATTTAAAAAGACTAACAACCCAGATAAAAAGAGAAAAAAAAAACTGAACAGATATTTCTGCCAGGAAGATATAAAAATGACCAACAAACAGATGAATAAGTGTCCTGCATCGTTAGCATTAAGAAAATGCATGTCAGAAATCACAATTGACACTTCATGCCTGTAGCACAGCTACATGAAAATGATAGTCATTAGCAGGTGTCAGAAAGGATGTGGAGACACTGGAACCGCAATACATACGTGTGGGAACAAGAATGTAAAATGGTCTAGCCACTTGGGCAAGACCATGTGACAATGACTCGAAATGTTAAACACATCATTGGTATGTGACCTAGCAATTCCTTCAAAGGCCTCACCTGCCCAAGAGAAGTAAAAGTATTTCTACAAAGAAATTCATGTTCAGATGTTCATGGCAATGTTATTTGTACTAGTCATAAATGGGAAACAGCCCCAACGTCCATCATCTTGAGATCAATTGAGCAGAATGTGGCACACCCAGACAGCAGGATGTCATTGGACAATGAAAAGAAACTGGTGGCACAAGCTATTACTGGGATGTCCCTCAAGAACTTTATACTGCTTGTAATCAGTGAAAGAACAGTATCTAGTGCATGATTCCATGGATAGGCACAGACTCCCTTAGAGTCTTTTGGATTTGAGGAAGTTATAGAAAAAAGATAAATGGATGGATTCTGGTCTTAGAGTGAGTGAGTGAGTGAGTGAGTGAGTGAGTGAGTGAGTGAGTGAGACAGGAAGGGAGGAAAGGAGAGAGGGAGGATGTAGACACGGGAAGCAGAAGACCTTAGAGGCTGAACTGATCTGTTTCTTGCATGGTCTTTCCAGGTTTATGGATCTACCACCATTCTATAAGAAGGTGATCTCTAGAAGCTTCTATATGGGGTTTTTTGGGCTCTACCTGGCTGATTTTCTCATGAAGAACTTATGAGAAAATGTGGGATCAAGCTGAAATTATAAGCATGACCCTTGCTATAATGTGACTTTGCCAGAAAACAAAGGGAACTGTCCGGGATTAAGAAAGCACGGTGTCTCTGAATTTTCTCCTCAATTCTAGAAACGTTTTCTATTTTAAGGGCTCTTGAAGGATAGTAACTACTTTAATCCCACATGATCCTATATAGGTCAAAAACCATCTTTCTTCCTCATAAGCATTTCCTCTGAGCGTTGAGTGTGTGCTTTCAAGTTTAAAGCAGCCTTTTAGCAATATCATCTCTTTTAAATCTGGATCAGAAGGTGAATGTTCTGGAGAGGCTAAAATCACCTGGGTAACCATTGCAAGACACATTCACGCATCTAAAGACCACGGTGTTTCTAATCTAGGAAACCCGCAGTATAAAATTCAGCTCAAGCTGAGAACACTTAGTTTTCCCCACCCTGGTTTACCTGATGAGAACACATATTTGAAGAGAAGGAACTTTCATATCCAAAGAGATTTCTTTTCCATCAGAATCCTTCTGGAACTTTTGAAATGTATGCCTACCTTCAAAGACAATTCTGGCTTTGCTGAAGGTTACCAATGTATAGAAAATGTTTTATTTCAGAAAATGTATAGGCACTGCACATAGCCAGGGGAGCTGGAGGCAGAACTTCAGGTTCAAACAAGAAATGGTAAAGCTGCCTGGTCAACTGAAAGCTTTTTACTCCCGTGGTGAAAGCTACCTAGAAAGCAAGAGAGCAAAATTCCTTTGAAGATAGGCTGGTACCTGGACAGAATGCAGTACTGAATCTGTGCCTTTAACCTTTTCAGATTCAACATGAGGTAACACCAGAAGTCAGGAAGACAAGTACAACCTTTCCACCAGACAAGACCTAGCATGTACTTAACTAAAGGCAGTATATAGCCCAATGCAGATAAGTACCAACTTAAAAGAAAAAAAAAAACTTTTTGTTGATTCTTTGTGAATTACACATCACGAACCCCAATCCCATTTATCTCCCTATCCCTTTGTACCCACCCTCTGACCTTACAACCTTCCCAAAAGAAAATGAAAAACAAAAATACAAAAAGAAATAAGACAAAACATAAAAAATAAACAACACCTTGTCGTGAAAGCTGTAGTGTGTCACATGTTGAGAGACCAAAAAGTTTAAAGCCCCAGCCCCCTGGGAAAAGAAACTAGCTTAATGCATTCTTTCCTCGCCTGCTAATTATACAGTTGCTAGGAAACCAGCCCATATGATCAGGCCAGAACTTTTTGTGGTCTTGCCGCCTGAAGTGGACCAATCATTTCAAAAGTCAATTTCCCTTACCCAATCATGTAACACCAAAGCATGTAAGTCCCTGCTTGCAGTTTTGCCGTATAAAAACCTTATTCCCCTAGACCGAGGGGCCGCATTCCTCTCCTGTTTCCACAGGAAGTTTGCGTCCTGTGTTCAAATACATACACAATTAAAAAAAACCCTCATGTATTTACAGCGGAGCCTATTCCTGGTCTTTTGGGGTTCGTGAACTGGGCATAACAATGTGTCCCACGTTATACCCTTTTTTTCACACACAGTTACTTGTGTTTATTGCAATGAGTCATTTGTCTGGTTCTAGGCCTCTGGTTTCTCCTACACTATCAATACTGGATCCTCATCGGGACTTCTCTGGGACATTGTGCTTTTGCCCTGTGCATTGGAAAGCCTATAGTCCTGGATCTTCAGGTCAGGGTGTTCTAGCCGTTCATAGATGAGATAGATGTTGGGGTGAGCCAACTCAAAGACCTGGATCTTGGCGTGGGTGCAGGAGAGTCTTCCATCTCTCCTGCACCCATGCCGCCAGAATCAGCTCTACTGTGCTGCCCAGTTGAGTTGCTCTCTGTAGTGGGCAAGGGGCGAGGCCAGCTCTCCTGCTGTTGTCAAGAAGACCTGGCACCAGCTCTTCTTCCTGTCGCAGTTGGTGAAGTATTGATAAGGGCATCTCACTTTCATTCACATGCTCATGCCCTTGGACCAGCTCACCCACGCCTCAACACCAGGGTCAGCTCTACTGTGTTGCTCAGGCGAGAGAGTACCAACTTTTGGGCCAGGCTGAGTTCAGATCCCAAATTCCTTGTGTTTTATGTATTATAGGGCAATTTCTATAAAAACCATAGATTGCCATAATCATTAGTATTTATTAATAATTAGTTATTAGTATTTATTGGAAGAAAGCAGCAGTACTGGCAGAGCTGGGACTAAACCTAGATTCTGTTTTTCATAATGAGTATGATAATATAGGGTTGCTCTGAGGATGAACTGAACTTATAAGTCATAAGCATGGTACTCTACGTGTTCAATAACTATTAACTACTATCATTTATTGAATTCTAGTTACATTCAGGAAATGTACCAGGATCTTAGAAAGACGGTAGTAAACGAGATAGAAAAGATTATGCTGAGCATAATGGTGCATGTTTTTAATCCCGGCACTGAGGGGGATGGAGGGAGGCAGAACATAAAAACAACAAAAAAAAGTTGTTGTACTTACAGTTGATTGGAATCTTATTATGCCATGGTATGTATGGTCCAGAGGCATGTGATATCATTCTGAAACCACCTCAGCATCTACTTCCTCTGCAATGATAGTAAGTTGATTGATTTATAACCAAGATGTATGAATGCATACCCATAAAAGTAAAAGAACAATCCTCAAATGTGGGTAGAATCATGGGTGCCTAAATGAATCACTTTTACTAAGAGCAGTTGGTAGCAGGTAAATAAGCCTGTTAGTCTCTTGCTCTCACCTGGGAGATGCTGAGTATAACAAGGTCTTTGCTGGTGGCTTGAGGGTAGCTTTCTTAGGAAACAGGAGGAGGCAGTTGGCAGGGGGGAAGGTTTTCAAGAGGGATTGCAGCTGTAACACAATGGGATTTTCTGTCTCCTCCCAGTCCTTTCAACCTCTATTGAGAACAAGGTTGTAGCTTCACCATGCATTGTTATTTTCTTGGAAGGTGGGGCGGTACTGCAAGAGTCAAGACTAGTCTGGAAACCTGGGAAGGCTAATGGCTTGTCTTCTGAAGAGTGATAGTGAGGAATTGGTTCATCACCCTCCTTGGAGTTTGAAGGAGCAGCTTCCTCAACCTGACCCATGAGTTGGGAGGGACTTTGCTTGGGAATGTAAGGACATCAGATTGAAAACAAGTCTCTTCTGTAATTTTTTTTAGACTTCCGGAATATCCTTTTCTAAAGTCATTATTTTTTGTAACAGTGTGTGATGTTTACATGAGAGTTTACATGGTGTATGTGGGAGGTCAGAAGACAGCTTTTGCAAGTGAGTGCTTTCCTTCCACCCTGGGCTTTGGAGATCAAACTTAGGCTTTCAGGCTTGCATGGCAAGTGCTTTTACCTGCTGAGCCATCTTGCTGGCCTGACTTCCTGCATATGCTTCTTCTGGCCTGATTACTACGTTGTTTGGGACACTATCCTCTCTCCTTGTTCCCCTGCACTGAGGGGCATGTCAAGGACACACATAAAATTAACACACTCATTGATAGTCTTTTCTTGGCAACCTGTGGTCCTCAGAGATTTAATCCTGGGAAGTTGAATCAATTACCTGTGATTATTTGTCCAGTCTTTAAGGAACTGGAATCTATCTTAAGGGAAGTAAAACATAAACCAAACAAAAACTTATGAATTAACCTATAATCAAGCATGCATAGAACATACATAAACTCTAAAATAGCCTACTGTATGTATGAGACTTTTCTCATTTTTTTTTTTTTTTTTAGCTACTAAGTATTTAATTTTCGAGGACTTTAATTTCTCCTGTTATGTAAGAGGGACAGACATTCACTTTCAGTTCAGCAGTGAGAAGGCTGAATGGGCTCAAGTCTTTATATATGACCTTGGACATATTCTAATAGCTTCTGAAACTCAGTTTTTTATTCTGAAAAAATGGGGAAACCATGTCCATTTATTGGGTTTTAATGAGGCTCGCTTGGTACATGCTGAAGGCACCCATAAACAGGTAGAATGGTTATGGTGTACCACTCAACATCTCACACTTCCCTTTCTGCCAGGAGAGTGGGTGGCTGGACACCAAGAGCCCAGTGCTGGTAGACTGGATTGAGCTATTAGTATGACCTGTTCCAAGTAATTTTTTTTTGTCCCTCTCTCCTCTCCTGTCTCTTGTAGAGTTGCCATTTACTATAGTCTGGCTCAAGAGATCTATCTACATGACAAATTGAGAATGTGGCCATGTTATTCCACCAATTTAAAAACCATTAATTACTCCTAATTGCACATTGAAGAGGCTTAATCCCTTACTGGCTTATGTTCCTGACCAGCTTTGCCATCCTGGCCCTGAGATGGTACCCTGATTCCCTACTTCTTGCCCCATCATTTTCCACCTTGCCATCAACCTCAGAACACCAGGTGTCCAGGCTGATGCTTCATACAGCCAGCCATGCTGTCCCCACCATCCGAAGAAGGCTCTTCCAGCATCCCATTAGCGTGTTCATTCAGCCCCACTTCTGTCTCCTCCAGGAAACCTTCCTTGACTTTCAGGTCCAGATAAAGCACTGGGCACTGTAGTACATAGCTCCCTGGCTTCATCTTTGTCATGCTCTTGCTGCTCATCTTCAAGTGATCTGTTCATTAGAGTTAGCTATTTGAAAGTAGATAGGATGCCTTGATGTATCTGTCTCCGAGGTGCAGAATAGGGTGCTTTGTGCATAGTGGCTTTTTGAAAAACAAACAACAAAAAAACAGAAGTTACTCAGTTAACGAAAACATAAAATTTGATGATGTGACTTTATTGCAAAGGTGTTCTGGAGAGCAGAAAACCCAAACACGGGACAACAAAGGAACCTGGGAACAGGGATGACATAAGGACCTGTGAACAGGAAGAGTAGGACATTGGTTTTCAGAACCCCAAAAAGGTGGTGAATTCATCAAAGTCATATTGCTGGGGCATCCAGAAAAACATTGGACCCAAGCAGGGTCAAAAGGCGAAGATGCTGTCAAAGATGATGCCTAAGGCAGAAAAAGAAGAACTGTCATGCTTTCTACCCTTCATTCATCTTCCTGCAGGGGGACTTCCAAAGGCTACACCTAGCTCGAAGTTAACCAAATGATGTAGCTTATGGACATCGGCTTCTCTGTGATGAAAGTGTTCTTAGCGTGGTCAGGCCATTGTGAATACAAAGGAGAGATGAGAAAGGAAACTGCCCCGTGTTCTACATGTAGTCACTTATTCCTTCAACCAGAATTTACTCTGGATGCATGGGGCATCTGGAGAGAAGCTGGACCCAAGCAAGGTCAAAGTGCACATGGCTGGAACTTCTTTTGCTAAAGATGATGCCTGAAGCAGAAAAACAGGGATAAAAATGCCATGGTTTCCAGCCTGGCAGCCTACCCTTTATCCATCTTCCTGCTGAGGGCTTCCATGAATGCAGTTGCTCATGACAGTTTTCTGGACTTCGGCAAGCAGAGCAGATGATGGTGTCCTGTAAATCACATCCTCATGGGTGTCACAGTGTGTCTAGTGCCAGTGAATGTGCACACATCGTCTCATTCTTCATCCTAGAAGGACTCACAACAGCCGGAGTGGCATTATGGGAGTATAGAAGGAGAGTCACTGCAGATACATCACCCAAGCTTTCATAATGAAGACAACTATGCCACCTTAGTGGCTTGGAGGAGCTGAGTACAGAAGGGCATTATTGGAAGATTCATTGTGTGAAAGTGGGTAATGGCGAAGTCTACAACTGCTGAATGTAGTTGGGGAAGGATCCAGACACGTCAGGTGAAAAAGACTTTCATTTTAAGCATTTAGGTATTTTAGCTTAAAGGATTCTTTCATGGAATTAAACTATGTGAAGAGTGCCTTAAGTATAAATTTAAATGTCTTTCAATAGACATCATTGCCTATGTTACACTACAAGAATAAAGATGTCACAAGAACAAAATATTAAGCAGCTATTATAATCCTTGAAGAGTTTAATCTATGTACAGGCATTGTGCTACTTCTGTGATTCTCAAGTGTACCAGCATTGTTTAATTTAAACTGTACTTGTTTTTTTACACATCTAGAATATTCCTACATGTTTGTAAACATAGAGAATACACGTAAACAAATTTCATGATTTTTTTTTCTAGCACCAAGCAAAAGTGCCCTTTTTATATTAGTTTGAGCTTCACAAGTTACACAATAATTATCTTAAAAAGTTACCTTTTTAAAGTGATTCAGTTTTGAATAATAACCATCTCCACTCAGAATCTGCATGTGTATTTTAAAGTTGGGGGAGTCAGGTTGGGTGACACATCAGTCTTATTTCAGCGATTATCTCCTTCCTCTGCCTTCCTGAAGGAAGGAGGCAGAGGAAGGAGGGTCACAAATTTGAGGCTGTCCTGAGCAACATGGTGAGATTCTATCTTCAACAGTGATGACAATGAAGTTACAAGTCTTGCCTACACTGGTGATTATTTAATCATGTGGGTGTTGAGTTGAGCAGATTTCCTCCTATTGTTAACATCTATATTCGGCATGTAAAAATACGTAGATTCAAGAGCACTCAATTTGCCTTCTGCATGCCACTTATCAGCACTTAAGAGGCATTTCCTGGTCTTGTCACACATCTGTTGCTATTCTCTCTCTTATCGCCTGCTCTCTCCCAGTGCCCACAATAGCACCTGACACAGAGAAAGCTCTAACTAAGTATCTGTTGGCTCACTCACTGAGTTCCTTTCTGCACAACTCTGAAATGAAACGTGGAATAGATGAAGTGAGTGATGCCAGGGGCCAAACCTTCCCATGAAGAGCCTATCCAGTCTCCTTCTATTCCACGTAGCGTGGCCAACCTCTGGTCAGCCACTAATGCGGCAGTTCTTAACCTGTGGGTTACAACCCCTTTGGTGGTTGAATGACCCTTTCACAGGGGTCCCATATCAGATATTCTGCTTATCAGATGCTTACATTACGATCCATAACAGTGGCAAAATTACAGCTATGAAGTAGCAATGAAATAATTTTATGGTTGGGGTTCACCAGAACATGAAGTGTGTTCAAGGGTCATAGGATTAAGAAGGGTGAGAACCGATGTCCTAATGAGTGCGGGTACCCAAGGAAAGGGGAGGCTGTTGATTGAAAGCTGGTTTTTTGGTGTTGCTGAGAGGTAACTGCTATCGATTATGACATGTAGCTGAGGAGAAGGAAGTCCCGTCGATTTGGCCATATATTCCAAGACGTCTAATCTGTTTCTGTAATAAGGCCAGGCTCTGTTATTAATGAATCAGTTACCCGTGTCTTGTATACTAGAGGACACCACATAGGTCTTTCTCTCTCTCTATAATGGTGTTGCACACAGAGGTGGGTGCTAGGCCATATATTATTAAACTTCATAAACATGTTGAACATTAATTGCTATGTGCTGTGCAAGGAAACATTTTTTCCTCTTTGTGATAGAGAGTTAAGTAATTTATACAGGATGACTCAGGCACTGTCTCTCTGCAGCTGGCAAAACTCTGCTAAATTAATCCATATGGCTGGTCTCTGCATGAGAAATCAATTGTATGTCCTACATGGGTGAATGATATGGGGAATCTGAGTTCTTTCTTGCTTTAAGTGGACTAGCCCTGGAGGTTCTGTCTCCACATACCTCAGGAGGATGAGAGTAGAACTAATTAAAGGGTCAATTTAAACACAAAATAAATGCTTATCTCAATTAATTCAAGTGAATTGAACATTTCCTAGATTTTCCTTTCTGTGTGGTGTGTGTTCTACCTCTAGGATCTGAATAACAGCCTTTAATGCTCCGTTTCACTTTTGTGGCACAAACAGCTTGGGTCAGAGAAAGCATAGTTTCTAATAAAGGCAGGAGGTGAAGCCTGGGACCAGACCAGGGACACGGGGCTGGAACTCTTAGTTCCCTGGAGAACAAGCATGCAGGAGCTGTGTGGCCTTCTATTTCTTTCCTGGTGCAGCTTCAGACCTCACTTTAACTCTTCTTAACTCCATTATAGTTTCAACAAATGTATTACTTTAAAGATTGTTGTAAAGAGCAACTTTTAAAGGCTGTGGGTTTAAAAAGAAGCTGCCCTCCCTTTCTTTCTGTCCCCAGCTTTGCTCTGTCTGATTGTCATATATGGGGGAATAGCAGCATAACATCACCTCATTTTTTTTTAAAGATTTTTTATGCCTATTTTTATTTGTTTTATTTTGAGATGGGGTTTGTTTCTCTCTGTAGCCCTGGCTGTCCTGGAACTCATTCTGTAGATCAGGCTGGCCTCGAAATCAGAGATCCTCCTGCCCCTGCCTCCCAAGTGTTAAAGAGCAGGCCTTTGATCCCACCACCACCAGCCTATCACATCAATTTCCCCGAACAAAAAACTGCATCCTAACAGCAGCCTCAGAGGGCAGCTTTTATCTTGCTTCCACAAGAGATATTTATGTAGAGTTGTAGTGTGAGATGGAATTTGATTTAAAGACTTATGAAAATTTGACAGCTCACGTTTTAGTAGAAGCTTAATTTGGTAACGTCTTGAATTTTCTTTGATGAGCAGTAGGACAAATTATGGATTAGCATGCTGTGCTTACACCATATACATTTGTTTTCTAGTCCTTCATTTTCTAGAGGTGAGTATGAACTGGGCAACCAGGATCACCTAAGTTTTCACTGAGCCTTGAAGAGAACACTTGGTTTTGGATAATTCCTCTTTCCAAGCCTTATTCCAGTATCATTGCTCTCTCTTGTAATAGAAGAGGGGATCAGAAAGATGCATGCCTCCCACTGTTTTAGTAGACCTGTGGTCTAGACAGCTATAGAGAACACAGTGTATACAGGTGGTCACATGACTAAGGTACCATTTATTGGATCCCTTTGGTCAAAATTGACCAATGGATGGTTGAGAATCTCAAGCCTGGTGAATGAAAATTTTCTCATATCATTTTTAAACATTCCTCTTTCTTTTGGGTGGCTGGGCTGTTCCAAGCCTGCACTGTTTAACTGTGCTTTTCTTTTTAAAATTTTTTTTAAAAATAATTTATTTTTTATTGATTGCAGTTTATTCACTTTGTATCCCAGCTATAGCCCCCTCCCTCAGCCCCTCCCATTCCCATCCTCCCTCCCTCATCTCCTCCCATGCCCCTCCCCAAGTCCACTGGTAGGGGAGGTCCTTCTCCCCTTCCATCTGACACTAGCATATCAGGTCTCATCAGGGACTGGCTGCATTGTCTTCCCCTGTGGCCTGGTAAGGCTGCTCCTCCCTCAGGGGGAGGTGAGCAAAGAGCCAGCCACTGAATTCATGTCAGAGACGGCCCCTGTTCACCTCACTAGGGAACCCACTTGGAGAATGAGTTGCCATGGGCTACATCTGTGCAGGGGTTCTAGGTTATCTCCATGCATGGTCCTTGGTTGGAGTATCAGTCTCAGAAAAGATCCCTGGGCCCAGATTTCTTGGTTCTGTTGCTCTACTGTGGAGCTCCTGTTAACTGTGCTTTTCTTAGGACCCTCTAGCCCACCTTCTCTCATGGAGTCCATGCTGCCTAAAGGCCACAGAGGGAAGCAGCAGGCTGTATGTGAAAAAGTGAGAGGAAGCTGAACAGACTATCCATGTACCTAGATTCCATGTCTCATCAGGACTGCCTGGATCCTCTTCCTCTGTGGCCTGGCAAGCCCACATTGCCAGGGGGAAGTGATCAAAGAGCATGCAACTGAGTTCATGACAGAGGCAGCCCCTGCTTCCTTTATTCAGGAACTCACATGGAGACTGAGCTGCCTATTGGCTACATCTGAGCAGGGGGTCTAGGACAGGTGGCAGAGGAGGAGAACTCCCCTTTTCAGTGGACTAGGGGATGGGGAGAAGAGAGAAGGAGGGAGCGGGAGGAGTTGAGGGAGGGGGCTACAATTGGGATCTAAAATAAATTGTAAAAAATAAAATAATAATAACAAATTAAATAAAATATTTGAATGTCAACTCTATCAATTAAAAAAAAAAAGAGCTGAATTCCTTTGCAACTGGAGTCAGCTCCTCTTGCGGATACCCTCCTGCTGGCATCTAGTATGTGACTGCTAACTTTGAACAGATTATCTATCCTTTATAACTAGACCAGGCTTGACCTAATAAACACACACAATACTAAGCATCAAGCGCTGCCTTATATGCTATGGAACACCACAAACCCTCAGCTTCTTGAGAGATTTGGGGCTTCTGAAAAGACAGAACAGCTGTGGGGTTTAAGCCGCCTGAAGGAGAGGGAGAGGAGGTACCAGAGCCACTTTTCATCTTAACTAACACCACAATGTTCTCCAGGGTATTAAGATACAAGTTTTCTTTCCCGCTGTCCCTTTTTTTCTTTCCCAGGCAGCTTTTAACAGTTGCTTCTTTCATTTCTTGTTCACATCTTTCCTTTTCCTCCCCTTTGTATCCCATCTTCTTAGATATATATGCACGAATGGCATCTCTTACTAAGCCGCGCTGACTGCTACCTTTCATCTTGGTGACTGGGCCGAGGACAAACAGCAGTCCGTCTCCCCTAACTCTGTAGGAACACAGAGGAATACTCAGCCGTGATCATTTGATGATTAGGTGACAGAATCTTTGATCCTCTCCTTTGTTCCCTGACTTCTACGGACTTAAGACTGTGTTTTGGGAAGATTATTCTTCTTTGAAGAAGGCTTAAGGTGTGGCACTAGCTTTTAAATTTTTTTAAATATATTTTTCTGAGAATTCCACATGTGAGTACTGTATTCACATCCTATCTCCCCACCTCTCATGACTCCAATTCTTCCTATGTCCCTCTACTCCTCAAATTCATGGCCTTTCATCTGTTAATTATTGTTGCTCTATATACACATATACATACACATAATATATACATATATAAATTATATATATTGAACACTGACTGCTGAGCTCATTTAGTATTTTTCATATGGATTTAGGATTGAAATTGGGGATGAGATCACCTACCGGGGTTAATGCTGGAGAGACCGATTCTCACACTCTTAACAGTCATTAATTGCCTGTAGGTCTTCATCCAGCGTAAGGTCTTGTGAGATCTTTTATCCACATTGCGGTGTTAATGGATGTTGCGATTGTTCATGTCTTGTTTAAGCACCCATACTGTTGAAATTTCATGGCTGCAGCTCCTCTGTCTATCTTGCAGCAGATGCCCATGTTCCCTGGCTCTTCTGATTCTCCCATACCCTCTTAGGCATTATTTCTCAAGCCTTTGATATAAAGGTTGCATTGTTGATGTATTAATTGGTGTTGGGCATTCAATGGCCCAGTTGTTTTCTGCACTTTGACTTGTTGTGGCTTCCTACAACTGGTTTTTGTCTGCTACAAAAATAAGTGTTTTGATGGGAATTGTGAGCTACACTTATCTGTGAATAGAAGGATGTGTATTTAGAATGCAGTTATACTGGTTCAAGAGAGTGACCATGGTTGGTTCTTCTCTAGGGTCATGACCTTACTGGCCAGGTGGTAGGCTAGGTTTACTGTGTCAGACATGAATTCTCTCCTACTGAGTAGGACTTGAATCCAATTAGGCAGTTGTTGATTACTCTCAGGATTTGAATGCGCCATTGTATCTTTCAGAATATCTTGCGGTTGTGGTCACTGTGGTGGTCTGTAGGCATTATAGTTATGTAGGAGAATTAATTTTTTTTTTTACCCTATTATAGGGAACCTTCTGATACTATGAGAGCTAGTTCTCAGGGAGAAGACTTCCAGGTCAGTTTCAGCTCCATTTCTCCCAGACTTCTGTTTAAAGTATATGGTGTTTTGAGCGGTACGGTCTTACATTCAATTCCTGGTAAACAACCAAAAGCCATGGCAATAGCCTATATGTTTAGGGGTGTCTTTGGATGCCCCTGATCAATGTTAAAAGAACTTACACATGCCTGACATTGGGGATTTTGTTATATAGTCATACACAGACATATAACACACAACACATACACACATAACACACGTGTGCACACATATACCACAATCTTGTACATATTCACACACACATACTATTGATCGTGAGTGCATATGCATGCATGTGTGTGTGTGTGTGTGTGTATGTATGTACAGTTGTGTATAGTTGTAAGATAACATAAAATAATATGATTTCCTACGGCTTTTTCAAATATCCTTAAAGCTATTTATCCCCGCCCCACCCCCTTCTCTTCCTCTGTGATGCCATCACTTCCTCCTTCCCAGGTAAGTCTTCATGCCCAGTTCTTCCTATTTCCCCCTTGATTGAACCTGTGCCACTAACTTGGCAATATGGCCTTGGAAATGTGAGTTACAGATGGGGGGACTAAGCGTCAAGGAGAGGGTGGCTTCTGTTTGTGCTGTTACCTCTACTAACATCCTTCAGATGGCTTAAATTTCTGTCTGGTAATGTGTTCACCCCTTTGGGGGGCATGTAGCAATTTTTGATAGCTACCAAGAAGCAATGTAGAGGGAAAGGCTTTTGAGGTGACTATGCCGTCTGTAGGTCATCACCCGTATAGTTTCATGACAACATTTACAGGGGCTGATGATGGTTGAGTGGACTAAGAACTCGCCCTCAAAGTCGGAGAGCCTGGGCTGGAAGGTTCAGCTTTGCTCCTCAGAGAACTTGGGCTCCAAACGTGATAATGTTTTCCAGCCCTCGGGCCAAAGTTTATAAAATGAAGGGCATGGGAATGCTGTATAGGCATGCTGTGTGGATCACAATAATAGATGAGATGATAAATATGAACATACTCTGTAGACGAAAAGGATGGGCTCAAACACAAGGCATGACTGTTAAGATGCCACGCTTGGGAAATAGTACCCTCTGAGCGTGTAACCTGAGAGGGAAATCAACTCTGTCTGGTGGAGGATGATTTGAGATCTCTGCCCCTTGTTTTCAAAAAGAATTTAGGAACCAGCAGTTGGAGGAGATAGAAGATGCTGTTCGTAATTGTTCATAACTTTTGTATTTTTTAAAAAATGAAACATTTATGTCTATACTTTTGGGACGCATAACATCTGTGGCTGAGCCAGCCTGTGCATTCAGTGTGAATAATTGTAAGCAGAGAAGGTAATTGTTATTCTCCATAAAAATTGTTAATAAGCACTTACCAATGTGACTCATTCAAAATTGTTGGTTGAGGTTGTATGGTTTCAAGAAACTGTGTGGGCACAGAAATTGTTCTGCTGGCCATTACAACTGCCTGGTGTTTTCCATGGTCGCTATCAGGTATTACCTCTTTGAGGTAGGTAGGCCCTAATACCTAACACACACACACACACACACACACACACACACACACACACTCACACATACACACCCCCACACACAAATTGCCATATCATTGTGGCTTCTTTGGTATTACTTGGGGCCATTAGGAATCATTTCAGAATTTGCATACTCTGTGGGTTGACATTGCCTGCACCATGAAGACCGTCACTCCCCTTGGCCAAGAGGTTAATTACACTGGTTTCTCAGCTATGCAGAATTATCCATCTCTAGCCACACTGAGACAGTGAGGCTGAGAAAAAGTTTAGATTCAAAACTTCATAAGAGACGTATGAACCGCTAGTGCTACTGCTTGGATGATACAGGCATGTGATGAAATACCCGTGGTGATCCACGAGGATTCTTAGACTTTTTTCACGGATGATTGTGTAAAGTGGTACCAGAACAGCTAATTAAAAACTGAGAGTTCTGAAAGCAAAAATAGCATCTTTCTTACACGGTTTGCCTTCCACATAAGCCCTGAAGGCAGGTTATACAGAGGAGTCTGAATTCGCTTCAGAAAGACGTTCCTAGTTTATTTGCATATGCAAAGGATGCATCTAGCTAGCCGGGGCAGCCTGGACTTTTATTACGAGGAAAGAATGCAGAAGGGTCTTAACAAGCCAATTACAGAAAAATCATAGAAGTATTTGGTAGAAAAGAATAGATAAATAGCAGGATGGGCAACAGCGAATAACTAAATGTGTAGCAGAGCACAGGACTTCCTTAAACACCTCTGTAAGAAAGAAAAATAGTGAAACCAATGCATAATCCTCTAGCTGAGTCTGGTTAAGAAGGAATAAACAAGCGAATCCCATGGATAGCAAATTATTCTTTTGCAAATTATTTTGTTTTCTAAGTATCTAATCCTCATTAATGCTACACTGGCTTAACACACAGCCTTAGCAGCTCCTTAGGGGAGAGAAGAGAAGGGAAAGGAGGTAACTGAGAGAGAATGACAGTGGAAGGAGAATGAAGGAGGGGAAGTGAAAGCATGCCAGGAAGGAGGTAGAGGAGAGATCCTAACTGGGGAGGATAGTCCCACCAAGACAAGAGTGCAGGGGGGAGGGGAACTTATTTTTCAGCCCAAGGTTAATTATGAATTCTGCTGTTTAGTGGTTGGGTTTGGTTGTGAATTAATGTCTAAATGGTTTTTGCATGCTTCCTTGCTTCCTTGCAGGCAAAAATATTTCAATTTCCTTTAAGGTCTGTCTGTCCTATGTTCTCACACTATGCCTTTTCAGGGTTAACCTCCAATCTGATGGGAGAGTCATGGCTACTCTGTCTGGAAGGACCTGGTGAGTCACATCCATCTTTGAGGGGTCCCTTACAACATTTTCTATGTACAAGAAATAAAAGAACGGATCAGAGGCCAGAAGTCTAGAGACGAAGCAGTTTTGGTCATGGACATCTTACCATATATAGAACACTAGACACAGAACATGAAGGCTGCAGTCAGTTTTCTAACATATCCATTACGAGGTAAAGGAGACCAAGGAAGAGTATATACTCAAGGTGTTTTAAATGGCTCAGAAAAGCATGCTGCTCCTACCTGCTTTCCCCAGCCAAGGCCGCTCTGGTCTTTGACTCAGCTAAGCGTTCCCACAGGGCCCAGTTGGGCTGTTCCACAGTGCTGTGCTGTGCTGTGTGACTCTGCACTCTGCAGCTTAATTCCCTGAACCGACCTCTGAGCTATCCTACAGTCTAGGATGGGAGACAAGTGAGTTGGCCCTTATGAACTAACTGCTCAGCATATTCCCTTGGAGGATACACTATAAAACAAAACAAAACAAAACAAAAACAAAACAAAACAAAAAAAACAAACAGATTTCTAAGGGATTAGAGGAAGTGAGTTGAGCCAAATTCTACGTGATCCTCAGGAATGAAGGTCCAGCTAAAAGCTGGTTGTAGGTAGATGTGGTTAATACCATAACTTGGGAAGTAGAAATAGGAGGATCAGGATTTAAAAGACAGTTTTGGCTATCTTACCAGTTGAAGGCCAGCCTAGGCTATATGAAATCTTGTTTCAATAAAACCCCAAATAAATCAGATAGATGATAGCTAGCTAACTAGCTAGCTAGATGATAGATAGATAGATAGATAGATAGATAGATAGAGATAGATTATAGACAAATAAAATAAAAATCTGGGTTTGAGGTTCTTTTCAGCGACTAAAGAACGTCGCAAGCAGTGAGGGAGCTGGATGGTGTTTTCTGCCCACCTAAGATGGGAGTTCCTAAAAGTTGTACAACCAGGTCTCTGGAGGGAGTCCTTAAGCAGATGGAAGAAAGCTTAATCCAGGGTTAGAAATGAAGCCTGGACCAGAGCATTGACAGTAACTATTGAGAACCCATGCTATCCAGACTGTGATTCGGGCTGAAAGGTAGACTCTATGGAAACCCAGCTCCTCTTTGACATTTCTTCCTCTATGGATTCCCCTGAGGCACATCTCTAATGACAAAGCTTATGAGTGGTTCAAGGAGGCACACAGTGGCTGACTAAACAAACATATGACACTTTTATAGTTGGTTGAGAAACAGCAGAATCCACCAATCACGTTCAGCATGTCCTAAGAAATCAGATGTTGAAGATATTTTATGGACACCATCATGAGATTTCCTTGGCAGATTTCATACTGAGGCCAGAGTCCCGACACTTTTGGACATTCCTGCAGGTTCCTCAGTGTCACTGATGAAAGGGGGACTGATGAAGACTCTTGTATATTGCATTTTTGTTCCTTCCTCTCTCTTGATAGGTACTATGGAAGAAATAGTCATTTCTACCTTGATCTTGATCTATGAAATTCTATCTGGCTGCTAAAAATCATTAGTTTTTCTTGTCTGGACCACAGAGCTAGACTAATGATAGCTCTGACCTTAGAATGGATTTTTATCATTATTCTGCATGGTGCTGGCTATAGACTTTGAGTCTGTGCTGCTTGCTCCCCAGATTCACTGGTCCCAAGGGATGCCACAGCATATCACTCAGGCACCAGCACTCTTACCCTTCTCTTACATGCCCTCCAAAACAAATCCTTACATTTCTTTTGGGGTTCCCTTTTGTCTATATGACTTTATACATAGCTGAAGGTCCAGCGCATGAGAAAGGAACATCCTAGCAGTCATAGGGACTTCCCACAATAGGAGAGGAGCCTGGAGGGCAGGGTAGAACATAATGCCTTATTTGGTTTCAACCTGACCACAGGTGTTCTTTTTCTTTACTCCTGATGGCACTTTGCTCAAAATTCTGCCTTGGAGTTGTGTTGCCTTACTTCTTGATAACCAGGTGGAGCATTCCCTGCTCATTCCTTTTCATGAAGTTGGCTCCAGGGGTGACCCAGACACGTTCCAAAGGCTCCTTCATTTTCAAGTTGATTGTTCTCCATAGACTATGGAGTTTGAGGTCAAGAAGAGCCAGGAGGGCTGAAGATGGTTTAATTGATGGATTAAACAGAGGCCACATATTTTCAACAAAAGGGTATTTTATAGAAGGAATAAAGTGCTTTATAAAAGTCCCTTGAACAGAAACTGCCAGGCTTGATTCTTAGGGAATCAAGGAATTCTTAGGGAGTCACTACCCTTGAAGTTAACATCCAACCAACCTGTGGTTCAGGAAGCTACCATCACTGCCATGGCCCTGTGCTGCCCAGGAAGGTGGCAGATGGACTTGGAATCTGGCTGTAGAAAAGTCCCACATTTCCTGAATCCTGTTGTCAGGAGTAAAGTGGCAAGAGAGGCGGTCACCACCCCATTCTTGAATTTGAACTCTGAGGGGATGCAGCTATGCTTCAAGCTGTACCCACTCTGCAGGAGCCTCTGAAGACAGAGCGTTTGGTTTTCAACCTATCTAACAGGGAGAAGGAAGCACAGAAGCAATCGTCAACACCCACCTCTACTGTGGATAGGCTCTGCTTTGTTTATTATATACATTTTCAATGCAAGGAGCTCACTGCAGACAAACATATTACACCATCTGAAGATGGTATATGTAGTATTATAATATATGTGTAGAATTATTTATACATAAAATAATAATACTGTGTTATTTATCGAGTGAGGTCCAGAGAAGTGACTCTTCTCTGCACACAGCTTATTCTTCCTGAAGTCAGGGCAATGATGGTCTTGTGGCTACGCATAATTTCCAAATCGGTACATTGCATCAATTTAGGAATCTACGGACCCTCAAGAAGGCACACCTTCTTGTGTTGGGCAATCACAGCAAAATGCGACTCATGACTAGCTTTACTTGTAGACTTAATTAAAGAGGAACAGGTTATTTCACATATTAAACCAAAAACCACAGGCGTGCCTATGTACTATGAGATGTTCTGTGAGGGCGAGATGGCACACGGGAGGCAGTTTCCGGATTTTCTTCCAGTGCCTGTTCATTTCTGTCTTCTCTAGAGGCCGTTTTGAAAGAGAGATGCAACCCCCTCATGCTCTCAATGCTTTTATTTTTTTAGATATTGTCCTAATGTATTTTGGTTGAATGACATATAAAAATTACTGTAATTGCCACTCAAATGCTACTTGTTCTGGGAAATCTTTTCATTCACGGCATTGTAATTAATTGCTGCTTTCTCTGTGCTTCCAATGCTTCATATTTACTGCTGGATTAGGGAACAAATCACTATGTTTTATGGTAAACTTTGTACATGCCTGTCTCCACTGTATCAGAGGGGCCCTTCCTTGGCAGACACTGACTCTAATTTATCCTGGAAAAGTACCTTTCAGAGGGAATGAAGAGCTGGTCAGAAGAGAGATTGCTCTCACAGGCTCTTGTCTTCTCACTGGATAAAACATGGGCCCTACCTGTCTACCACAGGAGGCAGGACCATGCAGGTAATGAAAGGACCAATAGAAGCTCATGACGCTTATAGGCTGATGCAGTTTAAAGGTCATGTGTGATACTCTGGCTTTTTCTTATCTACTTTGATAACTTCGGGGGAGGTGCCACATTGAAATGACAGACCCATAGAGTAAGCTAGAATGGCTTGGAGCATTGTTCCAAACTGTATAAAAGAGGCAATATACCTTTGGCGGACCTATCTATTGAAGCTTTGGTGTTTATTACTCAATGACAGCCTGTGTTTACTAATATTGGAGCTCAAGAATTCACACAATTGCACATGAAGTTCCCGGCATAACACGATTTGTTTTGACCTTCTATTTTCTTCCTTGCTGTAAGCTTACATAGATATTGAGAACTCTGAAGGAGAGTGTATAGCGAGTTATTTAAATCCTCAGCAGCTGTAAAAACAAGTGGGCATAAACCATCACACATTCAGTTGTTCCCTTACGTGGCCCCCAAAAGGACAAAGGCCAATTGGAAAACAATGGCTATCCCAGCAGAATAGAAGACACACCTTAGCCAGAAGTCACTGTGCCTTTGATAATTTACGGGAATTTACAATCTGGCCAGTTCACCTTCTTCACCTTAGCACATGGTAATTTTTCCTTAATTGGGCTCTAGGGAGTACAGAAAGATACCAGTTGACTCAGTAATTTTTTATACCTTGTATATAAATTTTACTTTACTTAGGTATGTTGGGATCCTATTGCATTTATTACAGAGGTTCATTTATTTTTTTTATACACACACCGTGATACACACATGGGCGCGCACACACACACACACACACACACACACATCATCATCATCATCATCATCATCATCATCATCATCATCATCATCATCTGCAGCTTATTTCTAGGAACTGTCGAAAAAAATTCAGAAGCGAGTGGATATTTCGAAGCAAATTCTGTGTCAGCAAAAGTGCTGTAGATTCTTTGTTGTGCTGGATGGAATCTTTATTCTAGCTAACCCTTAGGCAAAATATTTCTCCTCTGTAGACATCCTTTACCTTTCTGGAAGGTGGGGTCAATGCCTTTCGTCTCAGCTCTGCAGGGATCAGAAAGATTCTCTGTAGATGATCTGGCTCACACTAGGCAATCTGCAAGCAGTGAATAATAATAATCAAAAAGTCAGTAGTAAATGCCTGTCACCTAATGAGAGAACTCTGTTTAAAACACCTTACACAATTTTAGATTTTCAGTGGCCCTCACCTTGGCTCTTCTGGGTAGATTTTATTTCTGTTCCCATTTTTGTTTTTGAGCAGAATTAAAAGGAAGCTCAGAGAAGACACCATGACTTGCCCAAGGTCATAGAGCAGGAAGTGGTAAAGTTGAGGCCGATGACTGCTGCCCTGTCATAGCTAGGTGGTACCTTGAGGTGGTACTGAAGAGCAAAGCCAGGAATAAAAGAACTTAGGGTCAAGAATATAGTGCCAGCAAAAAGTAGGAGTTGATCAAATGATTGACCTTACTGTATTACAGATACAAGCTGACTAGTCATGGCTCCCGGCTTATCTATTTGCAGGGGATACATGGCCATCACTGGTCGGCCTAATCCACTCAGCATCTACAAAGAAAGAAGAGCAGTTCAGGAGCCATGCCCTGCATGCTTAGTGGATAATCAGAGCACTTGAAAAGAAACACAAGTTTCTGAAAACACTTTGTTATATACACACGGTGATCTGCGTATAGTCACTCACTGGACAGGAAAAACCATTTCTTCTATATTAAAATGGGGGAGTGAAATATGGCCTTTCTCTAGGGTACGATAAAACAACCAGAGGTTTGCACCTGAAAGCAAACATGTCTCACGTCTCCTATACCTCTTCTTCCAGGATGCCAGAAAGTCATGATGCTGGCTTAATTCAGAACAAAGAGTCATTGTTCATGTCCATATGCACCACACTCTCAAATTAGCTCCTTTAATAATCAAGCTGGAAAACACCTCCTCCCCCCTTGTTACCTGCCCTCCCGCATGCTGCATTCTTCTGATATAGTTATTCATTTCAATTAATCGGAAAGCAGAGGAGGTGAGCTGCCCATCCATTTTGCCAGGGATTTGGGAATAGGATCAAAGTTGGTTTTACTTCAATAGAGTCCCTAGTGAGCTGTTAATTACTTGAGTTTCAAATCTGATGGCATTTGAAATAGAATATTGAATTACACCTGTGTTTGGGGGTCAGTTTATCTTCTGATATGAAGGTAGATTTGTGGCAGGAAGGAACAAGAGGAAATGAAGTTAGTTTTCTTCCTGTGTTTGATGGGGGGAAATGTCTTTGTTGCTGAAATATTCCTCAGAGTTTCACATACTGAGTTAAACCAAGGGGGAAAATTATGTTTCAGGAACTTCAAGCAAGAGCAGACCTTCAATTATCCCTCATGCAGATTCAAATATGTAATCTTAGATTTGTTAATATGAAAAATGACTTGCGTGCTCACAGTGGTGGGAGTTTGAGTACCTATGGTGATCAAAAAACCAATTTGGTAGAGCACAAAGTGGAATCAATGTTTCTTATTTAGGTTCTTTATTTTTCCTTAACAAGAAGATTTAGAATTTCATGAAAGTGAACATAATGTTTGTTTAGGAATTTACCCTCCTAGGAGGTAAACAAGTCATTTGGAAATACTTCACTTTCTCACTTGTTCTTGAAATGCAAGGGCTCTTCCTCTCGGCTCACCTGTCACTTCCTAGCTTGCAATGTCTTACCCTTCAGGGTCCAGCTCTCATCCTGCTACCCCAGAAGCTGTCCCTTCCATTGCGTCTGTGGTTCCACCTCATTTATCCCTTCAAAACTTGTTTACAATATATGTATGTTTATGTATTTGTCTGTTACATTGTTTGGTCTAATTTGCCAATAAAAAGTCAGAGGCTGAGGTGACCTTCTTCATTCCTGCATTGCCAGCACTTAGCATAGCACCTTCTGACCATCTCAGTTAGTGAGTGATGGATGACAAAACCTGGTTGGACTGCACCTTCCTTCCTTCCTTCCTTCCTTCCTTCCTTCCTTCCTTCCTTCCTTCCTTCCTTCCTTCCTTCCTTCCTTCCTTCCTTCCTCCCGAGACAGGGTCTTACTGTCTAGTTATGTAGACTAGGCTGGCCTCAAATTCACAGAGATCTGTCTGCTTCTGAAATATTAGGGTTAAGGGCATGTGCCACTGTACTTTATCAAAACTTCTCTTTCCATAGAGCGGTGTTCAAGCCACTTGGAGGATATGATTTTCAAACCCCACTTCCCATATACCCTGGGTATGGATTCTGCCATTCTGGCTGGAGAACTTTTTGACCACACCATGTTTTTTGCCAGCAGAACTGTCAATACTATAAAGCTTTTATAGCCTCATTTTGTGGTTGGTGTGGTTGCTTCATCTTTTGTGGTCTTTTCTCTTGTCACCCCCCTTATATTCTGCTTATTTTGCCTTTATATCTGCCTCACAAAAACTGCTGACAATTTTCTGATGGGTTAGCTAGGAAATGAACACAAGCTACCTTTTTTTTTTTATCAAATTCACAATGGTCATTACTGGTAGAACTGATAGCAACAAAATGAAACTGACAGTGACTAAAACGACTCACGGTGGGATGTGTTATTGGCTATAAAATTGATGGCAAAATTAAATCTTCTTGACAAAATTCAGACGTGTAACATTTGATGTGAGAAAAATGTGGACATTGTGAAAATAAACGAAACTCAAAATGGTGGAAGCCATAACTTCAAATCTGATATGGCTGAAAAAACTTAATTTAAAAATATTTTTATAAAATTTCCGAGGAAAAGTATGGATGCTGAGGAAATGATGTCAATGAAATGAAAATAACGACAAGATAAAAGTGTTTCCGTCATTTAATCAAGAGTAGGAAATGTTGGATAAGTTTCTCAAGGTACAGAAAAGGAAGAGTCAAGGGCTGTCCTTTTTCCATAATAAAAGGAAAGGTCTGAGCTTAGTAAGAACTTCCTGTCCACAGGAGGCTGGGAAGTCCTACATGGCATTACTATGAATTGAGGTTTGAGGATGGAGTATTGGGGGAACATTTTAGTAGTTTCTAGAGGATGTGTTTTTATCTGTGTCTCTTTTTTTGAATTCTTGTTGTAGAATAAAGTCTGGCTATTTAGAAAATAGAACAATGAGGTCTTGTCAAGGAGCCTCTTTTCATTTCAGTATTAAAACTTGTGTCCGTATATAAATGCCCAATGAATTGTTGTGTGCCTGAGATTTCAGTTTGGAACCTACAGGAGTTATGTTTTCTAGTAACTATGTTTTTGTGTATGGAATACTTTGAATAAAGTGGTCGCTGTAGTCACTGTTGATAAAAGTTGATTTAATTTCGGAGTAATGAAAGTTTTTACTTAAGGGGAAAGAATGTAAAGCACGAAGAAATAGAAATGAGACTCTAAGATAGCAAAAATGTATTAGTTTTATGAGAGAAAAATATACAGGGTGATGCAGAGGGTCTCTATCTCATACATAAACACACACACACAGAGACAGAGAGAGAGAGAGACAGACACAGACACACTAGAGAGAGAGAGAGAGAGAGAGAGAGAGAGAAAGGGGGGATTATTTGGGTTGTTCCAAGAAAGGTGGATTGGGAGGTTTTGTGGAGAGGAAAAGCCCCAGGAGCATTTTAGAGGGCAAGAAATGACTCTAGGATAGAACAAAGTCAGCTGGCTCGGAAGCATGAGGGTGAGCACCTGCAGCGACACACAGTCCCTGATGACTGGGATCGCAGTTCTGCCTTCTCTGCCCTATGGCGTGAAGGTATCAGGTAAGAAGTAGTAAGTCTGAAGTAGAGGCACAGGAGGGAAAAAGAGTGTCTAGCAAGAATAACACTGAATGAAAAAGAGCTTAGAAGAGAATTTTAGGTTATTTCTAAGCCATCGTCTTCTCTGAAATCCTGGGAAATGCTAGGAGACTTAGCAGCTCGGTGAGTGTAAACCATGCTAAGTTCTGAGAAAGTAGAACAACCCACTCATGGTTATGAGAGGTTAATGGATTTTTCAGTTGTGAATATTAGGAACTCTAAGCTACCGTTGGCCATCTCTTGGGGTAATGTTAAGTGCAGATGGATGGTACAGTAGTTTTTGTTAATCAAAGTTTATGGTAAGAATATTTATTTTATATTTCAATTAGAGAGCAAGAGCATGAAATATATGCCACCAGTCTATGTAACATGAAACAAAGTCCCCGGGGGGAAAGCATGAAGCTTTACACATGTATGATCTCACACCAGGAAGGCAATGAATGTTTCTCTCTCTGCCTAGCCCTGGAAACACTTATGAATTTCATTTAGATATTGTAAGATGATGATGTTAGACAAGGAAAACCAATTAGGGCTAGGAAAAAGTACTATTGCTATTTGTTTAAGCTTATTCTAGGGACTACTAAAGGGGCCATGTGAGTATTTTTAGCTCTGGTATTCCGTATCTGAGGAGTCAAACAACCTCAAATCAGAAGTGTTAAAAACAAAATTGTCTGTGTGGAACGTGTGCAGATTTTGTTGTTGTTGTTGTCACTATTCTGTCACCAACATGCTAGGAAACTATTTACCTAACACTTATGCTACAGCATATATTTTAAGTAACCCTCAGATGATTTGAGGATCATAGGAAGAAGGGCTTGTTGGATGCAAATACTATTATGATGTATGGAAGAGACTTGACTATCAGAGGTTGGTTTTAGAACCAGGCTCAACAGATTCTAAGGAAGGCTGTATGGACACATACATGTTCATGCAAATACACTCAGGTCTTTTTTTGTTTGTTCTGTTTTTTTTTTCAGGGTTCTATTAAATTTTCTGTAGAGTTGGGTAATGAATTTAAGTGCTCATTTTTAAGTCTTTAGCGCTCATGTGTGTTTACTATCACTTCTATTTTTGAAGCCAAACTTGAGGTAGATTTTATTTTTCCTTTAATATAACTATTCAGATTTCAAGGCTCTAATGATAACTCTTACTTATCTGGTACAGGATGTCTTTATTTCAGACAAATTATCTTGAAAATCCAAATTTTTAAACTGGTAGTTTATTGCATTTTTTTTTGCCTTGGAATTAATATTTCATTTGGAATAAAAAAAATTGAAAATGACCTTAAACAAGATACTTTAGCACTATGCATTCTTGCACTAATTACTGCTTTCACGGAGACCTGAATTATCAAAGGAATTTTGGAAAGTGGGTCATAGAAAGGGTAGCTTACCATCCTGAAGATGAGACTCTAAGCTGTTTTTTTTTTTCTAAGCTGTTTATATTGCTCTGATAACATTGTCTTGTCTGCACTCATAAACACAGATTTAAAAAACAATCTTTATGTATACATTGTTTAAGGCTTTTTTTGCATATGAAAAACAGCGTTGACAAGTAAATGTAATATAGGTAGGATTATATCCCATGAATATGCATGACAGCTCTGCTGCCTCCTATGGATTTCCTGTTGACTTCTGCAGCACTTTCCTCTCTGGGAAATTTCAGCATGGAGGGAAAGAAAGTTTTACCGCCAATTTGAGCCTCAAACACAAGATGAACAGACGTCTGTTGCATTAAAAAAGGACATAGGCATGCATTAAATCCCTTATGTCTTACTTTTTAATGATGCAATTGTGAATTATGTTCTTGTTGCATTTGTAATTAGAGGCTTCGGCAGATGGTGGAGACTTATTTTAAAGCGACGTGTCTATTAAAATAAGCCACACTGCCAAATGATTGTTCACTGTAACGGCATCTTTACACCCCTGAAACCCTCCGATGCTTTGTTGATGTGTGGTTGATTACCACAGCTGATTACATATGTGAACATATTTGCCTGGAAATGTATCAAGGATATTGGATATGTGCAATACTTTGTTTTAAAGTGTATGTTATCACTATTATAGATAATGAAGCTCTCAATGAATTATTCAGTCATACCATCTACAAAGGGAATGCACCCAGTTCCCTTTTCAATAAAATTAGGCATGAATCTTTCTAACTGTTGAGCCTTGATCTCCCCACACAGTGGGAGAATCGCAGAGCGGAGACAGAGGAGTTGCTGAGGGTTGAGTGTTTCTACCGCCCACATTTTTTGAAGAGAGGAGAGTTTGAGGACGAACTCCGCCCATGGATCATGGTGGTATTTCTGGCTGACACTGAAACTAAAGATAGCTAGGCACTGAGAACCTGGTGAAAATGGGAGAATATAAAGTATGTAGTAGACTAGGTTCAGTGGAGGTAAGGAGCAAAAACACCCAAATCTCACTGACTCATGGCCGTATGGATTCATGTGCTCTTTGTCAAAATGTCTGTCGTGGATCATAAACTGTGTCTGTTTATCATAGTATACATGGTGAGAAACTCATGAGATAAAAGTGACATCACAATATGCTTGTGCATCCACCTTACCAATGGGAAAATGTAGTATAGTCTTCTGTGCTAGCTTTTAAAATGAGTTACATGACATACTCCTGAGTCATTGGCTAAAGGCACTCATGTGATGAAGCTTGCCATTAAAAGGGCAGATAAATGCAAGCCTACTATGTGCTTAGAAAAAAAATGTAATCCTGGCGTAATATGCATGAGGACGCATTCCCCTGTTATAGTTTCTGTATTATATTCTAATGGATGCTCCATCGCTAACATTCTTTTTTTTTTGTGAGTTTTTTTTAAAATTTGTTTTTAATTTATATATTCACTTTCCATCCCTATTGTAGCCCTTTTCCTCCTTTCCTCCCAGTCCTTTCCTCCCACCCTCTTCCCCTTAACCCTTTTTTCCTATGACATAGACTCTGTTGCCTGCTTTTTGATCACCTCCTCCTGACGGAGCTGCCTTGTCTTGCCTCAGTGGATAAGAATGAGTACAGTCCTGGTGAGACTTGTGCTCCAATGGGTTGTTTGGGGGAGCTTCCTTTTTCTGAGTTATTTTGTATTTCATTTAAATTTATTTTAAAAAATTTATTCGCTTCACATCCCAGTCAGATCATAGACTCCTCCCTTGTCTCTTCCGACTCCCACCCTACCTCCCCTAGTCCTCAGAAAGGGGGAGCCCTCCTCTTCTACCAACTGACCCCAGCCTATCAAGTCTCATCAGGACTGCCTGCATCCTCTTCTTCGGTGGACTTAGTTTCCTTGATTCTTTGAATTGTTCTCTTTGCTTCTTATTTATTGATTTCAGCCCAGAGTTTGATTATTTCCAGCCGTCTACTCTTAGGTGTGTCTCTTCCTCCTCCTAGGGCTTTCAGGTGTGCTGTTAATTTGCTTGTGTAAGATGTCTCCAATCTCGTTTTGAAGGCACTTAGTACCATTGTGTCCCATAGTTTGGATATGTTGTGCCTTCATTTTCATTGAATTTTAGGAGGTCCTTAATTTCTTCCTGACCCAGTTGTCATTGAGTAAAGAGTTGTTCAGTTGCCATGCATGTGTAGGCTTTTTGTTATTTCTGTTGTTGAGGTCCAGCTTTAGTTCATGGTTGTCTGATAGGATACAAGGTATTATTTCAATCTTCTTGTATCTGTTGAGGCTTGCTTTGTGACCTACTATACGGTCAATCTTGAAGAAGGATTAGAGAGGTGCTCAGAAGATGGTGTATTCTTTTGCATTTGGGTGAAAAATTCTGTAGTATCTAGAGTATGTTAGAGCTATTTGATTCATATTTGATGGTATCATTATTTCTCTGTTTAGTTTCTGTTTCATTTACCTGTTTTGTTGAGAGTTGGGTGTTGAAGTCTTCCACTATTTTGTTAGCGCATCAATGTGTGCTTTAAACTTTATTAATGCTTCTTTTACTAAGGAGAGTGGCCTTGCATTTGGGGCATAGATGTTTAGAATTGAGATCTCATCTTGGAACTTTTTCTTTTGATGAGTATAAAGTGTCTTTCCTCATATCTTTTTGATTAATTTTGGTTGGAAGTCTATTTTATTAGAAATTAGAATCCCTACTCCAGCTTGCTTCTTGGGTCTGTTTGCTTGGAAAACCTTTTTCCAGCCCATTATTCCCAGGTAATGTCTATCTTTGTGGCTGAAGTATGTTTTTTGTATGTAACAGAATGATAGGTCCTGTTTACACACCCATTCTGTTAGTCTGTGTCTTTTTATTGGAGACTTGAGTCCATTGATGTTGAGAAATATTAATAGCCACTTACTGTTAGTTTCTTTTATTTTGGTATTGGTTGTGGTAGTGTGTTTGTATGCTTGTCTACTTTTGGTTTTACTCTAGTGAAGTTATTAATATGCTGTGTATTTTTGTGTATATATATATATATACGTATATATAGATAAAGAGATTAAATGGGTTTACTGTATCATGGGGCAATAATGATACCTACTAGCTAGGCATCATGGGGTAGCAAATAAAAATACAATGCTGGGAATGGCTTAACTCTTTTGGAGTTGTTAGCAACTGAGGTTCCATGAGTAGCAAAGCATTGCAGGCTATTACAAACAGTTTTTTTTTTATGAGTTTTTCTAGCAAATTTTCAACTTGGGGGTGGGTTATTTGAACCCCCAACTTATAGAAGTATAGTTGGGTAAGAGCTTGTGATTGGCATCTGTGAGAAAGACAATCTTTATACCTCTGGGTCTTCTTAACTTGTAGGGTCTGATGCTAACTCCAGTTAGGCAGTGTGAAATCTAGCCTGGATATCTAGTTTGGGTGTGTAATGTCAGAGAACTGTGTGATTCTAGAGAACCATGACTGACAGAGATGGTGGTGGTTATCATCTGGAAGTTATGGTGAACTTCTGCAGGGGAGAGGTCCCAGCCCTCTCCTTCACATCTTATCCACAGTCCAGGATGGTAAGAATATGATTTTAGGTTTAACTTAGCTTTGTTTTTGCTTTTACTTATTGAGATATGGTCTCATTATTTGTCCAGGTTGGCCTCAGTGATCCCTTCTCTTCAGTATCCCAAATAATTGAAATTATAGGTGTGATATCATGATTTTGAGGGCTGTGTGGACGAAATGACATTTTGTAATAGTCAAATGTATCTGTTACTCATTGGAAGATTTGAGAAAAAGTCAGGAACCACAGTTTCATAGTGAGGAATAATCTGTACAGTGACTGATTCTAGCATATAGGTGTAATCATTTTCTATTAAATAATTTGTATACATACTTAGTCCAGGAATATGGTAGGTACCACATATGCATATGTGTTACTTTTATTTTATTTTATTTTATTTTATTTGGAGGCTACCAAAGCAATAACAGTAATACCACCCAGCAGTGAAAAATATTTTCTAGGTACTAAATACTGTGTTACATTTCTAGATTATCTCATTTGGTTCTTAAATCTCTGAAATGTGACTACAATTGTGTTTCCCATTTTGTGGATGAGGACATTCGAGCCTGGAAAGTTTAGCGTGTACATCTAAAGTGTAACTATTAAGAAGCGTAGCCAAGATTAGAAAAACCCATGCAGCCTGAACACTGTCACTACAGCAATTCTTCCTTACACAGGCCAGTGTTCTCTGGCCTTTAAAGCATTCTTTTATAGTGACACCATTTATCTTCCACACTAACAAGGTAGAAGATGTCTTTATTTTTAAGAATGAAATCGAGTCATTGATCTAGTTGAGGCTTCCATTATCCATATGCATCTTAAGTTCTGTTCTGTCCTTTTTCTATGATATATCTCATTTTTTCTCCTCTTTTTTTTTTCTCTGAATTTTCTCCTCCCTACCTCTCCACTCCCAAATCTGGATTTGTAGCATGTGAACAAACCAGTAAATAATTTTAGGGGATAAAACAACAACAACTAATCCAAAGAAGTATTTCTATAAACTACAATGACTATATCTTATTATCTTAGCCCCAAATCAATGATTGCAAATGCTATCAAACCTTGCATTTAATAACATTCTATATATCAAATGTTTGAGACAGTTAAAATATGCACATAACATGTGTGTGTGCAGCGCGCGCGCACACACACACACACACACACACACACACACACACACACACACATGCACATAAAGTGAAAGATCCAGACTATACAAACCCATCAGATTCACAGAGTCACAGAGTCACAGAGGCTTTGAATAACTTCAGTCACTCAGCCCATCTCTCTTCTGTTTTCTTTCAAAACTTCGCTGTTATCACCCATTTAAAAGCACATGACAGAGAAGATGAGGCTGTGGGAAAACTGGGCTGGGAGAGGAGACCCAGAGACCATGGAAAAGCATGCAGAAAAAAAAGGGGGATTGACCTGCTTGACCGTGGTTCACTCAATAGAATGTTAGCTTCCTTTTACCTATGAAGGCTAAATAATAAAGCTACTAGGAATGACTTCACTTTCAGCATGTGCAGGAAGTTTGCCTTGAGTGGAAGGTGAGTAGCTGTCTTGTTGCTCAAGTGAAAGGGAAAGGTCTGGGACTTTAGCATTTGCCACCAACTTTTAAGGCAGGACTAGGCGGCAGGTGTTCAGCTTTCAGGGTTAGGAAATGTGTGTGGGAGGCAGGAGTTCGCAAGCAAGCAAACTGAAGCTGTGTGTTCAGCAAGCAGAAGAGCCTGAGTACCTTAATGCCGTGGCTCTTCCAAGTTCTATCCTTACTTGAATACTGCTATTATTATCTTATAATAGGTTGCTTAAATGTTGGAAAAGTTATTTTTAAAATGCAGTATATAAGACCACAGTGGCCAGATGATTTTGAAGATATGCTTTATTTGAACTGACCAGTGTTTGTTTATTTATTTATTTTTAAAAAAAATTGCTTTCAGTGCTTACATCAGCATTTGCATTCTTCAAGTAGTTTTTTATTCATGGAACACCCAGAGGGTGTAACTAAGATGGCTTTCCAAAAGTTGGAGGCTTCTTTAGGGGGATGGATGGGTCCATAGGTGGGTTCTCTTATCTCGGTGTTTAGGATAATAATGAATCTGCCCATGTTTTTGGCAGAAACATACTTATACTTTCTTGATAGAAACAGTCTGATTGGTAGTCCAACTGGGAATATCCCTGTTGGTGGTGTTTTTGTAAGATTGAGGTAGTCTTTAGCTTGCCTGTAGTCTTCAAACAAACAGACATTGCGCTTTCCCTAGATAGTCTAATGGGCTTCTTAGGTAACAGGCCCATGTCGAGGCCGCAACTTTTTTTTTTTTTTTACTTCTGGCTTTGCTAATAACATCAAGTCAGCTTGTGAATAATGCTGATTCTTTCTGATTCTGGTAACTCATCTGGAAAATGTAGAATTTGGAGAGCTGGCCCCCTATGGCCCTGTCTTGCTTTAAAAATCTATGACGCTAGGAATATGGTTTGCCATCACCAGTGCAGAGTCACCTAGTTGACCTTGGAAATTGCTTCATGCCAATTAAATTCTTCCTTTCCTTTAGTGGAAAGTGAGCAGAAAAGGATTTCATATTCTAAGTCATGAGAATGTGTTGCCTTGAAACTCCGGCCCTACTGCCTGATAAAAGCCAGTCTAAATCCATTTGTGTCAGCAGCAAGTGAATGCACACACACACACACACACACACACACACACACACACACACACACACTCCTCAAGTACTTGATGAAAGTTAATTCTTGAGTCTGATGTTGCTGGGTAAATCACCTACTCATTACAGAGAGACTGGGGAGCATGGAAAGGAGGTGGGGTTGAGCATGGATTTCACACTTATGTGATGCTTTTCAAAGCAGTCCTGCTGGGAAATCACTTTGATCAGCACAAAAAATGTTCATTTTGGGCTATTCTTACATTGCAAAGCCCCAGTGGTACTCTGCCGTCTGCAGGAAGGAGAGGTGCTGGCCTGGCAAAGCCTGTCTGAGCTGTCCTTCCTGTCATTGCCTCCCTACAACTCCCACTCCAGTGACCTTGCTCTAATTTTCCTGTTCAGAGAAGCTCCTAACGTCATGATATTTGCCCTGTCAGCTGGCTCTGGCTCACCCTGATAGCAGCAAATTTCTATAGGGTTTGGGTTGATTTTGCTAGGGTGCCGGGGATTCATTCCAAAGATGCACATACTTCCGTGTTTTTTCCTCCTGTGAGAAAGGAGTCATCAGGTCAGGCATATAGAACAATCAAGGCTGTGAGCTCATCCCTCACTAATCTCAGAATAATGCTCCCACTGACTGGCCTTATGTTCTAAGTGATCGTGAAAAAGAACGGTAGGACTTAAATGGGATTTCTTTGCTCTGTCACAATGATATGTTTTTGATTTTACCAATTGAACATTGCCAAACTCTCTATTTGTGCCCGAGGAATTCCTATACAGAGGTTGATAGAGGACATAGCAGGGTAAAAACAAACAGGACTTAACTTCAAGTCTCTCTTTCTCTCTCTAATTGAGATAGGGCCTCATGCAGCTCAGGTTGGCCTGAACTCTAAGTAGTAAGGATGACTTTAAATTTCTAATCTTTTGCTATATATATATATATTTAATTAAAAATATAATATATAATAAAAGATGTTTAATTAATTATATATTATACATATATAAAATACACACTACAATATATATTTAATTAAAAATACATTATCATTTCTCTATTTCAATTTTCTTTCTTCAAGGCTTCCAAAGTTCCCTCCCTCCGAGTACTTCCATATACTCCCTCCTCTCAAACTGATAACCTTTTTAATTTGGTTATTATTGTTATATAACTATATAAATATAGCTTTCTGAGTCTGTTCTTGTTGTTTGGGAGTATATGATTTTGGAATCATCACTTTGTTTTGGATTATTGATTAAGGGGCTCGTCCCTGGGAGAGGCTAGCTCCACCTCTCTGTGCAGCTGTTTGTTAGTTGCCTGTGGTTCTCTGTGTAGGGTTAGGACTCTGTGAGGTTCCTCCTCTGCAGAATTAGTATGTCTGTGGATATAGCCATTGTTCCAGGCTTGCTTATGAAGCAAACTAACAGACTTATATCTATGTAGATGGAGTGTGTGTCTATAAATATATGTATGTGTGGTATATGCTTATATGCATTATGTATAATTTTAGGTAAATATAAAATAATATGATTTATCAAACAACCTTAGTATTTTTTGTTCTGTCTCTTAGAATCTTTCTACGCTCTTTTGCAATGTTTTCTGAAGCATATGTTCAGGAACTGTGATGTTTAGGTATCCACTGGGGCTAGGCTCCTCCTTACGATCCATTGATCTCTGAATTGTATCCATTTGTGCCTTTCTGTGACACTCTCCATTTGTAGTAAAGAGAAGCTTCTTCAATATGGGGTGGTAGCTATACTTATCTCTGGATATAAGGATAAGATTTAGAATATAGTTAAGAATTATGCTGCCCTAGTAAAGTGGTGGTAGTAGATTCTCTTCTAAGATACATGATTATACTAGCCCTGGGCAGCTGCCTAGAGTTTTCAGCACTGGGCATAATTTGGTTCCTGTTCAGTGTACCTAAAGTCCAATTAGACTGCTGTTGCTTACCATCAACATGCGAGGGCCACTTAAGATACCTTTATGGGTATCTTGCCATGTTGATAATTGATATGGTTCATAGGTATTGTAGTTGTAGGACTGTTTAACTGCTCCAACCCCTGGCATCTTGAATAGTTATTTCCTGTGCCATTTCCTAAGTGTGGGGTGTCTTCAGCAATAGGGGCTCTTACCTTCATCCTCTGGGAAGTAGCTAAGGGGAACAGCAATAGTAGATACTGTTTTGGGAGTCATTTGGGCTACCCTGACCAACCATTTGAAAGGAGGTTTCTAGGTTTCTTATGCCTGGTATTGGAGTTTCTGTTAGTCTATGGTTCTTATGAGACTGAGACGCATAGTAAGCCCAAGTGGCCTAACTTTCACACACACACACACACACACACACACACACACACACACACACACACTTACTTAGATATAGTATGTGTCTGTAAATATATATGTGTGTGGTGTATGCTTATATTCATTATGTATAATTTTAGATAAATGTAAGATAATATGGTTTATCAAACAACTTCGGTACTATTTGTCCTTTTGTTTTTCTGTATTAACCTCAGTGTTCACCCCCCTCACTTTTCTGTTTCCCTTTTTCTATCCCATATGTCCTCTTAGCCCCCTCTCAGACACTACCCTATAACCCTATGACCCCTTTATACTTCCCTGGTTTCTGTGGTTACTCTACATTGTATATTTACATAAAAAATCTGGAGCTATGAACCATAGATGAGTGAGAATATTCAGTGTTTGTCTTTTAAATCTGGATTACTTTTTTAAAACTCAATATAATAGTTTCTAGTTCAATCCACTTATCTAAAAATTTCATGATTTCATTTTTCTTTATAGCTGAATAGTATTCCATTGAGTCACATTTTCATTACCCGTTCATCTGCTGAAGGACATTAGATTGTTTTCCATTTCCTGGTGATTGTGACTAGGATAGCAATGAACATCACTGATCATTT
This sequence comes from Psammomys obesus, assembly GCF_907164565.1. Classification (NCBI taxonomy): domain Eukaryota; kingdom Metazoa; phylum Chordata; class Mammalia; order Rodentia; family Muridae; genus Psammomys; species Psammomys obesus. Next base: position 15,595,607 of record NW_026593286.1, on the reverse strand, counting down.
ATTCATGGAGTAGGATGGCAAGTTCTCTGGGTCAGTAGTGGTATACCTGGGCAATACAGTAGATTCATTTTTAGTTTTCTGGGTATTTTCCATACTGACTTCAAGAGTGCCTACAACTGATTTACATTCCCACCAACAGTGAATGAGGGTTCCTCTTTCCCTACAACATCACCAGCATGTGCAAGTGACTATTGGTCTATGTTTTAATAGTCAGAAAGAAGACAAAGAGGCAAATGAGTATAAATAAAAGAAATGTTGTATTCTATCAGTGTGACCTAGGTAGTTTCACCAGAACTGAACCAGGACCATCAACAAAACCCAGGTCATTTGTGCTCACTACTTACATGTGGCTTGCTGGCTGGGGTTAGAGGAAGCTCCCAGTTGGTGCTAATTGGATTAGCTCCTTTCTGTCTGTCCTTGATCTACCCACTGCACACAAGCCAGTCATTTATAGGTTTAATCTTGATGTAAACAGAAGCAGGGCTTGGTGCTGTGGGCTGAGGAAGCTGAGATCACAGAAAAGAGATGGGCCCTGCCTTGATGGGGTGTGGAGGTTGTGTACTCCACCCATATGAGAAACGTGAAAACACTAAGACCCCCACAGAATAACCCAACCCAGCTGAGGAGGAATGAGTTACCACTCAAGGGAGTTGCTTAGGCTCTTGTATGTAGAAATTTCTGGAGCAATTTTTTTTCTTTTACTTGAGAGAAGCTTTAGGATAAGAAAGACTGCATTTAAGAGCCATGAGGGCATCTTTAGAGAGAACAAGTGGACTCCCTGCAAGGGCAGCGTTTTGGAAGATTATAGTAGAGAATGTAAACTTGCTTTCTGAAGGAGGGAACCCAACAGTACTTTGAAAGGCAGAAGAAGATGAGGAAACCCTGTACCATATACCTTTTTTCTTTCTTCTTTAACTAATTCTTGCTGAGGACAGAGGTCAGTTCTCACAAGGTGGAATTTGGTGTTAGATCCGAAGTCTTGGTGGTTGTGGATGCTCGTCCCGCCCTTTGATCTCCCTGGGAGGACTGTCACATATCCACAAACAGATTAGCCTGGGGTCCACTGCCGGTCTCCAGGGGCACATCTGCTTGCATTGACATGCTAGGGAACACTTCCCTAGTAGTCAGCCATCCAGTCCCCATACCTGAGCCCAGCCATCTGATCCTCTTCCCCAAATGGGTGTTTCACTTGTACTGAGAAGGGGAATGTGATTCTAGTCTTTTTGAGTAAACAGTTCTGCACAATGGAGCTGGGGCCAGATTAAACAACAAAAGCTTGGGATTATGTTGTTTGTTAGGCACCTGCCTCCCCCGGGGTGAGCTCACTGCTCATGATGACACCCTTGCAGTCTGATCTCTAGAATACAGGGTGGTGCAGCCTGTGGGTTCTGTTGCAACTGGGAATTCACCTCCTTTGCATGCTAGTCACAATCATAGGGAGCCCTTTCAAGATTAATTATTAATTAGTATTAAAATACGCATTAATAGAATGTGTAGATAAGCCAGTTGTTAAACTGCATTTCTGTGGATGTATGATTTTCATTCTTAATTAGACCTGATTGCTGGAGAAGCAAGGATCACATCAATGTATATTTGTGGCAAGGTAGATCCGATTTTCAACTTTAGAGTTAGTTTTAAAATTTGAACTATGAATGTGAAATACTTTTCTGTTTGATCCCTCTGGTGTAGGTTATTGTTATGCTAATTCAGGCATATGTCTTCCCAGACCTTATAAGTATATGAATCTTATGTTCTTTTGAACAAATTGGATAGTTAATCCTTTAATCAGTTGTTGAGAGATTTCTAAAAGCTCAGGCAGACAGGACCTCTAAGCTCGGCAGTCTGAAGGTCATCATTGTTATTCATTTAGTGTTTCTCCTTTGTTTTCCTCCCTTCCATTAAGAAGGGAGGTAAGCCTAATCCTCCAGCAAGGATAAACACTGTATGGGAAGCAAAAAGGCGGGAACTTGGGATGAGAAAGGTCATTAGAATGCACATGATAGATGACGCTAATTGGGAGAGCAGTTCCCCCACTCAGCCTCCTCCTGTCCTTGCCTGCTGTGTCCTATCTGATAGGTAGGCACTGATCCGTAGCAAGTTAGCTGGGTTGTGGGTTGACTCTTTCTAATTTTCAAAGTATTTTTGTGGAGTTTGCAAGTAAACTTTTGTCAGTATGTCCCTGAAAAATCTTAGTTGAGACTCCATCAGTTGCCCAGGAATAAATCTGGTAGAATTCGTACGCAATACTGTCCATCCGCATCTATTTCTGACTGCGGTAGGGGGGGGGGGAGGGGGAGTTGAGATTCATGTGAACTGTTAACACGGCTGCTGGAAGTCTACCCGTCATTCTTTGTGTGGGGAGACCCAGGCTTGGACTCCGCTCTCTTTGACTTGATGATAGTAGTTGAGGGGGACCTTTAGAGAACTGTTTGTACATCCTGAGAGCCATACAGGAACAGTACCAACCAGGTGTGGTTTCTAGTGTCTACCTGAACAAATAAAGACAATATGCAGAAATGCAGATGGGAATTGAAAGCCTAATGTGGCTTCATTTTTTTTTTTCTTCAAGAAATCATCTTTTATGGAGTAAATGTTATGAAATATAAATGTGGCAAGGGGTAGCATGGCAGGCCCATGCCACGGTATGCACCTAAGGAATTACTCTACACAACAAATCCAGACCCCAGTCTGAATCTGAAATGACTATATAAACCATAGAAAAATGATGCTTAACTCTCTCTTCATTTTAAAACTTGCTATCTAAAATTCATGTGAAATCTAGAGTATCTCACCTGGCCTGGTCTCACACTGGGCTTCATGTCAAGTAGATTGAGGTATTCATCAAGTTGTTTGTGAGACTTCTTCAGAAAATAAGATTTCTCAGGAAAAAAAGTCCCTGTACTGAGTAAGTGAGCGGATTTCTTCAGAAATATGCAACTAAAGTGATGGTGATTATTATGGCTTTAACTTGGGAGGGCCCCTGCTTTCCTGTTGTGCTATGGCATTGCTTACTAGCTGCAGACTCCCACAAGTTGAACAAAGTTGTACTACTATAAGGATAAGCCAGAGTGGGAATCCTATGCAGCTTAGCTGGCCAGAGGTTATGGCATCAGAGCTGTCAAATAATATGAGTCAGGCCAATGGGAGGAGATTTTAGGGGTGACTGAAAAGAAGACTTTCTTCTGTTCATTCTGATAGGTGGTTGCCAGCCTGAAGTCACAGTAATAAACTCACTAAGAGCACTTGTCTAAGAATAACGCCAAAGCAGGATATACAGGGAATATACGAGGAATAGAGATAGTTACACCTCTGAGGGCATAATTCAGCCTCTGGGTACAGCCATTTCTGATACCAACTGCACCTACAATGTTTAATTACATGAACAAGTATTATGGGAGAGTTAGTTGTCACTCTTGAAAACTCTTTGTCCCCAAATTGAAAACAGAAGAGGTCTATGTCACTGTTCTGTTTTTGCCAGAGCCCATGTAAAGAAAGGGGTTTCTTTAATCATTCTCTTACACACTGTTGGACCATCATAATAGGTGGTAGTTGTCTTTCTTCTCTTCCTACTCCCCCCTTTTCTTCCAGTGTAAAGCGTATCTGTTTTTTATCTTATAGGAGACTGAAGAGTAAGGACAAAACTTTTGAGTGTTCATGTGCATGTACATGTGTGTGTATGCATGTGGATGTGTGTGTCTGTGTGTACACTCGTGTGTGTGTGTTTGTGTGCAAGGTATAGGCTCAAATTGATCTCAGAAGCATAAAACAAGTTTCAAGATTTAAGCAAGAAATTCTTTTAATTCCCTTTTCTGTACTGGGGATCAAATCCAGGGCTTTGTGCATGCTGGGTAAGTGTTTTCCCACTGTGCTATGTCCTAAGCCCTTATGGGAGAAATCCTTTGGAAAGCCTTATACATCAAGTGAGGGTTACCCATTATTCTGCGATGTAGCAGGGCCTTGCCTTTCAAAAGTTAGCAAGCTGACAAATCATCTGAGAGTCTTGTCGAAATGTAGATTCTATTTCAGAGGTCTAGAGTGGGGTCAGACAGTCTCATTTCTTATTAGCCCCTTGACAATTTGAGTAGCAAATAAGAAAAAGGGGTGTGTGCCGTTAGATCTATCCACGATGTCAGCTCACAGCACGTAGAAACAGTCTACTAAATCCCTGACTCATTAGATGATGAAGATGTATTTTTTTCTTGAGCAAATCTCAAACTGTATCTTTATTCCAAAAGAGATTAATTTACTAAGCAAGAACTTAGGGCACATAGTGCTGTGCCTTTCTTGGTCAATCAATCAAGGAGTACTTATGAGCTTAGTTCTTGACTAAATGCTATGACATGTAAAAGGAATGGGGGACCAGTGCTGGAGAACCAACTTAAATCTTGGAGCAAGATGAGAGCCAGTTGTTTAGGAGAGCTACCAGCATGCTTCTTCCTGACCCCCCCACCCCCTTAACTGTTTTGACAAGAGAATTTGTTTTGGAATTTGACAAGTGAAGCCATACCTTTGTGTGATGCTTAACTTTCTTCTGTCTTACCCAGACTGATTCACCAGTCAGGGAATAGAGCTGAGCCAGGTGATAACTCTTGAGTAGGACAGCTGGATCCCTTCAGAGCCAAGTTTTCGTTGCTGGATTTCCTCTCCCTCTTCTCTCTCCTCTCTTCCCCTCCCCTCCCCTCTCTTTTTCTTTTATGTCTCTCTCTCCCTCTCTTTTTTCTCCCTCTCTCCCTCTACCCTTTCCCTTTCTTTTTTTGAGACAAGATTTCTCTGTGTAGTCCTGGCTGCCCTAAAACTAGCTCTGTAGACCATGCTAGTCTCAAACTTAAGAGACTTAAGCGATCCCCTTCTCTGCCTCCAGAGTGCTGGGATTAAATGTTTGCACCACCACCACCTGGCCTTGCTGAATTTCTTCATGAGGGTGTTAAAAGAATATGAAATCTATTGTCCTAATTGGGGTGACTATTGCTGTGATGAAACACCAAGAGCAAGTTGGAAAGAAATAATTTATTTGGCTTACAGGTACATGCAATTGTCCATTTTTGGAGGAAGTCAGGACAGGAACTCAGGCAGAGCAGGAACCTTGGGGCAGGAGCTGATGCAGAGGCCATGGAGGAGCGCTGCTTACTGGCTTGCTCATCATGACTTGCTCAGTCAAATTTTTTTTTTTATGGAACCTGGGATCACCAGCCCAGGGATGGCTCCATGAACAATAGGCTGGGCCCTTCCCAATTAATAACTAATTAAGGAGGTGCTCTACAGGCTTGCCTAGAGAAGATTTTCTCAGCTGGGGTCCTCACCTCTCAAATAACTCAGTGGTTCTCAACTTAAGAACCAAAGGGGTTCTTGACCTCTTTGGCAAACCTCTTATTTCCAAAAATATTTACATGATGATTCGTAACAGTAGTAAAACTACAGTTATGAAGTAACAACAAAAGTAATTTTATGTTTGGGGGTCACCACAACATGAAGAATTTTATTAAAGGGTCACAGCATGACGAGAGTTGAGAACCACTGCTCTAGCCTGTATCAAGGAAACATAAAATCAACCAGCACATCTGCTTATTTCTAAATTTTGTATTTGGGCCACAGGACTGGGCTTTGACTCTTTAGACTAATCATATTACTTTGTAAAGAGAGAGATCACAACCATAGTGATGTTTGACTTGCCCCAAAGACACTGGGAATGAATTATAAGGCTCAGTCTTTCTGGAGGAGGGGGGGCTCTTTCGACTGCGTGGGAGAGGTAGAGGCAGTGAGACAGAGTGGCTGAGACCCGAGGCTCTCTTCCACAGTGAGCTTGCACTTGCCTCCTTCCACATCATTTGCTACTGAGTTGGAGCTCTTTAAATTTTCTTTATGCCTAGTTTCCTCATTGCTACAAGAGGAATGGTGGTGTTATCTATCACAGTGCCCTGTTGTGGTGGTTTAAATGAGTGTGCAACAGGAAAACCTGTTAGACCGTTGTTCCACAGTAAGCACACAGGAAACAGGGATGGCCTAGTCTGCCTGTACTGCTATGACAGAATACTAGAGTTCGTTGCCTATAAAGAACAGAAGGCCATTGGTCAAGGTACTATAAGAGTCTCCATCTGGTAACAGTTCATTTCCAGCTATACAGATGCTGTCATTCCACCCCCTCCCCCCATCCTCTTCTGGTAGAAGTGGCAGGTTGTTTTCTGAGTGTCTTTCTTAAGGGAGTTAATCCTATTCATGAGGTCTCCATCCCCCACCCCCCCCCCCCCCCCCCACCCCCCCCCCCCGCACCTTAGGTTCTTTTTTTTTAAGCAGGCATTTTTAATATAATTTTTATTTTTTAATATTTATTCTCTTCGTATCCTAGCTCTAGCCCCACCCTCATCCCTTCCAAATCCTGCCCTTCCTCCCTCCCTCATCTCTTCCCATGCCCCTTCCCCAGCCCACTTATAGGGGAGGTCCTCCTCCCCTTCCATTTGACCCTAGCCTATCAGGTCTCATCAAGACTGTCTTTCATAGTCTTCCTCTTGTTATTCCCAGTACATGAAACCCACAAAGACCACCAAGAATTGACTTAGCTGCAATTGAATTGACTTTGCTCATGTATTTGCTGCAAATACATGAGGGTTTATTGTATATGTGCTTGAGCCACGGGCCCCAAAAACTTCCTGTGGAAGCAGGAAAGGAATGCAGCCCCACGGTCTAGGGGAACAAGGTTTTTAAAGAGAAAAAAATGCAAGCAGGGAGTTACATGCCTTGGTGTTATATGATTGGGTATTGGGTAAGGGAACTGACTTTTGAAATGATTGGTTTACTTTAGGCACCAAGACCACATAAGCAGTTCTGGCCTGGCCATCTGGGCTGGTTTCCTAGCAACTGTATCTCTAGTTGGCAGGAAAATAATGTGGTAAAGTTAGTTCCTTTCCCCAGGTGTCTGGGCATGTCTACACCTGGCTAGCCTTCATTCAGGCTTGTGCTTTAAACTTTAAACCAATATCCAAAATTCTCTGGTCTCTCACTCTGTGGGCTGGTAAGGCTGCTCCCCCATCAGGGGGAGGTGATCAAAGAGCTAGCCACTGAATTCATGTCAGAGACAGCCCCTGTTCTCCTTACTAGGGAGCCCATTGGGAGACTGAGCTGCCTTGGGCTATATCTGTGTCAGCAGTCTAGGTTCTCTCCATGAATGGTCCTTAGTTAGAGTATCAGTCTTGGAAAAGACTCTTAGGCCCAGATATTTTGGTTCTGTTGTTCTCCTTGTGGAGCTCCAGACCCTTCCAGGTCTTTCTATCTCCCCCTTCTTTTTATGAGGGTACCACTCTTATGACAGTGGTCCTACTTTTAAATCCCATCAAACTGAATTTAGAAGTCCCCCCCCCAATTTACAATCCAGAAATATCTATTGTCCTTATTATCATAGAACTTTTCATGATGCGGTTGCAAGGCTGCTGATAAGAAATCCTCTACTGTCTTCCAGCTTTAAGCCTGAACCTCCTTTACCTACCTGCCATCACCCCACGCTCTATCACACAAGTTAATCATGACCCTTCCCCTAAACACAATTTTCCCTAGCCCTTCAAAGCAAAACAGATTATATTTGACAGTGTGGCTTAAAACGTCAATATCCCTGAAAGAGTAATCACGGCAATTTACTCCCACATTACAGCATAAATGTCAACATCATATTCTTCACCAGAACAGGTTGTGAGGAAGAAAGGTCAGAAGGCTTTTGGGATTTTGACTGGTAAGAGGAAGTTTCTTAAGTACTGCTTAAATTCTAGACATCTTGCTAACTGTTTTGGCATTGAATTATTGATAACCCTGCAAGGTAGATGTGATTATGTTTTACATGTTCATAGTAAAGAAAGCCAGGGCTTATAGAGTTTTAGAGACTGAACAAGTGTCTCTGGACTAGGTGCTACTAGTAAGTAGTAAGTTAAAATCTACTAGCAGAGGTTTTAACTTAGAAACTCACAAAGATTCACTCATAAATACCTTACAGCATAGCTCAACTGAAATATATTTTAGATAATGGTTAACAAAATTATCAAGAGATGAAGAAGATTCCCAGAGTCTCCAAGTCCTGACTAGCTTTGTTTCTTGAAAGCTAAGTCTCATTACCTCTCAGTTCTTTCTCAGTAGAGCCTCAGATTCTTATCCACACATGTATTTCTCTGTTCTCCAGGGAATTCTTGGCTCACAGTCCAGGAGTCCAGGGCTGAGCCCTGATAAGCACATGGAGTGTCATGATTTGGTCAAGTGGCCTGTGACACAAAACCGGTCTCTCCTGAGTAGGCTCTTGATAGGAACCATCCCATGGTGCAGAACCCTACAAGGAGTTGTTCTCTTTTGGAACCTTCAGGAACTGAAGTTGCACACAGGCTCACAAACCAGAACTCCCCTGTGGCATGGGAATGCTGACAGTCACCTCATCCCAACTGTGCTTCACTGTAAAGATGAAGTCTGGACATACACCCACCGAGATCTCAGCATGTATAAAGGCAAGCAAGTCTCTCTCTCTCTCTCTCTCTCTCTCTCTCTCTCTCTCCCTGCCTCCCTTCCTTCCTTCCTCTCTCTCTATTTCTGTCTCCTCTGTCTCTCTCTTTCATTCTTTTTTCTTGAGACAGGATCTCATGTAGTCCAGGCTAAACCCAAACAGCCTTTGAAGCTTAGGATGACCTTGAACTTTAAACCCTCCTACCTCTACCTCTTGAGTGAAGTATTACATTGTATACCACTTTATCAAGTTTATGCCATTACTGGGGATCAAACCCAGGGCTTTGTTTCTGCTAGGCAAGTGTTTTGCCATCTGTGCCTCACCCGCAGCCTGGAAAGCGGTGCTTTAAGAAACACTGTCTGGAAAACTCGATCACAATACAAACATTAAATATTTATTTAAGCTTCCTCTTCCTCTTCTACCATTCCAGATGCCACTCAGTCAAGGGATCAGATTTTTGCACATATAAAAAAGTAGTATAGGAATATAGTGTGTATCAGATAAATCATGGTGGGTAAACAGTTAAACCCTGCTATTTAACTCTTGTGAAATTTTTTTCCTTAGCACTTTGAAAGCATTTCAGATTAGAAATAGTGATTTATGGCATTTAACAATTTTGTCCAAGTTCATACAACTAGTAAATGACTTTGGAATCAGATAAAAGTTCCTATTCACTCTTAACCCCGACAGTAGTTGCAATGGTTTGCAGATGGTTTCATGGTGTCAGCCAAGGGTTCATGATCGCGAATTTTGGTCCTTAATGGGTGATACTGAGAAATGGTGAGACTCTTAAGAATTGGGGCCCAGTAGAAGATCCTCAGATCATAGAGGGAACTTCCTGCAGAGAACAAGTTGGCTATCCTAGGACTATGAAATCTGCTGAGTGTGGGTTGTGATAAGCTTAAGCTTGATCCAAAATTGCTTTCTGACTTTGTGTTTTGTGGTGTGACCTCTTCCATACAGGCTTCCATCATTTGGCTACATGCCACCATGAGCTCCTCACCAGAGCCAAGCTGATGCTGACTTTGGACTCTTTAACTCCCAGAATGGAGAGTCAAAGAACCCTCTCTTCACAAAGTTAGCCTGCCTCAGACATTTCACTTAAGTGTTGGAAAACAGGCCAATAACAAAGTATTATTTGTGCAACTTGTACATGCTGCTTGACATTGCTGAGTCTTTGGTTTGTCTATAAAACGAGTTGATTAAATAGAACTGTAAAGATCATGATCTGAGCATGGTGTCTTTCATATTATATATGCCCAACTTGTGGTGCCTACACTGTGACCCTGCTTTAATGTTTTACCACTGTTAACTGTTCTCATGACCACTCTCCTGTCCACTGGTAGCAGTGAGCAGTAAGCTGTCCATGTTTAGTCAATGCTTAGCACAACGCTTGATAATTGAGGAGTTTAATCAGTTGAGATATTTAATGAGATACCGATCAAGTGAGTGAACAATGATAATATCATGAGACTGTGGAGTTCATTAGTCAATGAACTTCAAAATTGAAATACTGGGGAGCTTTGGCTGATTGTTTCAACAATGACTGCTCTGAACAGACAGGGAGGAGCTACCTTAAAGAGGATCCTTGGGTAGGAATGTTAAAATGATTCTATGTGTAGCTAGATGATTCTTCATTGATTCTTTGTTTGTACATGTGTATGTGTAGGTTTGTGTGTGGACAATCGAGGGCGACAACATGAGTGTTGTTCCTCTGAAGTGCTCCACATTGTTATTTGAGGCAGGGATTCTCACTGGCCAGTGAGATTTGATTAAGCAAAGCTGCTTGGCCAGTGAGTCCAGGAAGTCTACCTATCTCTGCCTCTCCAGTACTGGTTATCATAATGCAATCATAAAAAGGCTTGCCTTTCTTTCTTTCTTTCTTTCTTTCTTTCTTTCTTTCTTTCTTTCTTTCTTTC
>NW_026593286.1:15569864-15585208 GCF_907164565.1 Psammomys obesus | reverse complement strand
TCCTTCCTTCCTTCCTTCCTTCCTTCCTTCCTTCCTTCCTTCCTTCCTTCCTTCCTATCTTTCTTTCTTCATTGTTGTTTTATTCATTTATTTTTTTAAAATAGTTTTTGAAATACTGATAGATTTTACAGAGCTCAGGGCTTCATATGTGATAAGCAAGTACTCCATCAGTTTACCTAATATCCTTGCATAATATTGAGCTCTTATATCCTTTCTTTCTTTTTGTTATTTATTTATCTATCGATCTATCTATCTATCTATCTATCTATCTATCTATCTATCTATCCACTTTACAGCCTGATTGTAGCTTCTTCCCCCCTCTACTCCCATACCCCTTCCTACTCCCCCTTTTCCTTCTCAGAGAAGAGGAGGCCCCCAAGGGGTACCAACCCACCCTGCCAATTCAACTTGCAGCAGGACAGGACTAAGTGCATCCTCTCCCACTGAGGCCAGATAAGGCAGCCCGGCTAGGGCTAGGGCTTAACATGGATTGTAGAAAGCAAACTTAGGTCCTCATTCTTGTATGGCGAGCAATTTGCTGACTGTCTTTCCATCCCTGTGGGTAACCTGTGCATGCATGTGGAGGCCAGAGGGCAACATTGGGTGCCCTCACTGAACCCGGAGATCACTGGTTCATCTAGACCAGCTGTCCCGTGAACGCCATGGATCTGTCTGTCCTTGCCTTTCCAGTGCAGGGATTACAGGTGTGTGCTGCTGTTACTCTCTTTTTATGTGGGTTGTGAAAATCCAAACTCTGGGCCTCATGCTTGGGCGGTAAACACTTTACAGATGGAGCCATTCCCCCAGCACTACATGGGGACTTTTTGATTTTCAGGGAATCAGGAAGTTTCTTGGACCTTCCTAACTCTTTCCCAAGCTGTCTGAGTTTCTGACATCAGAAAATGACTCCTTTGGTTTAATTAGTGTTGAGGGTAGTTTAATTGCAATTTCAAAACCAACACAAAACTAACAAAGAGAGAGAAAAAAAAAAAAACAAAAACAAGCAACCCCTCAGATGTGCATTTCTTGCTTGTTTAAAACACGGAGAGAGAACCTATGAGGTAGGGTGCCTGTGATTTGGGTCAAGGGAGATTTGCCAGATCATCTTCCAGAATGCATAAGGGGAAAGAAACATTCAGAAGAGCTTAATGGAAAGTTTTTATGGGCTAGATTTTAACAGTAGTGTTCATCACTTCTGTCTGTATTCCATAGCCAGAATTCAGCCATACCAGACCACAAGGAATTCCGGGAAATATAGTACCTAGCCAGGATATACTTTATTTATTTGATACGGTGTCTTGGAGCTTTCCATGACCTAGATTAGCTTCAAGCTCATAGCACTATTCCTGTCTCAGTCCCCAAAGTGCTGGGATTACAGACTTTTCACCACCACACCCAAGCTTGCAGACTCCCATTTTCCTCATGACAACTGTGCAATAAATGAAGAGGAACTGAACTATATTGTGACTCATGAGCTCTCTTTGCTGTGCTTTGAAAGGAGACAGTGCCTTGAAAGAAAAGGGAGGTTTAGTATAAACTATGATGTTCTTGACAGAGGAAGGAGATCCTTAATCAGAACATGTGTTTCAATGGTATGTGGGGTGGTGGTGGGGGGTGTTAGTCTATCTATGCCTTTGAGGACAACTTGCAGGAGTTACTTGTCTTATTCCATCATTTGGTTTCTGGGTATTGAGCTCAAGTCTCTGGGCTTGGTGAGAAGCATCTTTATCCACTGATTCATTTTCCTGGCATCATCATGGAGTTTTCATACATACTTGGCTCTTATTGATCCTCCTACCTACTTCTGCTCATCTCCTCCCTATCCCCAGCAGCTCCCACTTAACTTTGTGTCCCATCTAATCTATCATACTCGTGTCCCCTTCATAGCCCCTTCTCTGTTCTCTTACCAGTTTCCTGAACTATACCCTCATACCCTATCCACATACATATATGAAATTCTAAACCTAGGATCTACCTATGAGAGAGAAATTCAAGTTTCATCTTAGAAAAGATTGAAGTAAAAGGTTAAGAGCCTCCAGAGCTGAGTGGGACAGTGTGTGGGAATGGTCCTTGATAGACTTGTCTCTTATGGACTCTTGATTGTAAGAAGTGAGGCTTTTGGAAAGAGGACAGAGGAAATGGAAAAACAGAGATAAAAAGTCACTACAGTGTCACTTTGCTAAGCATAGGAGATGGCTGTCCTCCAGCGGAGCAAAATGACCCTTATAGGCAGCTCTGCTACAAAGCATTGCCAAGCCATTTGAGGGCTGTGCTTAGGTGGCAAGGGCTATGGAGAGCATAAGGACATGTTTCCCCCTTACTGCTCTTACTCCTCCAAGAAGAAGAAAGGAAGGCTCATTATGTCTCTAGGTGGATTTTATAGTTCTGGATTTGAGCCTAAAAGTTGCATGTGGTTTTCAAATAGTCATTTTATCACACCCCATGATTACTTCCATTATGTGTGGCTAACATTGAGTCTTTTCAGATTTAGTAGGGATATAAAAGGTTTAAATCAGCCCAATATCAGATGTGTCTGGGATTCCATTTCTTGCCTGCACAGTGTAAATAAGCACTGATGAAAAATATTTTAGCTCCAAATTCTACCACCCCAAATCCTACAAATATGCACATTAAAGCCCCATAATTCCCCCAAAGCCCTTTTACTTGTAAATATCACTATCTTGTTTTCCATCTCAGATTTCTTCTCCTGCAATTACACAATATTTGGTTTCCCCCTTTTAGGCAATTTAAATTAAAACTTATTTCATTTCATAATTACAAACATTCATTCTGAGTAAAGACTAATCTAACGGGAATTCGGTTCCAGTGATCTTGTGATAGTGTAGCCATCCATCTCCTGGCTAATGTCTTAGCTCTAGCCCAGCAAAACATTCGCATTTGGAAAGTTTTATCCTTTTCCTTAAAATAATAATACTTTATTAAGAGCACTGAGTGATTTGATTTTTTTTAATAATGACTTAAATCAAAGACTTCAAGATATAAAGAATTTAAAGGGTGAGCCATTCCGCCCTCTTAGTTTGGGGGGTTATTTTATAACTCCCATGAGTTCTAGAGTGGAATGTTGCTTGGAAAATGTTCATTATTAAGTTAGTTTTCAACTGTTTCCTGGAAAAGGAGAAAGAAAATATTCTTTGTCTGGGTATCTTAATAGGTGATAATTTTGAAATATTAGATAAAGTATGTGTTATTGCTGCTCTTGAGTATGGGTAGAGTGAACATGAACACAACTGACTAATCATTCAAGGATAGAAAGTTAACACCCAGAGACACACAGCATTTGTTAACTAAAAAAAAAAAAAAAATGCCAAAAGGAGTGTTTGTAGGTTAAGCACACCACAGCATAAAAAACACTCACAAACAAAAATGTTTTAAAACAGTGGCTTATTCTGATGGCTCCAAAATCTGGGGCTAGTGACCATGGCTGGGTGGTTTCTGCTTGCAAAGGTCTCTCATGTGACAATAGTTACCTTAGCAGCTAAAGCCGGAGACAGCTTAAAGATTTCCTGTTCATACTTCCCCACTGAAGAGTGAGCTACCTAAGGGCTGATGGCCATTATCTTCAGTGCTAAGCTGGCTTTGTCTTCTGCATGGCACAGGGGTTTCCTGGGATGAGAAAGCCATGGCAGCGGCCACTCTGCTCTCACGGTGGCTTGATTTCCCTCAGGGAGAGAACTCCAAGAGAACCATTCCACCCTTGCAGGGGCTTCTAACCTGGCTTTGAAAGACCTCAAAGTTCAAAGCAGAAGCTTTACTGTACTGGTTGTAAGTGCATCAAGGAGACAGATACCTATAGTCCTGAATAGAGAATGTGCAGTTCATTAGAGGACCAGCTACAGGTCAAGTGTCTACTTAGTTCCTTGGATGGCAAAATGCCAGGAGAGTTTGTGTTACAAAGGAAGAGAGAAGAGAAGTGTTCTTGGTTGGGAGCAGCTCACACTGTTAGAGTGACTGCTGTGCTTGAGTGGGATCCTCCACCACCCTCCGGCTGGAGCAGAAGGGGATGGGTATTAAGTGCTCACTGTGCCAAGTTTGGGGCTACTCACTTTTAGCATTTGCTGTCTTTGTTGGAAAGACATTAACTGTCGTGGCCAACTCTTTGATGATGTCATCACTCATGAGGATAAATGACTTAGCTTCCTTCACTCTCTTCTTAGTCTTTCACATATAACATAATTGAGGGTCTTTGTTCATGGGGAAAAATGCTCATGCCTCATTGTGCTTTTACAGTGCCCTATGTATTAGTCTTATGAATTTATTAATCAGTGCATATTTTCAAAAGTAGAGAAGCTTAGCTTTCTAATTCTTTATATACTGTTTATATTACAAATATATTTAAAAGCTGGATTTAACAATATGGATTTAACAAATTATATTTTCCAAAACATGTAAATAAGAGTTGCTGGTAAAAGCTAAGATTCCTAAATATTTAATTAAAACTGCGAGCTTAAGATATCACATTCTTGTAAATGTTTAACACACTCTACAAAGCAGAGAACGAGCCTATGTCAGTGCACATAAAGTGCTCAAGACTCTGACGCCAAAGTCTGGTACATAAGTGGTAATGTCTCCTTTATTTATTCCCTATCTCCATTCTCATTCTGTCTGCTTTGTACCTGGGAGATTAATTGTTGCGCTTATCCATCTAGAGTGACCTTCCCAACTCACTGAGGTTGTGGGTGTGGCTGAGCATCCTTTGTCTTTCCTGCTCAATTCAGAGCTCCTCATTTCTGTTGTCATGGTCTCTGGATGTGTGTTCCCACTATTTATGTGTCAGAAGTGAGTGGACAATGGGATAGCATTACTACCCTCATGTACAATTATTATATATTGATGAAAAATAACTCAAAATGAATGGAGGTGAGGTCTTTATTGCATGGTTATGTCATGATGGGAGAATCTCCATGGATGAGGTTAGGCCTGTTAAATGGGTCTGAAGGGGTGGGCTTGTTCTCTTCACAGCCACATGGCAATACCTATGAGGAGTGGTATTTCACCAGACATTGGCTTATCTTGGATTTCTCATCCTTCAGAATAGTGAGGAATAAGTTCCTGTTGGTTATAAATTACCTACCATGTGTCATTCTGCTACAGGTGGACCAAAGCACCTATCTCTACTTTACTTTTCTTCATAGTATTTTCAGCTGATGGTACTCACATTTTTACTTATTTATTTCATGTTTCTACATCTATGTGAAAATAAAACCTCTTCAGACAGATGTGTTTTGCTTACTGCTATATTCTCTGTTTCTAGAGGAGAAACTGGTACACAGGAGTTCTTTACCACAAATTGTAGAATGAACGGTTGCTGAATTACTGACTGGGACATTCATCAGCACATTAGACTCAGGTATCTTTTTGGGGGTGGGGCTGGGTGGTAGAAATTGTGAGTTAGTTACCCTTTCGTGCAGGCTGGGATCTATGCCAGGAATTGTCCAGGACCTGGAGTATTGTTTGAATAATTGGTTTTGATGAAGGCAATGGTTTTTATTCTTCTTGACCAAGCATTCCTTCTGAATCATCCTGATTTATATCCTGTCTTTATGGGACCTGGCACAAATCCATGTTAAAGCTGCTTGCTATGAACTGGGGTGTCCGATTTGCCAGTCACAACTAAGGCTTTGAATCAGTTTGTTACCCTGAAATAGCAAGTTTCTTCCTCATTGGCCGCCAGTATGTACACAGTAATATAAGACTTACACCACAGGGCCGAACAGATTAGACAGTTAGAACACAGAAGGTGAGCAGATCAGTGGCCTACACACATTGGACTGAATATATTCTCACAAACAGTGCTGCTGCTCTCACTAGAGATATTTTGTTTTCTATGCCAGTGTGCAGGAACAATTCTTTCTATTTCTAGGTGACAGGGCATATTACCAGGCACTCTGAAAGAGTTCCTCAACAGTTTGTCCACCGTATTTTGTGTTCTAGAACAGTGTTTGCTTCTCCTCCAAGGTGGGAAACAGATACAAGGCAATGAAAACATAAATGGCTGCCAGAGAGGATCAGATTTATCAAAAACTCAAAGTCCCCTGTGCATGTATCCTTTGGTCTATAGATTATTTGAGCTAAGTTCATGGGGGATTAGCACGTACTGATTACAGTTCATATGTCCTGACTTTTGCTTTCTTATTTGCTCAGATAAGTAATGTGAACTTGTTTTTAAAAGCTGTAGCTGAGAAAAGTGAAGACGTTATCTAAAAAGTATGTTAGGTAGCAAGCGTCAGAACCAGGAACTCCTGCTTGGGCTGTCTCCAAACCAAGGGGCCTGTTTCAAGGCATCTTGTTTCAAGGAACAGGCTGCAAGTCTGTTAAAGATGACAATTATTAATATATTCTTCAAAGATTTTCATGGATTTATCAGGACACTTATCCTTTCAGTCTCAATTAAATAACTGTATTCTTTATTCTCTCCTTAATTCTTATTGAGTAAATTTTCCAAACAAAAACTTATACATAATCTGGCCAGACACGTGGTGGCAAATACAATGGATGCAAATGGCATTCATTTGTTGAATAAGGTGTAAAAAATATTGTATGTATATGGTTCATTTGCTCATATATATTTATATTAATACTCCAAGAAGACAGGGTAACAGAGGTCGAAACAGAAGTATACACCGGGTATTGTAAAGTTCTTTTACTGATGGTTGCAATTCATCCTTCAAAGTCCTTACAGCTTTCAAAGTTTTGGTTTTCTTGAAACAATACTGTAGACTGGCGCGTCTTCGTAAGTGTTAATTTGTTAGTGTTATTTTTCATCTGTTTGTTTGGTTATTAGCTCTATGGTATGTGTTCTGTGAACTCTTGGTCATGTTTTTGGCACATTTTTATATTAATGTTTTCTTGTTTATTTGCAGGAATTTTTTTTAACACAATAGGAATATTGACCTTAACCATTACATGTGTTACAAATGTTTTTAACCTATTCTGTCATCATCTTTCAACTTCTGTGACAAAATCTATTTTCCTAGAAAAATTACTTTGTGACTATCATATCAAGAGAGGATATAATTTGTTGTGAATATTAATCCAATCTTCTGGAAAATAATATCCAATTTAGTAAATGAGAGGCCAACCCTAGAAGGCATAGTAATATAATTTTTCATTAAGCAAAAGCATAAGACTGTATTACAGACAACAAAGCAGTTTTAATAGAAATTCCACCCAAATTAGATTAAAATGAAAGGATTAGAGTAAAATATCAGAATACACACATATTTGAGATTTGATACAGAAAGGAGAAACTAGAATACACAGAAAAATTGTCCTTTGTGCTTAAGAAAATCACATTCCAGGAAAGGCCCCTTTCCTGCTGTCAAACCAACACACAGAACAATCTTTTTAAAAATAATGACTGCAGCCACTCCTGATGTGATCTGATAGACTAAGATCAGAAGGAAGGAGAGAAGGACCTCCCCTTTCAGTGTACTTGGGGAGGGGCATACGTGAAGAAGGGGGAGGGAGGGTGGGACCAGGAGGGGAGAAGGGAGGGGCTTATAAGGGGACACAAAGTGAATAAAATGTAATTAAGAAAATTAAAAAATGCTTATTTCTCACAATATACCTATAGATAATATTCTTCGATCAAAGCCCTCCCCACTATATTTTCTTATCTATCTTTTCTTTCCCACTGAATTCATTCTTTTTCTAAAATCTCCCTCCTATGTCCGTGTCTTTTTGTATTATTTGTGATCTGTTGCCTTCAGTTTGGGTTGCCTGTGTGTGAGCGTGGCTTGGTGGCTATGGCTCCACTTCCTCTGCAACAATTAACTGCCTATAGCTCCTTGGGGAGGAGTGGGTCCTTTTGAGCTCCACCCCCATTCATGTTGCAATATGGATGGGACCAGTCTTGTGCAGGTAACCACTGTTGCTTGGAATGCTGGGGGATGGAAAGACTGCGCTAGGACAATGTCTTATTCATCAGTGTACAGATCTCCCTAACCCTTGCCTTTCATTCATCCCCGTTGGCTCAGAAATGGTAAGTACTAAATAATTTAATTGACATTACAACTGTAGAACAGTTTTAGGAGTTTTTTTTAAAAAAATCTATTTAGACATGAATAGAGTATTTGAATCCCCAGCCTCAATTTCTTTTTCTTTAAAATGGGAGTAAAATGCCTACACTGTCATTGTCAGGATTAACTTGAGCTAAGACGCATGAAAAGTCCACCCATTGCTATAAATCATAAGTTGTTTGCTATGACAGTCCATTCATAATGTGATTTTCAAATAATGAATCCATTAATCAACTCACTTACCTTCTTCTGAGGAAATGAGGCATGGGGAGGAGAGAAGGCACAAGTTCTGTTTTACCACGCCTTACAATCTCATGATTATAATTAGAATTTGTGTAACACTGTAGGATTTGCACAGCATTCTTACCTTCTGTATTATCTGTCTATCCATTCATTCAACCATGGAACTACCCCAGTGATAAATCAGACATAACCCTTGACTTCATAGTGAGAGACAAGCAAGGCACTGGCTAAAATATTTATAAGATTTAGTTCTTATTAGATGGAAAGGTAGCCTGGGATAGGATGGAGGAAGATTAGAGTGTAGATATCGGGAGACTGGTTGGAGAATGTCTCCTGGAGGCAGCTGAGATCCCAAAGGCCAGTAGGAGTTGGCTACATGTAGAATTGGGAAGAGTAACTCCCAGGGAGCAATCTGCAAACCAAAAATCCCATTACTGCAGAAAGCTCTGGACAGGTGTCTATAAGAGGCAGGAAGTACGCTAGACTCAGGGTAAGGAGACAGTGGTGTGCTGATGGCATTTTCACGGAGGGGCTGACAGTTCTGTGCTGAGTATCACAGATTTCATTCCAAGTACAATGCAAAGCCCATGAGGCCTTTATCCTGGAAACTGGTAAATGATGACAAGAGATCACTTTACTGCTCATAAAATGGGAAGGAGGAAGAGTGGAAGTGAGGAAACTCAAGCAGCTGTTGGGTTGGCCAAGATTGAGGGATTTAATTATGACCAATGGCCTTGTTTAGCAGAAGAGCAGACACATCCACTCTTCCCCCACTGAATTCATTTCATCCCTGGGCTCCTGAGCTTTGCAAGAGGAGTTGTGATTCTGTCGGGTTCCAGGATGGCTGTGCCCTGATGCTATGACAGTTGAACAGAAGTGAGCCTGGGAAGTAAGTGACCCTAGTGTAGGTTGCTTTCAGCTGTCACGGATTTATCCATGTCAAGCATCTAGAAGTCTGAAGTCAGCGTTGGTCTTCTAGGACTACCATTATCAAGTATGGTGAACCTGGGGCTTTTAAAGAATGATTTATTTTTCCTACCATTCTGGAGGCTGGAAGTCCGAGGTGTTAGTATGGTTGTTTATTCCTGAGGGCTTCTTCTTCTTCCCATGGTCTTTGCCCTATATGTATGTGTGTGTCTTTGTCCAAACAGCCTCCTTCAATTAGGACTTCAGTTATATTGGATCAGGGCTCATCTTAATGACATCATTTTAATTGCCCCTTGAAAGAGTCTCTCTCAAATTCAGTCTTCTGGGGTACTGCCGGTTAAGATTTGTCGGTTGGGCACGATTCAGCCAAAAACAATCCTAAAGTAGAAATCTGGTTTGGGCGACTTGCATATGATAATGAATTGGGGCCTAGATAACTTGTTTCTGGCATATGTTAGAGTAGTTGCATTTTCCTGGAGACTACAGGGAAAAGGAGGTGGTTTTGTTTTATAATTAGTGTCAATTATAATGACTTTAATATCCACTCAAAGGATTGTTTAGTGTATTCCCTAAGCCTTTGTGAAACCACCAGGCTGCCCCTTAATAGTCATGTGACTTATCCCGCATTTCCTTAGAAGTAATAGTTTACCTTCCTTTTACCTAGACAAATCTGGAGGAAATGCAATTAAAAACAAGCACAAGCTCTTGTTGATATTCTGCATTTGTAATTATATGTGTCTTTCTGCTCTCCCAGTTCTAGCTAAGGGAAGACATCACTTTTCAGGCATGTTTTGTAGCCGTGATGGCTGGAGGTGGTGTCTCCTCTACTGAGACAACAGCAGATCAGCCAAGGCTGTTCAAGAGGGATTAGCAACTCTCTCCCTGGACACAGTTCACGAGCATAAAAAGAAGACAGTGGCCAGTGAGAGAAGGTACTCAGGTCACCAAGGGACAGGGGAGCCTAGATTCATTTCTTCACAGTTACTCACAGGTCACAAGTCATTAATTTGGCCTTTTGTCTTTTTTCCTCCATTGCTGGGGAGAGAGGGTTTTTGTTTGTTTTTAGAAGTGTGTCCTGGGCCAGTGCCTAACTACGAAGTGACTGAAGAAGCCCTTGAACTTCTGATCCTTCTGTCTCTACTGTCCAGGTGCTAGGATTACAGGTGTGCATCATCATGCATCATGCATTATTGAGTTGGTGCTGGGGATGGAGTCCAGGGCTTTGTGCATGGTAGGCAAGCATTCTACCAGGTGAGTTCCATTCCCAGCCTGAGAGAGATTTACTAATGAGTGGAATTCAGTTGACCCATTGACTTTGACACGTCCCTGCAAATTTTCATTGAACTGATTGTAAGATGTCCATGCTAACAAAGCCCACATGTATCTACCAGTCCTGTTTAATATGGAGCGGCGACCCTTCGAAAATTCTTTGTACCTCCCATGAGTTATCACTATTGCAATGAGAGATGACTCTTGGCATCAGCCACAATCACATTCTGCAGCAGTGAAGTCTTTTTAGATGCCTGGCTCTGGCCCCAGCTTGTGGTGCTAGACAGGATTCAAAGATGAATGAGGCCTTGCTGATCTTTCAGACGTCATCCACTGACTATAGTTGAAGTTGCTCCATCTTTGGCTTTTCCTAAACAAGACAAATGAAAAGACAGAACAGATGCTGGCTGGACCATTGCTAATTGTGCGACTTCTCTGTGCTGTGGTTTCCACAATTGAAGTGAGGACTAACGATGGCTGAAGGTGGGCACTTTAGAAGCAAGTGACTGGTTGCTTCCTTCATCTTCCCTCATCCCATTTTTATTCAAGTTCTATGTCTTGGTCTTTCCTAAGTTAATCTACATTATTAAAATGTATAGTATCTTCACATCAATTTTAGCACACCATTATCTATTTTGAGGTTTTTCTTTTCCTCAACCTTGTCTGCAACCACGAGGAGAAAGTTCTGATCTTCTTATAGAGTTTAAGTGTATGATGACATTGCAGAGGTGTTGGAGGACTATGTAAAATGAATGTCTTTTGAAATCTTAGCACAGGGCTGGTAAGGTAGCTCAGGGGAAAGATAACTTCTTACACACGTTCAATCCTAGGAGCTAGAGGCGGAAGGAGGAAATCCTCTCATAAAAGTTGTCCTGTGACCTCCTTGGCACATGTGCATGTATGTTTACACCCCCACACAGGCACCAATAACATCCCAGATGTCCCTCAACCAAAGAATGGATAAAGAAACTGTGGTACATTTACACAATGGAATACTACTTAGCTATTAAAAACAAGGAAATCACAAAATTTGCAGGCAAAATGGATGGAAGTAGAAAAGATCATTCCAAATGAGGTAATACAGACCCAGAAAGACACACATGGTATATACTCACTTATAAGTGGATTTTAGCCATATAGTACAGGATAACCATACTACAATTTACAGACCCAAAGAAGCTAAATAACAAGGAAGGCCCAAAGGAAGATACTTGAATTTAATTCAGAAGAAGATATAGAATAGACAGCGGATACAGTTGAAGAGAGGAAACAGGATAGGAGAGGAAGTGCTGAGGGAAATGAGGATGGGGATCAAGTGTGGGGAGAATGGGGGCAGGAAGACAGGGGACTTGCAAAGAGAAGGGAAACTGTGGGTAGGGGCATCTCTGAGACAAGGTGGAGACCTATGACAGATAGGCTCTTGAGAGGATATAGGGATGACTCTAGCTGAGACCCCCCTAGTATCAGGGGCCATGGAGACTGAAAAGGCCACTATCTAACCAGACAGGGCTCCTAGTGGAGAAAGGGGAGCATGAACCCATCTGTAAAAACTTTGACCCAAAATTTACCCTGCTTATAAGATATGCAGGGATAAGGATAGAGCAGAGATTGAGGAAATGTATAATCAGTGCTTGGCCCAACCTGACTCCCACACTATGGGAGAGAGCCAATCCCTGACACTTTTAACTACACTCTGCTATGCTTGCAGATGGGAGCCTAGTATAGCTGTTCTCTGAGAGACTCTGCCCTGCAGTGGACTGAGCCAGATGCTGAGACTCATAGCCAAACACTGGGCAGGGAGCCTTGTGAAGAGTGGGGGGAAAGATGAAAGGACACTGAGGGGACAGGAGCTCTACCAGAAGCTAACAGAGCCAACTAACCTGGGCCCAAGGGGCCTTGCAGAGACTGAAGCACCAACCAAGGACCATGCATGGACTGGACCTGGGCCACCTACACATATGAAACCGATGGGCAGCATGGTCTTCATGTGGGTTTCCTAGTAAGAGGAGCAGAGACTGTCTCTGACAAGGACTCTCTTGTGTACTTTTTAATCACTTCCCCCTGGCGGGGCTGACTCACCAGGCTACCCAGGATAGTATGTGCTCAGTCCTGATGTGACTTGATATGCTGAGGAGAGTTGGGGGGGGTCTCCCCCTTTCGAGGGTAGGAGAGGGAGGATAGAGGGAAGAGGGAGGGTTGGACCAGAAGGAGAGGAAGGATGGGGCTGTAACTGGCATGTAAAGTGAATAAATAAAATTTTAAAAGAAAATCACTGAAAAATAATCAATAAAGATAATTCTCAGCACAGTTCTAAGAATGCATAAGTACTCAATGACTTACTATTTTTATAATATGTTTCATAATAATATATTGGTATTTTTGACATATATCTAGAATATATCATATATGATATAATATGAAATATATTATATGATATGACGTATAATAAAACATTTCAAATAATGCCTAACATAGAGAAATAACTCAGTAATTGTTATTAATATTTTTTCATGTTGTCATAAGACTCCATTGCAACCCAATGCTGATCAGCCAACCAGCCCTGTGCCTTTAAAGGAGCATACTGACCCAGCCCCAAGATGCAGACATTCAATAAAGATAAGCCTTTAACCTATGACCCTGATTTCAGCAGTCATATAGCTTGCTTATTTTCACTGTCTCCCTTGCTCCCTTACAGTTTGCTGTATTCCTTACCTTATGGTCCCTGGCTGCTCAGCGTGGTTTTCTCATCCTGGGGGTCTGTGTTCATCCCTAACACACATGGCTCATGGCCTCCCTGACTGTTCTGTATCAGTGTGACAACTCTGTTCACCTCTTACTCCATTCCTGACTCCCACAGACTTCTGCCTTTTTCCAGCTTCACTGGGTTTCCAAAAGTGGCTGTGGACAAAATCTGGCTATGATCTGGATTTGGTTATGAGAAAGTCCTTATTTTGATAAGTTGTTTTTTTAAATCATTTTCTCAAAAATTTCATCTGCCACTAAATTCTTTCTTTATACCAACTTTAATTGCTTGGGTGAAAGACCTTTCTTTCTGCTAGTTTCCTTGACTAATGGGAGGATTATAAGATCGATTCACTTGGTCTCTACAGTGAGAAGGCTGCTAGCTGCCACTTGCTCTTGTAGTGTTAGCAGCCATGTCCACTCGGACTATGTGTAACTTCCTGGCACCTATTTTTATGAAGATTGCTTTCCAGTGCCTGGTCTAGTGATTAGGAGGGGCATTAGCCCAATGGATAGAGATCATCGAGACACCTTTGGCAAAAGCAACCTGGGTCCACGCCAGAACGTCTAGAGAGGAGAGACTACAGCTCTTGCCAAGGCCCCGAGTCCCAGTGCTGGCTTCTGAACGAACACTGCTGGTTAAGGAGTTTAGGCAGTTCTAACTTTAATAAAAGTTTGATTGTGTAGTTAGCTTGCTACTTAAACTGATCCCTCTCCTCTCCTTCTTCCACTCCCCTTCACTTTCCCCTCCCCCATACTTCCTCTTTTCTTCTCTTATTTTCTCTTCAGGAATCATTATTTCAGTTATAGCCCAGGCTATCTCTAAACTCCTTCTCTTCCTAAGTGCTGGGGTTATAGGTGAGCTTGGATTATGTTCAGTGATACATACACTATTTCTTCTTTTAAAATTATTTATTTACTTATTTTATGTGTTGTAAGTATTCGCATGCTTGTCTGTCTGTGCACCACAAGTGTGCCTATTGGTTTGAATTCTGCCATCTCTTATATCCTATTACCAAGGGATATTTGTTGTATATACTTTAACTTCTTATCAAAAGAAGTTTAGTAAATAAGCAGGAGGCCTTAGCTTTCTGTGATTGAAGCTATGTAGGGGCTTCCCATTGACAATTAATACAACTGTGGTCATGTTGTGTAGATCTCTTGATATCTGAACAGGTTTTTTTTTGTTTTTTTTTTTTAATTTTTTTGTTCCATGCAGAGAGATGGACGGAAAGCTTATAAAAGAAAACACACATATACACTTCAGTAAAAACAAGCCTGCATTATCTGGCAAAAGGCAGCCTTTTAGCTGCTTCAGTGCTTTCCGAAAGCTTTCAAGCTACACAGAGAGTAATTTTGGTTTGTGCAGCTGAGATGCTGGAGTGGAGGGCTGCTTTCATTGGTCAGAGAGGAGTGATAACTCACTGTAGTACTTCTCCAGTTATTGGGCACTTTATGTTAATAACTCCTGATGGCTTGAGTGTTTAGGTGTATGTTTCAAACTCTGTGTAAAATACCATGCCATTAAGAATTTAAACACATTCTAATTTAATTATGGCGCAGGGCTGGCTCCAAGTGATCCAGTGTTTTTGTTGGCTAGTTTTAATATTACAAATTTTGAATAGGGAGAGATTTATTTTCTTACTCTTTGCTCTTTTTATTCTGGATTGTTAAAAACCCTAATCATTTAAAAGGGTACACATTTGGAAAATGGAGTGCAATTGAAGTTGTGGAAAATTCTATTTCTCTTCAATGCTATTTTGTTCTCTACTTTGAGATGTGCCAAGGTCCTCCTGTCCATGGTGAACTGATTACTCACATATTTTTTGTCCTTAAACAACTTTTCCATTCCTTAAATAAAGATAGTGAGATCATATACTTTTTATACTATGATATAAAATAGTGGAAACCATCAAAGAGATTATTATGTAAATTCCAAGTTAACTTGGAATGTACCACATAGAGATAATGATCTGGGTCCTGGCTTTTAGGTTCTTAATCAGGCAGCTGTAAGGAGCAGAAGGACAGATGGTAACAAATAGCATTTAGGCTCAAATATACATGTCTGTCTGTCTTCCTATCTATCTATCTATCTATCTATCTATCTATCTATCTATCTATCTA
>NW_026593286.1:15563731-15569854 GCF_907164565.1 Psammomys obesus | reverse complement strand
CTATCTATCTATCTATCTATCTATCTATCTATCTATCTATCTATCTATCTATCATCTGTAGCTAGATATCACAAAAGATGATAAACACTGTGAGCTGCACTTCTCCAATCTTTCTTGGCAGCCCTCTGCTAACTCCCATTTATGGCCCTTGATAAGCAACTGTGGTTGTTTAGTGGGGAGACATGCCATCCCCTCCCACAAGGTCATGTGTTTGAATACTTGGTCCTTGCTTGGTAGTGCTGTTAGAGATTATGGAACTTTTAGGATGAAGAGCTTCATTGAAAGATCCTCACACATCACTTGGGATGAGCTTTGAGGGTGTATAGCTGAGCCCCACTTCAAGTTCATCCTCTCTGCTTCCTATTTGCAATTGAGTTGTGATCTCTCAGCTTTCTGTTTCCACCACTGGCTGCCATGGCTTCTTGCCATGATGGACTCTTCTTGCATCTCCAGAGCTATAAGCACAAATAAACACTCCTGGCTGTAAATGGCTTTTGGTCATGGCACTTTATTACATCGACATAAATGTAACCAATGCAGCAGTATAGCTAGATATAGCTTATCGTAATACACTTTAAAACTCCAATGAGGAAGAGAGGGATTGCTCTTCAATGTATTTTACACTTGCAGACTCTGAGCCTTTATTTTCTGAGGGAAAGTTCAGTCATCAATAGACTCAGGAGAACTGATAAAAGATTAAGGTTAATGCCTGTGTGTAGTTTAGATGGCTGATGAAAATTTTAGATTAGTCTTATTCATTCTCTGCCACATAGAACCATGAACACCTTGAGTTCCTCAAATATAGTTGTCATTTGGCTCCCTTAGTGCAGATCTTGAGTCTTTGACTCTTTTGTAACTTAGTTACAACTTCTGAGTTGTAGATAATAATGAAATAGTGAATAACCAGGCTAGGACAGTTATCACAAAGATTTTTGTATCGTAAAAATTTATTTAGAAAACAAATATGCATAGTAATCTCATTTCCTCATACTGTGTAAACTATACAATAAAGGGGGAAAATAGGTTGGTTGAGAGCACAGTGATGATTGAATCACAAGATTCGGATACAGGTTTGGAGAGGAGATTTATCTTCATGGACTCAGAGTCACACAAATTTCTATGGGAAGATTTAAGTCTTTGAGGAACCTCTCTTGTTTGAGGATTTTTTATAATTAATTATTTTTTTATTAATTACAGTTTATTCAATTTGTATCCCATCTGTAGCCCCCTCTCTTATCCCTTCCCAATACCACCCTCCCTCCCTCATCTTCTCTCATGCCCCTCCCCAAGTCCACTGATAGGGGAGGTCCTCCTCTCCTTCTCTCTGACCCTACCCTATCAGGTCTCATGAGGACTGGCTGCATTGTCTTCCTCTGAGGCCTGGTAAGGCTATTGCCCCCTGAGGTGGAGGTGATAAAAGAGCCAGCCACTGTTCTTCTCACTGGGGAACCCACTTGGAGACTGAGTTGCCATGGGCTACATCTGTGGAGGGATTCTAGGTTATCTCCATGAATGGTCTTTGGTTGGAGTATCAGTTTCAGAAAATACCCCTGGACCCAGATGTTTTGGTTTTGTTGCTCTCCTTGTGCAGCTCCTGTCCCCTCCAGATCTTTCTATCCCCACATTCTTTCATAAGATTCCCTGCACTCTGCCTAAAATTTGGCTATGAGTCTCAGCATCTGCTTTAATACCCTGCTGGGTAGAGTCTTTCAGAGGCCCTCTGTGGTAGGCTCCTGTCCTGTTCCCTGTTTTCTCCCTCTTCTGATGTCTAACCCATTTGCCTTTCTGAATGAAGATTGATCATCTTACCCAGGGTCTTCCTTCTTGCCTAGCTTCTTTAGGTGTACAGATTTTAGTATGATTATCCTATATTATGTGTCTAATATCTACTTATAATTTAGTATATACCATGTGTGTCTTTCTGCTTCAGGGACACCTCACTCAGGGTGATCTTTTCTAGTTTCCACCATTTGCCTGAAAGTTTCATGATTTCCTTGTTTTTAATTGCTGAGCAGTGTTCCATTGTGTAAAGTGTTAAGGATTTGGAGAGGCCAAGAATATAGTTCGCTTAGGAAAAAGAGGGGCCCATTGCTCCAGTCATTTTCAGGCATCCATCTCCCTTTATCCTGCCTCGCACAGTGGGATGAGTGCTGAGTAATGATAGGCCATAAGGCTACAGAAAAGACCTGTGACATCTTGCTCCATTATCTCTCAAAAGTCCAAATGAAACTCTAACAAAATGTTTATTGAAGATCCATTTTTTTTTTGACACATCTGTCTAACCTTTTGTTCTGTAAGATCCTTCAAAGGAAGAGCTTGTGAACTGGTACCTCACACAGAACAAGTTCACAATCAATGGATAAAAAAAAAAATTAATGAGGGATTTGGTTTAAAGGAGTTATATGTGGGATTTAAAACTGCTGACATTTGAAATGACAATGCTGGGTCATGAGGAGTTAGTACATGCTTAGTGATCAAACAAGTTATGTGTTTAGAGGATACTAGGCATCACTCATTTATACTTTAATAATGGTATATCCTCTCTGTTTTTTCATATGGCTTCAAAGCCTTCATGTTTTCTACTTTTAATAAATAAATATTGCTGCAACAAGTTGCTGTAGCATATGAAGGCTTGTTGGAAGAAATACATCACTGGGGCCAAGCTTTGTGAGTCTATAGCCTAGACTACTTCAAGTTCATCCTCTCTGCTTCGTGTTTGTGGGAGTGGACACTGTGGAGATTCTTGCTGCTGATAGCTTATTGTGAGCAAAAGATATTCTAGATTTACATGGCAGTCACCATGAAGGGGTGAACCAATTTTCTATTCAACTTTATCGAAGTATTCCTCCCAGAGGCCACTTTCAAACTATTACCTCCCACATCGCACATCCCCCTCGCCACAAACACCCACAGTCATTTCCTGGGGCTTGCCTCTGTAGGACACCAGAATATTCAGGAGCAAAGCAGAATACTCCAAATGCTTCCCAGATGTCTGAATGTGTGGTATAATTAGGCACCAAAACGATTGGAGTTTTCATTCTTCAGCCAGCTGTTTGGGCAACTTGCAAACACAACTTTAATATAGTAAATAAATCTCCTTTTTTTCACCCCAGTAGACAAGTTTATAAAGTATTTAATGAGCATGTATTATATGCCGGTTGCGGCAGTGAGCGTTAGAGAATGCAGAGCCTTAAGAGTCATGAGGCTAGTGTGAAGAAAAGTAAGTATGAAAACTATTTTGATTGTTTGGAGCAAATACTGCAAATATTTGCATTTTTCACACACTTCAAAATTCTATAAATATGGTATAACAATTACACCCTAGGCTATGTATCAATTATCTATCAAAAAATTTTTTTCACGTATTAGAAGACAGAAAATGGAGTCATGAAAATAAGCGAGTCTTAGCCTGTGAGAATGGACAATGCTCTGAGTCTAAGCCTGTGAGAAGAGATGGTACATTGAGTCTGAGCCTATGAGAAGGGATGGGGTATTGATTCTCAGGCTATGAGAAGGGACAGTGCCCTTAATGTAAGCTCATGAGATGGGATGGTGCATAGATGTCGGCTCAGTTCGTCTTTCACCTCCAGGCTGTGGGGATGAAGACTCTCACCCTCCTGGGGTGGAATCATCTCAAGGAGGTTCAGAAATAAATATGACTCTCAACAAGTTTCCCAGTTAGGGTTGTCTTTCTGAGGTTTATAGTTTCAGTCAAACAACCTCAGTGGAAGAGCCATAACGAACCCAATCAATCAATCACTCTTTATTCAGCAGAACTCTGGACAGAGCATTGTCCCAACGGCTAGCACATAATTCTCTCTCTACTGCCATGGTGATTTAAGTAGGTGTTTAATAGGAAATGTGTAGAGGGAATGGCCTAATTTATATATAGGATCTATAAGTGATAAAGGCCTCTAAGATTATATGACTCTCCCATACTCCCTTTCAGAATGAGAAATTGATGACTCTAAGGAAGAGAGTGATTAGCAATGTGTCATAGCTCATTGAAATCAAAGTGACAAGGAATACAGTCGCTGTGCCTCTTAGTCTCCTGGGTTCCTGTCTTCCTTTCTATCACCTGTGCTCCATGTTGGCTCCCTAGCGAGAAAACAACTGTTTGGATGGGAAGAAGTGGTGCATATTTCTTTATTGAGCAGTCACCTTTTCCTGGATATTACTTCTTTGGATTACAAATATGGCCGCTAAAAAAAAAAATTCTATACCCATTCTATTTATGATGTGGCTTTATGGCTTTTCTGTTGAAAGGAGGGATATGTTTTCAGTCCTTGAATTAAGGCTAGTCCTTGACTAATCTGAATTCGTCAAGTCTGTGACTGGTGTTGACTACTTAGTAGAGATTGTCTAGGGTCACTGTACCAGTCCTAACATCTGAGCCTCAAGGAACTTAGATGCTATGCCCAGGTCCTGGAATATGCCACCACCTTAAGAATCAGCTATGGCATCCAAATGACAGAGCCATTCCTGTCATCCCAGATGACAACCAGACAGATTTCAGACCTACGGCTGAAGCTGTTGTAGACCATCGCCACTTTCTCCCTGAGTGTCGTTTTAGAAGCAAGCCCAGAAGAATACAGCCACATCTACCTTACATTGACTAAATGGTCCAGCTGGAAATGACAAGTACTCACTCTTTTTATGGAGTCAATCTGGGATAGTTTACGACTCAACAACAATGGAATTAGTACACCTCTAATTCTAAATGGTGTTTAGTCCTGATCCTGCCTTTGCTCTGAAATTCTAAATTCTGTATGGCTCATGTCTGAGTTTCTGGAAAAACATGTCTGATACACATCCATCTTGAATTATGCTAACCCCATGGGGTGTTTCTAGATGTACCAAGCATGTAGTACCCCCTACATGGGCTTTGTTGTGGTATGTGTCATCTCTCAGAGAGAAACACAGGAGAACATGGCAAGTAGCTATGAAGGAGTATGGGGTGTTGTTCAGAATCTCATACTTCGGTTCACTGATTCTTTGCCTAGAGGTCTCTGTCCCCTTCTTCCATACTGAAGATCAAGCCTATATATAAAGGTTCTCCTGAACGTGTAGGTATTTGAGATGGAGGCTTTGAGTAGTAATTAATATAGATAAAATTTTAAAGGTGGCATCCTCATGATAAGATTAGTGTCTTTAAAAAAAAAAGAGACACTGGTGAGCTTATTCTCCCTCTTGCCTTGTTAGGACACAGGGAGAAGGGGAGCAGGCGGTGAGCCCTCACCAGAACCTGACCATATTGGTACCCTTTATCTAAGAGCCCCAGCCTCTGTAATTGTCACTATGTAAATTTCTATTGTTTAAGCTACCCAGCCTGTAGTATTTTGTTATGGTAGCCAGAGCTGACTAATATACAGATGTTTCTAGTTAGACAGATGTTTGGCATTGCTTCAGGGGAAAATAATTTGAATGATTAAATATATATATATTTTACCCCAGATGTTTGGCCAATGTGATGATGTAGCTAAAACGTACATGTGGGGAGGCCCCAAAGCTGTCCCATAGAGTAGCTTCTGGGCAAAAGGGACACCCTGGGAGGGACTTAGAAAAATCTGCTTCTCTTGTAGGCAAGGGAAGCATATGTATTTTTTTTTTGAAAGGAAAGTAATAAAGCTATATGCAGCAGGCTTAGTGATTTACAACATACATTCAGCCTTTTTCTTTGAGCTGCCAACAGATGGCATTCAGGAAGCGCACATACTGGTTTGCTCTTTTCCTCCTTGGAGTTGCTGGTAATCACTATTGAAACTGCAGAAAGCAAAGTCAGGACAAGGTCAATGTAGGAGGGACAGAATAAGAGTGACAAATGATGATCTGGGCTATTTCCTAGTGCCCGCCACACAATGATAGAGGCAGTGCTAAGGCATCTGCACTAGGAATGGAAAAGTGCTTTTCCTGAAAGCTGCTCTTTCTGGAGCTCAAAGATTCTATTAGATGATATTCTTTTATCTGTGTGGCTTAGAGAGGGAGGGGCTCTGAATATAGAGGAAGAGCATCTGCTAGAGGGTTAGCATGTTTTGTATGGACACCAGAGAGTAAATGTTCCCTTCCTTCCTTCCTTCCTTCCTTCCTTCCTTCCTTCCTTCCTTCCTTCCTTCCTTCCTTCCT
>NW_026593286.1:15562068-15563721 GCF_907164565.1 Psammomys obesus | reverse complement strand
CCTTCCTTCCTTCCTTCCTTCCTTCCTTCCTTCCTTCCTTCCTTCCTCCCTTTCTTCTTTTTCTCCTTTCTTCCTTCTTTTTTTCCTTTCTTTTTTTTGCCAGATGTAATTTTGGCAATGACTCAACTCTACTGTTGTAATGTAAAACAACCATGGAGTGGAAACCCCCGCATGAATGAATGAGACTGTGTTTATAAAGTTCACTATTTACCAAAGAGCCTGTAGGTCAGATTTGTCCTGTCAATTGCACCTAGTATTCTACTCCTTTCAATGAACTGGTACATCTATGGGGTTTTGAGTATTGCCTTCAATATAGTCATCTCTTCAGCACAATTGGCCATCGGTTTTCTTTGCCTGGCATGGATCAGGGCCATAAGGTGTCTGCACTAAGAAAAAAATGTAAGTTGAAGACTCAGTCCAGTGAAAAGGACAGCAAGGAGTTGAGTAGGGAGAAGGTGCACATAGCCCTGCCATTTGCCAGACAATGGTTTTAAATAGTGTCCTTCTTAGGAGAAGGGGAGATGGTTTAGTCAGTAAAAGGCTTGCTACACAAGCATGAAGATTTGAATCCACTCATTAGAACTTACAGGAAGAAGCCAGGTGTAGTGGTGAATGCTTGTAATCCTATTTCTGGGGTGGTGAAGAAAAGAGAATCCCCGGGGCTCACTGGCCAGCCAGTCTAGCCTAACTGATAAGATCCAGAGCAGTGGGAGATACTGTCTCAAAGGAGGTAGATGCTTTCCTAGTCTCAGGCCTCCATACACTACTCATACATGTGTATATTCAACCCCCACCCAGAACATGCTTGCACAACATGCATACCCAGATAAAAAAAAAGGAGTGTGATTCATCTTATAGTACCATAAAATTAACACAATACATCCCATCACGAGATAAGCTATCCTCTCTTTCTTTTATATGTTACTTTAGCTTTACAAATTAGCATGCATAAGTACATTGGTACCCAGATTCATCCAGCAGAATCATAAAGCCATCTTCCTGTCAAGGCAAAGGAAACAGTACTAATGCCCAAAGCTAAATATAATTTTGCATGATCCAGATCTAGAGTCCACGCTTACAGTGCTCGTAAGTGATTTACAAATCTTTTCACTCAATGCTGGTTGCATTTACTTTTCCATTGCTATATGAGCTTTGTGCAGGTGTGTGAAAACATTCTAACATGATGAATTGTTTCTCCACGAGCCAAAAGGTAAATGATGAAAGAATTGGACAGAAAACATGTTAACAAGATATTTTATATTAGCTCCGAGGAGTTAGATCAATTACTGTGATATGTTACATGTTCAGAAGTCAGGAAATTCTAAATTATGGTTCCCAGTATGAACGTAACTCAGCCCCTCTGCACATGCAATATTTTATATGACTCTGTATGGTGTTAACTTTAATGCTTTAACATCTATGCTTAATGTGGTGACTATAAATTTAAATTTCTTGACTTCAGAGGTTATAACATTTTACCAGCCAGCTGCCTTGACAAACTTAGGGCATTCAAATAGTTCTGGGCATAATGTTTTGCAAAATAAATGTATATAGATGATTCTGGTCTTTGTTAAAAATCACATCACATGCATGTATACACACACATACACACACACACACACACACACACACACACACACACACACACACACA
>NW_026593286.1:15537446-15562058 GCF_907164565.1 Psammomys obesus | reverse complement strand
CACACACACACACACACACACACACACACACACACACACACACACACCACAATACACAGAGAGTGTAACCTGATTCTGTTTACCTCCGTGGCTTTGCTTGGTTATGTCATGACTACAGAGGCTGAACAATTATCACTCATCAGTGGTTATATCTTGAGAAAGAAGAATTTTCTGAATTATCTGATGTGAAAAGTATCAGATAAGTTCAGGACTTAATGCCAGATGCAGTATTCACGGTGTCACAACTATAAATAGAACCTTCTTACAGTTTGGATCAAACATGGAGTCAGATATGGGATTTGTGAATTAAAAATTCCACATGACTAGAGCTTAACCAATCATTCATTGTAAGAGAATGATACCAGGAGCTTTTATTCCTGTTAGATATATGTCTTTGCTATTGGACACACGTTATTAGACAAACAAAGTGGTCTAGTTTTAGAGAACTCTGTTTCCATGTACTGATCCCAATACATCTCAGGGTTACAACTTTCTCTGGTTTTAGCAAATAACTTGTGAAACACCTGTCCTGACCACTGCTAGTAGAAAGTCTATAAGAGCCAGGAGGGAAGCTGTGCTCGTAACTATTTTCTGTAGTAATTAGTCCCAAGTTCCCTGTTATCGGGTAGAGAACTCTACCGCCAACATATACCCGCGTGTAGGTACAGCGAATACAGACCATACTTAATAAGCTCAGGTGTGCAGGAAATGTTACTTTATTTATTTGAAATAACTTAATATTATCTCCTGGGACCCATCTTCCCAATCTGTGTTCTGTGCTGATCGCAAGAGCCATGTGCTAAGTATCAGGATACCGAAAAGCTGGAATAGCATCAGAAAGAAGATAGAGTGCAAACACGGTCACCAAGAATGACTGGGAATGTCTATACCACTAGAAGACAAAGTAGATAAACAGACTTGTCCAGCTGGGCTTGGCACACACCTTTAATTTCAGTGCTTTAGAGGCATAGGCAGGTGAACCATGTGATAGGAGGCCAGCCTGGTCTACATACTGAGTTCTAGGCCAGTCAGGGTTACATAATGAAACACTGTCTCAAGAATATTGTTTTTAATAAATAACTAAACTTTTAACTTTTATTTTTAAAATTATTTTTAAAATTATTTAGAAATTATTTTAAAATAATAAATATAATATTTTGTGAGCTAAATGAAAGCTCTTAATGAGGTTTATGGCGGTAACCACAAAGAAGCATAATTCTAAAATTATATACGTCTCATGATAGAACCACTAAATACATAAAGCAGTATCTACACTAAGGTAAAGGAGATAGTGACAAATTTGTCTTCAAATTTGTTAGAATCTCCAGATAAAATATATGTAAGGCTATGAAGGAACCTTTCATGTTCATGTGGGACATTTCTTTACCAACGTGGACCATGTGTTCTGAGATAAAGTGAGTAGCAACAAGTTTTAAAATATCACAATGGCACATCACACATTTTCAGCCATGGTAAAATTAAGCTAGAATTAAGTACCAAAAGATAACCAGAAAATCCTAGAAAAATGTACAACTAGGTAACACGTTTCTAAGTAACCCACTGGTTTTAAATAAATCACACACAATGAAAACGGAATACTTTTTCACTGAAGTATAAAAATACAGTGTAAAACGTCTGGAACAAAACTAAGTGAGGATGAAGAGGGAAGCCCACAGCCTTCAATCGCCACATCCGAGAAGAGAAGAAAAATCTGGAAAGTAAAGGTGTCATACCACATCTCAGGAAGCTTTAAAAAAAATAACTGCAGGGAAAATTAAAAGCTCAGCAGGTGGAAGGAAAAGCATGCAGACAAATCAAGAAATTGATTGAGTACAAGGCAAACATGTGCAGCCCAGAGGACCAACAAACCAAAGTGTGTTTCCAGAAGTCACCCCAAGAAACTAAGAAAGTCACCAAACACAGATTACCAACATCGAGACTGAGGGGAAGAGAGATACTATAGATTTCATCTTATAACTAAAAGTGGATAGATTAAAACAGGATCATGTCACAAAGAGCAATGGAACAGAATGGAATCTGAAAATGTGCTCTTGTGGCTATCACCTGACCTGTAGTTCCTGTGTCATGGAAGCACGGTGGTGTCAGAAGTGTCATTCCGGCTCAGCTCTTCCGTCGGCTACCCATCATTGCTCTTCATGGCGTACACAAAGTAGAATTCGGATAGAGCATCAACTTAACTATGAAAAGTGAATGCTGCTGAAAGAGAGTGTTTAAGAATATCTCATGAGCTTAGAGTGGACAAAATTTTATGTAGAGAATATAAAAACTGTGAAACAGAAAATGTAAGATTTCTAAGTTGATATATGTTAAAATTAAGACTTCCAACTCATCAAAAACTTTATTTAAAAATTGGAATATCCTTGTTTTTAATAGCTGAGTAGTAGTCCATTGTGTAGATATACCACAATTTCTGTATCCATTACTCCGTTGAGGATCATCTAGGTTGTTTCCAGATTCTGGCTATTACAAATAAAGTTGCTGTGAACATAGTTGAGCAAATGTCCTTATTGAATGGTGGGGCATCTTTTGGGTGTATGCCTAGGAGTGGTACAGCTGGATCTTGAAGTAGTGCAATTACCAATTTTCTGAGAAAGTGCCAGATTGCTTTCCAAAGTGGTTGTACAAGTTTGCACTCCCACCAGCAATGGAGGAAGGTTCCCCTTTCTCCACATCCTTTCCAGCATGTGAGAACTGCAGGCAAATGGATGGAACTGGAACACATCATCCTGAGTGAGGTAACCCAGAAACAGAAAGACAGACATGGTGCACTCACTTATAAGTGGACCTTAGCCATATAATACAGGATAGCCATCTGCAGACCTGAAGAAGCTAAAACACTAAGGAGGACCCTAGGGAGGATGCTTAAATCTCATTCAGAATGACAAAGAGGATAGACACCAGAAGTGGTGGAAGAGAGGAAACAGGATGGGAGTCTACTATAGAAGCTCCTCTGTAAGGATTCACCCAACAGGGGATGGAAGCAAATCCTGAGACTCACCATCAAACTTTGGGCAGAGCACAGGGAGTCTTATGGAGTAAGAAAGGGGTGTGGGGATGGAGGGGACATGATCCCCACAAGGAGACCAACAAAGCTAAAGTATCTGAGCCGAGTGGGTTCTGTGGAGATCATGCGCAGAGAGGACCTAGACATCCTGCTCAGATGTGCCTGGTTGGCAGATCAGTCTCTGTGTGGATCTCCGAGGGAGGGTATCAGGGGCTGCTTCTCTCATGAATTCCGTTGACTACTCGTTGATCACTTGCTCCTGGTGATGCAGCCTTGCTTGCCAGGCCGTGGAGGAAGAGGATTCAGGCAGTCCTGATGAGACTTAACAAGCTATGCGCAGGTAGCAATGGTGGAAAACTCCCCCTTTCAGTGGACTAGGGGACGGGGATAGGAGGGAAGAAGGAGGAAGTGTGGGACTGAGGGGAGTTGAGGGAGGTAGCTTCAATTGGGATAGAAAATGAATAAATTGTGAAAAAAATTAAAAAAAGAAGGACCTGTACAAGATACTATGGAAATTAAAAAAAAATAACAAAAATGAACTATCAAGCCACTAAATACGAATGTTTGCAGAGAAAAGTACAAGAAAGGACCTTTTCCCAAATTAAACCTGCAAACCAACAACCAAACAACAGTAAGTCAAAGGGGCCTGGGGGATGAGATTGCTCAGTGGTTAGAGACGCTTGCTGCTGTTGGAGAGGATCTGAGTTTGTCTCCCAGGACATGCTGTGGAAGGCTCACAAACAACAGTAATAATCCCAATGCCAGCGGATCCAATGCCTTCTTCTCTCCTTCGTGGACACTTGCACTCAAATGCACACACCCTCACAGGATCATTCCCTACACACACACACACACACACACACACACACACACATATTTAAGATGGAATAAATCTTTAAGACGAAAAGCAAAATCTAAACAGTCTTTCTGTTAGTCTCCTTGGGCTGTCATTACAAAATGTGTCAAAAGGAACGATACAAAATGTCTTCATAAGAATGGAATTTCTGTATGTTCAAGGTTCTGTCTTCACAATCCTGTTTATCCTTATTCACTTCTTCCCAGGTTCTGTCTCCAAATACGGTCACATGGAGAGTGTCAGTAAATAGATTTGGGAGACATGATTCAGTCCACAGCAACTTTAAAAATCAATTTTAAAGAATTTTCGTCAAAAGACCAGAAAGTAGAAATAGGTCTAATGAAATAGCAGGCTGTAGTTTGTATTTTAACTGTTTTCAAAATGGCTATGTGTTAGTAGATTGGTTCCAAGGCCACAGTGTTATGGGGGTGCGGTGGTACCTTTTCAAACGGAACCCTACTGGGGAGTCTTTATGTTACCGGTAGTAGTTTCTTGTTGGGGAGAGTGGAAGCCCATTTTGCTTTCCTGGTATGAGAGAAGTGTTGTTGTTGTTGTTGTTTTTGCCACACCCATCTGTGGTAACTGCTTAGCCACAGCTTAAAGTAACAGGCCAACTAGCCAACTAACCTTTAAAACTCGGATTGTTTTCTCTTGGTAAATTGATAACCCCAGGTATTTGTTATAGTAACTGAAAGCAATTAGCAGAGAAACTAACACGATATCATTGCACATTTGCCCGACTGACTAATATCTAGGACAAACAAATAGCACCCCCCCAAAATCCTGGTAATATCAAGTGTTGGCAAAGTCTTGTTGTAATAGGGCTTCTCATACATCACTGTACGGAATATCACTTGATAAAGTTGATTGACACTATCAAAATGTAATCCAACCATTCTTCAATAGAAAGTACCTCTGGTAATCAAGGCATACAGAATAATGTTTATAATTGTATCTTATAATACTAATTTTTTTTCTAGTTGTGACAAGCCAGAAACAACTCAAGAGCCTGTTAATCATAAGACATGTATAAATTATGATGTAGGCACAAGGGACTATTGAGCAATAAGGAACTTTTATATGAACTACATGAAAGACTTAATATTGTCTGTATATGAAAGACTTAATATTGAGTAGAGGATAGCAGACCATGAGAACATTCAGTTGGATATGACTCTGTTTAATGTTCAATTTTTAAAAAGTGATAAATGGTAATACAAGCCAAAAGAAGTCTTTGGAACGTCATAATGACACAAGTGGGACTTCCAGGTTCTTTACTATTTGACCATGCTTGGTACTTTTATGGGTATGCTAACTGTAAAAAGGTCATTGGTCTACACACATAAGATTTATGAACTTTAGTCGGTTGGTGATGGTGCACGCCTTTAATCCCACCACTAGGGAGGCAGAGGCAGGCAGATGTCTGTGAGTTCAAGGCCAGCCTGGTCTACAGAGCAAGTTCCAGGATAGATAGAGCTATACCTTGTCTTGAAACAACAACAACAAAACAAAGGCTTGTGAACTTTAGTGAGACATGTCAAAGTTCATCCAAAAGTTTTCAGGAATGAGCTGGCCCTTGGTTGTCTTTGCTTGTTCCTAAAATTGGAGAAATTGAGGCAGCAGGATCTAGTGAGAGCCTATCTCAACACATAAAACAAGTGTTTTCGAGAATGTGTAAAGGTAGATCCTCTACCTCATCTTTCCCGACATTTGAAGGGCAGCAAAGAAGAAAAGTAGTGTCTTGGATTGTAAGAGGCAATGGGAAGATCCCCTGATAGTAACTCCTCGTGGTACAGCTGTTCCCCTCCCTCGGTTCTGTCTTCTTGGCGAATTGCTTGTAGAAAATCACGGGAATGGGGACCCAACACTGGTGTCGTAAAACACCAAATACTCTATCCCTCTTTGTAGGTCTAATTAACCTGCTCTTGAAAACTCAGAACTGAAAGTGAATTCCATCAACAGAAAGCAGCAAACCCCTAAGCTGAGTTGGAGATGAACTGAAGGAAAACCATAGCCATTTAGAAGGTGGTTTTACAGAGAAGAAAATAGCTTCCTGGCTTTTCATTGGCTCACTTCGAGATCTGCATGATACTGCTTGAAACTTAGGCAAGAATCACGTTTTCTTCAACTTGCGACCTGAGTAACAATAATCATAATTTTTAGAAAGCCCAAATAGTTGATAAAATAACTGCTTCAAACAAATCCCGACATAGCCAAAATGACCCGATGATGATGTCAGAAACTCCTCTCAGTGATACCCCTTGACAGGTATGTTTTGGTATCAGCTCTTGTCTTCTCTGCAGGTACTGCTTTTCTATTTCGATTGAAGAACATCTGAGCACTATATTTAAACCTACCCATTATGTAAAAAGGCAACAGGAAATTGCTTTGAATAATGGAAAATACCTCCGTGTTCCAATAATTTAGATTCTGAAGCCATTCCATTTGCATTTTACACATGTGTACCACCGTTCCACAAAATGCTGAGCCCAGACATGGCTTGCTATCTGAGTTTAATTTTGTGCTGGTGGATGATTAGAAGAAAGATTTTTTTTTTTTTAAAATTATGTTTCTAGCACAGTAAACAGATGGAGATGCTGCCTTTGAATGACATAACAGTTGAACACTGTTAATCACAGTACATCTTAATCTTATGAAGATCAGTAAATTAAGGATTACTAGTTTTGTGATTATAAAACATAGGCATTCATAGTGTCAGCTTCTTTTCCTTTTTTATTTTTCTTCTTTCTCTACCGTCGGGTGTGCCATCTTATTTCCTGTCCTGCTCTCTGTGGCTTTCTTTTTTGAGTTATCCGTATGCAGTAATTTTGGGATATTGTTGATGAGATTCAAGTTATTTTTAACTTGATTTTTATGTTTTTAAAAATATATATGTAATACAATTTTTATTCAGGTATGTGCTTGTGTAGCCTCAGTGTCTGCTGCATGCGTGTGGGTGCTGGCAGGGGCCGGATATTTGTGATCTGCCCAATGTGATTGTTAAGAGCCAAACTTAGGCCTTCTGCAAGAGCACTACATGCTCTTAACAGCTGAGCCATCTCTGCATCCCTGGTTTTTATTCTTGGTATTTACTTGGTGTGTGTGATCTTGCTTTTTTTCTCTTTTTTGGAATTGAAAGACATAGTTTTAATACTTGATGAATCAAGTTATTCATATCCCATTTCTCATTTTTCTTGGTTATTATTTTTTTTAGACTTGGTAAAGTCTTCATTATAACTTTTAAGTTTTGTCTCTTTTGAAAAACATCCATCTTGAGATCTTTATACTGTTTTCTTATTACTCTTGACTTTAAGTATGTTTGCAATCACTCTCCGGTGCTTCTTCCTGTTATAATATAAATGCTATTTTCTTTAGCATACAATTGTTAGCAATCAGAAAATAGAAAATGGATTCAAACAATTCTCCTTTGTGTCCTTGTTTTTCATACAGCTTTTGTTGGGACTCTGCTAATATTCTGTCTTCAATGAAATAGGTAAAACCAATTCTTTTTTTAATGGAAAAAATTTGCTTTTCTAAACAGCTTTGAGATACAATTCACATTCTGTAAAATTCAGTCATTTAACATGTACAGTTCAGTAGTTATGCAGTATGTTTACAGAAATAATCAGCTACCGCAACACTCAATTTTATAATGTTTTCTCACTTCAAGAAGAAATATCACTTAACTATAGTTCTGCTTTCCTTCACTCCTCCTAGCCCCAAGCAATTGTCAATCTACCTTGTTCAGCCCTTCCCTACAGATTGTGACATAAAGTATCCTGTCTTTCATGACTTTCTTCTTTCACTTAGCATAATGTGTCCACTTTGCAGGGATATCATGGTGCAGTGCTTCCTTATTTGTATGGCAAAGTCCCTTCCACTTTTGAGAGCTCATAACTTTTTGTTTATCCATTCCTCTGCTATGGACATTTCGGTTGGTTTCCATTTGGTTGGTGTGAATATCGCCACAGTAAGCACTGCAGCATAAGTGTGTGTGTGGACACATGTTCAATTTCCTTGTATATAAAGGTGAAGGTGGAATTGATGCATTTATGTAGACTTATTCGGGTACCAGCTAAAACTTTTCCAGAATATCTTGACTCTCACTAGGAGTGTTTAAGGGTTTTTTTTTAAAGTATTTTCCTGTACACTAATAATTATGTTAGAATTTTTATACATACATGTTCAAATTTTAGCACTGGCCCCTAAACACATTTCTATGTCATCACAGGCTGTTCAGAGGAACTGAACTTAAGGAAATTGTCAGCAAATAAAAAAAAAATTGAATGTCAACCCAAAGGATAATACATGAAGATGCATTATGGAGGGACAGGTATTGCTTAATAGAAATATGTGTTTGGGGCGTGTTAGGCGCTTACTTTTTGTTTGATTTCTCAATGGACGTTTGATGAATAAGCTGTGATTCAGCAGAGGTATTGTTTCTAGGGCTTGCCATTGAGGCAGGGTGGCTTGCTTCTTGATGCTCTCTGTGTACTCCCATATTCAGTGCTTCAGAGAGACTTCTGCTGAGCAAAAAAAAAAAAAAACCCACAGTCAGCACAGGTGATTGTGGCATCACTCCAGACACCATGTGCACCCTCCTTCCATGTGCTTTCCTTGGGCTCTGGCATCAGCACTCCTAAGGATGAGGGTGCTTGTGGTCTGTGGGCTCAGCAATTGTGCTTGGGCTGAAGCAGCTGTCAGCTGAGGCCCTGGAGGCATTCTCATCACAAAGAGATCAGATGAGCTCATCACCAGCAGGATGTTGGAACTT
Organism: Psammomys obesus; assembly: GCF_907164565.1. Lineage (NCBI taxonomy): Eukaryota > Metazoa > Chordata > Mammalia > Rodentia > Muridae > Psammomys > Psammomys obesus. The sequence goes on along the minus strand of NW_026593286.1, from coordinate 15,553,403 downwards.
CATCTACTTCCTGGGCAAAGAGGAGCTCTCTTCTGGGTAGGATGTAATCAGGCACCCTCTTCCGATCAATTTGCACATGGATGCTTCCAGTAGCTTTGCCTGGTGTCTGCTGGCATCCATCAGCAAATTGACTGAGTGGAAATCTGAGGGAAGGGGCCTGTATTTCTCATGGGAGAGAAGAGAATTGTCTTCCATGAATAGTATCAACTACCAACACTTTTATTTCAATGGACCAAAAGATAAGATTGTATGGCAGTGATGAGGGCAAGAAGAAGGCTGAGGGAAGGAGGCCTATGAATGTGTCAGTATCTGCCCAAGCATTGCTGAACTGACTGAGATATTTTTGTATATGCAGAAACAGATAGAAACAATAGGTGTGCTGAGAGAATCGGAGTCCGGAATTTGCTGTGTTGGCTTTTCTGTCTGGCTTTCATTTGTATTCAAAGTAGGGACATGTGCAGAATTCACACAAGGAGACCATCTCTGGATTGAGAAGAAAAATTCAAGAGTTTGGCTGAATATATAAGCAGAATATTTTGCCTGTTGAGACATATAGTAAGGTGAGATTTCATAAAATTAAAGTATTCATGGTAATGCAGCAGCAAGGAACACCCCTGGAACACAAGCTTTGTAAGTGTGCATATTCAAGAGTAATGTAGAAGATGTTATAGGAGGTTGATCAATTTGTTAAAGTATGAGTGTGTCTACACACGAAGGAAGGTGAGGCTCAGTTGTGTTGTGGAACTCTGGAACATCATTCATGGATCTGACTTTCCCTGTGTACCATTTTGGTTGACTTCCTAATATCTCAATGCTCTCATTCATTATGTGGGATTAATACAAACAACCAACTTATATGAAGTTCTGGGAGCGCATTGCAAATGAGATGAGAGTGGTGCCAGGTTCACAGTCAGGGTTACCCTTGGAAATGAAGGCTGGAGAGCCACTGAGACCCATCCCCATGGAGCTGAAATCAATGTGTTAATGCAAGAACTGAGCCCTATTTCTGGCTCTGCAACCAGCAACTCGGGTAATTTGAATTAAATTTGTTTCCCACCTTGGATCCCGAATGCCCTCTGTATAGAAGAAGGAGGTGATTGGAGATGACAGTCTCTGAAATTGTAGCCTAAATTTTCAGTTTATGATGGCGTTGTAAGTTCAAATCCTTGTGGGGATCAGGCAGGCAATGCTTAACAAGCCAAGAAAACTAAATGTAGGAAAACTTGTCTCAGCATATAGGGGCAGTAGAGAGAAGTCAGAACTCTGTAGATTAAGGGCTGATGCCAAATACTGCCATATGGAATATGTGCTCATCAGTATTATGCATTCTGGTTTTCTGTGAGAAGCCAAGAGCCCAGATTTTTGTTCTGTTTTGTTTTTTTAAATAAGTTTTATGACCTCTGAAAGGTAGCAACTAATTCAGCTTTTGTTAGTTTTAAATGCAATTTGTGCCACTGTGTTGTGAGCCAGACAAAGTACATCTGTGGGTCATTGGTTTGTGACTTCTGGTTTAGTTTAGGGAAGTAATGAGGGAAATCTGAAGAATTCGGGGCGAATATTTTGGGGTAGTTTTTTTTTAATTTAATTTTATTTATATATTTATTTATTACAATTTATTCACTTTGTAGCCCCACTGAAGCCCTCTCTCTCATCTCCTCCCAGTCCTACCCACCGTCCTTCTTCTCCCCCTATGCCCTTTTCCTAGTCCACTGATTGGGGAGGACCTCCTTCCCTTCCATCTGACCCTAGCTTATCAGTTCTCTTGAAAGCTGGCTGCATCATCTTCCTCTGTGGCCTGGCAAGGCTGTACCCCCAGGGGGAGGTGATCAAAGAGCCTGCCACTGAGTTCATGTCAGAGACAGCCTCTGTACCCCTTACTAGGGAACCCACTTGGAAACTGAGCAGCTAATGGGTTCCCTTTAAATAGGGGTTCTACGTCCTCTCCATGCATGGTCCTTAGTTGGAGTATTGGTCTCTGCAGGTCCCCCTGGGCCCAGGTATTTTGGCTCTGTTGTTCTCCTTGTGGAGTTTCTGTCCATTCCAGATCTTTCTCTCTCCCTCTTCTTCCATTAGGACTCTGGCACTCTGCCCAAAGTTTGGTTATGAGTCTCAGTACCTCCTTCGATACCCTGGTGAGTAGAGTCTTTCAAAGGTGCTCTGTGGAAGGCTCCTGTCCTGTTCCTTGTTTTCTATTTCCTATGTCTATGCTATTTGCCCATCTGAGTGAGGATGAAGCATCTTCCCTAGGGTCCTTCTTGTTGTTTAGCTTCTTTAGGGCTATAGATTTCAGTATATTTAGACTATATTATATGGCTAATATTTACTTATAAGTTCCCTCACTCAGGATGATCTTTTCCAGTTCCCACCATTTGCTTTCAAATTTAATGTTTTCCTTGTTTTTAATTGCTGAGTAATATTCCACTGTGTAAATGTACCACAATTTTTGTATCCATTGAGGGACATCTGGGTCGTTTCCAGATTCTGGCTATTATGATTCCAGCCATTACACATAGGGCTGCTAAGAATGTGGTTGAGCAAATGTCCTTATTGAATGGTGGAGCATCTTTTGGGTATATGTCTAGGAGTGGTATAGCTGGATCTTGAAGTAGCACTATTCCTAATTGTCTGAAGAAGTACCAGATTGATTTCCAAAGTGGTTGTCCAAGGTTACATTCCCACCAGCAATGGAGGAGGGTTCCCCTTTTCTCCACATCCTCTCCAGCATGAATCCCTTGAGTTTTTGATCTTAGCCATTCTGATAGGTATGAGGTGAAATCTCAGGGTTGTTTTGATTTGCATTTCCGAATGACTAAGGATGATGAGCATTTCTTTAAGTGTTTCTCTGCTATTCAGTATTCCTCTATTGAGAATTCTCTGTTTAGCTCTCTACCCCATTTCTTAAATTGGATTACTTGGTTTGTTGGTGTTTAACTTCTTCAGTTCTTTATGTATTCTGGATAGTAGCCCTCTGTCAGATATAGGATCGGTGAAGATCTTTTCCCAGTCTGTAGGCTGTCATTTTGTTTTGATGACAGTATCCTTTGCTTTACAGAAGCTTTTAAATTTCATGAGGTCCTATTTATTAATTGTTGATCTTAAAGCCTGTGCTGTTGGTGTTATGTTAAGGAAATTATCTCCAATGCCGATGAGTTCAAGGCTTTTCCCCACTTTTTCTTCTAATAGATTAGTGTGTCTGGTTTTATGTTGAGGTCTTTGATTCACTTGGACTTTAGTTTTGTGCAGGGTGATAAATATGGGTCTATTTGCAATTTCCTACATGTAGCCATCCAGTTAGACCAGCACCATTTGTTGAAGATGCTGTCTTTTTCCATTGTATGGTTTTGGCTTCTTTGTCAAAAATCAAGTTTCCATAGCTGTGTGGGTTTCTGGGTCTTCAATTCAATTCCATTGATCCACCAGTCTTTCTACACCAGGATCATGTCGTTTTAGTTACTGTTGCTATATTGTACCACTTGAAATCTGGGAGGGAGATACCTCCAGAAGATCTATTTTTTGTACAGGGTTGTTTTAGCTATTCTGTGTTTTTATTGTTTGTTTGTTTTTCCATATGAAATTGAGAATTGTTCTTTCAAGGTCTGTAAAATATTGTGTTGGTATTTTGATGGGAATTGCATTGACTCTATAGATTGCTTTTGATAGGACAGCCATTTTCACTATGTTAATCCTACTGATCCATGAGCATAGGATATCTTTCCAATATTCTGATAGCCTTTTCAATTTCTTTCTTCAGAGACTTGAAGTTCTTTTCTTGTTTTTCATATAGGTCTTTCACTTGCTTTGTTAGAGTTACACCAAGGTCCTTTATGTTATTTGTGGCTATTGTGAACAGTGTTGTTTCCCTAATTTCTTTCTCAGCCTGTTTGTCTTTTGTATACAAGAGGGCTTCAGGGTTTTTTTTTGTTTTGTTTTGTTTTGTTTTTGGAGTTGATCTTGTATCCAGCTACTTTGCTGAAGGTATTTATCAGCTGAAGGAGTTCTCTGGTAGAATTTTTAGGGTCACTCATGTATACTATTATATCATCTGTGAATAATGATACTTTGACTTCATCCTTTCCAATTTGTATCCACTTTGATCTCCTTTAGTTGTCTTATTACTCTAGCTAGGATTTCAAGAACTATGTGAGGGAGATTAAGAGAGAGAGTGGCAGCCTTACCTTGTCCTTGATTTCAGTGGGATTGATTTAAGTTTCTCTCCATTTAGTTTGATGTTGGCTATAGGTTTGCTGTATATTGCATTTAGGTATGTGCCTTATATTTTGGAGTAGTTTTAAGAAAAGTGGAATTACTCAACATCTCAGCCTCATCTCTGTTCCTGTACCTGATACCATAGCTGGAAACTAATAAAAAGGACAGGGGCCCTTTTATTCAGCTTATGATTTTGGAGCCTGGGAAGTCTAAAGGCATGACATTGGCATCTGGTGAGGGCGTTCTTTCTTTGCCATGACACAGCAGAGGGCATCCATCACATGGTGACCTAGGGCCAGCATGTATCAGCATGTATCAGAGAGAGCTCCTGTGTGTAGAGAAGGTAGTCCCTGATATGAGTTCACTATTCATGAGTAGATTTGTCTATTCATAAAGGCAAAGCCCTTATCACCCAGCACCTCTGATAGGTCCCAATATGTGGCTTTAAGGAGTTAAGATTCTAATACATGGCTTCCAGGAGACTTAAACCCAAACTGTAGTACCTACTAATCTCTGCTTTGCTTATCTTGATTTCCAGGGGCAAGTGACTGAATCTGCCACCATCAAGATTATCTCCAGGAAGTAAGAGGACTAATACTGTGATATTGACTCTGTTATTTTTGGCTGCTTTGGGGATATTTTAAATTGTTTCTTGGGAGTGGTTTAGGACCTCTGAGGGTAGTGAAATGGATATGTTCATGTTTTCTTCATTTTTCCTTTAGAAAGAGTTTCATGGATGCTGGTCTCAGGCTGGCCCCAGGCTTGTTACATAGTCAAAGATGACCTTGAACTCATGATCATCCTGCCTCTACCTTCTCAGTGTTGGAATTAACATGTATCACAATGCTTGATTTTATAAGGTGCTGGGCTGAACCTAGGACTTTATGCATGATGCATAAGCATTCTACCAACTGAATGACAGCCCACCCACCTAAGTTATTTTCGAAATGATTACTCTATAGTTGGCTCTAAGTGAAAAATTTCAGTGAATGGTTTGGGATGACTTATCAGAATGTGAAGGTTAGAGGAAGGAAGAATATGGAGAGCCTTCACGTCCTACTTCCATTCTGTCTTGCTTTTAAAATACTACAGCCAAAGACAATTTAGGGGAGATAAGGTTGATTTTTAGCTCACAATGCCAGGTTACATTTCATTGTGTGGGGAAACCAAGGCAGTAGGAACTAACTCACACCGTAGCCACAGTCAAAAGCAGAGACAACTCAATACATGTTTGCTCATGCTCAGCTCAGTTTCTTCAGTCTTTACGGAGTTTAGGATGCCCTACCTAGGTGGTAGAGTTGCCTATAGTGAGTCTTCCTACATCCATTAGCTTAATGAGGACAAGCCTTCCCATAGACATGCCCACAGGCAGAGCCGATATAGAAAACCCTCCACTGGGGCCTCCATCCCAAGTTATTCTATGCTGTGTCAAGTTCACAACTAAAGATAGCCATCACATCTTTCATCTGCATTTTTGATATGCCATTCACAAGAAGGAACCTGGAGACAAGAGATTTGCTCACTTCATCCAGAATTATGGTGGTGGAGTTTGAGGCCTTGGAAAATGCAAGAGACTTCAATGAGACCATCCATGTAACATGGTCCAATGAAGAACTGTTCAAAAACCAGGCTCTTGATCCAGTGAGAATCTGTCTGGATGAGGAGCTATGAGTTCCTACAGATGGAAATTCATTTGAGTCAACTGACTGGCTTCAAGAAGACATTGGCAGGAATCAAACTGAGAGAGCCATGGCCTTCTGAACATCCTGCAACTGGCCAGATGACCAAATCAATCAATTATTTTTTTAACTGCTGATTTTCATTTGGTATCATAAAAAGTCAACCTAAATAAAGCATTAGCCTCTAGAATGTGTTTAAATTGAATTTCTGGATACTTTGGCACTTGTCCAGTTTTAAATAAGTTCTGATCTAACTGTATCTAATCTCTAATCAAAGAATCCTTTGGCTATGGAACATTCCCGTTAATAATGATACCTTAGACATCCATTAAGTCTGGACATTAATTTTATGGAAATTCTCTAATACATCTCCATTAGGATTTTTTTCTGGGCAAAATTAGTAATAAAAGCTTTTAATAAATGTCATAAATATCTATGTTCAATCAGACTATTACTCAAATTAAAGCCAGACCAAAATAGAAAATAGTTACCTCTGCTAACAGTCCTGACCTTCAGAAGGCATTTTGAAGAAAGAAATTATGTGTTCTGTTATTACTCAAAATGCGTTTATTACAAGGAATAATTAGCTAGAGGGAATAAATCATGAGTTATTTGACTATGATGTGAATGCTCTGGTTTTGAATCCATGTCTATTGGCTCTTGCAATAAACTCTGTAGACTTTCTGCCCATGCTGTAAAGAAGGCTTTGCAGCCAAGCAGGTCATAATTTGAGGCTTGTACTCTTCTGTGACCAGTCATGAGATTCTAAGTGAGTTATTTACATTTTTTGAATCATATCTTTGGTGTCTTTGAAATGAACCACCAAGATTTAAATACATTTATTAATAGTTAAATACACAGGTACTGTGGCACACACGTGGAGATCAAAAGATAGCTTTGTAAAGTCAGAGCTCATCTTCACCTTCATGTGTGTTCTAGAAATAATTGTTTTGTTTTTAAACCAGGCTTCCATGAGCCTTTTCCCATAGAGTCATATAACACGTAGACAGCCCCAAACAAGATTTTCTAAGGAGGCCAAAAACTGCACATGACCAGTAGGTGGCGCACTCTAAGCGGAAGCCATTGTTACCTCGACGGAAGGGTGGGAGAGAAGGCTTTTATTCCCATCACCATGTCTGGGAAAACAAAAACAAAACAACAACAACAACAACAACAAAAACCCTGTATATTTTCCTGTCTTTGGATATTCCTTTCCCATAGTCTCTCTAAGCAGTTAAGTTAGAGTGATGGTGGGAAAGGAATGTGGGTGCTCCTATCCGCTAAGGCCTTTCGGTGAACCCTTAGAAAACGGTAGACCCTAGAATTTACTCCATTTGGCTTTCTGGAGCAACAACAGAAAGCAAGCTGGCACTTACTAAAGTTTCCCAGTGACGTGGGAGGCCCTGAGTTCTCCGCTCTGCTGTGGTCGTGCTCTTTGCTTGGCTTTTCTACATCATCTTCATCCTGGAAAGTCCCCATTTTCCTGGGTCATCCTTGACATTCTTGCAAGTGGGTGGTTATAGTTTAGAACCATGTCAGAATTCATCTAACCAAGGATATTTAAGTCTGCTAGCAGCCAGTGGAATCCTCTTATGAAACAAAGTCTTACACTCAAAACAATAAAGGAGAAAAAAATTGTCATTGTTCTGGCTTTAAGTAAGAGTGGAAAGGCAAGTTCTTTTCTTTCATCTTCCTTCCCTAACCTTCCCCACTGCTGTTCCTAAGAATAATAGTTAACTACAGATATAGTGATAAACACTTTAAGAGGTTAATTGACCTATTCGAGGTTACCTGGTTAATAAATGGAGGGGCTAGTGAAGACACAGGTGAAATTGCCCTGGAAGACCTTATCCTCAGCTCCTGTGCTGAACTGTATCATGAAAACTAGCTCTTCATCTCCTGCACTCAACCTTCCTACCTCCAGATAGAATCTCAGATTACTGTTATGAGTCCACCAGAATCTACAGTTCAGGAGTGTAGATCCAGATTTGGAGAATGGACGTTAACGCCAACAATAGTATGAAACAGAATACATAATCGAGACTTTTATTCATAGTTTTATTTTTATCTAGCCACTCAAGTTCTATCTGCCTCAACTCTGGATTAAAAAATTTTAAAGAGTTTTTTTGTTTTTGTTTTGTTTTAATTAGCAAGGGCCTTCTTAGCATTGCTCTGAACCCTGCTTGCTTTTACCACAGATGTAACACATAAAATCCTGGGAGCTGGAGGAATTCTCTCTGTTGTGTGACTCAGATATGAGAAACCAGTGGCTCACCTGTGGGCAGGCCCCATCCAGGCAGGTCCAAACTCAACCTCTTCCTTCTGTGTAAAACCAACAAACCTTACAGACAAGCAAGACTGGATTTGGTCTGGGACAAAGTAGAACACTGGAAAGGTTGGAACACAAAGCTAACGCAACATGAAAAACAAAATCACCCACAACATACTGTAACTCAATACACTTTAACATTTGATATGTTCTCTCTTTTGTTCCCTTTATTTCTTTGTAAATGTAGGGTGTATTAATTAAGTCATTTCCCTGTTGTAAAACAATTTAATTGCCACATCTTTTAGTCTTTGTGAAGAATGTCGTTATAAGCAACCATAGAGTCAAGTTTTTCATGCATTATTAGCTGGGGATACTCCTGAATGTTGTGAGGTGGTGTATCAGAAATGTGCAATTTCATGGATTTCCGGTGTCTCTGGACTGACTATTCCCTGGTCCTTATGCTTTATCAGTCTTTTCAGTGTGGGTTTTCTTTTTAGCCCATTAAAAGCTCTCAGCCACCCTCCTTTCTTGTGATTAAAAACTCCCATTATAATCATAGTTAAATAAAACCCAAGTGCCATAATCGTCAGCTCTGACCCTTAAGGAGGTTACAAGGAGTGGGCAATGGAAAAATTAATATAATTTGAACAGAACTGGGAAACTCTCCAGTTATCCACATTATTCTTATGGTCGTATTTTGATGTTCAATGTTGATGTGGGTTGTAATAGTTGGATTCTTGTTCCTGAGCCTCCTTATTTGATTTAGCCCTTGAAGTAAGGTGAGTTTCTTATTTGACAGATAAGGAGCCTGGGGTCCAGCAAAAATGCATGTTGCATGGCACATAACTAGTTATATGGCTGACGGTGGCCTTCAGTGATGACCATGCCTTACTTCCTTGAATCTGTGACTATGCGACAAATGAATTTGGTACGTGTGACCTGAGGACCTTGAGCTGGGTGTATTATCTTGGATACTCTGGGTGGACTCACAGAGGGAGCCTAGAGGATCAGTGAAGCAGGAGTTATGATGATAGATGCGTGGTGAAGGGATTGCTGAGAGGAGGCAGGCAGGAGTTAACCGATCCAGGTGGTGGCCTGAATTGGAAAAGGCATGGAACAGATTCTGTTCTGGAGTCTCCAGAAGGAGAAGTTACCCTGAGGGGGTCACACAGTCAATGAAGCTGCCGCCCAGAGGACCCCAAAGCCTGAACAGCAAATTGCTTTCTCCCACTATTTCTAGAGAACCAAAAAAAAAAAAAAAAAAAAAAAGACTTTAGCCAAAGCAACTCTGTCAGAGAGAGTTCTGAATTCTTTGGATAAAACTGGTTTGAAAATGAAAACTTTGCTACCTACACCCGTGGAAGCTGATCTATTCCTGAGCAGTGTGTTTGACTGTCGGCGAGAGTGGGTGTGTAACTGTCAAGGCAGCTCTCCGAGATGACAAGGGGATAAGATTGGCATTCCGTGTCTTCCTGACTGATGTTAATTATTCCTTTGGTTGGAGTGAATGCTACTTTTGTTCTAAAGCAGTTAATGATAGCCTTCTTATTGCCCTTTTTAATTCCATGAGGGACATATCGGCATTAAAAAAAATTCCATTACATATACATCTGCGGTTACTCTCTTATTTTTCTAAATGTAATTATCCAGCTAGGCTAAATTATGGAAAAGAAATTATAAAAATCTTTCCCTGCCAACTGAATCTGGCCAGCACATTTTTGTTGGTTTGGATGTTGGGAATAGTTTCTTTTTATTCTTTATTCTCCCCTGCTCCTGAGACCCACCCCCACCCCATTCCTTTTAAACCCAACACACTTTTTTTTTTAGTGAGATTGACATTTCTTAAGGTGTTTTCTTGGGCAGGACACCATTGCCAAGTGTGTATCTGTACATATTCTGTAGGAATGTGGGTATTATAACTTTCATATTAATTTTGAGTTATTGTTGCATAGAAAATAGGAATACACATGGTAGCTTTTATGCATTATGAGTTATTCACAGAATGAAATCATATTTAAAATTATAACTGGGATTTGGGAATGTGGTATTAACTAGGCTAAGTAATACATAATCTATTTTTAGTGAGAGTAAAAATAATTGCAACAATTCTGAGGAAAATTGGCTTATGCTAAAAAGGGCTTAGGTAGAGAGCTGGTAGTTAGAGAATAAAAGACTCTAAATTGTTTTTAGTTGTTCACTTGGTCACAGAACCTGTACAGCATGGTTCTCAAGGAGTGAACAGTGTTCAACTGCTCCTGGATGGTAATTGCCAATGTGTAGTACATGGAAACTGAAATGTGTGAGTGCCTTCCAGCTCATGTTTCAAACATAGGTAGATGCCCCAGAATGTTTTGCAAAATCCCCAAGAAATGAGTAGAAATTAAGACACCCCCCCCCCCGACTTTCTGTTTGTGCCTACCAGTGTTAGAAGTAACCTGTTATCCATCAGGGGAGGATCGGCCTTGGAAATCCTGTTTTATACTTAAGCAATATGTTGTAATTCCCTGTGACTTTATGGTGCTTCCTATAGCTTTAATGTCTACCCCCTAAAGTTAATGTATTGGAAATGATGCCCAAGTTTATAGAGTGATGGTATTTGGAGACAGTTGAGGTCATGAGGGCAGGCTGCATGTGATGAGATGAGTCCCTCTGTAAAAAGAGGAGTAGAGACCAGAGATCTCCCTCACACTCCTAACGTGATGCTATTTGCCATGTTTTCACGTGGCAAGAAGACCCAGACCAGATGCCTGTGTGTGGACCCTGTCTTCTCAGCATCTGGAAGAGTAGAAAATACATATTATGTAGAAATCACCATGGCATGATGAATACAAAATGGACCAGGGCAGAGTCTTAAGAGTAAATTTGTGTGGAGAAGTCAGCAGCATATTCGGAAGTATGTGGCCTAAGGGAAGAGCAAGGAAAAAAAAAAAACCAGACAAGTCCTTGGCTCTTCCCAAAGAGGCTGCTGCTGAGCCTCCTTGCTTGGCCTAGAATCCCAGCGTTCCTCACTCTGATGGTGTTGCCCTAGCCCTGTCATTTTGGTTAAGTGGCTTCATTTTCTTGTATTCTAGTGGCCTGATCTTTGTAATTGGCCTGAAAGAAACCGTGCCATCACAGGGCACAATGAGGCGTGAATGAGCTATATATGCAAAGCATTTAGACCAGTAGCCACTTACTATATACCTTATCAATAAGAACTATATTATTTTTCATCTTTTGGATAAAAGTTTGTTAAGTGGAGACATAGGATGTTCTGAGGGATGCACAGTGCTTCTGTGGTGCCAACAGAAAGAGGGAAACCAGAAGAGCTGAAAACTGGTTCTGGGGCCAGTAACTTGGATCACTCTAGTAAAAGATACACCTCGATAACGCTGTAAAATGTCAAGGCACTGTGGCAAATTTGGGAATGACTCTCCTCTGATTATATGCCTGAACTTCACATTTCACAACATACAGTTGCTCACAATGTCTGGTAAAGTATTTTTGTGGGTTTCAGAGGAGAGCATAGGTAGCCATTTCTGCTATCTGGGTACATCCATGTATGTGCCTGGCTCACTAAAGTCAAAGCCTGTCTCTGTTTCTTTGCTCCTCAGTGGCTGGTACCCATAAAAGCATACAAACAGCAAACAAGCAAGAGGGAAGCAGCAACTCAGAAAGTCCTAGGGGGTGGGGAAACAACAACAGAAAAGAGTATCCTAACCATGGACAGTGCTCATACCCCAGGGGAGCTTTGATGACAGCTCTTGGTTGTGGCTTGGGTAAAAACAACTTCCTCCAAGTGTCCCAAGAACCACAGCAGAGTTCTTTCTTCATCTACCTCCGGATGCTCCATTTTCTACATTTGGCTTAAAGATTCATTCAGTCTTGCTCCATACGGGCAACACATTCTGCTCAAACAAGTTACAGCAGTCAGTGTGCCTCTGTTCAAACTGCAAAGGGTCCTTTCATCTCCTCCATAGCTCTTGGGGGATGGCTGGCCTTAAAACCTCACAGGGGAGTTAGCTTGGTTCCATTCCAATCAAGCTACTGTGTTGCGATGTTTACTGGTCTTGGGTTGTTTTCTCTTATTCATTCTTCCAAGGTATTGCTTCCAGACTTGGTGGCACAGTGCAATTAGCTTGGGAGCCTTAAAAATTGCTGATGCTGATGCCTAGCAATAGAGACTTTGTTGTAAATGGTCTGGGATTGGGCTTTACATGGCAACTCTGTGCATATGTGTGTGTGTGTGTGTGTGTGTGTGTGTTACATGTGTGTGGAAGCCAAGGTCAATGTCAGGGATTTTCTTTAGTTGTTCTGCACTTTATACTTTGAGACAAGCTCTTTCATAGAACCCAGAGCTTACTCATTTAATTAGACTTTCTGGACAGCAAGCCCCAGGGATCTTTTTTTCTTTTCCTCCCCAGCATCGAGGATGTGTGCACATGCTACTGCACCTGAGATTTCTTTAAATGTATGTTTTACAGACTAAATTCAGGGTTTTGTTGTTGTTGTTTGTAGTTTTTTGTTTGTTTGTTTGTTTTCGTTTGTTTGGGTTTTTTTTTGGTTGTATGACAAGCACTCTACCGACTGAGCCATCTCTGCAGGTCTTGTGATGATTCTGGTATTTAGCCAAATGTGAGAATTATCAATCCAAAAACATGGCTCAGGTGGCCTTCTCAGGAGGCATGTATGTTCTTAGAAACAGGCTCTTAAGGGTAAGCATGAAGTGTGTGAGGAGACATTTTTCTAGAGCTTTTTATTACACTGCCTCACAGCATCTTCAGGGTCAGAGCTTATCATCATAGAGAGATGAAGGAACACATGATTCTAATATAGGAAGTGGTGCTGAGTAGGACTCTATCAGAACACAAACACTGTGTTCAGAAAGGCTTTGTGGTGGTTTTCTCTGAGAGACATGCGTACTCGTTGTCAAATAAGAGTTACAATAGATATAAATTAAAAATAACTACACATAAATATATACATATGTACGTAAGGTGAATTTGTGGATACATGCATGCTAATGTACACACACACACACACACACACACACACACACACACACACACACACTTACTAAAGCAGAAACCAGAAAACAAGGCTTGAATAGCGGGGGTAATGTAACTCTCTTTTTATTGGTTTTGGGGTTATTTTTAATTAACTAAAATATAATTATATATTTTATCCCCTTACCCCACCTTTCTCAACCCCCTACAATCCCCCCCATTACTGCCTTTCAGATTTATGGCCTTTAATTCTTTATTTTTCTTACATACATATATATGTGAGCAAATACACCAAGGCAACCTGCTGAATCCATTGTATATGTATTTTTTAGGGTTGATCACTTAGGACTTAGCACTTAGCACTAGTCATTCTCATCTATGAGAAAAACTAATTCTCTTAGCAGTTTCTAATGACTTCTAGGTGCCCATTGTGGTGAGGAGCCCTGTGTGTTTTCCCCATCCATGTTGGCATGTCAGTTAGATCATCTTAGAAAGGGGCATCGTGGGGTGTGTTGGGGAAATGTGGAGGGAGTGACGTCCATCTGTGAGCTGTTACAGGCAGTTTAGTTTATGTAGATTTCACCCAGAAAATGACATTGCTTTTATTGTCTCTATTTTCCTGATTTGGTAATACTCAAATGCTACTCCATCTGCTAAAGTTCACAGATCCACCCAGGTACCAGTGTGAGTTCCCCTTGAGGAAGACGTCAGATGCCCTCTGCAGGGCCTTCCCTGTCCCTCTTGATGCAGAGTTAATTACTGGAACAAACATCATCTTCATTCTATCATTCTCCAGGCCATGAATGCTTCTGCAGCTTCCAAAAATTGTTGAGTGGCTTCCTGGGACACTGATGGCTGTGCAGTGACTAATGTCACTGTGTTCTCAACACATGCTGCAGGAGATCCAGAGATTGGAGGGGGAGGGGGACAGGACTCAGACTGGGACTTGTGCCCCAAAATGTACTTTTAAACACTTTTAAGTTACCCAAACTCCTGCCTTAAAGATGCTTACCAGATCAGATAACCAACTCACTATTAGAGACTGCAAATTTTATTGTCACTAAGTAGGTTTGGGCTTAGCAAGACATTTTATGTGACAAAAATTGTCAGAGAATATTTGCTGATGGGAGCAGGCACACCAACTGAGAAACGGACATAGACTCTGAAACCAAAAAGGCGTCATGTAGTCTGAAATGCATATTCATTTCAGCCAGTGATTTTTCTCGGAAATATTTTTTTCTACACTTTTTATAGCCTCCTATCTTAATCAGACTTTTAGAACAGACTAAAGGTTCATTCCATCTTTAATTACATGCATGCATGTCTCCATGTGGGTGTGAGCACATGAGTTCAGTGTCCATACAAGCCAGAAGAAGGTATCAGATATCTTGAAGCTGGAGTTACACTATCGGTGGTTGCACTGGGAAAACCATATGAGATTTTGTGATGCCTGATGAAGCTTCACCTCTTTAAAAATTGCTCTAGCAATGAACTCCGTGGGCTGGCTGCACACACCAGGTAGAGGCACTGTAGTCCACAGGTTCGCTACATAACTATGTGGTGTTTCTGTCTTTGTTTTTCATGTTAGTATCTGAGTTCTCTGGCTCATTTCCCTAGGGCCTCTGCTTTATGGATTGACTACTTTTCAATAGTTTCCAGTCTGGGGTCTCCTTTTTGCTGGCTTCTGAGCTAATTACTTACTCCTGGAGTCAATTATTTTCTTCAGGGGGAGAAAGAAGAAAAATGCAGCCCCTGAGTGCTGTCCGCTTGGAGCTTGTCTGTCTGTATCAGCTAGACCACAGTGATCTGCTGGACATAAACAGTTTCTCAGAATATCAATACCAGACCATTCTCCTCTCTGATCATGGTTTGAGCAAGATAAAAACACGGCTTCCCTGCCAACATGTTTGAACACAGTTAAAAACAATAATGCTCTACAAACCAAAATGGCCAAATAATTTGATTCCTGGGTTCATTTGACTGACTGTGGCTTCCTCGTCAGTTATATATCACTTTAGTAATACTCTTTCTCCTATAGATTAGAAAAAAAAAGATACTTAATGATAGAGCCAATGCTAGAATTGGTTTTCTTCCTGATAGTATCGTACTCATAACACACCTTGCTTCCCTGAACCTTCCTGAATAAGACCTGATGGTTTAGATGATAATACCAGGTCATTCTAAAACCCTTAGAAGGACATACCTGTCCTGCTTTTCTACATAGTACAATGTGCTTTTGAGTTTGGTGTTGTTAGATTTAAATAGTGCTATATTTCTGGTGGTCTTAAGCTGGGGAGAAACAGCCATGATGCTCTTACCTCTGTGAGGTATCTGTCCCATGACAGAGCTTGACTTGGTTGTTAATCCCTAAACATCTAATTCCAGCCCTGCAAACATCCCAACCTGGAAACAGATTTGTCCTGAGAGCAGATCTAGCCAACGTAGTGAGTCCCTTCCATTTTCAGATGAAATAAAAATCAGAAACAAGCACAGTGTGATTTTTCATCAGGCCATCAGGGAGGTTCTGGGAGCACTGTGCTCAGCACTGCTGCTCTAGAGCCTTGCTCTATGCTTTCTCCTGCTTCACCATGTTGTCCACAGAAGTTCAGCTCCAAAGCATAATGCACCTTTGAGCACTAAATTCAATTTGCTATTCATCTCTACTTAATTGAGTTGGGTTTCCATTTTCTCCTCAGAAAACTTTAACCTTCAAACACTGGGCTCTTGCCAAAACATGGCTAACTATAAGTTTCTTTTAGCTTTGACTAAAAAAACCCAAAACAATAACAAATTCCTATGAGCATTTTTGGCGTGTGTG
>NW_026593286.1:15531926-15537346 GCF_907164565.1 Psammomys obesus | reverse complement strand
CTCTTCTTCTTCTTCTTCTTCTTCTTCTTCTTCTTCTTCTTCTTCTTCTTCAAGATTTATTTGTATGTGCACTGGTGTTCTGCCTAAATGTCTGTGAGAGAGTGCCAGGTCCTCTGGAACTGGAGTTATAGTCAATTGTTAGCTGCCATGTGGGTACTGGGAATTGAACTTGGATCCTCTGGAAGAACAGCCAGTGCTTTTAACAATTGAGCCATCTCTCCAGCACCACTTTTTCTTCCTTAAAAAAAATGGCTAACATAAAATACTCAAGGGATGATGCATGCTGGAGAGGTTATAGAGAAAGGGGAACCTTCCTCCATTACTGGTGGGAATGTAAACTTGTACAACCACTTTGGAAATCAATCTGGTGCTTTTTCAGACAATTAGGAATAGTGCTACCTCAAGATCCAGCTATACCACTCCTAGGCATATATCCAAAAGATGTTCAAGTATACAACAAGGACATTTGCTCAACCATGTTCGTAGCAGCTTTATTTGTAATAGCCAGAAACTGGAAACAACCCAGATGTCCCTCAGTTGAAATATAGAAATTGTGGTTACATTTACACAATGGAATACTACTCAGCAATTAAAAACAAGGAAATCATGAAATTTGCAGGCAAATGGTGGAAACTAGAAAAGATCATCCTGAGTGAGGTATCCCAGAAGCAGAAAGACACTCATGGCATATACTCACTTATAAGTGGATATTAGACATATAATATAGGATAAACATACTAAAATCTGTGCACCTAAAGAAGATAAGCAAGAAGGAGGACCCTGGGTAAGATGCTAAATCTTAATTCATAAAGGCAAATGGTATAGACATTGGAAGAGGGAGAAAATAGGGAACAGGACAGAAGCCTATGACAGAGGGCCTCTGAAAGACTCTACCCAGCAGGGTATTAAAGCAGATGCTGAGACTCATAGCCAAACTTTGGGCAGAGTGCAGGGAATCTTATGAAAGAAGGGGGAGATAGAAAGACCTGGAGGGAACAGGAGCTCCACAAGGAGAGCAACAGAACCAAAAACTCTGGGCACAGGGCTCTTTTCTGAGACTGATACTTCAACCAAGGACCATTCATGGAGATAACCTAGAACCCGTGCACAGTTGTAGCCCATGGCAGCTCAGTCTCCAAGTGTGTTCCCTAGTAAGGGCTGTCTCTGACATGAACTCAGTGGCTGGCTCTTTGATTGCCTTCCCCTGAAAGGGGTAGGGGGCAGCCTTAAGAGGCCACAGAGGAAGAGAATTCACACAGTCCTGATGAGACCTGATAGGCTAGGGTCAGATGGAAGGGAAGAAGGACCTCCCCTATCAGTGGACTAGGGGAGGGGCATGGGAAAAGAGGGAAGGAGGGCGGGATCGGGAGGGCAGGAGGGAAAGGGCTACAGCTAGGATACAAAGTGAATAAATTGTAATAATTTTTTTTAAAAACTGAAAAAAAATTTCTTTTGTTTCTTTAATATTTCCTCTTATACAGTTAAAAGAGAAATCTTCAGAAAAACAAAACGAGCAAACCTGGAGCAAAATATAAGAATTCTGCAATCCGGGGTCTTCCTTTTGAGAAAATGTTACAGGTGAGACAGGCATGTCCCCACTATTGTCTTTCAGTCCATCTCTCACTTCTGACTGATTTCAATCTACATTTGAATGAGTATTCCTAAGAAACAGTGTGACATTGCCGTGGGTTCTTAACAGAGTCTTAGTGCTTCAGGAGAAGACTTCTTTAGGATTTCCTATTTGAAAAGATAATTTAAAAAAATTAGAAATATTAAAAACTCTTTTAAACAGGCCAACAATTTAAGTATATTATATTTATTGTCTTCATATTGCATGCAAAGCTTTTCACCTCTTTTGACAGAGTTCATTTTTTTTTCATTTAACATTATAAAATAAATGCAACCCCATGTTTTCATTACCAGTAATTTTGAGGAAGCAGAATGTTATGATAATGCATCATAAAATCATTTGGGGATATTTAATTGTTTTCAGTTTGACTTTATTGTTTGGTTTGGCAGTATGGAAAATATTTCAGTAAACACCTTTGTACACAAGGACATTTCTTTTCTGAAGATATTTGGGTCGGGGGAGCCAGTTCTCAGAATTGGTGTAATAGTGCTCTATCCAGAACCAGGGGACATTTCTACAGCTTTTGTTGTCTATTTCCACAGTGCTCACTGAGGGTTGTAGGGACCTAGCAGTGAGCTTCAGTGAGACCACATCAAAGTTGCATTTTATCATAAAATAAAATAACACTTGTGATTTATAAAGTCCGTGTTAAAAAAAAAATTGTTTATCAAGCTTGCTACTTTTAATTTTTTATTTGCAATGGAAATTTCAGGTTCTGAAAATACACAGAAGGTTGCTTAGTTGTTTAGCTGTTTGGCCCATCTCTCTTATTGGGTGTCAGTGTGAAGTAGACTCAGCCCATCTGGACGGTGGCCGGGCTCTCCCAGATTGGGTGGCGGACTTCTTGTCTTGTGAAAAAGTCGGGTGAGAGGACCTTAAGATGCTTCTCTGTCCTCAGAGCACCGCCGCAGGAAAACCTCGGCCTTTGTGGGCATTGTGATTTTGGATTCTGTAATAATTTTTTTACTCCCTGGTTTTCCTTGGCTGTATTTATATTGGGCACCGGGCTTCTCTTCAAAATTGGAAATAATGTATATGCAGCAGAGGAGGCTTTCCTCTGATTTGAAAGGACGCCAAAAAGGAAACTTGTTCCCCAGAGCACGTGGGAGTAGCCTTTTGTTGGAAGAGGGGTTTCCGGTGCTGTGAAAAACTGATGGCGTGCACTTCCTACATAGGCGGCAAGAGTTTCTTTTAGTTGAGGGGAGGATGATGTTCTTTCCTTTAAAAAATATGACTATCTCCGAGATGATAACACTCTTTGGATAACACTGCTTTCTAAGTGAGAAGCCAACTGTGGGAATATGGTAGACATTATTTATAAGTGATATTGCCTGTACCACGAACACAGGGCACACTGTTTGTCCCTGGAAATAAGGGCTCTCCCCATACAGCCTTTCAGCGAAGACTGTAAAACCGGCTACTGTCACTTGCCAATAGTCTCAGCTTGTCCTTTCCAAACCTCCGATATGCTGTCAATAGAACAGGAAACGAGATCACCTCAATTAAAGATGATACCATATGTGGCATTTCTTTTTCCTTTCTTTCCTTTCCATTCCTTTTCCCTCCACAACGGCCATATTAATTTTTTACTTTCACCAGCAGTGAATAAGGGTTCCTCTCTCTCCACATCCTCACCAACTTGTGCTGTTAGATTTCTTGATGATGATCATTTTGAACGGGGTGCGGTGGTATCTCAAAGCAGCTTTCATTACTTTTCCCTCATGACAAAGGAGGTTGATCACTTTTCAAAGTAGTTGTTGACTCCTTATGTCTTTTCTTTTGAAATTGTCTTTCACTTCATTAGCCGATTTGTTGATTGACACTTTTATTTTCTTGGTACTTAATTCCTGGTTTTTGTTTGTTTGTTTGTTTGTTTGTAGGCTAAGGTGTTGGTCTCTTGTCTGAAGTGTGACTTCTAAAGACTTTGTCCCATCCCGTGGGCTGTCCATGGCTCTGCGGATAGTTTCCTTTGCTGTGAAGAAACTTTTAATTTCATGTATCTCATCTGTTTATACTTGAGTCTGGCTCTTTCACTACTGATATTCCATTCAGAAAGTGCTTTCCCACCCTAATGTCTTGAAGAGTATTCCTTCTGTTTTGCCTATGTGTTTCAGCATTTCAGATTTTAAATTAAAGCCATTGATCCTTTTTAACAGGACTTTTGTAGAAGGTAAAAGATATATACCTAATTTCATTTTCTGCAGGAGGATATCCAGTTTTGCTATCCACATTTGTTGAATAGGCTATTTCTTTTCCAGTGCATGTTTTTGCTTTCTTTGTCAAGAAGGCAAAGCTTTAGATAGCATAGCTTTGTTGTTTCATTTCTGGATCCTGTATTCTATTTACCTGATCCACCTGTCTGGTTTTTATTTTATTTTATTTTTTATTTTTATGCCAGTCCCAAAACTGTCTTTATCACTGTGGCTATATAGAACAAACTGAATTTGGATATTGTGGTGTCTCTAGCTATGTTCATCCTCTGAGGATTGCTTTAGATATTTGTGATATCTTATGGTTTCATATAAAATTCTTGGACATTTTCCTAGATATTTGAAACAATACATTGTACTGTTAGTAGGTTTTTGCATCAAATCTATAGATTGGCAGTTTAGCCATTTTCACAATGTTAAGTCTACCAATCCAGGAGCAGGGAAGGTCTTTCTATCTTACCATTTTTTAGCGTTTTCTTTGATTTCTCTTCTCTATGCCTTGACATTTTTTACTGTAGACATTTTTCTTCTTTGGCTGGGTATATTTATTGGTACTTTTTCTTTTTGGAGCTGGAATACTTTTCCTCATTTCTTTCTCTGAGAGTACTTGCTCGTATTATATGAACGTACAATTTTAAGTGAGGTCACCCAATTTCACAAAGATAAAATTATTATGTTCTTCATATGCAAATCCTACTCTATTACATATATATATGTGTATATATATATATATATACACACACACATATATGTATAAATATGTTTGTATGTAAACAAATGTAGCTATTGATACAGTATAACATTTAGAAAAGGGAATAAAAATTAAAATGCATTCTAATGAGTTCATATGTCTAATATACTTTGTGTTAATCTTTTGAATGCTCTCTCAAGGTCTAACACATTTTTAGTGTACAATGAGTCCCTAACCAGACAGTATCCACATATGATTACAGAAAGACCTGGGTTTTAGACAGTATCCACATATGATTACAGAAAGACCTGGGTTTTAGATTGAGGTTTTTATTGTTTGACTATTCCTGCAGGCTGTAGCTCTTTGTGAACACTGCTACACTTGGTATATTTTTATTACTTAAACATGAATTTTAGTGATCTGAAAAATAAAGTGTGAAGGTTGTTCGTATGGTTAAAATAATCATAATCTTGAAATTTCTGAAAATTTGTGAGGACACTAATATATTGACCCTAAATCTCAGAGTAACATGCCAAGAAATTCAAAATAATGAGAAACTTGCTTCATCTCCACTGCTTGTTGTAATTCTAAATTCTCCCACTGTTGTTGAGTAAACACACAAACATATTTAATGTATGTAGTATCATTTTAAAGCTTTAGAATAAAATGAGGAAACAGGAGACCTAGCTAAATAAATGAGTTGTTTGATAAACATTTGTCCATAATGTCAAAAGATACTTGAGATAGGCATAGTGGTGTACACCTTTATTCTCAGCACTAGAGAGGCAGAGGCAGACAGACCTCTGTGAGTACAAGGCCATCCTGGTCTACATAGGAGTCCCAGGCTAGCCAGGGCTACACAGTGAGACTCTGAGTCTGAAAATACATA
>NW_026593286.1:15471123-15531916 GCF_907164565.1 Psammomys obesus | reverse complement strand
ATATATATATATATATATATATATATATATATATATATACATACATACATACAATACATGAATAAATAAAAAGGTTAGGTGGAAGCTGCTTTGATAAATGTCTGCAGGTCTCCTTTAAATAGTTGATTGATGCCCACATAGGCACAAATGAACACACATGAAACTTCCTAATAGGTAGCTCTGTTTTGATCACTAGGAGATACAGCATGGCTCTGAGTCTAAAATTTTTGAAAGTTTTCAGCCAATTGTACACCTTCTCTGCATCTCATCAAGAAACTGATTCTTCCTTCTTGCTTGCTAGTAATTTTGAAAAGCAACTGCATGGAATATGTGGACTGACTATTGAATAATAGCAGTAGTTATAATGACAGTACTTCCAATGTAGAAGTTACAGGGCAGTTAGAAGCCCTGTAATCCAGTAACTACTCCAAGATGAGATGCAGACTATTCTGATGGCTGGGCTGTGATTTACTAAAGAGTTGACTCCAAGTGTTTACTACAGTCCTGAACACTTGATTAACACTCAAGTGTTTCCTAAGAAGGGAAAGCAAGAGTCACCTCTTAAGGCCAGAACTCACTGCGTTTACGTTTTGCATGGATTGTTTTTACAGTCATTTATCATGTTTTCTAAGCTTCTGTGTGTATGTTTCTAAGTCCCAATATCTCTGAGATCCTAGAGGATGAAGACTTTACCTTATTCCTTTTCCCAAGTTTAGCACATAGTTCAGAGCCAACCACCGATCAGAAGGATAGGGCTGGAGAAACCATAATGTATCCGGTTCTTTGGCTGGCACCCAGAGAAACTATCCATTATAGGATCAAGGGCTGTGCTTCCTATGAGTGCTAAATTGAGAAATGAGTTTTACGTCTGGTGTTACACTTCAAAGGGAATCGGTAAGAAAAATGGGCACCACCACATTTCTCCAGCTCTGTATTATTCCCAGTGGAATTTCCATAGGCTGCCCTATGTGAGAGTACCTCTTCCTTCCCCCACCACGCAGGTCTCATGTGAATATCTCTGCTTATTATGAGGTTCCTGTGCCATGTGCCTATTAACTGCATGGCCAAGTGTTCAACCTCGAAGCTTGAATCATAACTCTGTGAAAAACAATTGATTTGGGGGCCTTTGTACATCTCTTATGCACCCAGGTCTGGAAGCTTGCTCTGTTCCTTCTTTCCCGCCCCTCTCTCTGTGCTGCATCAGGGCGCTTGGTATTTTACAGCAGGTCTTTGGAAACTCTTCATCTTCCAGAAGCTTTCTCCTGTTCTGCTCAGTCCTTGGCTTTGAGCACACTTTCCATCTTTCTTGCTTCAGAAAAGCTTTGGGACAGTAGCCTGAGCTCTTCTGGTTTTCATCCCTGCCATTCCCAAGTCTTGGGATCCCTCACTCTGGTCGTATAGCTGGTTATTCTTCTTCTTCCTCGGGTGTCCTTGCTGTCTGCCTCTAACATCCTTTTCCAGCTTTATGAACACAGGCCCTTTCTTGTCGTAGAGGACAGTTAGTGTAGATCTTAGCTCTAGGAAGTATTTGTCAACTGATGATACATGCTCTCCACAACTCATTCTTCCACTGAAAAAAACATTCTTTTACTAAGAGATTTCATCAGTATTCTCAAAAATCTAAATGTTTATTAGTTTTTTTTTTTTTAATTTAGTCTGGACCTTAGGAGACTATGAATTACTAAAAAGTTACACAAGTTGCAGACTCTTTATTACACATGACTAGAAACGAAATACACAGCCAGTTGGTTGACCCTGATTCTTACCTTTGGCAAAAGTCATCTACCTCTCTGAACCTGGTTCTTTTCTTTACATAAAAACAGAAATGGAGCTTATATATAGGTTTAGCATGGAAGGCCCAACTGAACGAATATTTAAACATTGAATACCTACAAATCATTTTTATTATTATTATAAATTATTATAAATCATCGAAACTGAATTGTTTTGCTGTGAGGAATGTTGAGATAAGCCTTTTCGAGGCCTATATGCCCAATGGCAAATGAGGCATCAAAAACTTCTACGAGTCCTCGAAAGGTCCTGACCCACTGCACACAGTGTTGATCCGCTAAGGACTCATAACACACTAGTGAACTTTCAAAATGGATCTGAGGCTGGGGCAGTCACTGCCTCCCCCTTCTTTATGGAAGTCTCCTGGTGACCTTGCCAATCCCCGCAAAAATTTCCTTATAGTTGCACCAACCAGATTGATTGGTATTGGTGCTTTAGGCTAGCATGGGATGGTCTGATTGGCCTTTCAATTGCTTAAAGGCTGTTACACTGGACAGTAAAGTTAGATCTACACCTTGAGTCTGGCCTCCAGAGTCTGATTTCCTGGATTCTGCATGGGCTCCATCGGCACTCAACCTCCACCCCCTTCCCTGGTTCCTGATCCCCACGTTTTGCTCTAGCCTAAAAGATATCGAAAGTAAATAAATACTGTGTCTTCTTAGAATTAGCTAAAACGAGAGCAGAAGGACCTTGAGTCATTCTTACTAAGCTGGCTGGAAACTCCTTCCTTATCTACACGTGGTGTGTGAGCTTTGTGTGTATAGTTCAGATCTACTGGTGTGGTCCATGCTGTTCAGACAGGCAGTTTGACATAAGCACTGTTGAGCCATCTTGGAATCCTCCATAGTTAACTTCTCGGCCAGCTGGGTACGTTCATTCACTCGTGTGTGTTCTCTTACAGAGCAATCAAATAAACAGATTTTAAAACAGACTTACATAGTAACGTAAGTCTCATAGTAGACTCTGTTTCTGGCCTTCACAGTGGTAGCTTTTGTTGTTGTTGTTTTTCCTCACTGCTGGGACATTTCTACACTGATCTCAAGTCTAGCTTCTTCCCCGAGACCAGTCCAGGGAATCCTCACTCTGTGAAATTCTTTTCTCAGGAACTGCTGGAACAGAACATGGTTATCTGTGGCAGCCTCCTGCCCTCCTTTTTCCTGACAACTCCTTGCTCTTCTTCTGAGAGCTACTCATCAGTGAATGCACAGTGACATGAAAAAACAAGGAACCTCTTTTGGGGCGGGAAGCCTTGCAGTTCTTACTGTTCTTCTGACCAAATTCTCCTTAATTTTTACCCTATTATAGCCCCAAGATCAGACTGTCTCTACTGAGACTCTGACTTCTGAGCTGAACAGAATTCTGGACTGCAGAAAAACCATTTATTTGACCATGGCCAGAGGCTGGGCTTGGTTCTCAAGAAGCTCCTTGGATTGAGACACTGAGATGCACCCAGCACAATCGGCCACTTTTCTTATCTTTTGGTTCTCCATCTACTTACATCAAGTTTCTTTTCTGCTTCAGTCACACACAGTGGAGGAAATGTGAACGATTCACAACTTGTCCCACCTAGTGATGGCTGCTGTCTAATGCTGTGCACTGACACGTGCTTCCTGGGTGCGTGTCCTTACCACCCACACCATTCTGGTAAGTCTAACAGTCAATTAGATCATCTCCTCTCTGAGGCCAGGAATCATGTCTTACTTTCGTGGCGCATACCTCACTGCGAAGGTCCTCAGTGGAACTCACCCGCCATGCACATACTGTGGACCAGAAGATTACAGATGGCTTCAGTGGCCTTGCACTAGTCTTAGCCCTGTAACCTTTCAGAGCCCTGTGCTCCACAGTACTGCAGCAGAGAAGTTGGATCTGTTGTTGCTTCGTGTGCCTCTGGGCAAGTCATTAGATTTTTTTCTTTAATTTGCCTTTGCTTCCTGCAAGGGGAGAATGAGGTGAATAAATTGCCTCCATCAAGTGCACAGGGGTGATTCAATGCAAAATGTCATGTGCTAAATGAGCTTGTGCCTGTAGCTCCATACAAGTACGTACTGTATAAACACGACCTGGGTGTAACCAGGAGCCTTTGAAAAATCTTACGGGGGATTTATTTTGGGAAAAACACAACTATACTCGTTCTCTTTATAAACATTTGTTAAGGAATGCACATTTTAATCTCCCCCCAGGGATGTGTTTCAATGACAGAAGCTTTACCTTGGCACGAGATAAAGATCTCTGCTTCTTTTCTCTTCTCTCCATTCTCTTTTACACAACTCAGAATCCTCCACTGCACAGACTCACAGACCTGTCATCTGATTAGGTCTATTTATCTACTCGATATATCTTTATTGGGCTCTTGGTGTACCTGAGGTCTGTGTCAGGCCCTAAGGACACGAATAATAAAAATAGTGTCCTTGGTCACTAGATGAGGCAGAAATGCATGCATTCATGCAGGCATTCAGTTACCCAACAAATACTGATGGAGCCCACTCTGATCCAGGTGCCGGGGAATAAGAATGAATAAATAATGCAAATAATTCTCTAGGACCCTTGCTACAGGGCAGGTATATGCAAGGTTCATTGAGAATGATGTCCCAGGGAAACTGTACCGGGACTCAGTCTTGAAGGACACACATGACGGAACGTAATAGAAGTAGATGAGGACACAGATGAGCTTATGTGCGCTGTGGAGCCTGGAGCTCTGTATAATTATAGAAGTGCTGAGGCATGTGAAAACGGGACAGCTTCAGGAGCAGGAGCAGGAGTCTGCGGCGAGATGGTCGATCAGTTTATGAATAGAAAACAAGTCCCTGGTAACCTGGGGAAAAATGTATCTGGTTGAAGTTTTTGATTCAAAGACTTGACCCACTGATGAGTGTGAGACAATTGTGTCTTCCCCGTTCGCCAGAGGCATTTGATGCTGCTCCTCCTGCTCTTCTTCTTTGAAAGTGGTTGTTGCAGGATTAGAAATTCTTTGCATCAAAAGTAGCAGCTGCATGGTGTGGCATCCCTGCACTTCTCTCATAGGCGGAGGGAGTTTTTATTATTTCAAGACGCAAGCCAAGTATTATCAGAAGGCACTGGAGCTTGGGAGTTACCAAAATTTTGGATGATTCACAATGCAGGCTGTTACGCAGCATGACATCTTGATTTAACAGTCCCTTGGCTAAGAAGCCAACACAGCAGTTTTAAAAACTGTACCCATGACTATGTGTGGGTCACTTCTGAGCCATTTGTATGTAATTTAGGATTTATTGCATTTTTTTTGGAGCATTCATATGCAATCCCAGACTTAACAGTTGCTCTGCAAACTATCAAATATTTATATTGTTTTTTTCAGATATATTTATTATTTACTGTACTTTCTATGAAATATTTACATAGATTTTTTTTAAAAGAAGGGATATACATTATTTACATCGCCTTGAACTTCCTCTTAACATAAGTAAAATGATAACTTGAAGCTGAAAGGTTCCCAAGGATGCTGCTGAGTTTTGTAGGCAACCACATGGAGGCTCTGTCCCAGAAGAAAACACCTGGCAATAGAATTATGCAATTAAAGCTGATGTTTGGGACCACCCGCGTCTCCATGGAGCTCCAACTTCCTCTTAGCTCACCAGTCTCAATTGGCAGAAGAGAAATTTGAAACAGCCTCTCCCAGTGTCTCCCCTTGCCCTCCCAGGGTTCCAGGTGCCTTTACAGGGCAGGCAGCACCTCCAGTGTCTCTCTGGGACCTGGAACATCCCCAAAGTGCAGAAGGAAGATGCAATGGCAGTTCCTAGATTATATCAGACTGTGCTGGCAGTGTTACCAATCATATGCATTCCAGCCTCTACCTTTTCCTTGGGGACTCTGAAGGAATCCAAGACATAGCCTGATAATCTGTGTCCTTAAACATGTGCCTGTTGGTTCTGATTATCAGCTAAATGTAGGAACTTTTTAACAGAAACTTCTTTATGTCATTTCTGCTCCCCCCATATTTGAAAACATTTTGGATGATCCTGGGTTCCCTCCTATCTGGCTGTCAGCCCTTTTTTACCTGGTCTGCAGATGTCAAAACTAGTCCCCTTGCCAAGGATCCCTAGGTCTTAGAGTCTGAGTTGGATCCATTCGAGATTAACATTTGATAAATGTGGGTATCCCAGGCCTATTATTAGACATAATTTAACAAGACAAGTCAATGGTTCCATAAATATCAGCATTGTGCTAGTGTTTCCATTACTGTCAGATAGCATTCTCTAGGAAACCCATGTTTTTATAAACAAATAAAAAATTATTTTCTCAGTATGTAGGTGGCATCAGAAATATCACTGGAGGAACAAAAAAAAATTGTCATGAGTCATGAGTCCTCATGACTCAGATTTCATAAAATGTATGTTTATATATGTTTTCTTTTGCAGCCATTTCTGTATATATTTGACCAATAAATAAGCCCAGTGCTGAGTGAAATTTGCACAGTAGGAAAAGTGACGGGGAAAAGAGCCCGTGAAGGTGTAAGGTGACTAGATCTTGTAGGATGATTGGTGGACTAGGATAGGCTTGGATGGGCAGAATGACCAGGGCCATAGCAGTGCAGCCATGGGCAATGGAATACATGGGATCTGGACCACAGAACCTACCACTTCCTAATAAAATCATGACAGAACCACTTGTAACAGGTGGCTTTTCTCTCACCCCATGGGTGAGAGACTTGAGGTTTAGAGAAAGCTAAATCTGTTATGCGCGGTCTGGAGGCCTTCCCATGGTAGAATGAAAACGTGGTAGGGCAAGGATCAGGATCAAGAGCAGGCATGTGGCTGGGAGATAGCGTATTTGTGGCATAGAGGAAGGGCTGTCCTCACTAAAGTACGTGCTCTTCTAAAATTATCCAAAATTATAAAAGTGCTAAATCTCACTTTATCTCTGAGCATCCTTGTTAGACAAGCAAATCTCCAAGACTGTTCTGGAAAT
The DNA here is from genome assembly GCF_907164565.1 of Psammomys obesus. NCBI lineage: Eukaryota > Metazoa > Chordata > Mammalia > Rodentia > Muridae > Psammomys > Psammomys obesus. Next base: position 15,525,181 of record NW_026593286.1, on the reverse strand, counting down.
ACACACCTCTGTGGTTTTAAAGAAGGCTGCTGCTTTCAATAAATAACTTTTGACTTCTGGGAATTCGACCTTTAGCTCTGAATATGCTTTAGGACATCACTGACCTACAGGATCATGCCAAATCCACTCCTATCATCAATTTAGAAGCCTCCCTTTCCCTTGCCAATCCCTGATGGGAATGAGACTGACTAAGACTGATGTATATAGAAATTTGGATTCATAGTTTCTCTTTTTTTCTTCAAGAATAGAATCACAAAGCTTATTTGTGAATGGAAAAACATTTGAGTGATGGACACATGTGGTAATTTGAAGTAGTAGAAGCAGCCATGTCCATCATTTTTTGAAATATTTACACAGAATGATATCTGCTGATGTGAATCTAAATCAAAGTCTCTGCTGACTCAAAGTGTGTGTTATCTAAACTGGGTTACTGGGCACCTGAATTGCTGCCTATTTTTTTTTTTTTTTCACAAATATAAAAGAGGAAAACTAAAAAAAGAAAAAGAAGACCTCCCCTATCAGTGGACTTGGGGAAGGGCATGTGTGGAGAAGGGGAAGGAAGGGAGGGTTTGGGAGGGGAGGAGGGAGGGAGCCACAGGGGGGGGGATACAAAGTGAATAAAGTGTAATTAATAAAAAATTAAAAAGAAACAAAAAAATTGAGAAAATTAAACAATAAAATATTTTTAAAAACAAAAAAAGAGGAAAATTGAGGGAAGGCTCAGAATGATTTATATCATGGAGTAATGGAACAACACATATACACACATATACAATCAAAAGGAGACATGAACACACACATACATAACAACCCCAAACCAAAAAATTCCTAGGAGAAACAAGCAATAACTAATATTGTAGTTTTAACTCATGCAAAATTTGGATATTAGAAATGAAAAGGTTGGCTTCATTTTAATTGCTTGTCTAATGATAATAGTTAACATTTATTAAATTTTTATTGTACGTTGAGAACTTGGGTGAGCAGCCTTTTTAGGCATTTTTAAAACTTAATAGTGACAACAAATTATTAGGGGGGGTGGTGTTATATACTCTGCACAGGTGAGAAAATTAGGGCTTTGAAGAAAAAGTCTCTTGCTTGAGGTAACAGAGGAAGAAAAACAATGAGGTTAATTTTGTATGCTTCAGTGTTAAACTTTAATTGATATTTGAAGACATAATATCATAAGGATTTGAAGACTTTAAAGATAATTCATATATTCAACTTTCTTTCCTTTTCTTCCCATTCCTTTCCATCCTTCCCTTCTTCTTTCCCTGCTCCCTTCCTTCTTCCCTTCCTCCTCCTTCCTTCCCTCTCTCCCTTCCTTCCTTAGAGCTTATTAGCAATTCACCATAACCTAATCAGGAAGCCTCAGGTCCCAGTAAGAGACCTTCTCTCAAAATACAGTGTAGAGAGCATCCCCTGATCTGGCTTTTATACACACACACACACACACACACACACACACACACACAGAGAGAGAGAGAGAGAGAGAGAGAGAGAGAGAGCGCAGTTGAATCCAGGCCATATATGTCCTATGTTCCATAAATCCCTTTGTGCTTAGCTGGGCAGGAGGAAGCCATCTAGAGGTTTTAAGTGGGCACAGCGTCAGAGTTAGCCTCTCAGTACTGAGGGGCAAAGGTCATAGAGTTTGTGTGAATGATGGACAGTCTCTGAAATTTCCCAATTGTTGCCTTCAACAGTCCCTTCTTGCTCTTGTTCTGTGATGGCTGATGAATTGGCACTAATGGTATTAGCACTAATTCTTTTTCTTATGAAAAAAAAAAAGTCCTTTTCCTTCTTACTGAAATGGATCTTCCTTCTGTGTTTTCTTAGAGCTGTGAGAATGGAGCTGTGGAAAGCACTGCAACTGATTATAAAGTTATATCTGTTCCAGCACGGTGTACTTGGCAGTTACAGCACGGGGCAAGGATGCTAGGTTGTGGTTACAGCCTCATAACCAGCAACCCTTGCCTTTTGTGACAGCAGGGCTTCATTGTTTCCGCTAACAGTGACGTTTATCAAATGAGTAGCAATGGAATTGATGTCAAGGAGCCATTTCTAAAGCCAAAATGCATTCATTCTACAGAGTGACAAGCATACTGTCATAGGAAGTAAGCCTGCTGTTGCTTTGTATCTCAATTTCAAGGCTGTAATGTCCAGCACATAACAACAACAACAACAACAACAACAGACACACACACACACACACACACACACACACACACGGGAAGCCACCGATAAATTTAACAGCAGTGTCCAAAATAAAGCCCTGCATCACTTTCACGTGTGAACATAGATCTTAGTCTCTCCCTGCCTCTTCTCCCTACTGCACACGTGTGACGTAAGGTCTAGTGAGTTCACAAAGCTCAGACATTGTCCTCTACCTGCTTTCACAAGGTCATGCAAACTGTCTCTGAAAATTGGTCCAGAATGAGCTCAGGATAATCAACCGCAAATGTGCGAGACTGTGAGCCTTACCCAGTAAAAAGCTATTACCACAGCAAAGCTATTCAGAAAAAAATAAATAAATAAATAAACTCAACAAACTGGAAAGAGATTTCATAGAACAGTCATGAGAATTACAAGCACCTCCGATTTTAACCACGGAGAGATTCCCATGCCAGCAATGGGAGCTCTTTTGTTCTGAAGTGCACACACTAACATCTGCAAAGCCACTGTTTATCCAAACGGGGGAACACGGGGTTCTATCCGCCATCGGAAAGTGAGCCGTCTCTGGTTTTATACATAGAAAGTGTACGGGGAGAAGAGGATGCATACATGTACGCACTCATTCAGCTCTCTCCCTTATGGTCACAAAAAGTTGTGGGGTAGGGGTTGTGCTGTGTGCTAACGGTAGGGCAGTGGCTAAGCTGATCCCAAACCTCCTACTCCGGATGTTTATGTGAAGGGACATGCAGACACTGTGCGCTCTAGGAGAGAGGCTGCCTGGCTGGCCTGTGGGTTCACGTTTTAAGGCCATCATCTACTGCCCTGAATGAGCAGCCACAGAATTGTTGATCACCAATTACTACCCTGGCCACATAATTCTTGAGGAGGCCTACAATCGTGCTGCCATGGCACTGGCGCCATATGTTTCTTCTTGCTCTGCTGCCTTGGACAATAGAGAGAGTTCAAGGGCAACTGTACCATTTCATCAGACTGCATTAGGAATGACTAACAGAGGCCAAATGAAATCAGCCAAAGTGAAAGGCCCATATATATATTTAGATAAAAAATATCACAGGGGATCAGGAAATACATACATAAGCCCATCGATGTTGTCAAAGCTGCTGTGTTGTACTTAGCAGGAGATTATGTCTGCATTGATTATATACCTGTAGGCATGTTCCTCATCAGTGTTAACCTTAGCAAGTACTGTCTCATTGCTGCATGGACTTTGGGAGGGCTTAAATTATGCCTTAGCCTTTTGTATAATGTATGAAATTTGATTGCCTGCTAAATCTCTTGAAGCCCCTTGGTTTCCCTATGTGTAAAGCAGAGAAAATAATACAAGCAATCTCTTGTCTTTATGAGAATAGAATGATAATAAACTTTTAAGGTCTGACAGGCAGAGGAGTGGACCAAGGCATGAACTTCCGTTGTTGTATGCATTGATATTGTTATAAAAAATACCCGAAATGGTTATGAGTCAACAGATGGGCTTGAAAATACCTTAGGTGATTCTAAAAAAAGAGTAGTACTGTAAATCCTTTTATGAGGTCAATCAATTTTAAGGAACTAGCCATAAGCTGAGAATCCACCAGTTAGAATGTTTTCTCCGTAACCGTAAGTGTCACAAGGGCTCTGATGTACCCCCAAGCTCTCAGAGATGAGCATAGAGAGCACCAAGAGCATCTCAGTAAGAATGCATAGCACCCTCTGCCTCTCCTCCCTTGCCATTTTTTAAAGACAGATTTTCTTTTAACAGCAGTTCTCAATATTGACCACCAGAACATCCGTATTTCCAATAATCTCAGGAACCCTCAACCATAAATTTACTTCCGTTGCTACTTCACAACTATAATTTTGCTACTGCGCAGTGTCTCAGTTCCTAAAACTATCAGAAATACGGGGAATATGTGTTTTCTGATGATCGTGACCCACAGGTTGAGGACCACTCTCTTATAGGCTCTATACATGTTAGGAATATTGATCCTTTGCTGCAGATATTTTCTTACTTCTTTTACTTTTCTGTAATGTCTTAAAATTTTTTTTCTTAAAGAAATGACAACTAATTTCTCTTCTAGATTAATTTTTTTTTCCATTTGTGTGTGTGTGCGTATGCTTGAATGTATGTGCCTGTGTTTGTGAATGCCTAAGGTTGATGTTAGGTATCATCCTTGATTGTCCGTCCACCTTTTCATTGAGGCAGGCCCTCTCAGCCAAACCCAGAGCTCACCAATATGGCTGGTCTGACCAGCCAGCTTGCTCTGGGGAGCCTTCTATCTGCTTTTATTGGCTGAAATTACAAGTGGACCGCCAGGCCAACTCATCAATGTATGTGGGTTCTGCTGTCCAAAATCCATCGTCACACTTGCACAAGCACTTCAGACACTGAGCCATCTCTCCAGCCTGTTTTCTTTCAGCTTGGTTTCACTTTTGACATTTGTCTCTTTTATTAATTTAGAATTTATCTTGATATGAGATGAAAAAAAATCTATTATTTTTCTTATTCTCCTAGCAGAATTTATCAGCTGATGTGTTGTATACTTCTTTAATTTATACGGTTTCCTTAAATACACATAAACACTCATATACACACAATGTATTTTTAGCTTAAAAAATATGCATATCAGCAGTTAAGAGGGCCCAGATTCAATTTCCAGCACCCACAAGTGGCTCACAACCATCTGTAACTCCACCCCAGTGTATCTACCACCCTCCTGCCTGTCCTTTATAGGCACTGCACATATTTGATACATGGAATAAATTAATTTAAAAATGTGCATGCATATATATGCATACACACACACCACGTAATTACTCTGCCTTAGGTTATATGACCACAATTCTGAAAGAAGTAAGCATGTTTATTCTTTCTCCTATTTTTTTAAACTTTCCACCCTTTTCTGTAGTATTCCCTTACTGTTCCGTTCTGTGATATTTACACTCTCACGTAGTTTTTAACCTTATGTATATGTTGAAGTGCGTTCAAGGCTCTCCACCCATCTTTTCACTGTAGAGTCTCTATATCTGTTCCAATTGGCTGTAATTTATCTATAGTCATTTTTTCACTCCCAGTGTCTATCATTGCTACACATCTGAATTTTGGAGTCTTTTCCAGTTATGTGATACCTTGACAGGGCATATAATTATTGTAGCATACTCCTTTTTTCTAAGAACTTAGTGGCCAAATCAACTTGAGCACTCAATAAGACTGTTGGAAAGCTTGATTCCAGCCTGGGGGTTTTATTCTCTTGGTTGATTTGATGTTCTTGACACAATGTCCTGCCGTATCCAGGAAAAGTCTGCGTCATCATCAGCTGGATAATCTCCCAGGGACATGATCTGGTCTTTCCATCTACGTTATCATCCTATTTTATTTCAAGAATCTTTTCTTTTTTTAGATCTTTAGGGAAAGTTTTCATTCTAGACTTTCTAGTCTGTTCAAACATCAATTGTGTGTATGTTGGATCTTTGCCTACCTTCCAGTCTGTCATTTTCTGTTCAGTGCTACCTTTAAAAGACCTTTTATTTCCTATTGTGCTTTGCTTGATTTCACCCTCTAGATTCTTAGATTTTTGTTGTTGTTGTTCTTTTTAGGCAGGTTATTGGAAGGATTGATGACATTTGCTCAAAGCACTATCTTGGGTCTAGGAGCCTTTGTGTTTTGTTATCTTTCTTGGAACACCATGTAAATGTACAGAAGGGGAAAAGTCTGAAATATTTAGCTTTGCTCTTTCCTCCATTCTACAAATGTCCTTATTTCTGTACAGAGAAGACATCATCATTTGTGTCACATTTCAGAAAAAGTGTGCATTAGCTGCTTCAGGAAAAGTGGCCAAGTGATGCTAGTGTCTGATTCTCCTCTTTGTCCCTAAGAGTAGAGAGTGTCTCTGCATGAGTAATATCCACAAAAAGACCACTGCTGCATGGTCTCCACCTAAATTAGGGGTTCTTAATCTGTGGGTCTAGACCTAGATAAGGGTCGTATATCAGATATCCTGCATGTAAGATATTGACATTGGAATTTGTAACAGTAGCAAAATTATAGTTATGAAGTAGCAACAAAATAATTTTATGGTTTGAGAACACCACAACATGAGGTGCTGTATTAAAGGGTCACAGCATTAGGAAGGCTGAGAATTACTGAACTAAATGATTAACCATGAGTTGAAAAGGACCAATGTAATAGTGCAGATTCTCATTTTTTTTCCATAGACAATGGAGAGGAGGCAAAATCCTCTTACCATTTCTTTTGCAAGTTATTTACTAAAACTTACAAAACTTAATCCCTTTGAAAGCATCAATATTCATTATTTCCTATGCTCATATACATTGTTAATCAAAAGAAACTCCATGTATATTTTTTTAAAGAAATGATTGGTTGTTTCTTTTTCCAGGCTTTTAGAAATGAATTTTCACAGGTATTTTAAAAGTTCACTGAAATGTCAGATTTTAGATGTATCTTTCAATTTAATGAATGCTAATTGAATTATTTACCCATGTTTTCTTATTGAGGAGCTAAACCTATCATAATTCATTGAATGTCCAGTTTGAAGGAGAAATTATTATGCACACAACAGAAATTGTTACTTTATAAAACATGATGTCTCTTATCTATTGGAACAGGGTGTGATCTACTGCTGAAATAGGTTATTCGCTTATTTTTCAGCAGCTGATATGGTTGGTTGTGTCATTAACTGGTTTAGTCAATAAGGCCACAAAAAGTGAGGAGTGACATCTGAATAAATTTGATGGCCACGGGCACACAGAGAATCTCTTCTTTGGCTCCAGACAGGTTTCTCTATTTCTAGATTGATTTTTTTTGTTTGGTTTAATTTTGGGACAAGGCTTTGTCCATATTTCTTCCACCTTTCTCTTCCTTTCTTCCTCCTTGCTTTGTCTAGTTTTTTTGTACCATTCTGGGCTGTGTGTATTTTCGCATCAATAAAGTACCTAAAGACAAATAGCTCAATGCAACCTGGGAATAAATCCTGCTAGCCTCCAAATACTAAAGTAGGTGTGTGTTTGTGTGTGTGTGTGTGTGTGTGTGTGTGTGTGTGCAAGCGCACACTCCTGGAGGGGGTGTACATATGCACATGAGTAAACAAACCTCAAGAGGTTAGAGGTCAATGCTGGGTATCTTTCCTCAGAAACATCTCCCTTGATTTTTTAGGTAGTGCTCCTTGCCACTCACTTGGGCCTAAGCTTGCTGTTTAGGATAGGCCTGATGGCCAGTGAGCTCCAAGGATCTCCTTATTTCTTCTCCAGAGCTGGAATACATGAGTTTTTATGTGGGTGCTAGAGATCAAATTCAGAATCTCATGTAAGACATGGCAAATACTTTGCTAACTGAACTATCTCCCTTGACCCAACTTAACAACTTTATCATCTTATTTAGTATTTACTTATGAAACCTCATGCCTGCTAAGTGTATTCTGTTACTAAGCTACCAGTTCCTTCTATCAAGGAGCCAGTAACCAGATGCACAAACCACTTACAAATTCAGTTCTGTGAGTATATGTTGCTGATATCTGGTCAGAATATTAATGTTTCTCTTGGGTTATGCTTTAGACCATGTTTCCTGTGTCAAGGCAGGGCTGCTGGTGATGCCAAGCCTTGGGCCACTCTGAGTGGCTGTGAAGTATTTGGACCAGAATGTCATGGAGTGTGTACGAAACTTCAAAAATGGTTGCCAGTGGCCATTCCTGGAATCCAGGCTGGTAGCCATTTTAAGCCAAACTAGATTTCTATATGTGAACAAACTATGGGTATGAGCTTTATGTAGCTTCTTTAAACTGAGTTTTCTGAGACATTTGAAGAAGCTATTTATTATATAGCTTCAACTGAAGTCTAACTTATAAATAGACATAAAAAGGGATAGAAATCAAACAATACTCAAGGTGATAGAAACTGGTCTTTTATCATTTATTTTATTCTCATTTTATTTTTGTTTTTTTAAAATTTTTTCAAGTATGCCTTCTAAGAAGAATTTTGCAACAAGTTAATAAATAACTAAAATTTGTTTAACATATAAAATGGACGTAAACTACAGTGTTAACGTTGTTTCATACAATAAAAGAACTCATGACATTTATTTGTTTTATATCAAAGGGATCTCCCTCATAGCTCTGAAATTTTCTCAACTTTTGGCAGGTCTGTTTGATTACACGTGTGGCGGATTCTACAGAGAACCTATCCTCCCCAACCCCTAGAGCCATACTACTCACCATATCAGCAAACATTTATGGCGTGTTTGCTCTATAGCATGTACAATAGCAGTGCTTTGGTTAGGATCTTTCATTTGAACCTTGCAACTCTACGGTACACATAGATCCTGCTATTATTAGTGAGAGAGTGATGGAGTCTGAGGGTCAGAGGTGAAAGAACCTCAATGATCATTTCACTCGATCTTCTTCTGTTATCTGGAAAGCAAGAAGAGTAGGGTGCTTATTTATCTCTCCAGGTTTCCCAGCCTCCATGGGGAGGAAAACTAGATCGGCCTCTGAAAGTCTGTCTCTGCTGTAAGAGTTATAGGGACTGGGGCTCATTAAAGATTCATGTTCTATAGATAAATTTCCCTGCAGTCCTTTATTTAATTTGGCTCAGGCATCTGGGGAATTGACTAATGTCACTGTAAACACAGGAGGCTCAGGACTCTAATTATAGGAAAGAAAGAAATCATTATTGATGAATTGGAAGAACTGAGCCTCAAATTGCATAGTAATACCCCAATATTTCCAAGCGACATACTTCTACTTAATTTCTATGTTCTTTCAAAACAAAAGCATTCTTGATGAAGAGGCAGGCCTCCTGGCTTGCTGCACAGAAGCAGTGAATATCTTAGTTGCCAGACTAGCAATGTACCCCAGCACCCTGCTTCATCTCCAAGCCTCTAGTATTGGCAAGATATGGGCTTTCTTTCTTTATTTTTTTTTTCCTTTTCTTTCCTCCCTAAAGGCTCTGATGATGGGCATTTTTAATTAGGACACTTCTGATGCACAAATGAAATCTGCATCTGACAGTTTCCTTCTCAACACGTGTTTTTCCTCTCATCCATCCATCTTACTTGTCAGACTCCCTTTTCCTCTCTGACTGTGTTTGAAATGCTGTCCCACACATCCTTCCATTATAGAAGGGAAATCTGACACCTGGGGAGGCACTATTTCCTCTTGCTCTAACAGTGTGGAGGGCATGGTGGCTATTTCTCCAAATAGCAGAGTCAGCAGTATTGGGGACATTAGTGCTTTGTAGAGGAAACCAGAGGGTTTTTTTTTTTTTGATGAGATGCAAATTGTACATCCTATATCTCCCATCAGAGAGAACGTCATTTTGCGTGGAACAGTTACGCGAGCACCTTCATTATCAATTAAGGGGTTGTGATGACACTGCACTGACATTCCATTAACCCTTCCCTTTAGCCACATGTCAATTAGAAGCAGAAACAGTATGTGTGGGGTAGAATTTGAAGGATCCCGGTCGGTCTCCAAGTCAGGCACGGAATCAAGAACCTGGATGCTTTGTTTGTGACCTGGCGATTTGGCTGGCTGTTTGTCACAGAGGGTCCTATCAGGTTACAGTGTGAGCTTTGTGGTAGCATTGTCTTAGTCTGCTGTGTCACCAGGGTGCCTAGGGTCATACTTTTCTCCTTGGAGACACAGACTGTCCCATGGATTCTCACACTTATAACATGTTAGTCCTATGTTAAGAATGTCCATACTGAGAAGGGCTTTGGGACTTAACTTTGGGCTTTGGGACTTAACTTTTTTTTTTTTTCACTATAGGGCTATTTGTTCCTTAAAAAAAAATATGGAACATTTACTAAATGACAGACACTAGGCTCCAAAATGGAAAAGTCTTGGCCCTGGCTTCAAGGGACTTGAAGTTAGTAGAAGGGATGCCACTAGCTTCCAGGAATGCTATGCTCACACAGGTCAGTCACACATAGAATTGTTGTAGAGACAGGCACAGGGTTGGACCTCCTTCTTGAAACACATAAGGTCATTTAAATATTCCTTACAGAGATGTGGGTAAGAGTGCCATGTCAGCCAGGTCAAATTCAAATTTAACATCTTCTGGAGCATGTCTTGTCAGACTGAACATTCATAGCCTATTAGACATGTTGTTGTCCATCTGTGGTGTAGTAATTCAAAGTGTATCCTTATCCCAGCACTGTGGCACATGCCTGCAATCCCAGAATTCTGGGAGGCAAAGGCAGGTGAATCTCTATGAGTTCAAGGCTAGCCTGGCTTATAAAGTGAGTCCAGGACAGCCAAGGCTACACGGAGAAGCCCTATCTTGAAAAAAAAAACAAACATAAGGATATATATATATATATATATATATATATATATATATATATATATGTCCTTATGCCTCTCCCCCTTCCTTCCTCCCTCTTTCCATCCTTCCCTCCCTTCCCCTTTTTCCTTTCCCCTCTCTTTTCCTCCCTCTCTTTCTCCACTCTCTGTCTCTTCCCTTCCTTCTTTCTTTTTACTGGGGGGAGTGCACTGGGGATAAAACCTAGAGCCTTGCACAAGCTGGGCCAGCACTCTGCTGTGGATGTATAAATTTTGAGAAAGGACATTGATAAATTGTTCATAAGGCTTCAAATTTGTGACTGTCCAGCTTTGGTATTACAATTAGGTAGGATTACAGATAAATGCCTATGACTTGGTCACAGTTTTATTCATGCTAAAGGGATGGGAGGCCATTTTACTGTAGTTAAAATGTAGTAGAACTTTTTAAAAAATGGCAGAATCAGATGATTTGAAGGGTGTAATTTGAGAGATATAGAAAGGCCCTATGATTCTAAAAAAAAAAAAAAGAAAGAAAAAAAACCTCTTCTCTAGTATACTAGCATACTTATAAGTCTAACACTATTGGATTGCTTTGGCTGTCACTATGGAAGATGCAAGAGAAGGTAAAACTTATGATGGAGAGGGTACCTAGCAAAAGAATAGCAGAGATGTGAAGCAAGGTATGAGGGAAGGTATGATGGAAATGTAAAAGAGAAAGGTTTTTGTGTGTGTGTTGGGGATTGAAGCCAGGGCTGCCACCGACTTATAGCTACTGCAAAGAAGAATTCATTTTAGAGATGGAAGATCTCACAAGAAAATGACGCCTTGCACAGGAATAAATATGTTGAGTTTTAGCGGGAAGAAACTAAAGAAGAACATTCTAAAAAAGAAATATCACAAATGATGGGTACATTTGTCTAAAAGCAGGATATGTTTTTTCATAAAGAATTCAAGGGCTTGGGAGCTCTTCAAGCCGCTCCACGGCACCCCTGCAACAAGACTCTTCTTACAATAATACTAAGGATTTATTTGCCTTTTCACATTCATTTTTTTCTCATCAGCGTGAGATGGAATTTTCTGGAGGCTTTGAGATATCCATTTTACAAGTTCTTGAAGACAGAAATAGATACGAGATTAGGGCATCCTCTACTAAAGCAGAGACCTTAGATATTTGTGAGAAAGGTGTAAAACATTACTATTCCTGTTATCTTTCTGTTTGGAAAACATTAGTTTTCATCATATATGTTAATTTTGTTAGACATCATTTATTTAAAAATTAAATGGCCACTGGCCTCCTTCATGTCCCCTGCTTCCCTCTGGCTGGTCCACTTTCTTTCCCCAGGTAGTTATCTTCTCTACTTTCATGTCACGTTATACGCCATTCAATTTAGTGTGTTAAAGGTTTTTCAATTTAATTTCTAATGTGGCAAATATTGATAGACATGATCCACTCAGTTTACCACTAACTATGCGCCGGCTGTTTCAAAGCAGTGCAGAGGAAAATGTGCTTTAGAAAGGAAAGCAAGGATTTTGACTCCAGTTTTTCACATGTCAAAGTGTCCTTTGTCTGGCCTTGTCTGGCCTTGTCTGGCCTTGTCTGGATACTGGGTAAGGCATACCGTGTGGAGAAGGTAGACTTGGGAGGTAAGTTGGGTGCTTCAAATTATTTTTACATTTATTTAGGGTGGAGATGGGGGCACATGCATGCTGCAGCTTGAGTATAGCCATCAGAAGACAACTTGTTGGAACCAATTTTGTTCTTCCCCAAGTGAGTCCTAGGAATAGAACCCAAGCTGTCAGTTTTTGCAGCAAGCACCTTCATGAGCCGAGCCATCCCGCGGGCCTGGAAGTTGAGGTCTTGAGTTATGAGGTGAGTATGGATTTTATTTTACAGATCCTTGGAGGTTAGCATGGCTATGGCCGGTCAAATCAGTGTTGGGCTTTGGAAGCTGACTCTGGGAAGAGTGTGAAGGGCAGATTTCAGGAAAGGAGAAATGAAAGACCAGGAACGGCAAATGAGAACTGTGCAGCCAAGAAAGCAAGACAACCTGCGGGACTGCAGGATCGTGAGGGGCTTCTTTCACCTGAACTGGGCCGCGGTTGAGATGTGGCTGAGGATGCCACATTTTCTCCTGAAATCAATGAAGTTGTCAAGTGCAGTATGTGAGATCTTTCTGAATACAAAGTCCTGTGACAGGTGCCGTCATTAAATACCACATGCTTGATTTTAGATTCTGGCCTCAGGGTTCTGATGCTGATTGAGTTGCTTAACTCTTTGTCCCTAATGGTTCTCGTCTGCAGCATGATGGCAGCATTTAGTACTTACACCGTGGTGTTAATGTGATGAGAATGCTCACTCATAAAGCCTGCGTCGAGGTATCCTGCTTAAATCAACTCTTTGTACATGCCTGTTGGATCTTGAGTGTTGAAGGCCCCCTTCCTACAGTAGCCTCATTGAAAGATAGTGGGACCTTTAAGAGGTGGGGCCCAATGGTGGGATGTTGGGTTAAAGGTACTTTTGAAGGAAACAGCAGTGGCCCAGACCCTTTTCTTATTGCCACCCCCCCCCCCCGCCGCATCCTGTTCATGAGGCTTTAGGTTTTGCCACATACTCCCTCTATGATGTGTCACTACAGTCCCAAAGTAACAGGACCAATTGATCATGGACCAATGCCTCCAAAACCACGAACCAAAACAAACCCGTTTTGTCATGAGCTGAGCTATTGCAGAGAATTGTTAGGATGACAGAGAGCTGCTGCTGTATAGGAGAGCAGGGTGCAGACACTGAGCATAGCTAGACTCTTGCTTGGGTATGGAACTGAGAAAAGCGAAAGGCATTTATTGAGCTGAATCATTAAACATGGTCAGGTCCTCATGAGCTCAGACTCCAGTGCCCACTTTCACATCTATGGGAGTAAGGGAGAACTTGGAGAGATCAGTTGTTGGAAGTATTAGGTATGTTGGTGAGGTAAATCTGTTTGCTATTTGTTTGCTGTGATTTTTCCAGGCACAAGCCCTAACCAAGGATGTGGAAGGACAGGTGGGCTAGTGATTACCTGTGCATGTGGAGAGACAATGGGGACATAGCTAGTAAGCCGTTGGTTAGGGGCTTAACCAAATTGGCCTCATGCTTTATTTTCAAATGTGAAATGTGCATTTCATTCTGGAATATATCTCAGTTTATTTTGGTATATAAAATCTTTTAAATTACTTACCATTAAGGAAAAATGATGCTTTACCAGGGGGCTCCTTGTTTATTGAATACCCCCCAGCACTCTGCTGCATAGTCCCAGAGGCACTAGGGTTTGAGTAGCACAGACTTAACCCAATTATACAGCCCCAGCAGGGGAAAAAAACCCAAGCCCCCTCTGTATATGCTTTGCTTCTTTGCAGAAGAAACAATGAATCATGAAGATTAATCGTGCTTTTTCTTGTGAGTTTAATAAATAATATCAGTTTACAGGAAGGATGAAAAGTTGATATATGTAATTAATGCTGAGTGAAAATGCTGGAGCCAGAGATTTGTACAAAATGCTGTCTTTTTAAATATATGGAAGGATGGTTTTATTTTAAAATTCATGAAGGCTTGAGTTTAAACTCAGCAGCATTTTCTGCAAAGGTAATTGAAGAACACCCCAATCTTTCATTCCCCACCCCTAAAAAAAAAAAAAGGGATAAAGGACTTCTACAAATAAACTAAGGTTCTTGGGTTGCATTAAGTCCCAGGGACAGGAATTTAACTTGGATTTCAATTATAAATAGATTTTTAAAAACTGGCTTGAATGAATTCTTTCTGGCACAAGTAGAAACAACACCAGCAAGACAGATCAGGCGGTCACTGTGTGGATTGTGTTTCAACCCTGGTGTCCTAGAGGCAGTCAGGCTACATTGTGAGCATCTCTATAGGATTTATCATTAAGTCAGAAGCATTATCTAGTGATTATGCTTGGAAGACATGTTTAACATGAATTTTACCAAGTTGTTGAGTCTAAAGCCAGTTTACAGGAGGCTCAGAAGCTAAATAATAATAATAATAATAATAATAATAATAATAATTCAAATGTCACCATGAAGAGCCAGGAAGATCAATACAGGGCAGAGTGTTCTATAGCTTACCTGAATTGCTTCTTCAGGACTTCAATGCAAAGCAATAATAGCAATAATAACGATGATGACAATAACAACAGTAATAATGATAATGACACTGTGTGTAGTATGTTTCAGGATCTTGATTAAATATGTTTGAAAATGAAAGAGCCGTGACTATTAGCTGAGATCTTTTGAATGTGATCTAAATACTGGACGACAGTGTTTATATTTCTTATGGTAGATAATAGTACTGGAGTTAAATAGAATGCATGCATGTATGCATGCGTGTGTATGTGCGTGTATGAATGTGTTATGTTGGGCTGTCTCTCTACCCCAACCCCACTATATATCTATATTTATATACTATGTTTGCTGAACTACTTAAGAGCGAAAATTTCATGACATTCACTCTGAACTGATTTAGTAGTGAAATTAGTTTTAAAACTTAGAACTATGCTTACACACACACATGTAGAAGAGAGAGGAAGATCTTGGCAAATTTATGAAATGTTGATAGTTGTTGGAGATAAGTAGTGTATAATATGGCTGTTTATGGTAAAAATTCTCATGTACTTTTGAATTGTTTACAATAAAAAGTTAAAAATTAAAGAAGAAACATAATAATGTGTCTTCTAGTTATTTATTCACAGAAGCAATAACCTCATTAGCACACTCGTTGTGTAGCAAGGGGTGTGTTAAGCGATAGGCTACACAAAGCAACAGGAATAAAATTCCTGAGACAGAGTACCAGAGAGGACAGACCTTGTAAGCATGGAGTGACTTGTTGGAAAGGCAGGACGAGCAGAGAAGTCAGAGGCCCATGAGGCCTACATGCTTATCATTCTCTGTCCTCTCAGGCTTCTGCTCTTCATGCTGATGTCAGTGCCTTTGGGGGCAGCCGATAGCTTTTCACTTGGTCTTGGACTCTCAGTGAGGTACTCAGCTTTTCATGGGCAGGTCTTTTGACTTATTCATCCACTTCTACACAAGTCAAAGTCCACAGAACACGGGGGTTGTCTATTATTTATTAAATAACTCGTGAACAAGCTCTCCCTATTGTTACCTTCCCTTTCTTTTTCTTTTTCTTATCAATTACATTTTATTAACTCTGTATCCCAGCCGTATCCCACCCTCCCTCCCTCATCTCCACCCTGCCCCTTTCAAAGTCCACTGATGGGGGGACCTCCTTCCCATTCATCCGATCCTGTTTTATGAGGTATCTTCAGGACTGGCTGCGAAGCCCTCCTCTGTGGCCTAGCAGGACTGCTCTTCCCTTGGGGGGTGGGGAGGTCAAAGACCCGGTCATTGAGTTCCTGTTAGAAATAGTCCTTGTTCCCCTCACTATGGGAAACCAATTGGTTACTGAGCTACCACAGGCTACATCTGAGCAGAGGTTCTAGGTTATATCCATACATGGTCCTTGGTTGAATGTCAGTCTCGGAAAAGACCCTGTACCCAGATATATTTGGTCCTTGTGGAGCTCCTATCCTTTCCCCATCATACTAACTCCCCTTCTTTCATATGATTCTCTGTACTCTGCCGAAGGTTTGGTCATGAGTCTTTGTATCTGCTTTGAAAACACTGCTAGGTAGAATCTTTCAGATGCGCTCAGTAGACTCTTGTCATACATTCAATGCACATCCCATCTGTCTTTCTAAACAAGGATTGATCATCTTACCCCATGTCCGCTCTCTTGATTATCTTTTTTAGGTGTACAGATTTCATTATGTTTATCATATCTTATAGGTCTATATAAGTGAGTATATACTGTATTTGTCTCTCTCTTTCTGAGATACTTCACTCAGAATGATCTTTTCTAGATCCCACCATTTGCCTGCAAATTTCATTATTTCCTCCTTTTTGATTGCTGAGTAGTATTCCATTGTGTAAAAATGCCACAATTTCTGTATCCATTCCTCCATTGATGGACGTCTGGGTTGTTTCCAGGTTCTGGCTATTACAAATAAAGCTGCTATAAACATGGTTGAGCAAGTATCCCTTTTGTGTACTTGAGCAAATTTTGGGTATATACCTAGCAGTGGTATAGCTGGGTCTTGAGGAAGCACTATTTTTAATTGTCTGAGAAAGCACCAGATAGATTTCCAAAGTGGTTGTACCAGTTTACAATCCCACCAGCAGTGGAGGAGAGTTCCCCTTCTCCACAACCTCTCCAGCATGTGTTGTCACTTCAGTTTTTCATCTTGGCCATTCTGATGGGTGTAAGGTGATATCTCAGGGTCATTTTGATTTGCATTTCCCTGATGGCTAATGAGGATGAGCATTTCTTTAAGTGTTTCCCTGCCATTCGATATTCCTCTGTTGAGAATTCTCTGTTTAGCTCTGTTCCCCATTTTTTAATTGGATTACTTGGTTTGCTGCTTTTCAGCTTCTTTAGTTCTTTGTATATACTGGATATTAGTCCTCTGTCAGATAAAGGGTTGGTGAAGATTCTTTCCCAATCTGTAGACAGTCATTTTGTTTTGATGACAGTGTCCTTTGCTTTACAGAAGCTGTTCAGTTTCATGAGGTCCCATTTATTGATTGTTGCTCTTAGAGCCTGTGCTGTTGGTGTTCTGTTCAGGAAGTTGTTTCCTATGCCAATGAGTTCTAGGCTGTTCCCTACTTTTTCTTCTAACAGATTTAGAGTATCTGGTTTTATGTTGAGGTCTTTGATCCACTTGGACTTTAGTTTTGTGCAGGGTGATAAATATGGATCTATTTTCATTTTTCTGCATGTAGACATCCAGTTAGACCAGCACCATTTGTTGAAGATGCTGTCTTTTTTCCATTGAATGGTTTTGGCTTCTTTGTCAAAAATCAAGTTTCCATAGGTGTGTGGGTTTATTTCTGGGTCTTCTATGTGCTTCCATTGATCCTCTTTTCTGTTTTTATGCCAATATCATGCAGTTTTTACTACTATTGCTCTGTAGTACAACTTGAAATCTGGGATGGAGATACCTCCAGATGATCTGTTGTTGTACAGGATTGTTTGGAGATTCTGGGTTTTTTGTTTCTCCATATGAAGCTGAGAATCTTTTTTTCAAGGTCTGTAAAGAATTGAGTTGGTATTTTGATGGGAATTGCATTGAATCTGTAGATTGCTTTTGGCAGGATGGCTATTTTCACAATGTTAATCCTACCAATCCATGAGCACGGGAGATCTTTCCATCTTCCGATATCTTCTTCAATTTCTTTCTTCAGAGACTTGAAGTTTTTCTCAAACAGGTTTTTCACTTGCTTGGTTAGTGTCACCCCAAGGTACTTTATGTTATTAGTGGCTACTGTGAAGGGTATTGTTCCCCTAATTTCTTTCTTGGCCCTTTTGTCTTTGGTATACAGGAGGGCTTCTGATTTTTTTTTTTTTTGAGTTGATTTTGTATCCTGCCACTTTGCTGAAGGTGTTTATCAGCTGGAGGAGTTCTCTGGTTGAATTTTTGGGGTGGCTCATATATACTATCATATCATCTGCAAATAGTTACACTTTGACCTCTTCCTTTCTGATTTGTATCCCCTTGATCTCCTTTAGTTGTCTTATTGCTCTGGCTAGGACTTCAAGTACTATGTTGAAGAGGTATGGAGAGAGTGGGCAACCTTGTCTCGGCCCTGATTTCAGTGGGATTGTTTAAGTTTCTCTCCATTGAGTTTGATGTTGGCTATAAGCTTGCTGTATATTGCCTTTACTATGTTTAGATATGTGCCTTGTATCCTTGATCTCTCCAAGACTTCAAACATGAATGGGTGTTGGACTTTGTCAAATGCTTTTTCAGCATCTAAGGAGATGATCATGTGGTTTTTCTCCTTCATTTTGTTTATGTGGTGGATTACATTGATGGATTTCCGTATGTTGAACCACCCTTGCATGCCTGGGATAAAGCGTACTTGGTCATGGTGAATGATATCTTTGATGTGTTCTTGGATTCGGTTTGCAAGTATTTTATTGAGTATTTTTGTGTTAATGTCCATAAGAGAGATAGGTCTGAAGTTTTCTTTTTTTGTTGGGTCTTTGTGTGGTTTAGGTATCAGGGTGACTGTCGCGTCATAGAATGAGTTTGGTAATGTACCTTCTTTTTCTATTTTGTGGAATAGTTTGAGGAGAATTGGTGTTAGCACTTCTTTGAAGGTCTGGTAGAATTCCGTGCTGAAACCATCTGGCCCAGGGCTTTTTTTGGAGGGGAGACTGTGAATGACTGCTTCAATTTCCTTGGGGGATATAGGGCTATTCAGTCTTTCTACCTGATCTTGACTTAATGTTGAAAGATGGAATCTATCAAGAAAATTGTCCATTTCATTTAGGTTTTCAAATTTTGTGGCATATAGGCTTTTGTAGTATGACCTAATGATTGTTTGAATTTCCTCAGTGTCTGTAGTTATGTCACCCTTTTCATTTCTGATTTGGCTGATTTGGATAGATTCTCTCTGCTTTTTAGTTAGTTTGGCTAAGGGTTTGTCTATCTTGTTGATTTTCTCAAAGAACCAGCTTTTTGTTTCATTGATTCTTTGAATAGTTTTATTTGTTTCTAATTGATTGATTTCAGCCTGAGTTTGATTATTTCCAGCCATCTGCTCCTCTTGGGTGTATCTGCTTCTTTTTTTTCTAGGTTTTTCAGTTGGGCCATTAAGTTGTTTGTATGTGATGTTACAAATTTCTTCTTGCAGGCACTTAGTGCTATAAATTTTCCTCTGAGCACTGCTTTCAATGTGTCCCATAAATTTGGGTATGTTGTGCCTTCATTTTCATTGAATTCTAGGAAGTCTTTAATTTCTTTCTTTATTTCTTCCTTAACCCAGCTGTCATTGAGTAACAAGTTGTTCAGTTTCCATGTGCGTGTTGGCTTTTTGTTATTTCTGTTGTTGTTGAGATCCAGCTTTAGTCCATGGTGGTCAGATAGAATACAAGGGATTATTTCAATCTTTTTGTATCTGTTGAGGCTTGCTTTATGACCAACTATATGGTCTATTTTGGAGAAGGTTCCATGCGGTGCTGAAAAGAAGGTATACTCTTTTGAGTTTGGATGAAAAGATCTGTAGACGTCTAATTAGGTCCATTTGATTTAGGGACTCTGTAAGTGTTTTTATTTCCCTATTTGTTTTCTGTCTAGTTGATCTGTCCTTTGGTGAGAGTGGAGTGTTGAAGTCTCCCACTATTAAGGTATTAGGATCAATGTGTGATTTAAGCTTTAATATTGTTTCATTTACGAATGTAGGTGCTCTAGTATTTGGGGCATAGATATTCAAAATTGTGATGTCCTCTTGGTGGACTTTTCCTTTGATGAGAATATAGTGGCCCTCCTTATCTTTTTTGATTAACTTGGGTTGAAAGTCTATTTTATTAGATATTAGGATGGCTACTCCAGCTGTTTTCTGGACTCATTTGCTTGAAAAACATTTTTCCAGCCCTTTACTCTGAGGTAGTGTTTATCTTTGTTGCATAGGTGTGTTTCTTGGATGCAACAGAATGTTGGATCCTGTTTCTGCAACCAATTCTGTTAGTCTGTGTCTTTTTATTGGGGAGTTGAGTCAGTTGATGTTGATAGATACTAGTGACCAACAATTGTTACTTACTTTTGATGTGGGGTTGGTGGTGTCACTGAGTTTCATTGTTTGTATTCTTTTGGTTTTTTTGTTGTGTAGTTATCTATTTCCCTTTGCTTTGGAGTTTCCCTTCTAGTAATTTCTGTAGAGCTGGGTTACTATGTAGATATTGTTTAAATTTGGTTTTGTCATGGAATATTTTGAATTCTCTGTCTATGTTGATTGAAAGTTTTGCTGGGTATAGTAGTCTGGGTTGGAATCTGTGGTCCCTTAAGGACTGTATGATTTCTGTCCAGGCCCTTCTCGCTTTCATAGTTTCTGTTGAGAAATCTGGTGTGATTCTGATAGGTCTACCTTCATATGTTACTTGGCCTTTTTCCCTTGCTGCTTTTAGAATTTTTTTTTTTGTTCTGTAGGTTCAGTGTTTTGACTATGATGTGACGTGAAGAATTTCTTTTCTGGTCTAGTCTACTTGGTGTTCTGTAGGCCTCTTGTATGTTTATGGCCATCTTCTTCTTTAAGTTGGGAAAGTTTCTTCTATAATTTTCTTGAAAATATTTTCCGGACCTTTGAGCCTGATGTCTTCTTTTTCTTCTACTCCTATTATTCTTAGATTTTGTCTTTTCATGGTGTCCTTGATTTCTTGGATGTTTTGTGTTTGGAACTTTTCTGATTTTATTTTTTCTTTGAGAGATGTGTCAATTTCCGCAAGTGTATCTTCGGCTCCTGAGATTCTTTCTTCCATCTCTTGTATTCTGTTGTTTCCTTCCCTTTCTATGTACATCGCCATTTGATGTGAAGTGTAAGTAGTCACATGGGCATACAGTTTGTATGTCTTCACAGGAGGATGGGACTTGTAGATGTGACTAATTTACTATCAGTGAACTCCAAATTATGTGAGTGGACCTCATCTGATCAGTTGAAAGCCACAAGAGCAAAAGACTAAGACCTCCTTAAGAGAGAAGAAATCATGCCTCAAGAAAGCAACATGGAAATCTTGTCCATGTTATTACCTTGGTACTCTGTAGAATTCAGATCTAAGGTCAAAGCCGCTTTTACTGGAACTTCGAGACTCCTGGCTCACTTTGCAAAATTCAGATTTGTCAAAAAACAATTGCTATTCCTACCACACAGGTATTAAAATACACTGAAGACACAGAATGGGTCTAAACTAAAGCGGACCTGAGGTATGTCATTACTCTTCTGAGACTAGAACTCAGGGTTTCAGAAATGAAGGCAGCAGCATGACGAGCATTCACTCAGAGAGCTCAAATAGCTGAGTGTGACAGCTTAACAACATTTCCTCCCTTTGGCACCATATTGGGTCTGGAAGCTAAGCCAGGTGACACTGAAGGACCTCTGAGATCCACACGCATGTTTAACAAGCACTGTGCCGGAGGACTTGCTTTGAAGGGCGTGTAAACTTCTCTTGAGCCAGTCAGTCTCCACACTGGCCATGTGGATGAGGACGCCACTGCATCAGCGGAAAGATTGTTTCCTCCCGAAGTCAGTAATGCAAGCCTGGGAAGGATTTCTCTCGAGAGCTCCCCTTTGTGATGGATTTTCTTTGTTTACAATGAACCTGGGACTTACATTTCGCAGCCGGTCCTTACTTACTGACGCGACTGAAACACAGCTTCTGGAACAATAATTTGGGTGTTATTTGAAACACAGTAGCCCGGACCTTGACTCTGTTCACTCTAGGCAGAAAATTAAACTAGAAAGTATTTCATTCTGGTAACTCCCTTTATGGTGGCTTTGGAAACTTGTGGGTGAGTGTGGAGTGTGCCCTCCCCAAAGCCTGTGGGGGAATACAACACCCTGTAGGTGGTTTGGGAAAAGACTTCATTTTCTCTCTGACGCCTGGACTAGGCTCCTCCTCTTGTCAAGATCTCAGGAACTCACAGCTTAAGGCTGCAATAGCATCATTCTCAGCCAGCTGTTAGAGCACTGTAGAAATCTGCTCCCTCCTTCCTTCCTTCTCCTCCCTCCTCCTATCCCTTCCCCCTCTTCTCTCCCCTTCTCTTTCTTTTGAGACAAAGTCTTTCTGTGTAATCCGGGCTGGCACTGAACTCAGAATCCTCCAGCCTTAGACTCCCAAGCGCTCATCACCAGCCCTGGCTGTCATCTCCTACAGGAGCTGCTCCTTGCAATACAGTTGGGGTACCACAAACAGAACAGCTTTGGGGCAGCACACCCCAACTTTCCAAAGCTCTCGTGACCTCAAACCACCGCCCCTTCATTGTATGCCTACTGGAGCTCATTATGAGATGAGAAGAAATAACATTTGCTTGGCGGGATGGGTATTTGATGAATACGTACTAACTTGGAGAGAGAGAGAAACACATGTGTTTGTGGGGATGCGTGCTCTTGCCATGGGAGACAAAGCAGGCTGCCAGGCATCCTGCTCTATCATTATTAGTCTTAGTATTTTAAGACAGGCCCTCTCAATGAACCTGGAGCCAGCTGGGGGGCCAACCCCAGAGATCCCACACCTCCATCTTTCACAGTGCTGGGATTACATGTGTACATGACCATTCCTGGCTTCTTCTGTGGCTGTGCTGGGGTCTGAACTCACATCTTCCTATTAGCTTAGTTGGTGCTCTTACCCACTGAGCCTCTTTCCGTCCCATTGATCACAAATTGAACCCCTGAATAGAAATATCAAGCTATAGCAAGCATTTGGTCAATTGCTTATATATTTTTTTCAGTGCTGAGGATGGGACCCAGGAGCCTAGTCTAGCACTCAAACCCAGCTCTATTGTTTTGTTTTTTTAGTTTAAATTCAGAGACAAGCTCTCATCAGCTTACTTAGGCTGGCTTGAAACCTGCTCCACAGTGCAGCAGGCCTTGAATGTTCAGTCCTCCTGCCTCAGGCTCTTGAGCATCTGGGCTTAATAGGCCTGAGCCATCAGGTCTGGCCACATCTTTTATATTGTTTTATATTGCTTACATTGTCACATTTATATCTAAATTCATATATAAAAGATATATATAATATATAAATGTATATTTCTATATATGACATATATATATATGACATATATATGTGACAGGAGTTTCACATGGGGTAGCTACAGTTATGGCTTTGGTTTTAAAGTTGAGGCAAAGCAGCTAGATGGCGCCTTTTCTGTGTTCTTAGTAGATTATTATATTTCACCTGTGACCCCTGAGAAGGGAGCCTAGAGAGCTAGGACTAATCAGCAGAGGCCTCTGGTTTTGGTGTGGGTCACTGTCAGCTGTTTACTTTTCTTAAGTTCCCTAGAGGAAATTTGAACCAGGAATGTCATGAGAGACCTAACACTCCTATTACTAATCTTTGAAATCCCATTTCTGTCCCAGAAATAGGCCCATGTAATCTGTCTGTGTGAGAAGCAGGAACAGAGTGTCCCTCATCCAAATAAAATCAGTTCAGTCTCTAGGTGCCAGCATGTTCTGTGTGCTCAAGAAGTGAGAAGCTGCTAGGGCTGAGGGAACCAGCATATTAACTTGCAGGAGACTCCTGGATTTTTATGCAAAGCAAGTGATTTTTGATGGGAGAGTCAGTTTCCTCTGGTGTCGATCTGCCCTGTGCACTACCTGCTTCGTTGGCACGCTCAGCCCTGTAGAGCTCATTGCGTTCTCATGAAAAGCTTTATTTCTAGCTGTAAGAAAGTTAAGGTCAGAAGAAGGACACAGTGCTGAGACTGTAAAAGCTCCTGGAATTTGTTGAGTGATGAGACCTTCTCTAGCATAAAGAAAGGTAAAAAGCTTCTTTTCTCCGTTGTCAAACTCAAAATTTATTGAGACGAGTGGAAAACAAACTTGGGAAAAATTATTCCCCAAACATTATGCTTTCAGGCTTCCCATTCCATTAGGGGGAAAAAAAAAACATTCTCTCACAGTAGGCAGTGAATGAGGCAGGGAGGAGGGAGACACCCAGAGAATCGGGGTGAGGATTGGCCCAGAATGAAAATGGAAGCACAAGGTTTTGTTGTTCAAACTGCAGTGTAATAGAGGCCATGCTTAGGATTTTAGCTCAGGAATACTATCTACACAATGACCAGTGAGCCCTGTTCTGTATCTAGATATTAGAGATGCCCAGTTCAGGGCTCCAAAGGGTGCCACTGCCACTGGCTGCTTCTTTCAGTGTGGATGAAGAGAGAGGATTTTACTAAAGAATCTAGCAGATTATCCTAAGTCAGGCCTTGATTTGGAGCCAGTATATATACTCACTGATGACTGAGGTCTGAGTTCTCAGCTGAATTTATGGTACCAAGGAAGCTGCTGATCAGTTTGAAGAGAGGTCTGCAATTCATTAGATGAATGCTGGAGCATTTCCATCAAGCTAGAGACATCTAGAATATGGCACTGGGCTGGGTGTCCACTTGTAGACCAAGTGTCACTGATAACAGGGGCTTCACTCAGGACAGCTTGGTTGGACTTGGAAATGATCGACTTTCTCATTTGTACGCAGTGAAAATGAAGGATCCCTTAAATGATAATCAACCAGACAGCCCAGTACTCACAGCTGATGAATCTGTAGTCTCTGGTTACACAACAGCCAAGGGATCAGGGACACGTGACTCATGGTGTTATCTGGGCCTTCCCTTATACCTTCAAGTGGCTTCACAGAATCTTTAGGCTCTCAAGAGAACCTCCTGTGCCAATCCTCTAACTACTCAGTGCAAAGCCAAACTCTATTATTGTGGATTGAATTTGTGTGTCTTCTGAAGTTTCAGTAGGAAAATGACCCCTGCAAGTGATTTCTGCAAAGAAGATAACAACATCTGAGCGGGTGTTTGTATTGCCTGCTGACCAGGCTTTACAAAAAACAGTTCACCCTCTCTCTATGGTGTGGAAGACTGCATTGATTTTTGTTCAAATTAAACTATTTTGATAAAATGTTATTGTGCGGGTCACAGTTTTATATTGCTGCTTCAAAAGATTCACTGCCCTGGTCAGTTTCAAGGGAGGCAGGATGGGGAAAGCCAAGGTTTATCCAGGAAATGTTTTACTCTGACTCAGAAAGAGAATAATCCTGGAAAAAGAGGCTAGAAGGAGTTGTAACAGAGATCTGGGACAATCAAACTATTAAGTGATAAAAACACATAGTGTTTTTGTTTAAAGATGGCACTTAAGTTAATGAATTAATTTTATAGAACCCTGAAGTGCTGAAAATTTAAGGGGAGCAGGGTTAAAATATTTTCTTATCCTAGGTGATTTTAATTTTTAAAAAATTAATTTATTTATTTTACATTTTAAATTTTGATATAATTGTATCACTTGCCCCTTTCCCTTTTTCCATCTACTTCCTCCCAACAACTCCTCTTATGCCCCAACTTGCAAACTGATAGCTTCTTTTTCTTTGATTATTATTGTTTTACACACAGACAGACAGACACACACATACACAGCAGATATATAAATATAACCCCATGAGTCCAAATTTGTTGTTTGTGTGTATAAGGTCAAAGGGCTGACCACTTTGTATTGAATGACTAATCAGGGGGCTCATCCCTATGAGAGTCAAATTTTTGCTTTCTCAGCTGTCACCAATTGCCTGAAGTTCTTTGTCTAGGCTGGGACCTCCTGAGAGTATCCTCCTTCTGCAGGAACACATCTGTTGATATTGTCATTCAGATCTTGTTTATGCAGTTATTTCTAAGCGAGGTGCCCTTACAGTAGACTTTTTGTTTTGTTTTGTTTTGTTTTTCTGGCTCTTACAGTCTTGCTGCCTTCTCTTCCGCAATGTTTCCTAAGCCATAAACGCAGGAGCTGTGATGTAGATGTACATGCCAGGATTGGCATTCCCACAATCCATTGATCTCTGCACTGCGTCCAGTTGAAGTTTTGTGTAATGGTTTTCATTTTCTGTAAAGAGAAGTTTCTTTCATGAGGTATGATAGCTACACTTATCTGTGTGTATAAGGATAAGATTTAGAATGTAGTTAGGAATTATTTTGGCTTAGGAAAGTGGTGGTAGTAGATTCTCTTCTAAGAGCCATGACCAGACCATCCCTGGGTAGTTGGCTAGATTTCTAGTACCAGATATGATCCCTCCTGATGACCAGCATTTGAGTCTATGATTGCACTTTTATAGATATCTTTTTTCTTTTTTTTTTTTTTTCTTTTTTCTTTTTCAAGACATGGTCTCTCTGTGTAGCCTTGTCTGTCCTGGACTCACTTTGTGGACAAAGCTGGCCTCGAACTCACAAAGATCCGCCTGCCTCTGCCTCCCTGATGCAGGATTACAAGTGTGCGCCACCACGCCCAGCTCCTTTATGGATATCTTACCATGCTGGTTATTATTGTGGTTCACAGGTGTTGCTGCTAGATAGGACTGTTAAGTTGCTTCTTTCCCTCTCCCTTGGCAGCTTGTGTGGTACTTTCTGGTATTCTAGAAGCTAGACTACAGTAAGGAAACTTCCAGGTTAGATTCAGCTTGAATAATCTGAGTCCTTTGTCCTAAATGTGTGGTGTCGTTAGCAATATGGGCTTACCTTCAACTGCTGAGAGGCTGGGAAATGAAATACTATTTAACTGTAAAGAAAAACGAGGCCATGAAATTTGCGGGGAAATGGATAGATCTTGAAGGGATTATATTGAGTGAGGTAACCTAGAAAGACAACTGTTGCATGCTCTCTCTCATCTCTCGTTCCTAACTTCAAATCCTTAGATGTACATATATAGCATGGAGTAACTGAAGATACCAGAAAAGTAAAAATAAAGGGACCATGGTGGTGATACTTGATAGCAGAAGACAGGTGATAGGAAGCTGGAAATGAAAAAATGAGAAGGGGATTCAGTTGAGGAGAGGAAGTCAATACAGAAAGAGAAGGAGAGGTGAGGGACAAATAGTACTGTTTGTTTGATAAAGCCTCAAGGAATCACATTATTTTATATTTACCTAAAATTATTCATGCTATGTGTATGTGTGTCCATGTTTGTGTGTGTGTGTGTGTGTGTGTGTGTGCCATAAACAAAACTGTCCCACCTGATAACATGCCCCACAATTACCATAGACCAACAAACACCCAAGCACCAAACAAATCAAAACTCCTTCAGTGGCTGGTCAGGGTAGTCCAAATGACTTTAAAGGCGATATAGGCTGTTGTTCTTGAGACATTAGGTTTTCCTTTTTTGTCTGAAAGAATGTTCATGTGCAAGCTTAGGGCTGCTGCTGCTGCTGCTGCTCCCTCTCCCGACATGAAGGATGTGATTTGTTACTACATAATAGGATTTTGGAATGACTGGCAAAGCCATTCTGAGGAAGAACATGTTTTACTACATTAGCATTGAATGAGAAAGCTAAATAGTTATCCTTTCTTTATCAAGATCAATTCATTAATACTGGTCATTATCCAAATGTATTTTGAGATCACTAAAGAGATCCCAATTGAACTGGAATTACTATGTACATTAAGGATCATATTTTAAATAACCTTTTTTTTTTGAAAAACAGAATGCAATTAATTAAAATACATGTCTGGGGGAAAAGACTCACGTTTTAGCAATTATTTTTAACATAAAGAGGTGTTACATATGGAGTCACTGTCAATTACTAGAAATAATTACATATTTTCTTGGGTAATTTCTTGGTAATTAAAGTATCACTGAAGCGTATGATGCTTTGTTAATGAAAAGATTAAAAAGCTCACATGAGTTTATCATAGTTTGTTGAAATGTAGTTCAATGTTTATTATCATAATTTCT
Source organism: Psammomys obesus (assembly GCF_907164565.1). NCBI lineage: Eukaryota > Metazoa > Chordata > Mammalia > Rodentia > Muridae > Psammomys > Psammomys obesus. Next base: position 15,497,402 of record NW_026593286.1, on the reverse strand, counting down.
GATTGTTATTGCATAACCTTGAATGGTATTAGTGAACAAATCATGACTGTGAGCTAAATAATAGCTCACTGAGTAAAAAATACATCATTCAAGGTGCAGCAATAACAATCAGAAATTATGATAATAAATACTAAACCACATTCTAGTAATGAACAAAACACTCTTAAAATATTTTTCCTTCTGATTTTCAAAGCATTTGTGACACTAATTGCAGAATTACTGTTGGGGTAGAAAAAAATCCAAATGCTGCATTTTTTTAAATTTCTAAACATTCTATACTGAGTAGTATAAACAAACAAAACTGCAAATAGAATTTTTATGAATAAAGGGATTTCCAAAATGGGGCCTTGCCTTAAGAGTCTTACAGCTGGTTTACCATAGGAACAGGAATGTAGTTTTCCTTCTTTTTGTTTTGTTTTGAATAAAACAGATTTGAGTACACTCAAAGAGCAGTGGGCTGTAGCGTCATGATGAAAATACTGCCCAATATGTTATTCTTTCTTTTCAGCTACTAATATTGACCCATTCTTAGCTGAGTAGGAATTTCAACTGATAATTTAAAAGGAGGAAGGAGATTTGAAGTATTTAACTCATTCTTTCCCAGCTGTGTACTGATATGAAGAGATTAAATGGGTCTTAGTGATTCTTGAGTGTTTTCCTGGGAGGAGAGAAGGAGGATGCCAGGCACACAGCTCTTCCTCTGAAGGGATGGCACCTTTGGTGAGCAGGAAGGACTGGACTTAAAGTCTAACAGGTATATTTCAGAGATGGGAGAGTTAGACATTGACAGAGTTGATTACTGTCAGCTTCTCACAGCTGGATATTTGGTTTTCCTTCCAATTCTGCTTTCCTCAATGAAATTAGTCTTAAGAAGTAGAAATTAGTCATGGTGAAAGTATTTACACCACAGAAATTGAGAAACACTACCAATCAAGATAATTTTTTTTTTCAGACAGTTGGTCGTTCCTCTACTGGAGGCATGAGTAATGGGCAATGTATAAAACCCATGTCAATCAAAACAGCTATCTACATACAGGTTAATTAAGTCATGTCAAGTAGAAGCAAGGATTTCCAGTTAATTACCTTGTTAAAAATGATCTCTGGTTTGATTTATAAACCCGAGTGTATTGGAAAAATCTGGACCAGTGCTTTTGATTTGACTTTCTACTTTTTATATGAAGTTTCCAGTCATATGGCTTTGCCCCCCTCCCATACTCACATCAGTTTTGTTTTTTTTTTTCCCCACAAATACAACAGAGATAGATGTTCTACAATGGTATTCTTTAGATTTGGCCATATGCTCATTGAGACATGGTAATTCTTTCATTTTCCGAAGCATCATTACTATTTAATGAAAGCTAAAATGGATAATAGGACACACAGCCAGGGGCCCATGCTCTTTTTGTCTCTCATTTCCAATCCTCCGTCACCTCCTACTGTTCTCTGGCTACACTTCTCTATTTCCTTTCTTACTCTGTAATACACCTTGGATCTTCATGTATCTAATGTCCTGGCCTTCCTATTCTCCCCCCCCCCCTTTTTTTTCCACTCTAATCTTTTAAGTCTCAATGGTAGTCATAGCTTCTCAGGAAACCTTTGCGCGATGTCTGTAATTCTTGTTGATTTTTCTCTCAAACTAACAAACAGAGGGACCATTCCCCAGTAATTTTTCAGTATGTAATTTGGATGTTAGCATAACAGTTTTGCATGTATGACAATACTCTAACTCCAGGGTCTCCATTAAATGTAGGACAAGCCTGGAGGTTCACTGTTTTGTAAGTTAGGGGAGGAGTGGAAGGTGAAGAAGAGCTGTCTCTTCAAGACTAGATCGTACTGGGATCAGCACTTAAGTCCAGACAAGTTTATATTATAGTTTTCTTTTAAAGAGGGAAATTTTATTTATAGCCAATAATTGAGTATTGGGAAGCTGGGTTTTACTTAAGTCTGATTTTTGAGGGATGGAGATACTGAACAGAGTGAGAGAAAGTGTTAGGAGCATTTTAGCATATCTACAGCCATACTTCTTTCTTTTAAGTCTTGTTTTTCATCTCCAAACGACCACATTATAATGTATTAGTAAACATTTATATTTTCAAAATGGTGATACTTAAACATGCTTTCACTGGGATGTCAATCTCACAAACTGGCTGTTTTCTTTAAAGTTATCTTCTTAGGAAGTTACCCAATTTTTGTTAATCCAACTTTCCAATGAGATGATCTAATTCTGGACAGAAGGATTTCAGAAAGACTTAGGGCTTCAAATTGTTCTGCCCACATTTGAACCTCCATTCGCTTCTTTCTTATCCTTTGTGTTGTCAAACAGTTTTGATTTGTGTCCCTGGATTAAAAAAAAAAAATTGTTTTCATTTTGCTCCAGAGGCATTGTCTTAAACATCTCTCTCTCCTCACGTCACTCAGATGTGTTTTTCTTGGCAGGAATCCTAACTCGCTTGGATCACTTTGGTGTGGGTGTGGCCTCAAGCTTTCCTACAGCCAGTATTCCACATGGCCATACCAGCGTGGAGACCAAACTCTCTTTTCCAACTGCAGAACGTAAAACAGCAAAGACGAGTACTCAGGGCACTTTCCTGAGATGATGATTTAAATTATCATGCTCTCCTGGGGTCCTTGAGAAATAGGCCACTCTCTGATCATTTTTGAGCACTTGCCAGCGTGCCTGAAATATGAGGAGCAGGAAAAGATGTGTCTGCTTTTCTAATTAGTTTTTTCCCCCAGTAAGTCATATCCCTTTCCTTTTAAGTGACGGAAAACATTAGGGTTCTTAGGAGATGTCTATTTTCCACAGGGGTTTACATCATCGTTTTATCTAATTATTTCTCAATTATAAATAATAATTAAACCAAATGGTGATGCAAACTGGAGCAGTAACAATATATCTTTTTAGAAGAGCTCCCAGAGGTAACAGGACACCAGGGTTGAAAATTCTTTGTTCGCTCTCAACACCCTGCACAGATGCAAAAGCACAGGCTTTGATTTGCAAACCATGTCTCCTGTCCTGTGACCCAGACCAAATGGCCAGACTGAAGACTTCAGTCAGGAACTACTTTCCATTTTACTGCAGCTTTCATATTTAAAATCAATGTGACCATTGCTACAAAAGTCAATCATTGTTGATGAGGGTGTCCCTTTATTTCTATTTCCTTTTTTTTTTTTTTTGAGAAAAAGTGTCATGCACCCTAACTGGTCTTAGATTCCTTTCTGCTTTGATGTCCTGAGTTCTGGGAGCACCATGCCTGGCTTTACAATGAGCTGGGGATTAAAACTAGGACCAAGTCCTCCATGACTAAGCTATATCTCTAACTTGCAATGGGGTCACTTTTAATGGGACATATCTACGAAGATACTTAACCAGGAATCAGGAGTCAGGAGAACTGACTCTACAGTGATGATGACCCTGAACTTGTCAGGCAAGACCTGGCCTGTGTTTCTCATCCTGAATTATCATGAATGGTGTTCCCTTCCACCATGGAGATGTCCTGCTTTAGACTCTCTTACAGCTACTAGATGGATGAACAAAGTACCATTATGCTTAATTACTCTTTGCGGATTCTTTTGAGCTTATCGATGTCACAAGATTCTAAATAAAATTGCCCAGATAGAATCCTAAGATCCTATAAGAAAATAACAAATGAGAGTACAAACTATTCTTGGTCCTACTACTCAGAGAACTAAATTTTATACAGCTTCTAGAAGAAAATATAAGAAATATTGTTTTGACTACTTTGCTATAGATAACAAAACTTTAGATCAGACTTCATAACAATTAAAAACATCAATATTTTCAAAGACACCGTAAAAAAAACTAAAAAGTCACAAATTGGGAGAAAATACAATATGTATATCTTCCAATGACTCTTACTCAGAATGTATGAAGATCTCTTATAAATCAACAGTAAAAGAACAAACCACCTGATTTTTTAAAAATGAGCAAAAGTCATAAACAGTCCAAACTAAAAGGTATTATAATGGATAATAATCACATAAAAAGGTGCTTAACATCAGGAAAGTGCACATTAAAACCTTAGTCACATATTTTGAGTCCATTAACATTATGAAAATTTAAAAAACCTCATGCTACCGGATGCTGGGACGCACATGAGTAATTGAAACTCTTACTTTGATGGTGAGACTATAAAGTGGTATAACCACTTGCGAATGTTGGAGGGCAGCTGCTTATAAAGTTAGACGTCTACTAACCCTACAGCCTGGCAAATCTGCTCCTAAATATCCAAGAAATGAAAACACCGCCACCCAAGGGCTTGAAAGTGAATGCAGCAGCTTCATTAGTAAGAGTTCCAAACTGAAGCATTTCAATCAGTGGAGAAACCAACTATGACATTGACATAGTCATATTATAGAGCATTATATAGCAAAGAAAAATGTTGGCTTCCATTATATGTAACAACGTGGGTGAGGGTGAGTCTTACACATTTCACACAGAGAGAGAGAGAGAGAGAGAGAGACAAAGACAGAGAGAGGCAGAGAGGTCTACATAAAGGACATAGTACATTACATGATTTCATTTATATAAAGCTCTGAAATTGAGAAAAGTCATCTGTCATCTGTGCCGAGGAACTCAGATCAGCAGTCACTTGGCGACAAGTGTGTGAGTGTGTGTGTGTGTGTGTGTGTGTGTGTGTGTGTGTGTGTGTGTGTAGGGCTTTTTCTTGAGTGAAGAATGTTACATATGAACTTCCTAAGTAAAGAAAGTATTTAGTATCCGTATCTAAGTGATGTATATAGGTAACATACAAAAAGACATCGGGCACACACTTCATATTTGTGCATTTTTATGTAAATTATGACTCAATACATTATGATTAAAACAAGTTATACAGCCTCTCAGCTGAGCAAGAACATCCCCATAAAGTAATGTTTTCCAATAATTTTTTTTTTACTTACATCATTTGAACTTTTAATTGTCAGACTTGCAACTGTTAACTGTTCTATAATCTGTAGAATATGTAGCAAGTATATTGAAACAGGGAGCATATGACCTTACAAGGTATAGTCCTATATAAATCATACCTAGTTTGCATTCAGTATTGTTTTGCATTTTATATTCAATTTGTTTCCACTTCATTTAAATACTTATTCACTTCCAGTTTGATTCTTTCAAAACAATTTATCTTATTGTAAACAAGTTACTAAGAGTAATAATATGGCTAAACCTCTGAAACAATTTGGTACTAAGTGGTTTATGGATTTTTTTTTTAATTTTATTTTTCTTATTAGTTACATTTTGTTAACTCTGTGTCCCAGCTGTATCCCGCTCTCTCATTCCCTCCCCAACCCCACACTCCCTCCCTGGTCTCCTCCCTGCCCCCTTCCAAGTCCACTGATAGGGGACCTCCTCACCTTTCATTTGACCCTGTTTTATCAGGTATCTTCAGGGCTGGCTGCAAAGTCTTCCTCTGTGGCCTAATAGGACTGCTTCTCCCTTGGGGGGGGTGGGGAGGTCAAAGAGCCTGCCCTTGAGTTCCTGTCAGAAATAGTCCTTGTTCCCCTTACTTTGGGAAACCACTTGGTTACTGAGCTACCACGGGCCATATCCGAGCAGAAGTTCTAGGTTATATCCATAGATGGTCCTTGGTTGAGTGTCAGTCTCAGAAAAGACCCTGTACCCAGATATATTTTATCCTTGTAGAGCTTCTATCCTTTCCATATCATGCTAACTCCCCTTCTTTCATATGATTCCCTGCACTCTACCGAGGGTTTGGTTATGAGTTTTAGTGTCTGCTTTGAAACACTGCTAGGTAGAGTCTTTCAGATGCCTTCTGCAGTAGACTCCTGTCATAAGTTCAATGCACATCCCATTTGTCTTTCTAAATGAGGATTGATCATCTTCACCCATGTCCACTTTCTTGATTATCTTCTTTAGGTGTGTAGATTTCATTATGTTTATCATATCTTGTAGGTCTATATAAGCGAGTATATACCATGTTTGTCTTTCTCCTTCTGGGATACTTCACTCAGAATGATCTTTTCTAGATCCCACCATTTGCCTGCAAATTTCATGATTTCCTCATTTTTGATTGCTGAGTAGTATTCCATTGTGTAAAAATACCACAATTTCTGTATCCATTCCTCCATTGATGGACATCTGGGTTGTTTCCAGGTTCTGGCTATTACAAATAAAGCTGCTACAAACATGGTTGAACAAATGTCCTTGTTGTGTACTTGAGCAAATTTTGGGTATATACCTAGGAGTGGTATAGCTGGGTCTTGAGGTAGCACTACTCCTAATTTTCTGAGAAAGCGCCAGATTGACTTCCAAAGTGGTTGTTCCAAATAATTTTAAATAGCACAGTTCTGACTTAAGCTTTTTCTGCATGAAGTTATAAAAGAGAGCAGGTCAGAGCTGCTGGAGTTGAAATGCCTAGTACCTGCCTTACCCTGTACAACCCTCCACCTTGGCACCACATTGCTTTCTCCACTACCCAGTGATGACAGCATTCAAGGTCTACGTGACATCTACTATACGGATCAGAGTCTGAGAAGTTGTCACTTGGTCTTATGGTTAATAAGTGACAAGGGCCTGGGGATCATGATTTGTGATCCACGTTTGATTTTTTATTTTGTCTGCATGTCCAGGGAGTCTAAAGTGGCGTTGCAAGCATTGTGAGAGGAATAGTGTAAGAATGTTCCTGGTTGCGGACAGTCTGCTGTCCACTCAGGGATGTTAGATATAGAGCCACTTCCCAAATACCCAGAGAGGCGTGGGAGTGTTCAGCTAACCTTACAAGACTCTCAGCTTTGGCATTCTGTTTCCTAGAAATGGTGTCCTTAAGAAAGGAATCACTACACCTCTGAGGGTGACCTGCTGTACTCATTTCAATAATGGCAATAGTATGTTTTGATCTCCCGAGGGTTGCTTTTTATGTGTGTGTGTGTGTGTGTAGATTCTTAGCAGAAGATGTAAATGGGAGTGAGATATGATTTTAGTTGTTTCTAGAAAGCTTTTGTAGTGTATATTAGTTATCCTGAATAATGGGCTTCATTCTAATCATCGTACTCACCCTCGTTACTCTCTCATGACTCTCTTACTCCTATTGATCCCCTTCTCCTTTCTACCTTCATGTTTGTTTTGCTTTGTTTTTGTTGTTTTTTGTTTTGGCTACCCAGTGAGTTTCACCTGGATTACTTGCAGGAGCATGAATGATGGGTGATATTTACCACCCCTTAGAGGTGGGTGGCTATACCACGAGAAAAATACCTCCCCTATACTCGCTACTTCTGCTTCATTTTTAATTTTACTCATTACCTAGTTTGGATCCATCTGCTATAGCCATCAAGCTCTCATTGCGATGTGACTGTCGCTCATTGCATCTGAGGAGCACTTCATTTCCGCTTGTGTATAAGGACCACATGAACAGCCAGACAGGAGGTGCTCACACTGCTTGCTGCTGAGGTTTTCTTTCCCACAAGGCCCTCCCCATTCACCCCTGCACTTCCCAACCCCAAGCAGCTGCTGCAATTCATTTATTTATTTTAACATTTAATTTGTGATACAGTTAGAAGAGGCTGTCAGCAAGGGAGAATCAAATATAAAGTTTATTTTTTTTTCTCCCAGCAGGGAAAAGCCAGAGGAGAAGGAAGAACACTTCTTAGGTTTGTTTGCTCTATGATTTTTTTTTAAATGTCTGAAGTTTTGCTCCCTATAAGTGCAGAGTCCAAGGAAAGAAAAATTTAAATTTTGATTTATTTTTTAAAATGGGTTCTAATTTTTCTTTAATGTAATAGAAGAGACAGAATCAGTTCCCAAGGGAACTGATTGTTCAGATTCTGATTTGCTTATTTATTTATTTATTGCTGCAAAGGTATTGATTTTGACTGATGAAACACAGAGTTAGGAGTTCCACCAACCTGTATAAAACTGAGCCATGGGAAAAGGTTGAAAGCATGAAACTAAGATGAACCCAAAGAATGAGATTGGCTCATGAGGTCATGGAAAAAATCTCTGCTTCAACTATTGCCCTTGCTGGTCTCTCCTAAGATCTTAAGTTCCTACATTCGATATATATATCTGGCTGGGAGGTGACTTGGTGTGTAAAGGTACTTGCCATGAAAGCCTGATTGCCTGAGCCTGGATCCCTAGAGTCTAAGTACAAGTTGAACACAGTAGCAGAAGCACCTGCCATCCCTGTTGCCTTCTAGAAATGAGAAGTGGAGACAGGAACATTTATTTCTAGAAGCTCAGGGTCTGGCTAGCCTGGCTTACATGGTGTTGACGAGCCCCTGTCTCAGATGGAAGGGCAAGGACAGACAGCCGAAGGTTGTCTTCTGACTTCCACATGTTTTGTGACATGCGTGTACCTGCATACATGAGCATACAAACACACACGTACTCATACTTTACAACGTAAATATACAAAAATTCCTGGTTTGTGTATTAGCTATACAAAACTAATAAGAAATACTGACAAAATGAAAACAAAATCTTCAACAGTTAAAAGGGCTTGGGGAAAAACTTGATATGGTAACATACACTTATAATCACAGCTCTTGAGAGGTGAAAGTAGGGAGTCAGAAGTGCAAAGCCAGTCTCATATTTATAGCTGGTCTGGTATGAGGTCAACCTGAGCTACATGGGACCCTGCTTCAAAATCCAAAGTAGTCAACCAACCAACCAAACAAGCAAGCAAGCAAGCAAGCAAGCAACCAACCAACCAACCAACCAACCAACCACTACAACAAAACAAACAAACAAAAAAGAAGTTTAGGAAAATGAACAAATAACATTAAAATTTTTGGTGCAAGATTTCCCAGGATCTGCAATATTCTTAGGTATGTTCTCAGTGTCTAAAGAAAAGAACTATTTTATATAGCTACATAAAGAATCCTAGGCATAGCCAAGAGCGAATTTTAATTCATTTATGTCTACCAACATTCTAGGGTAAAAATCCTTACTAAACCTTTATTGAGGAACTGCTGCATCCAAGTACCGAATCATGTGTGTCAAAATACAAACCACTAAGGAGGGAAAGGCTCAGAGGTTCAAATTCATCTTTGGCAACATAGCAAGTTTGAGGACAGGATGAACTACATAATACCCTGTTTAAAAAAAAAATGCAGACCAAGGCAGGGAAAGGATACTATTTAAAATGATAATTAGGCAGCCTAACTTCATATTCAAATTACAATGGTTTCCCAAGTGAACATTTAGTACTTTATAAAACCTCATCAGGAAGGTCCTTAGACTGCAATAAAATATGACAGGGCCAGAGAGCATCAGTGATGCCAGCCAGGAGGCATGGAAAAGAGAGTGATTTGGTAAAGAGTGATCCATTCTGAGTTTTGATCCAAGTAGCAAATATCAGTTAGAGCCAAATAATAAAAGAGAAGCTATCAATATAATTAGAACCAGGAAGATTCATACAAATTTAGATTATAAGCTATCTGTGCTAAATTGAAAACATAATGATTGACAGCAACTAGGGAGATACTCAATGTTTTCTTAACATGTAAATCTGCCTGTTGGAATGTGGGGGACTGATTCATGGTGATACTTAACTATTCATGCCACTGAACCTACTTCCTGTCATTCAGTGGCATTTCCCAGTCTCTTCTCTAACTAGAGGAGATACATGAGTGAGTTCTGGCCAGTGTGATTTTGGCAGATGTGTTCAATTATACCCTCACTCCTGATGTATATAAGGTTCTGTGTGATCCACCTTTTCCTCACCCTTCTCACCTGCCAGCTGTAGGCCACCATGGGAACAAGATGGCAAAGGCAATGATTGAAGCATCCTGGTTTTCTAAATTGCTATTCGGAGGACACCCAACAAGCATACAAATTGAAATCTGTATAGGTTAAATAAATCTCTGTTTTGTTAGTCATTGTTGGTGCTGCCTTGGTTGCCAGCACACTTCAGGTTAAATCACCTTGACTGACCCCTCCTTAGAGATTACAAGGGTTTTTAATTGAGGAGGGCAAAGCTAGCTTCAGGCAATGGTAGCAACTTACTCTACATAGTTGCTGCAACAGGAAGCATCCTGTTTCATTGCTGCCCTGCTCCATGGAAAAAGTTTTAAAAATCAGATTACCAAAGATTAGTGCTGAAGCATTCCATCTTTCTGATACCTCCCCCAGGTATCCTGCTCTTCCACTCCATCTGGGGCACTGAAGGTGACCACCCTGCCCTCACACACTGGGCTGTGTTTGGGTCAGATAAAGCATGTGGGCCTGTGGGAAATGGTTTCCTTAGTGATGAAGTGTAGAACCACCCTCCAAGGATGCAGGCTAAGCAGAACCCAGCCAGGAATCTGGTGACCTGCTGGCCTTCCACACATTTCCACACCTTGGCTGATTGCCCAGCTCAGCGCAGCTGGCTAGAACAATCCTCAATCCTTAGGAACCTCCCCCAAGAGAATTCCATGAAAGCAGGAGCTGGTAGGAAAACAAAGATGAAGGGAATGTAAACCTTGCTTAGGAATTAAATGAATTCTGAAGAACAGGAATCTGGCCAGCCATGATATTTATCAGAATTCTGACAGCCAAAATGAAGAGGTTAGGGATTATTTGTGTGTGTGTTTACATCTGGTGAAAGTCTTATATGGTAAGAAGATATGGATTTTTTAAAGTGTGAATGGCTGCTTTTGGGGAGTAAAATACCGTTCTTGCTACCCAGGGAGACTCATAAATACACAGGCTTTTTTTTTTTTTTTTTTTTTTATACAGCCGAGGACACATTCCAATTGACAAGTCAGCTATTTTGAAGTGTGTCACCATAAACAAGGATAGATGGACACTTTTTGAACCTAGAAAGATATAAAAATTAGGGGATATCCTTTAACAAAATGAATTTAAAATTAGGCATGAAAGTAAATATTTATTCAGGGATACAGTCACAGCAAGCTGTAAAATTAAAAGGATGTCTGGCATAAAATCAGAAAGGGAGTAAACCTAACAGTGCTGTTAGTAGAGGCACTAGCAAACCTCTTATGACTGTCTCTATGTTGTTTACTCTTTGCCCATATTGCTACAGGAAGAAATACTGTAAAATTTTCTATGTAGGAAATAAAAAGATAATCCAGACTCTCCTTTAGCATGTGTTTAAGCGTCTTTGGCTTCAGATCTTGTTTACGGTAATTTAATGGAAATTATTGAAATTATTGAGAATCATGTTCCTTTCACAAATAAGCTGTTAACACTAGGAACATTTAGCATGGGCTAGCTTCTGGCTCTATTTTTAAACCGTGCTTTGTGCTGCAACTGATGGCATATATTCTTAGGGTACAATGTCTTATCTTGACATGGTTCCCAGCCCTTTGTATTTTAATGCTGGATAAATTGTAACAGTGGATGGAAGAAATTCCTGGAAGCCATTTCTGAGTGGGGATGACTGGTAATAACTTAATTATGCATGGAAGCAACATACAACCAAATAAACACTTTTACTAAGCCCTAGCTAAATATGTTTTCAGAGCCAGTATCCCCTTATCTAGCTGCATATTAAAAATTCCTGTTGCTAATACTGTTCTTAGACACCAAGGGACACTCTGGCCACTGTGCCTCAGGGACAGTGCTTTCTAAAACTTGTCTGTTTTCTTCTGCATGTTGAGTCATGTTGAATCTCTGCCTGTCTTGGTCCTCCTTTCAACCTTTAGGATGATTTTTGACTCTGTACAGCATACTGGGGGTTGACCAGATGTCCCAGAGTTTTGTGCAAGTCAAGAGTGAAGGTTACAGTAGATTGGTAAATAAATTTTACACACTAGACAGTATACCACTACTTTTAACATAATCTATAAAACTGGGTTTCTAGAATAGTGTTAGCATGTTTTTGTAGTTGCTTCTTTGGTTGTGGCTTGCTCAGACTTGAGGCAAAATAAGTTAAGGGCTCTGAGCTACTGATGCCCACAATTTATCCTTGAATTGGAGCTGACGATGTGGGTCTATGCATTGGTTCTCACTGGTCTATTTTTTGGATTGCAGCATCATTCCTGGTGTGCAGTACCCAAAAGCAATTGGTGGATGCAGCAGGCATCTTCAACTTCAAAGGACCTCTTGTCATTGGCATCTAGGGTTGTCATCTTGATTCTTTTATAGGCTCCAAACCATGTTGGAGCCCACATCTTCCAAAGACTTTCAGAACTATAATGTAGTCATGCCAATAAATGTTATCTCTCATCTCCTGTGAATGTGGTGTGGTGGGCAGATTAATGCCCTGCCATCTGAGGTCATTGATATCTACCATACTGAATGAAAGATGAGCATTCCTTGTGTAAATGAGATAGACTCCTCCTCTCTCGTTAGTTCTTTTTTCTCACCAATGTATGGAAGACAGAAGAAGAGCCATAATGATATGCAACCTCATTGTAGAGACAAAATGATTGTGGATTAAAGAGGTTAAGAAGAAAAATAGACTGCAAATGTATTGTTTTTCATTTAAGCTGTAAAAATGAAAATGGTAAATTTAATATAATCATAGAAAAAAGTCATTTTTTGAGTTTTTCTGGTGGCTTTGGGTACCAGGGATCAGTGTACCCAGGTGGCACACTGAGTGAGGTAACATTACAAACAATCTTGTAAATAACATTGAATGTACTGCATAGGGGATGGCTGCTGCAGAAAGATGCTCAATTTTATGATAGTATAAACCAGGTGCAATAACTCATGACTCAGTGTATACTAAAAATATTGATACTTTTAAATTTTTGCTTATTTAAAACAGCATTTTTAACTTTTTGAGATTACAATAAGTTACAGTATTTCTCTCTTCCCTCACTGCCCTCAAAACCCTTGCATATATATATATACCCATTTTGAGTCTCATATTAGATATCTTGAAATTAGCTAGGGACCACACACACTTGACTCTGAAGACTACGAAGAGATGGTTCCCCTGCCTGGATTGATAGAGCTCATGTCTGAACACCGTGAGGCATCTTTATGTACACGGATAGTCAACAAATTCTTCTTTTCTGCCAAAGTTCTGAATACTCCCTGACATGTTAATCTACTTTACACTTGCCTATAGGATCTATAACATATTTTCAATATAATTGTCTGTTTTTAAGGGGATCTGCAAAATAGTTCCCTCTGAGAAGCTCTGTCTGTGGTTTCCCTACAGATACATGACAGAAGAAAAAGGCAAGGGAAGGGATGTTTGATAGAAATGGAATCTGGGCAAAAGCATGAGGTAAATTTTAGCTTACTCATATATATGCCTCCGCTAATGAGCAATCGTATTTGTGTAGACTCTTAGTGCTACCTCATCTACACAACAGGTTGAAGACTTATGTTTTAAATGAAATCATTTCAAGAACTTTGTGTTCCTTAGTTTTTTTCCCCCACAGATCTTTCTGTTACAATCTCCTCAAAACCCTGCAGAATACCTTTTTTTCCCCTCTCATTCAATTGACCTTAACAGCAAGCACAGCAGAATTTGATTAATTCATCTTATATGTCCATAATTAATGTAAAAGGGCCAACAGTCTCTCAACTCTCTTCTCAGGGAAGATCTAATAATGAAGCTCAAGTGCAGCTTAATATGACCTAATTTTAAGAAATATAATGGCTAGAGAATTACTTTGAGAAGTTATAAGTGTTATGCAAATGTGAAATACCCTCATTATTAGTGCCATTATTAGCAGAGTCTCTATAAGCTAATGTTCACTTATTTGCTGCATTACAAAACTAAAAAGTAAAATAATTCCACAGTCTCTCTGGACTTCTCAAGGGACCATATTTTTGTTGTTAACTGCCATGCCCCTGGTACTCAGATCCATTCCTAGGACTCAGTAAGAATTCAGTTAGTATTCCTTGAAATAATGGATGAATGACCTCTGATTATATGTTGAGGATGCCTTTTTTTTCTCTTCAATTTTATGCTGTGGTGAACAAGCCTTTCAAGTGCAAACATTTTTTAAAGGATGAATTTCTAGAGGTTAAAATTTTGGGCCATAGGCTTTATATAAACCTTGAAGGTTTTTTTTTAAACTACATTTTCTCCTTTTGTTGTTTGAGGATTCATACATGCATATAATGTGTTTTGATCAAATCCAATGTAAATTCCATCCCCCGTAGTTTTTCTGCTATCATCAGCCACCACTTTTACTTCCCCAGATAATATACTACTTAAAAACAAACAAACAAGCAAATCAGGAAATAAGCCCATGAAGTCTACTTACTACTGTCTCTATGTGTGTGGGTGAAGGACTGTCTACTGGAGCATGGGTAGCTTCTAAGAGGCTGTAGGTCATATACTTAAAGGAAACTGACTTTTCCTCCTCCCAGCAACCATCAATTGCCAATAGCTCCTCAGCTTCAGGTAGGGCTTCATAAACCCCTTGCAGCCTGTGCCTGGATTTTGGCTGGCTTGGTCTTGTTCAGGTCTAGTGCACATAGTCATAGCTGTGGTGAGTTTATTAGTTCAGTGTTCTTGTCATGCCCAGCAAATATTGTTTCACTATAGATGCCCGCTTTTGAAGCTCATTGCCAAATTGCCTACCAGAAATGTCTATTTATTTAATGAACACTTATCAGAGGCCTATTTGAGATCAGGCATTACTCTGTGATCTCTAGAAAGCTACTGATGAATGAGCCATCAGTCTCCATGACCTTATATTTTAACCAGCAAAAAAGAAGATAAAAGACAATCAGATTAAAAAATGATGTAGTTTCAGCAGTGGTGAGCGCTCTAAAGAAATGCTAAAGGAGATGAGAGAGTTTGGCTGATTATATTATTGGATTTACATATCCATTTAGCTATTTATAAGTGAACATGAAAATTGAGAGGGGGGCAGGAATACTAGAACAAACACACAATGAGTACAGGACAACATCTGGAATGATGTCCAGGGCCCACAGCGATTCTACCATCCACTGGCCTGTTGGGGCGGGTAGAAGAACCATAAATGCATGTTTGGTCCAAGTCTGTCTTACAGTTGGCCGAGTAGTCCAATGGACTCTCATGTGCTCATCTTCACACTATGCAGAGATAATTGGGTTAGATTAGTTCCCTGTGGAGAGAGGTCAATGATGTAAGAAGGGAGCAAAAGGTGATTGATGAGCTCTACCATCAAGAATTTAGCACACGTATCCCACAGAAAGACCCGGCTTCAAAGAGTGGTACATCGACTAGCTGAATATTGAATTAGTTTTTCAGTGAGGAAACGATACACCACTGTTCCTCCTTTGAAGCTAAAACCAGTCATCAACATATAGTGCTGTCTCTCACATCACTGTAATGTCTGGGTACAGAATCAAGGCTAGAAATGGGAATGTTTCCTCTCACTATCACTTTGGATATTCCAATTTCAGAACATTTTTATTCCACTATGCAGAATGTTATACTGGCAGTTCTGTTTGTCTTCTCAAAGAGAAATGCTACTGTATGTGGGTACAGTCATGGTTCCACTGAGCTGAAAGCTGACACTAATCTCATAGCCATCTTAATAACTATGGAAACTATGATGGATGGGGTAGTTGGGCCTTATTATCAAGGCAGATTTGGTAGCTTTTGTATGATGGAAGCAGAGAGCATTATGATTGGAGCTTAAGGGGTTCCATGGGGCACCTCTTAGGTTCCCATCTCTTTTGGTAAAAGTTACAGGAAAGCTTGAGGCTGAAGAGCTGGCTCAGCAGTTAAGAGCATTGGCTGCTTTTCTACAGGACCTGAGTTTAATTCCCAACACCCATGTGGCCATTAACTTCAGTTTGTAACTCCAGACCCAGGGCACAAAGCATGCATTTGTGCACAGATGTCGAATCAGACAATAAACCCATGTGCATACAATAAGGTAACTATTTTTTTTTAACTATGGAAAAGCTAGAAGAAGCCAGTAAGAAGATGGGAGCTCTAAGAATAAAATTCTTCAGAAGCAAAGGTTTGGATTCCTTTACCAAGCCAAACTTGTCCAACTGAAGTGTGTTTAAAGACAAAAAAGACATGGATTTAGAAGAGACAGTACTTTTCAAACATAGCCTCATGACCAATTAGAGATGTGAGACCTTAGGGATCTACTAGCTACTTTTTCAGTTTTATTTCACTGGAGTCTCCCCTCTTCCATGCTGCTTCTAATTGTGTTTAAAGTCAACATTTCCACTTAGCTTCACAGACCAGTGATGATATCTTTTATTACCTCAGTGCTCTATTTCTGCCATTTTCATTTTCAAGAAAAATTTGAATGGTTGAATTACCTCTGTGGAAAATATTTCTGGATATGTAGATGTGAACTGAAATAATTCTCAAAATGAATCTTTTTATTTCAAGTAGGCACATGTCTATACACAGCCAAGACAGGTCTGATCCATTACTTTTTATTCAGTTTTCCCCAGCAGAACATTTTGAAAATATATTCTGTATTTTACAAGTAGGTCATTGACACTGATTTGTTTTTGTTGTTTCTTGAGAATAGGTCTCACTATGAAGCTCTGGTGGGACTGGTACTCACTATGTCGATTAGGCTGGCCTTGAACTCACAGAGATCTGTCTGCCTGTGTCTCTTCAGTGATGTGATTAAAGACATGTACCACCATACCTGGCTGACACTGACATTACAACCACCATTCTTCAAAGCTCTCTGATTTGGGCATAAACACTTACGGTTATTGTATGATTTAGCTTGTATTTTTGCAAATATAGTCTAGTTATTATTCTTATAAGAAATGATTCATATTTGCTTTAAGAAGTGGGAATCTGATTACTAAAGAGGGTGATTATTCTAGATAGAGGAGTCAGCAACAGCTCCGTGGACAGGATAGTGGGACAGTTGGACAATGAAATTGAAATATGCCCTCATGTCATTATTTTTGTTTGCTTTATTTTATTTTTGTCCTTTATATATTACACAGAATTAGTCCTAGTCTATGTGACTATGACAGTAATGTCTTCTCAAGTCTACACTTCAGGCTACTACAGTCTGTTAGTAAAACTGGGCTGCTGACTGTTGCTAGTAACAATACTTCACGTTTGGTAAGTTATAAAGAAACCGTGGTTTATTTTGGCTCACTGTTGGAGGGCAAGGTTTGAGAAAACACCTCTGGTCAATGGTTTTATTTCTGGTATAGTCCTGAGGAGATAGAGGACATCAGGTAAGAGAATAAACACATACATGCATTAGGCTCCCCCACCCCCCCTTTTTCTTCCGCCTCCTCCTCTTCTTTCTCTTCTTCTCTTTCTCCCATCTCCTTCTTGGTTGAAACAGAGCTTCACTTTTTGTCCAGGCTGTCCTTAAAGTCAAAGTTCTTTCTTCTATGCCTAATAATTGCTAAAATCAGACATGCACCACCACACCTCAGTCTTCTCTGTTCTTAAAAGGGTACTCGTATGCTATCACAGGGATCCATCCTAACAATGTTATCTTGGGTACCCTTTAGAGGTACACCCTTTAAACAGATCAGAGTTTATCTGAGTTTACAGAAAGGGGAAATGGGATTCAAACCATGGCAGGTTGCCTAATATCGTTTTTGAAAAAAGATGTTTTATAGCGAGTAATCTAGCAATAGTTTCGAACCTGAAAACACGAGACTCTTAAAATTTCTTCATGCATTTATGAAGGGGTATTTATTTCTTGCATGTGCTTGCTTTGTTAACCATATTGTTGTAAAGATGTGTTTCTGGGGATGGGTTATTGGCACTTGATTATATGACTGACTTAACATGATTTTTTTATGCAACCAATGAATGAGTTAGATTAAATTCATATAAGTTGGAAAAAAAAGTGTTGTGGTTTGAGTGAGAATGCCCCCCCCCGTACTCACATGTTTGAATACTTTGTTCTCAGTTGGTGGAACTCTTTGGAAAGGATTAGGAGGCGTGCGGCCTTTTGGGAGGAGGTGTGGCGACAGGAGCACGCTTTGAGGTTTCTAAAGACCTGGGCCCTTCCAGTGTCTGCCTCCTCTGCCCTCTGCCTCCTGGATGTGGGCGAGCTCTTAGATGTTCCTGCCACCATGCCTTTGCTCTGCCATTATGGACTCTACCTCTCTGACACTGCAAGCCAAATTAAAAACTTTCTTTCCTAAGTTGCCTTGGTCATGGTGTTTTATCGCAGCAATAGAAAAATAACCAAGACAAAAAGTCAGTACTTTGAAGACATGATGGACATCCAAACTTTAACGTAAATGAAAAACACTTGAGAATCTTACTAAAATTCAGATTTGGATCATTCAGTGTGGGGGAGGACCCCAGAGTCGGATTTGAATCACTGCATGTGGGGGAGGACCCTAGATACTGAAATTCAGCAGATGTTGGTGCTTTAGGGACCAGTCTTTTGAATAACATGTTTCCAAAAACCCTGACTCAGTAGGGAAGTAGTCTGCCAAAATTTTAGTATTCTCAAGAACTCATTATATTCTTAGTTTAAGTGGATTCCTCTAGTTTATTCTGGGATGTTATTAGAGACTATAGATCTACACAAAACACCTTAGAAAATTGCTTTTCAGACATCACCAAGTTCAATACATAGAGACTTCACAGAAAATGATGGACTCCTCAAGTACTTCTGTTCAATTTCCTTTGTAAGTGCGTGAGTGTCTCCATGGGACAGTAATGTGATTGATAGCAAGAGGCTGGTGGACACTGTTATAGGTACTCGATGTTTCCTTAATGGCAAAAGATATGGAAACTGAAGACTTACAGAAAGCATGAGACAATAAGGTATGTTCCCAGATGAAGGCTTCACAGGTCCCTAGGTCTCTGCAGAAACATACAGCAGCTGTTGATGCTGTTGTGCGAAGTTAGCGTTCTTGCCTTGATGAGAAGTGTCTCTGTGCCTTAGCAGGATGCATCATTTCTGTATCCCTAGGCGATATTATAAAGTCACAACCTGCCTGTCAACTTGCAGAGAAAAAACAACTTGGTAATTTTTAGAGTTTTTTTTTTTTCCACCGTAAGAGCAGTCTAATAAAAGATTTGGTGTTGCATGGCTGAGCATATCTCTATACCATACCTGAGAAGGGCCTCCTTCTTCACTCATCACATACATGAACATGGACAAGTCCCAGGCTGTCATAGGAGTGTCTAAGACAGTGAAAAAGAAGTTTGAGCCTTATGTTTTTTTTTTTCTTCTTCTTCTTCTTCTTCTTCTTCTTCTTCTTCTTCACATGTTCACTTTTAAGTCACCGATTTGGCAAGTGATAGAAGCATAACTGTATTTTATTTGAAAAAGAAATCTGAACCATGAAGCTATTTTTTTTTTAGGAATCATTTCCGCAAGAAAGGTTACTTTGCCAAGTTTAAGAAAACTGAATATGCAATTGGAGACAATTTGTGAGAATTTCATAAAATCATTACTACATAGTTATTTTGGGTACAAAATATATATTAATCTCTTGGTGAATCTATAAGTGTTTCTAAACCAAACTACAATAGTACACAATATGAATCTTCTCAAAAAGCAATCTATCCCAGAGGAGTCGCCCAACCCAATCACATTGTGTCACTCTTCTGGTGGCTAATCTTGTCTAGGGTGTGTTTTGTGCCCTGAATATGCCCAATTAGATCGAATTAGACACTTACAGTCCAGTAAATGTTGAAGACAACAGTTCCTTTCTCTTGTCCTTGTGGAATAAAGATAACCCGTGTTCACATGGGGGAAATTGCCTTACCACGACACCAGCAATAAAATGTTAACAGGTAGGTGAAAACACTTGAGTCCTTTGGAAATAAAACTATTGATCACTTCCTCTACCATCCTTGGAGATCTCCCTGCCTCTCGACTTCTACTGTATTATTCCTTACCAGCTTAAAACATCTAGGGTAAAACTTACAAAGAACATGATGGCTATCACGTGGAGCCTGGAGGCAAACTACCCAGGTCCAAATGCCAAAGTGCTTTAGTCATTGGCCACTTACCTAAGATCCCAGTGTCTCAGTTTTCTCACTTGTGAAAACAGAGATGAAACTGGTACCTAACCTTCAGAGCTAATCTGAGATTAAATGAGTTAACACCTGTAAAGTGCTTGGAATGGCTTTGAGTGCATTCACAGAAAAGGGTTGACTGCCATCACTCCTCAGGAGGAAAGATCCTGCTGATGATTCTTGGTGTTTTCATCCATTTATTCCTTTAGACTCTAACTACACATCACGTGAATACAGTAGCCACAATTGTTTCATTGAATATACAGTTTTGATTGCCATTTAAGCTTCCTCTGCAGCCTCTCAGCCTCCCTCCCTCCTATCCTCCTTTCTTTTTTCCTTTCCTTATTGCCTTCCCCTCCTCTCCTTCACTGGGTTTACGATGTGAGAAGAGTGTTATTTTGACAATCGGGATATTAAGATGTAGGAATTTTATGATCAAATTCCTGTTTATTTTATGTTCCAAAAGGATGGTTTTTCTGCATCAAATGGCCAATTTTAGCTAGTCTGGAAAAACACACACCCCGCTAATATTCACTCCCACAGTACATGAAAACACACTAAGAAAAAATTAAAAACAAAACTGGAGTAGATAAAACATTGTTAGGTAAGCCCAGAAGTGAAAAAAAAAAAAAAAAAAAAAGAAAAAAAGAAAAAGCTCAGACCTTAAAAAAAATAGGGTAGAGGATTCCGGGTAACAAAATACCTGTGTCCTGATATAATATGTTACAAATGAAGGCGTGGTTACTATTTTTTCTTCCTGGTATGTTAGTTGGTAGTTGTACTAACCCCAATAGGTACCTCACCATAGGGAGTTTCATAAATCCGCAGTTATGTTGCCCTCTACACATTTGCTCTTTGGTGGCCTCATGACTGACTACTTTGGAAGAGGCATGGGAAACTCAATGAAATGGCTTGTATAACCCTTAACAGGAAACCCTTCCTGTCAAGGGAAGAAAGCATTTAACATACGTGCTGGCTAGCTTACTTTCATTGTGCTTCATAGATATGCCAAGACTGCGATAGATTTTGAAACCATGATGTTAATTTGCAAAGAAGTTTCCTTTGGATTCCCACAGGACATGGGGAAAGGAGGCTTGAACTACAACCTCTTGACTCTAGGTCTATTTCCTTCTCACGGACGTGGTGAAGCCACCTAAGTCCACCGTTCATGGTTTGTCCACCCTCTGCTGATGTGAAAAAGCTATTTAAACCGTATTTCTTCACACCACAGCAGGAGCAGAATATCATTTTCATGGTGGGAAGTACTGAATTAGAACTTGAAAAACATCACCTGGGTTCTTCTCACGGGTGCCGAGGGACCCCACAGAAGCTGGGATGATAGACTTTGTCTTGCTGAAGCAATGGGGACACTGCCTAGAGAATGAGGTGTAAGGCTGGTGCCACAGAAGACAACACTGTGCATTGGAGACTGGAAGGCGAACTGAGAAATCTTCACTTTACAATTTCCACTTATCAAGAATTTTCCTATTTTTGAATATCAAATCCCGGATGTAATTTTTCTCACATTATAATAGAGATGCCAGAGGACTCATTCCTATGAAACCTTCTTTTTTCTCTTTGTCCATGGGGGAAGAGAGGCTTTTTCATTTCCCACCTTCCCTAAAAATGATTGACGTTAACTCCCTAGAAAACATGCAGCTTCATGCCATTTTCCCATTCCTTCCTGTTAACTGCGCTTTAGGAAGCAGAGTGAGTGCTTAATATTAAACCTAAATACCATCAGTAGTGAGTGTTTTGTTTGTTTGTTTGTTTGTTTGTTTTTCTTTTCAGTTTGTGAATAACATTTTGGAGACTTAAAAAAATGACCCGACAGTATCAAGGAACATGCTATGACACAGTCAACGGTTTGATTGATAAGCTAATACCGTCTAGTCACCTCTGGGGGACCAAACACCAGAGGGAAACCCTTGAAAGCAACTCCCTAACGCTTGCCACTTTCCCCTCACTGTGCTTACTGCTATTATCAATATGTTAGAGATGAGGACACTTGTGTTTTGCAACAATTACATGTCGTCTGTGGCCAAGAGTGTGTCAGAGGCAGAGTATAGATACTGAAATCTTAAACCAGATGAACTCAAACTGAAAACTGGCTACCTTTGAACTGGTGAGTTTGGGGAGATTTTCTATTTTTGTCTTTTGCTTACTTGAGTCTTCTGCAGTTTGCATTTTCGAAACCCTCAGCAATTGTGGATTGGTTTTTAGACTAGAACTGCAGTTACTAGAAGTAAGTGAATGAATAAGCAAGATTGTGAAAAGATTTATGTAACAGTTCACCTATGCAATGAAAACTGTTTAAAACTCTGATGTATAATATATACATTAAATGAATTTAGCACTTTCATATATCAATTGGAATTTTAGGACCTTGATAAAGTGTCCTTCAATAAGGAGCTATATGCCCAAGAGCAGAACTCTGGTAAATGTTTTTCTCTTGCTCAAGTGACGAGCTATTTTATGATTTGACAATCTGAAAAGCATTCACATGTCACAGCTCTTTTGGATAGATTCATGCAGAAGGAAAGTGATGGGGATTGGGGCTGGGGGAGAAGTGGTGCTGCATGAATGATGCCCACCCTCCCCCCTTAACTACCCTCCCCCATCTAAAAAGGCCCTGGTGAACCAGAGGCCAAAGTGGATTGTTGTGCATTTAGAGATTTATAGAGGAAATTCCCTTATTGTCCACTTAAATGTTATTTAACTTTATCCTAAGAATTCTCTCTCTCTGTATCCTCAAGTGGTAGTGTAGGCCCAGTTAAAAAGAGTCAGCTACAGGCAAGTGGAAAATAGCTGGTCATCTTCATTACATACCGTTAGATCCCACTTGAGACTGGAAACCTCCTGACTTAATCTTTTCAGTTGATGCTAACCTTTGAACCCTGCTTTTGCTGTACCATCTCCCAAGGTCTGAATCTGGGAAAGGAGTTCCCTGGATTTTGGTCCCCAGTTATACACTACCTGTTATTACAAATGATCCATCAGAAAAATAAATAACAGTGCTTATATTCACATATCTCAGGGTCATCTGGGCTGGCTCCACGTAGGTAGTTAGGGGGGATTATGAGATTACTAAATGAGCAGTTTCTTTGGACATTGAAACACGATTGGAAGTCTGATGTCTTCTTCCTTTCAGCACTGATTCATTGAAGCGTTGTGTTGCTACGCTTCTTCAAGGCCAGAAGGTCTTCTTTGTGTTTCTTCAGCAAGTTTACCACCTTGTTTCTCTTCAGAGACAGTCTCCTTCATGTATCATTTATGTTCAGTTGTCTTCACTTCCAGACAGCCTTCAAATGCAGCAAAACATTTCCGCTTGCAGTGCCAAATGCCAACCAGCTTAGATTACATCACCTACAAACCAGAATGGTGTGCTAACTATCACATCACACAGGTCACTGGCGGAAATATGCAGTGTAAATATTCTAAGCCAAAGTCAGGAAGCGATCCATTAGTGCTGTCTGCCCCATGTCCCTCAAGTTGACACCAGTGTATTGATTAGCCTTCTGGGTGTAGCTCGTACTGGCACAGAGGATCACCCCTGCCATGCGTCAAGTATTGTTGTTTCTCAAGGAACCCCAGTTAATACATTAAAACAGTTTATTGGCATAGAACATCTTTAGTCTCAGGAGAACAAGACATTTTACACAATAAGTGGGTGGTAAATCACACTTTTGAAAATTGAATTATTTTAAAAATGTTCTTAGGTACTGTTTAGAGGAGACCTATAATAAAACCCATTGTCAGATGAAAAATCTGTGAGAAAAGTTAATAACTATCCCCGAATGTGTTTCTTGGAGATTGGCTATTTTCCAGGAGATTTTCTCAAAGGAGATTGCCTGCACTCATTCCTCACTGTCCCCCCACCCCCAAAGCTTTATCAAATCCGTAAAGGCTAATAGCTTCAAGAGCTGTATGTGACTTGCCTGAGGTTAATGTCTCAACCCGAGTGCCTCTTTGCTGGTGTTTCAGGCTCCCCTCTTACACCCTAAATGCCTCGAGGATAAATGAGTTATCTGCCTAGATCACCCATTACTTGCTCTCCTTTCTTGAGTTGAAGCTGTGTTTAAAGATAGCATGGCTCAGGAACCTGCTGGTAAGATTCATTCCAATTCTGTGCACTGCTTCTGGAAAATGCAGACTGGCTAGATAGATAGATTCAATGAAGTAGGGTGGAAGTTGGATGAATTTGTGACTCCTCTTTTAGTTCTAACTTAAAGCCAATGTTTTTGTATACTCTTAAGCCTGTAGATAGGCTATAGAAAGCTGGAAAAATTATGTGTTCATTTTTGTGGGTGTACTGACAGCGTTCTTCAGATCTTTGAGACTTTACCCCATATATGTATATGTATATATAAAATGTATTTTATATCCACTCTTAATACCACCTCTCAAACTGCTCCCATACTCTCCAAATAGCTCCTTCCCTGTTTCATATTTTCTTTCCCTTTCCTCCTTCCTTCCTTCCTCCCTTCCTTCCTTCTTCCTTCCTCCCTCCCTCCCTCCTTCTTTTTTCCTTCCTCCCTCCCTCCCTTCCTTCCTTCCTTCCTTCCTTCCTTCCTTCCTTCCTTCCTTCCTTCCTTCCTTCCTTCCTTTTCTTGTAGTTTACTGAGTCCAGTTAAAGTTACCCTTATGTAAACAGTTATTGTGCCATCCATTGGAGCTTGGGAAATCTACTAGGGGCCAAACATTTGACGAAAATTGACTCTCCCTTTCCGAGCAGCCACCAACTGTCAATAGCTCCTCAGCTAGGGGCAGAGCCTTGGCAGTTCTTTCACCACCCATGCTGGAAGTCACATTGGTTTCATCTCATGTGGGTCTTATACAAGCAACCCTATCTCCTGCGAGCTTATGAGTGTAATGACCCTGTTATGTCTAGAAGCCAATATTTCACAGTATTCCTTCCTGACTTCTGGTTCTTTCTTCCTCTTTTTCTGCCATAAGCCTTCACCTCCTTCTTCATGAAGCATTGGGAGAGAGGTTGTGATATAGATGTGATATATAGGTTGTCATTTCAGGACAAGAACTCCACAGTCACTTATTCTCTGCACTTTGACCTATTCTGAGTATCAGTATTAAGTACAGTCCACTGCAAAAAGAAGCTTCTCTGATGAAGGCTGATAGCTGCAACAACCTTTTCAGAAGGCAGTTTAATGCTATGCCTACTTAGCGAAATGACTATGGCATAAGAGCACTTCAACTGCAGCTTCTTGGCTAGGTCTACAGTACCAGGCATGAGTATGCTCCTGCGGAATGGCCTTAATCCAAGCAGAAACCTATTGGTTACCCCCATAACATCCATGCCACTCTGGCACAAGTGGGCACATCTTGCCAGGCCAGCCATTACTCTAACTAAGGGTAAGACTGTTGCTAACACAATGTTCTGGTCTAGCAGCATGTATAGAAACTTCTTGTACAAGGAAATCTGGTCAGCAGATGTGAAGCTTACAGGGTAGTACCAAGTTGATTACTTCTTGTTCTCTGATCAAAGCATGTGGTACCTTCAGTGAAGGGTCTTACCATCAAGTTCTGGTGGTGACCAAGATGATGGCAATAGCCTATGTAAATATTTTTTTGTGATCTCTGGGTCACTCTCCAACCAGCAACTTGAAAGAAGGCTGTCTTAGGGTTCTATAGCTGTGAAGAGACCATGACCACGTCAACTCTTATAAAGGAAAATATTTAGTTGGAGCTGGCTTACAGCTCAGAAATTTAGTCCATTATCTTCATGGCAGGAAGCATGGTGGCTTGCAGGCAGACACTGGCCTGGATACTCTCAGATGCAGGTGAAGAGTTCTGCATCTGGATCTGTAGGCAGCAGGAAGAGACAGTGAGGTATTGGCCTGGTTTGAGCACCTGAAACTTCAAAGCCCACCCCCAGTGGCAGACTTTTCTAACAAGACCACGCCTATTCAAACAAGGCTACATATACCTCAAAATAGTGCCACTTTCTATGGGCCAATGGCAACAATTTTTATTTAAACCACCACAGAGGAACCGTACATCTCGTATTGGGCTTTTTGTTTGATAACTTATAGGTTCTGTCTTCCTGTGTAGACTAATTCAAATTAATCTCTCTTCTCTCTCTGTGTGTATGTGTTTGTATGCGTTGTGTATGAAGTTGTGTGTGAATTGTTCTCACATGCCTTTTCCAGACATCCTTAGTATTAGTTATGCTTCCCTTCACCTCTTACATTCCTTCCTTTGCCCTCTCTCCACTTAAACTATCCTTCCATTGTTAACCTTCCCCCTTCATACCACCTGTATTAGCCTTGACTTTCTAGAGTAACAGAACTTACAGAATGACTCTCTGTCTGTCTCTCTCTCACACACATATATGTGTATACACATACTATATATGTATATGGCCCATACATACAGACATACATAGACACACACACACACACACACACACACACACACACACACACACACACA
>NW_026593286.1:15358620-15471113 GCF_907164565.1 Psammomys obesus | reverse complement strand
ACACACACACACACACACACACACACACACACACACACACACACACATATATATTCCTGCTTCAAGGACCAGAATAAAGTTGTTTTCCTGCCTCAAGATCAATTAATGTTGTGTCTTCCTACTTCAAGATCTAGATTAAAGTGTGTCTTCTCAACTCAAGATCTAGATAAACGTTGTGTGTCTTTATACCTCAAAGGTTCAAACTAGAAGTGGGTTCATCCACTTCAAGCCAAGCAAAAGAATATCTCACAAGTGTGCTCTCTATTTCTGGATTTTTCTTCATTCCAGATATAGTCAAGTTGACTACCAATAATAGCCATCATACCACCTGTGTTCTGCTGTCCTGCTCCTTTATGCTCCCTCCCTTCCCAGCCTCTTACAAGTACTGCAAGTTAAACACACAAATTCAAATATTTGAAGGTAGGATCTACACAGGAGAGAGACCACAAAGTGTTTGTCTTTCTTGGCTCAGGTTACCTTACTCAGTATATCTTTTTTCCTGTTCCATCCGTATACCTGCCAATTTCATTTTCTTACAGCTGAAAAAATTCCACTGTTACTCTATGCTGTATTTTTATTATCCTCTCATCAGGTGATGACCATTTAAGTTGTTTCAAATTCCTGAATATCATGATTAGAGAAGCACCTGTAGTAAGATGCTGAGTCCTTTGGGTATATACTTTGGAGTAGTTTGTCTGCTGGTATTCTGAAGGGCCTTCATACTGATTTGTATGGTGGCTATGAAAGTTTGCTCCCCAAGAGCAGTGAAAATGGGCTCTACTTCTCCCACATCTATGCTAGTATTTGTTGTTTTTTTTTTTTTTTTTCCTAATTTTAGCCATTCTGTCTAGGGCAAGATGGAATACCAAAGTAGTTTTCATTTGTACCTCCTAGATTTTTAATGGTGTTGAATAAATTTTTTTTGACATTTCTTAGCCATTTGTATTTGATCTCTCTCTCCTCTCTTTCTTTCTCTCTCTCTCTCTCTCTCTCTCATTTTCTCTCTCTCTTTGAACTCTCTCTTCCGATGGAAAGCCTAGTTTTAGATTGGATAGGTTGTTTTCTTGATGTTTATTTTTTTCCTTGCCTAGATATTAACTCCTTATTAGATATATAGCTGGTAAAGATTGTTCTCTCAGTCTGGACTTTGCTGTTGCTAGATTGACTATTTCTTTTATTGTATAAAAGCCTTTTAGTTTCATGAGCCTCCATTTGTCAATCACTGGTGCCAACCTATGATATGAACTACTCACCAGGGTTATATTTTAGCCTTGATTCTTTATTCCTAAGCTCTTTGTGTCTTTAAAAGGTAAATTATCTTCTAAAAGTTTAAATTTTATTAATAATGTCAGAAACATAAATTCTTATGAATCATTACATTTTAGTGGTAACATTGCTGACCATTTCAAGAAGAAACATGTCAATGCTGACAAAGATGGAGGAGACATGTCAATGCTGACAAAGGCATTCTCATATTTAGCTGGTGGGAGCTGATACTCCGGACAGCAACTTGGCAAAAGTCTGAAAATGTGCACATGATTAGATCTGCGATTCTGTTTTGAGAAACTAGTCCTAAGGAAAAGTATTGGAATAAATTTTTTTGTGTATAAATCATATATATATGTATATACATATAAAAATATACATATGCATAACATAATACATCAATGTATGTAATGCAGTCTAAAGTCTTGTTTATAATAGCTATAATTGTAATAACATGGATTAACTTAAGTTAGTTACACACTTTTAGCTGGATTTCTACAAAATAATATAGTGTAATATATCACTTCGGAAATGCATTAAGTAATAATTCTAGTTACAAAATAGTATGTTGCCGGGCAATGATCGCACACGCCTTTAATCCCAGCACTCAGGAGGCAGACACAGATGGATCTCTTTGAGTTTAAGGCCAGCCTGGTCTACAGAGTGAGTTACAGGACAGCTAGGGATACACAGAGAAGCCTTTTCTTTTTTTGAAAAAAAAAAAAAATAGTATGTCTAATACAGAGTAGAAAGTGTTGTTAGGCATCAATTTATTAAGCGTCTGCAAAGATCCATACCGAAGTGCTGGAAAACAAAATAGCATTCATATTTATTCTGAAATAATTAGATTTTAGGTAACCTTTTTTTTTCTTTTTTAAAAATATGATTCTCAACATCTATTGTGATATATTTACATATGCATAAATTATAAATATATGTGCACCATGATAAAAGTTGATAAAATACTTTAGTACAAAGAGTATATTTTGGGAACAGGTAGGAATTTCCTACATTTGCCTTTGAGCCCAACTTGAGGTAGATTTTTTAAAAATTTATTTTATTTTATTAATTATAGTTTATTCACTTTGTATCCCAGCTATAGCCACCTCCCCCTTCCCCCCCTCCTCCACTCCCAATCCCACCCTCCCTCCCTCTTCTTCTCATATGCCCCTCCCCTAGTCCACTGATAGGGGCGGTCTTCCTCCCCTTCCATCTGCCAATAGTCTATCAGGTCTCATCAGGACTGGCTTCTTTGTCTTCCTCTGTGGCCTGGTAAGGCTGCTCCCCTTTCAGGTGGAGGTGATCCAAAAGCAAGGCCATGAGCTCATGTCAGAGATGGTTCCTTGTCCTATTATTGGGTTGAGGTAGAATTTTAAGTTTCCATTATGGACATGAGTCATCCATTTACTAAGCTACTGAGTCTATAAATCAGTAAAGAACATTTGTTTATGAGGAGATCATTGGACACCTATGTTCTAAGTATGAGTGTTGAAACGTCAACTGTTTTGTGTTGTCTTCAATCATCAAATGCTTCATGCAGGATGACAGAGAGGATTTGAACTTGCTGCAGTTTATCACCAACATTGGGCTGAGAAAAAAAATTCTTTGAGTCAGTGTTTGACCTGTGTGACTAACGGCAGCTAATATTTTGAGCTTAGTGGTTAAGAGTGCCAGCTACTCTTCTAGAGGACTAAGTTCAGTTCCCAACACACACAAAGGTCAACTTTCAACCTCCTGTAATTCCAGCTCCAGGGGATCTAACATCCTCTTCTGGTTTCTATAGGTACTGCACTTATGTGCATAAGCACATATACGTAATTAAAGATGAAACAGTCCTAAATTTTGTTTACAGAACTACCATGTTACTTATTTTTGATGTCACTAATTTTTTTTTAACGGTACTTGCAATGTCCCAAGCATTATTCTAATAATTTTGCAAATACGATCCCTTAAGTTGTCCTGGGTATAAAGGATCACCGTTATCTCCATTTTACAGGTGACAGAACTGATGATCTGTTGGTAGATCAAGTGCTTTTCCTGCACTGAAGCAGGAATGTTCATGAACGTTTATCTTTCAGGTTGGTAATGGCTGTGAGATAGATGACAAGAACACAGGAAATCACTGGGCCACCTCACAATAGTGAAAAGTTGGCTTAATGACAAGCTTTCCCACTGGACCATCATGCTGCTCTTTAAAGGCATTTGATAAAGTTCAACTGGTATAGGTATTTCCACTAAAATGCACACCCAAGAGATTGGCTGTACATAACAGATGCAAAATGGTACAAAAATTTGCAAAAATAGCCACCTGAGTTGGAAGACTAATCAGTAAATAAATATAACCAAATATCTGTGGCAACTACTTCAAGGTATAGGAGGTTTTGAATGGTTTTAATTAATTTATTTTTAACTCTGATTTTCCAAAATGAGAAAACTAACTTTAAAATAAAAGTTGTGATTTTGCCTTCTGTTATTGACAAGCAAAAGCAGTGATACACCTCATGAGAGACAGTATTACAGTTTAAAATCTGAAACCATGGTGTCTGATTCATGGTGGAGCCTGTGTTTGTTATCCTGGGCAGAGATATCTTAGGGACATTGACTGTTCATAAATTTATGGATAGTCAATGAATCCTGCTAAAACTCCAATATCTTGGGTCATTTATTTCTCCCAGCGCTGAAATGCTGTTAGACTTTTCACGTTGCAAAAGTGTTAAAATGGAGAAGTGCAAAGTAACAATGTAATAAATAAGAAAGGCTAGACTGAGCACTGGCTAGCCACAAAAACAGAGATCCTTGAGGCTTGCTGGGACAAACCTCCATGAAGAAATGGACTGTGCATTTCCACTATTAAATATTAATTTGTTTTATTGCTTTTTCTTACCCATCCAAAGCTCCAATTCACACAGCTAAACCAAAAGAATATTTGAAGGCAAAGGGTAACATAGTTGACATAGTCCCAGTGAGATATTATACCTGCTTTTCTCTTGCCAGAAGCACAGGCAGCTGCCAATAGTAAAACTGAGAGTGGGTCTCATGTCTGAAAGAAAATGATTCACCTTGAAGCAGAAACGGATGTCGAAGTGGGAACTGAGATGTGGGAGATTGCTGCATTCTCTGATGGGATGAAAAAGTTGAGAGGGATATTTGAGGCACAGAACATTGCCAAGGTAATAGGTATGAAGGTATGAACACATGCTTAAAATGGTACAATTACCACCACCAACCCCCTGTAGCATTGGTAAATTGGCTTCAGGATCCCACATTTCCGCCATTGATAGAAAAACCCAAGGATGCTCAAGTACCTCATTTTAAATGACATAGTAATGACAACCCAGGGCATCTTCTTGTATACATTAATCCATCTTTATATTGCTATATGATGGATTTCTGCAGTACTTTCAGCCTGAGTTCAATTGAATCTGTGGGCGGGGAAAAGACAGATAATATCTGACTCTAATACCAGAGACACTTATCCCAGGGGAAAAACTTTATCTTTGATGGGAGAGTGGAACCCTACAGGAGAGGGTTATTCCTTTTTTGCCTCTGGATGAAGAGAAAGAATCCACTGTGCTTTGATAGTGATCTTCAGACAATAAGCACATCACATCTCTTTTCTGGAAGACTGGTAGGTCCCTGAATTCACTGTGTTAGCAGAGCTGGTGGACAAGGCTTAAATCCACCCACAACTCATTGGCCTGTGGAAACTCTTTTGTTAATGTTCAATGGCAGCACTCTAAGACATCTGCCTCTCCTGCTTGGCAATTGTCTCTTCTTAACTCTGTTAGTACCTCTGTGACTTGCCATCTCTCTTCATTCATTATCAGGCAAAATGGGTTAATCTTTATCCGCAGACTCTTTAATTGTGCCCCTTTGATGTTCAAAGGTAAGTGGCTGGGCAGAGTTTTCATTTGTTTTGTTTTTTAACTTTCTTTTCTCAATGCACTAAAGCCCCCTGATTCTTTGGACTAAGCAGCCACTCCTCTAAGTCTTGGCATTACAGGAGTACCCTGCACAGGAAGAAGCTAGAGCATTTCCAGAGTTAGTTAGCATTAGAATTCTTCAGTTAACAACAACAAAACAATCTTATGTAAGTAAGGGTACCAGCTGCCACCATGAAGAAGTTTTGGGTCATGCCTCTACTCCATTTCATAAACTTCTCTGTTTAACAGGTTGGCGTCCTGGGTGGGGAGATTCTGATCTTCCTCCAACGTTTTCTTCTTGTAGAGCTTATCCAAGATGCTAGCCTTCATAGACAGGGGATGCTCAAACTTTTCCTTTACCTTAGTCCCAAGAGTTAGTGCTCATTCCCAACACCCTCATGGTATCTACTCACAATATCCTACCAACTTCAAATGAGCACCAGTCATCATGTCATCTGACTCTCCTGCCTTTACCAGATGTTCTCAGCACTCTGTAGTTCATTTTACCAGGTGCTCAGACATAAAAATGCAAAACTGTCTTCGTCTCCCCATTCCTCTCTTTCTCTATATCTAGCTGCTCCTAAGTCTCTCTTTTTTTTTTTTTTTTGGCTCTTCCTCTGATTAACATGTTTGATGAACTACTGGAATAGTATATATATCTAAATCAATAGTCAAGGTACTTGTATGAATCCCTGCTTATATTTTTTCACTTTGAAACAGAATTTCAGCACTATATAATACACTGCTCAGAAATGCATAGTAGTATATCGACATTAGATGTAGCACAAGCTATATTAACTTACTCAACTCATCAGTTTAACTGATATTTTCTTGAGTAATATACTCAAGGTTGCCTGGCTTGCTGAATGCCCATTGTTAACTCGTGTGTTTTCCAAGATTTGGTAATTTTTTTTTATCTCCAGTATACTTAAACTCATTAAAACATGTTGCAATTTTGTGAATCACTGAAAAATGATCCCACCAGAACAATGAATTTTATTTTTGATAAGCTAAGTTGAATGATTTTGAAAGACTTGTAAACAATGAATTTTAAATTGTTGAAAAACTTAAATGTATAGGGTAAACTTTGGTAAGTTTTTTACTTCTAGTGATTAACTGGTTTAGCTCACTTACAAATTATTTTAAAAGCTGCTGAACTTGAATACTTGGATCAGAGTGCTTTCAATGTGAGCCTTGAGGAAGGGTGTCACAGTTATGCAGAGCTCTGTGATTAGACTCTGACAGCTGCTGGACTTTACCCATCTGTAACGTGTGGGTAATAATAATTGCCCTCTCACCCAAGGATCAAATGAGCTAACTCATGTAATACATTTTTAATAATGCCTGGTATAGAATAAGCATGGGATAAATGCCATTTATAGATACTATAGAACATATGGGTAAAAGACAGGATAGAACTAGAATGAAATCCCAGCAGTTGCCTTGGTGCTGTGCTATGTGACAGAGCTCTTCTTCGCT
Source organism: Psammomys obesus (assembly GCF_907164565.1). Classification (NCBI taxonomy): domain Eukaryota; kingdom Metazoa; phylum Chordata; class Mammalia; order Rodentia; family Muridae; genus Psammomys; species Psammomys obesus. The sequence goes on along the minus strand of NW_026593286.1, from coordinate 15,464,445 downwards.
GGTTTCTGAGATGGTTCTAGATGTCATTATTTGTAGTCATATTGGTCATGTACACGATGGCAGCATTTCCATGGTATAGTGGCAACTTGGATGACTGTCATTTTCCTTGTTCTGTGAGAATAAGCATGGGAGCTAGAGTTGGACTTAGGTTTGCTACAGTGCATTGACATGATCTATGGCCCATGAAATCCTGATGTTTCTTTACATCTGTGGTGTACATGAATGTGTACATGCATGTTCAGATGTATATGGCTATATAGATGTAGCACATATTACATGTTCATGTACATCATAATTCTTCTATTGCTCTCCTCTGTAGTCCTTGAGGCAGGGTCTCTCTATCAAGCTGGAGCTTGCTGATATCCCTACTAGAGCATCAGGAGCCAGCTTGTGCCAGGATTCCCTGTCTTTGCCTTCTGAGGCTGCAATATGGGTGCGTTGGCACACACACTTAATGTATAGGGTAATGTATAGGCGCTTCTGTGGGTTCTAAGGATCTGAACTCTGGCTGTCTTATTTGTACCTCAAGCACTTTGCTGAATCAGCTTCCCAGCCCCACATTCCCTGTTTGAATTGAAGGGTACTATTTGGCAGTTGGATGTAACAGTATCCTTCCACAGTCCTCTCAAGGTACAGGACAGGGAGAACACAGTGAAGTAAGTAGGAGAGAAGGGATTTTAGAGAGGCTGAAAACTGCTGTAAGAATTAAGTCACTATATGACAGCTTAAGAAAGAGTGTTTTGTCTGGGAACTGTTAGGGTGGCTGAAATTTAAAGTATATTCATTCTTTTCATAGGCCATATACCTGCAAATGACTTCAGCTCTGGGTTCTGTGATTCACATTTATTTTATGAAAGGGAATGGTTGTGGGCTCAAGTGGCAGGATATGGAGCAGAAAAACCACAGGGGCTGGTCAGCATGGGGTCTGGCCTCATTCTGCATCTCCATGGACCTGTGTGTTCAGCGAAGAGGTTTGGGGCTATATTGGATTGAAATTACTTGAGATTTGAAGGTGTTGAGAAGCTTTGCTTCTCATTGTTCAAATAAGGTATATGTCAGTGATGTCAACACAATGTGTTAAGGAAATGTCACATCTGTCTGCAATTGGCTACCTCTCAATAGGAGAAACACCCCTAGCAGCCTGGAGACCAGATGTTGCTTTCAATCAACTAGAGGTCAAACAGCTTTAGATGAAGAATGTTTGAACACCCCATACCTACTCCCCCAACACCAGACCTAAGAGAAACATGGGAGGTGATTTTGGTGGAATCATGATTCTTTTAGGTTATTTTCCAATTTTCTCTAGTTCTAGAACAGAGCAACCCAAATGATGGTGCTTGTTCGAAAGATGACGAAGAAGCTGCAACCAGTGAGATTTTTTTTTTTTCAACCGCTTGGCTTGGGTCCACTTTGGGCATTGCCACGGCAGCTGTGGAGGAAACCTGGAAGTGTCCCTGGCTCTCTGAGACAGCACTTGAGCTTTTAAAGTAACGAGAGCATTATCCTAGATGGTTTGTGTTAGCCTTTCCGGGTCTAACATGCTGTAATTACGGAGATATGAGGAAAGCGTGGTCTTGGCTAAGCCTCAGGACAGCCACCTGGAAAATCAGTAAGTACAGTGAAGTTTCCAGGGCAAAAGCCTCTTCTGGTATTTCCTATTAACCCACCTGGGGAAAGCAGGTTAGAACAGCTGGTCAGAAACATGCTCAGTTAGAAAAGATGATCGTGAACTTAATTTTAAGGGACTCTTTAATTAAGCCTCTTAAATTCAATAATAATAAAAAAATCCCATCCCTTGATTAACCCTGTGTGCTTAGGGAGAGGGGATCCAGGAATTAATAGTCATTCCAGGTGGGCTTGCTGCTTGCTCGTTTTGAAAGGTTTTTTTGTTTGAGTGACATTAAAACAGAAAAAGGGGAAACCATTCAGGCCTCTTCCCAATTGTGTTTCAGGCCAAGACAGCATACATATTGAACATCCATTAAGTGAGAAGGGTTTTGCCAGTGGATGAATAGGACATTGTGGTGGGAAAAGTCACCCTGCCCTTGACATTTTCTCTCCTCTCTGAATACATGTCCTAGATTCTCCCTCCCTTGTAACTTGCTCCCCAGTGCTGAAGTTAGGAGCCTATTGATTAGGGAATTTGAAAAGAACAACTGGCTTGCTTCCTTCCTTCTTATAGACCCAGTTCCCTATAAAGAACATTTGCTTTGGCTTACACTGCCTCGTGTGGGCCTTTTACATGTTCTTTTATTTTTCATTTGGGCCTTTTGATGCTATATTTTTGGTAAAACGAGTACAGATGCCATTTTAATTAAGAATCGGTGTGTGCTATTTATTTATTTATTTATTTATTTATTTATTTATTTATTTATTTGCATTGGCCTGTAGAACTAAGAAATTAGAACATATGGATAAAAATTGCAGGAGTGAATTATATTTTGATAGGGTTTCTGGTGGGCTAAGATCTGTGGCTTTTGGCGCTAGACTTGGTAGAAAGATGGGTCTTTGACTTTGGGGATTTTCTCTCTCTCTCTCTCTCTCTCTCTCTTTTTTTGTAGTTATATAGTTGGTATTTGCCTAGTTGGATTTAGGTAGGAAGATTTAATAGGGGCATACCGTACTTTGCCCTTGACAAATGATAGAAGCGTACGGTCATTTTGTGCATCAGTAACAGGCTATTTGAGTGGAGAATGACATAGGTGAGGAGCTTTAGTCAGCCCATGCAGGTGTCTGAGGTTCTGCTTCTTGTTCTCTGTAAGGGTCTGGTTGATGTATCTAAGGCTGGGATGTATAGGTCATGTGAAGAACATCTTCACCAGCCTCGTGGGCATTGGAAGGTAGAATGATGCTAATGCTAGGACACTGAGCTGTATGAAACATTAATAATGGTCCAGGCTCAAATGATTGATGCTGGCATAGACAATGTCAGCTCAGCTGATATGAATCCCATTCTGTACTTTGGAGCAAGAAAAGGTAGTGGGAGATCAACCATGCCTCATGAGAGAGACACATGGATTTGAGGGCAGAATATAATCAAGAAACTTCCAGACAAGTTTTGAAGAGAATCTGTTTTTTTTTTTTTTTGTTTTTTTTTTTTGTTGTTGTTGTTGTTGGTGGTGGCCATCATCCTGAAGAAACCCTGGAATTCAAGTCAATAGAAGCTAGTGTCTCAATGTATACTAGGATCTAAGGGCCTGGAAGGACCCCGTTAGGTCCTTGAAATCTCAAGCATGCAAGGAGTAAAAGAAATTAAAAAAAATACACTTAGGAGATTACTTCAGATAAAACAGAAATGGATATAAAGTCAAAATCTCTGGCAAAATCCATGGCTAACTAATCCATGAAAGCAGAAGTGGCCTCTGTGGCAAAGACTGAACACCTGTGGTCACTAAGGGCAGACTCTGAGACTATATGATTCTGGGCTCAGGTAACCCAAGAATACTAGAGTTCAAGGGTGAGTTGGGAGATGTGGGACACAAAGAACATGTGATATCTGTTGCTGACTTAGACCCAGCCAAAGCCAAGACCCTTTAACTGTGATTTTCTTTTCTCAGTCATTATGAGTCACTAGTTAGGTCTTGTCAGTGCTCTGTTCTCAGCCTTGGAGAAGCTCCTACAGGGATTGAAGGTTAGGGTTCTCCAGTTTTGATGGTGAGAATTTTCTTTAAAACAACAGCTCCTCAGAGCTTAACACTGAATGACTGTAACTTCAAAGGCTTTAACCAAAAACATTCAGGATTGAAAGAGACATTCTACGTTATACCTATGAAAAGAAACTAGCAGACTCCATGGATGAAAAAAGGTGAGTAGACATGAAGAAAATGAACATAAGAATCAATTTTATTAGACTTTATTAGGTATTTGAGCTAAATTTTTATGTTAATTTCTTTGAACTTGAATTTTCCTGGACTTGAGCTTATTAAGAGATTTAATTTTTACATATGAATTTCTTCCTGAATTTTCAAATTCAATGTTTCAATTACTTTCTGTTGTTGAGACATCATCTCAAATATAGAGCTCTGTGTGGATTGGAACTCCGTGTAGAGCAGGCTTTCTCAAACTCACAGAGATCTAACTACCACTTCCCCCTGAATGTTGGGATTAAAGATGTGTCCCACCACACCTGGCATATATTAAAACTTTGGGTATCATCATAATAATTTTGATGCTAATGTTACATTTTGGATGAGTCCTTACATTTTATTCTCCAGTATATTCCAATGTGGTCATTTAATTTTTTTTCTTCAGGAACACTGAGTGCTGTGTTGAATTGGTGCCTAGATGTATTTTGGGTAGGAAACAGAGTAAAGAATGTATTTTCTACCTTCAGGAAGGTGTTGCCTTGAAGTTGATTTAATTAATATAATCCTTTGATAAAGCCTTGGTCCATCTCTACCTGGAACAAACTGTAAACTCTTAAAGGGTAGTACCAGTTAGATAGCCACAGAACAACTGCTTGATATTGGGAGGGTAGCTTCATGAAAGCAGAGCAGGGATTGTGCCTGTAGACCACTGATGTCTTTCTTTAAGGCAGCGTTTTTTTTTTAATTTTAATTTTAATTTTTTTAAAATTCTTTATTAATTACACTTTATTCACTTTGTATCCCTCCCTGTGGTTCCCTCCCTCCTCCTGTCCCAACCCCTCCCTTCCTCCACCCTCTCCATACATGCCAGAAGGGGAGGTCTTCTTCTCCTTCCTTCTGACCTTAGTCAATTAGGTCTCATCAGGAGTGGCTGCATTGTAGTCTTCTGCTGCTTCTGGTAATGCTGCTTCCCCCTCAGGGGGAGGTGATTAAAGAGCAGGCCAATCAGATTATGTCAGAGACAGTCCCTGTTCCTATTACAATGGAACCCACTTGGATACTGAGCTGCCATGGGCTACATCTGTGCAGGGGTCTTAGGTTATCTCCATGCATAGTCCTTGGTTGGAGCATCAGTCTCAGGACAGACCCCTGTGCTCAGCTTTTTTGGTTCTGTTGCTCTCCTTGTGGAGTTCCTGTCCTCTCCAGATCTTAAGGCAGCATTTTTAATCTGTGGTCAAGATCCCTTTAGGGGTCAAATGACCTTTTCACATGGGTCAGGCATCTCATATCCTGCATATCAGATATTTACATGGATTCATGGCAGTAGCAAAATTAAAATTATGAAGTAACAATGAAATAATTTTATGGTTGAGGGTCACCAAAACCTGAGGAGCTGTATTAAATGGTTACAGCATTAGGAAGGTTGAGAGCCACTCTTCTAAGAGAACATGAGAGCCCTGTTTGCATTTGTGTTTATTTCTACTAAATAAAAGCAACAAAAGGCAGGTGTGTTAAATGGAAACTACTACCTCCCAATCCCTTTCTACTGTAGACAAGTTAACTGGTATAGATTTTGGCTGTTTCCTATGGCCTCTAGGGAATGAGAATGAATGACCTTATTCATATATATCATTATAAGGTCATTCATCATACCATATGATATGACAATATATCATACCTGGGGCTAGAAAGATGGCTCAGAGGCTAAGAGCACTTAGTGCTGTGCAGAGGACCTGGGTTCAATTCCCAGCACTCACATAGGATGACTCACAATCACCTAAAACTCTAGAGGATTTGATACCCTCTTCTGGTCTCCCTCAGCTCCTGCAAGCATGTGGTGCGTGTTTATGAGTTCAGGCACACACAGATACATGTAACATAAATAGATTTTTTTTAAAGAAATTTATAACCATCATCTTTACTCTCTACTTGATTGATATTTCTCAATGTGGCATCATTTGGCAGGACACCTTTGAAAATGCCAGCAGATAATTCTGTTAAATAAACAGGACTCTCTGTTCACTGGGCATGTGTGCTGGGGTATGGATTCCTGAACAGAGAAGACAGTAACAGGTAATATGCATTAGAGATAAAGATATAAAGATGTCAGGGATGTAGAAACTGAAATGATAAGCATGATGAGAATGATCTAAGCTGTGTACGGCTGAACAATCATGGCACACTTCACGAAGCAGTTGGTATTTGAGACGTATCTGACAAAATAACTGACATTTAGGTTTACTGTTCCAGAAGATGAGGCTTTGTATAAAGGGGAGGTGTGGGTAGGGGGCGGAGAAGTGGACTTGTAGCTTTTAGTAGCACCTCTGATTCCTAGTTTCCTCTTCAACTCTTCCTGGAGCCAATTAAATGATGTGTTTTGGTAGGCTAGCTTTTAAAACAATCCCATTACAGATAAGCAATGCTGTGAAAGTTAAAATGGTGGAACTCTTCTCTAACACTTTGCCCTCTAAATTCCCTCCTGCTCTTTGGCCTTAGAATTGGGGGGGTGGTTGTTGGAGGGGTGTTCTAGACTTCTATTAAGGCAGAGGCAGGATTCAGTGGTATTGGCTAGTTTAGGAAGGCTATTGTGTTCCTTTTCATTATTTATGGAAAGTCTAGTTAAGTCTTAGCATTTAGCTGTAACTAACAGAGAAACCCTTTCAGTAGTTAAACCACTTGACCTTGTGTAAAAATTTTACATCTTTATAATGCTCATGTTTTTTTTTTGTTTGTTTGTTTAAGTAGAAGATGAAGGTATAAGCTAGCTGTTGTTTTTTATATCCAGAATATTTTTGTTCTTGTTAGATTTATCTGGAAAATCCTCCTGTTACCATCCCCTTTCCTAGTGCCCCAGGGTATGCTGTTTTTTGTTGAGACTTTTCATACATGTAACATAGCTTGTGCTTCAATGAGAAATACCTTAGGTCCCGTGAATAAAATGAGACAGGTAGCTAGCTATCTGCCAGCAGTGAAGAATAAAACTGAGGGTTATTCTGTTCAGTGGCCTAAGTTCTAAAAGGGAGCGGGGAATGGAAGAGGCCATAAGCAAAAGAAAGCATTATTTATGCAAAGTAAAGAGGTCAGCCTTGGCTAAAGCACTGTCCCTGAGAAACGAGAAGTAACAAAAGAGAAAAGGCCACAGGAGAGCTTGGTTGATCTGGAAGGATCTTGTAGAGCCAGGGTTTCCTTCTAGTCATAACCCCTGTGTCCAAACTGAACCCACAAGAAGGAGTGATCTGTACCTTGGTTCAGACGGACACCACTTACCTTCAGTTTCCTTGCACGGTGAATGACGTTTAAGTCAACTGTATATTCTCATGAATAGAAATATTCAAGTGCCTGTCAGGTGTTCAAAGAATAATTTCTAAACACATTGACTCTAAATCTATTCCTTTCTCTAATTTTGTATTAGATTAACTTCGGGTTAAGGAAGTTAATTTATATGCTGGTTCTGGGTTGTTGGAAGTGGAAGAGGTGAGATTTAAATGCAGTTTTTTCCCAACCACCCTGATCTGGTTCACCTTCTTTCTGATGTTTAAAGTTAAATCGCCATTTCTGCAATAGCCAAACAGCTTGTTAGTTAGGTCAAGATCATTCCAGAGACTTTGATGGCTAAGGGGAGGGGCTGTGGTGTCTTTGGTAAGCCCCAGTGATCTTGGTGCCATGAACTGGCAATCTACGATTGCTTTAAGAAAGGAAATTTCTAGAACACAGTGAGTTTTTGTTCCATTGTATGTTCTGGGAGACTGGGGTGCCTTATTCATAAAATGTATAGGGTTGAAGAAGGGTTTGGTTCCTAGATGCACTATTACTACATGTTGAGTGAATGAATGTGTAGATGGAATTGATTAGTGAACAAAACACATTAAAAATAACTAAATAAATAGAATACATGTATGAGTGAATGAAATGATATTTTAGTTACTTACTGATCCTTCGGTTCCTTTTTTTACTTCAAAAGTAGAGCATAGACCGCAGGCCTGCACATTGTACCTAGAACCCTAGCACTTTAGCAAGGCAGGGAAATTACAAGCTTGAGGCTAGTCTTGGCTACATTGTGAGTTTGTTTCAAAATCCCAAACCAAACCAAAATTAAAAAAAAAAAAGATAAAGCTAATGGGAGATATTGATGCCTTCTATGTCAGAACCTTTAAATATTCTTGCCGGTGACCCCTGTTTATCTGATACTGTTTTTATGAAATTCTGGGTATATAGGTACATAATATAGTCTACAAAGCAAACATTTACTGATAAAAAGTCATAGAAAAATTTACTTTAAACCAAATCTTTGTCATATGTATAATTTGGCATTTATTAAAAACAAATACAAATTTGCATAGTGACTAGATAGAGACGATTATCTGATTTGACATACAGAGTTAAATCCTGGCTGAGTATTTGACTCTGCAGGCTGTGAAGCATCATCTGTGTTTTTCAGAGTTGATTTATATTTTGATTTCATAACTGTCAGTGCTGAGAATGCCCCTTCACGCAAACACGGAGTAAAAAATGGCAAAGAACATTTAGGGAAATTTCAGAAATCTTTGCAAATTTTTTCTTAACCCCAATCTAAAATTCAGTCGGTGTTCTTTTTTTTTTTTTTTAAGTGAAACTCAAATCAGCAGCTCAAAGAGAATGTTTTCAAAATCAAACATCCTGTTACTACTCAATCTAAAGATATCACTAATTTAATATTTAAATACTGAGGAAAGACAGTAGGTAGTATTAAATGTCCCTGTTTTCTATAATGAAGTCATACTACGTCTATAAATCCATGAAGGTTTGTGTGCCTTGTGAAAGCACCACAATTTATAGCTCTGCATTCTTGAACCTCAACTGAGGTGTCCCAGATGGCAGGGGTCAGTGTTGCATCATGGGACCATAGCATGTGCGGTGCAAAGTGCAGAACTCAGGGTGCTATGTTATCAGACACTCTCACGGGGACACTGCCAGAGATGCCTCGGGTTCCTTGCGTGTTTGATTCTGAATACATTTTAGGTCACTGTGTGTTTGGGAAACATTCGCTGTTGTGAAATGTTTTGAGACCCTCACAGTCAGTTATATTAATTGAGAAAGTTGTATTATAGGTCATTAGAATTAGAGAGGGAATCCGTTGGCCATCCCCAGTGGCACAGGCCTGGAATCCCAGGTATTAGGGAGGCCGAGGCGGGAAGTTTACAAGTTCAAGGTCATCGTGAATAACTTATCGAGATCTTATTTTAACAAACACAGAGACATCTAAAGAGAGGGCTGGTCGTTTAGTTTAGTGGCAAAGTATTTGCGTGTTATGCCCGAGCCTTTATATTCAATTCACAGCACCAAAGAAAAACAAATAAATAAAACAAGAGTAAAGTTAAAGCACATATTTTGCTTATTTTTAAACCAGTTTTCATTAAATGTATTCTTTAAGTTCATACACGTATATAACACATTTAGATCACACCCACCTTAGTTCCCTGTCATCCTTTTCCATCCCCGCTTCTCCCTGTGTCTCCCTATCACTTTTCATGTATTTTCCTTTTGTTTTGTGTTCTACCAAGTTTGACCAGGATCTCCAGAGTGAGCATGAGTGTGGAGCTACTGGAGGGAAGCATGGGGGACTCACTAGTGGCTGCTTGAGAGGATATTCTACTTCCCACAGTCTCCACACACAGCTGTTTGTTCACCAGAGCCACTTCCCAGTTTGTGCCTGAATGCTGACAGGCCACCTCTGTAGGCCCAGTACAGGCAACTATAGCTTCTATGAGTTAATGCCTGCAAGGCCTGAGTCTCTCCTCTAGTCATCTGGCTCTTATGTTCTCTTTGCTGTTGTTGGTGCCCCTGTCCGTTATTATTTTCCTAGCACTGGGATTCCAAGTGCCATGCCCAGCTTTTCTGTGGCTACTGGAGATCAAACTCGGCTCCTCATGATTGCATGGCAAACACTTAACTGCCATTGGATCACTTTTATTTTTCCTCTTTAAAATTTGACATGCAAGGTTTTAGACAACATTATGGTATTTTGAGTGATGTGAGCATACATGTTTAACCAAGATCAATCTTTTCTTGAGGGTACATAGTAAGAATCAAGCTTAGTTAAGAGTGTTAGAATGAGTCAGACCAATTTGTGTTTAAGTCTCATCTTGACTCTACGGCTTCTGAACTCTATGGCTTCTGAGCCCTTGATTATAATTTTAATCAAGGACTCCAGAGGAAGGACAGAAGAGTGAAAAGTGGTTCCCATATGATAACTGGCAGGATGTTTTAAACATTTATTTGCCAAACCCAGGAGGGATTCTCTATGCTCTTATTTTAGAATTCTTCACTTTGTTCTGGGGTCTGCTTTAGCTCATGGGATGAACACAAGGAAGGACAAACTGTTTCTAAGTGAAGAGCTGTTGGTGATGTGAGAGTGAAGAAAACATTTATTTACCCAAACACATTGGAAGCCAGGGGTGACTGGACCTGTACATTTCAATTTGTGGGTTTTTAATTTACTTACTTTCACCTTTTACACCTTCCATTTGTAGAGAGAAAGGAGAACCTATATCCAAATAGTGCTCTGGTTTTCTATTTATTCCCAAGTTCTGAGTGGGGGTGGGGAGGAGGTCAGCGAAGAGAGGCTAAGAGATGTACTCTCTTTTTCATCTGTATTCTCAGAACACACTGCTGCTACTCCTGTGTAATTTTACTGGGCTAGTGGCTGGTTTTGATGTCAACTTGACACAAGCTAGAGTCATCTGAGAGGAGGGATCCTTAACTGAGGAAATTCCTCCAAAAGTTTGGGCTATAGGCAGGTCTGTGGGAGATTTTCTTAATTCGAGATCGATGAACCAAGGGTTGAGGACACCCCTGTGCTAGAGGTCCTGGGTTCTACAAGAAGGCAGGCTGACATCTGACTGACTTATTAAATAGTTTGTGAGTGTGGAGACCTGGAAGGATGCAGGCCCCAATTATCATGAGCTAGCTTCTGCTTCCCTCACAGCCACATATTGTCCACCTGTATATTTGAGCTAACATCGCTGTGACTATTGGGTTTCTTTCTGTGACTATTGGATTCTTTCAAAAGGTACTACTACTAGACTTCAACCCAAAGGCAAAGAATGTTATCATCTGGCATCTGTGGCCTATCACAGATTACACTTTATATAATCTGGTTACTTACTGTCCCCACCAATGGGATTGGGGGGGGTGTCTCTGACTTTTGCCTGCTATTGGGACCCCTTTCCTTCTACTGGGTTGTCTCTTTCCGCCTTGGTATGAGGGTTTGTGCCTAGTCTTATTGCATTGTGTTATGATGTGTTTGCTTAGTACCCCTGGAAGAAAAACAAAAGAGGAATAGTGGATTTGGGGAGGAGAGGAGGCAGATACTGGGGGGAGTGGATGGAAGGATGTTACTGTTAGTTTTATAAAACTGTTTTATTTCTCAGTTTCTCTCTTAACCCAGCTATCACACAAAATTTGAGACTCTATTATTATTTTAACAAGCTTCATGGTACAAGAAGGGAGAAACTTGCTTCTGTTAAAGAGCCGTTTTTATTTTTATTTATTTTTTTCTCCTTAGCATGGACTTCCTAAAAGAACTGCCTCTCTGGGGTTTGCATCAGTTTTTGTTTTTATGCAGTTGCCTAGGAGGCCTTGCTGCTTTTCGGAGAGCAGGGAGGGAGGGGGAAGAAGGGTTGGGAGTGGAAGGGAAGGGGTTGTCTAATCAGGAAGCTGTGAGCTCCTGCCTTAGAAACTGCTCTCTCCATGAACAGAACTGTTCATGTTCTCTGTTCTCTCTCCATGAACAGAACTAAGAAGTTGCTCTGTAGGTTTACTTTCTATGTTAAAGTTCTTTTTATATGACTATGTTTGTTTCTCAGTTTCTATCTTAACCCAGCTATCACACAAATAATGGAGACTCCTTTCTATCTGTTTAATAATAGCTCCATAGCATAAGATCTGACCAGTTTTAACTCTATTCTTAACTCTCTAGGATAATTTGGCGTGCTCCCATTGTGTGTCCCCAAACATACTTGGGCTTTCTAACTTTTCTGGCTGAGCTCTCTGTCCAGACCTGTCTTGGACATCTGCCTGTGGCTGAATCCTTACTTCCTCCTCTAACTCCACCTCCCCTGCTTTATTGGAAAATCAGGAGACAACTGGAAAGAAGTGTTTACATAGCATTGAGAGAGGAGATTGTAAGAACAAGGACTGTAACCAGATACGGGGGGTACAGAAAACAGCATGTGAATTACACAATAAACCTTATTCCTACAGGAGGATTCAGTTGGGGTGTATTATGAAAACAATAAAATAAAATACCTTTTAGAAAAAGAAGAAGACAGGATGAGCAAACCAGGAAAAACAAGACAGCAATCAGCACTCCTCCATGCTGTTACATCAGCTCCTGCCTCCGGGTTCTAGTCCCTTTTGAGTTCCTATCTTGGCTTCCCTCAATGGACTACGATTTAGGATACGTAAGCCAAATAAACTGTCTTTCCCAAAGTTGCTTTCGGTGCTGTATCATGTCAATAGTAATTCTAAGGTAGTCATGCTGTCTGTCTACGTGCTGCTGTTTCTGTGCTTTGCTCTCTTCGTATCCTGTTTCTTTCTCTCTTTCATAATCCCTAAGTCACAGGGGCCTTCACAACACTTCCATTTCTGTGTTTCCAAACTACCATTTATATCTCAAGGAAGCACCTCCAGGAAGCTGATTTTATTAAGAAAAATTACTTATTTTATCAGCTTTACATTCATTCTATTAAGATATTTGTGATATTTGCATGGCATTCCTAAATTTCTTACCATGCTGGAGGCTTTGAGAATCTAAATATTTGACCTTGGGAAAGATCCAACTAATAGTCTCTTATATGCAAAGATGTTACAGAGATAATAAGGCCACTTCTGCTCAGCATTTGGTGGGCCACATTGGATAATCTACCAGGCGTGGAGATAAGGCTCAACCAGATGATTTATACAGAATGGCTTGTCTTTGCCTAGAAATATCCCAGTGATTTAGGCAAAGGCAGTTCTTTGGAATAAGAACCAAATCACTGTCCTGTTATGTATTGGTTTAGTCTCTAAAGCAGTGGATATCAACCTGTGGGTCATGACCCCTTTGGGGTCACATATCAGATATTCAGTAGCAAAATTACAGTTATGCTGTTAAAGTTATTTTTATAAAACTGGGTTTGTTTCTCCGTTTCTCTTTTAGCCTGGCTATCACGCAAATAATTGAGACTCTATTATATTAACAAGCTTCACAGCACAAGAACTGTGCAGTTTTAGCTCTATTCTTAACCCTCTAAGCTAATTTAGTTTCCTTCCAGCATGCATCCCAGAGATATTTGCACTTTCTAGCATTCCATACTGAGCTCTCTCCTGGTTCCTCCTGGACATCTGAACAAATCTTCTACTTCCTCTTCTAACTCCTCCTTCCCTGGCTGGCAGGAAGTCCAGCCCTATTTTCTTCCCTGCTCAGTAATTGGCTGTAAAATGCTTTATTGGCATACCAGAGGACATTGGGGAGCGTGTTTACACAATATTAAAACATAAAATCTGAGGAGATTCTCAGAGCAAGAGTTTTAACCGGATATGGGGCGGGGGTGGGGGAGTAAGAAACCAGCATTTGAATAACTTTTTCCTACATTATGAAGTAGTTACAAAATAATTTTATGGTTGGGGTCACCACAACATGAGGAACTGTATTAAAGGTTTGCAACATTAGAAAGGTGGAGAATCACCTGTATCCTTCCTCCTTGCACTATACAGTCCAAAGCCATTACCCTTTCAGGTGGAATTAAGCTGCTGTTTTACCCCCATTTTGCAGATGAAGAAACTGAAATGTTATGAAAATAAACCCTCTATCAATGTTATTCAAGAGATAGGCTTATATATCAATGTGTTGATCATAAATTCTGGCTAATCACACTGATTTTGGAAACATTAAATATTTTGTTTAAAGTTATTGCCTATAACTATTCTACAATGTTTCTTCCAGAGGAGGCTAAAGCTAATTTGGGTGATCTAAATAAATTTAATGAATTCAAATAAATTTAAGAATAAACCATTTCCTCCCCTTCTTTCTGTCAGTTCAGCTTTGGAATGATTGAGGCAGAGAGTTTAATGTCCATCTAGAGGATGTTCACTGTCCAACAGTGCTGAACATCTGGGGCAGAGGAGAATGAGGCTCATCATTCAGATAAATACTGTTAACTCATTTCCCATTGTGGAGAGTTGAAGCTCAGTAGATCTAGCATGGGAAAAATACTATTAGCTCTATTTATAGCTAACTACTATTTTCTGTCTAAAAGTTGGTATGATAAATTTAGCAAGTAACATTGAAATCAGCTCCTATGACTGAGAGATGTAATTAGATTACACTACAGCATTAAAATATTGCAACAGGATGAAAACTCTATTACTGGTTAATTTCTATTGTCGGCTTCTGTTATTGGAGGAAGCAACAGACACTGTTTGCAAAGTGGGCAGACATGTTCATTTGGTGGTTCAGTGACAGCCCTTCCTTTTAAACCTTTTGTTTGGTTTGTGCCCTTTAAAAAAGAGTTGCAAAGTCTTGAGTTTGAGACAAATTATAAGTGACTTTGTAAAATCAGGCTTTAAAAGACAACTCCTTCCATTTCTATTTACACTACAACTGGGCACCAAATTTAATATCTTGGAGGTCTCCTGATTGCACAAACAATGGGACCCTTGCATTTGCAACTAATCACTCACACCCTTGTTTTTCCTTACAACCCAAGAGGTTGATTATGTGATTGTAGGTATAATAATTAGCACACATGAAAGGAGCAACTCAGCAGAGGCCTCCTAAGAGTATCCTTTTATGGAAAGCTTCAGGCAGAGACTAATGAGGTTGGATGGTACAGGAGATGGCTCCCAACATGACCTATATCATTGCCTGCAGTGTCACTGCTCTTATTGGGAAATCAAAATTGTTTTCCCACCAGGTTTTTGTAGGGATGACTCTCTGGTCTAGCGTGAGTGGCTTGAGGAATTTCTCAGTTCTCAGTTGCACCCTCCTCACTAGAGGCCAATGCTGTGGGATGCCTACCAACCTAAACAAAGGGTAGCACAGAGAAATATATAAAACTATACCCACCTGAAACTCTGAGGGCAGGCGCAACATGAGTGTGAAGCTAGCCTGGGCTACATAGTGAGACTGCTATAAACAAGCTATTTGCATTACTTATCTATTCCAGAAACATGGAAATTTCAGGAAAGAGAGGTAGGAAAAGAAAACACTTGAGAGCTTTTGGCACAAGTATTTAAAAATTTTAGATAAAATATTCAGACTATTACAAATACATAGTTGCAGTCACAGGAAGGGAAGGGCAAATATCCATCTATTCCTATAATCACAAACAATAATGAGAAACTGTTTGGATAGAAGTGCATATGGCAAAAATTAACTAAAGTAATAGTTAGAGAGAGAGTAGTAACCTGTGGAGCATTAAAACGCCAAATTAGAGAAAAGAGGAGAATGAATATTAATTCTAGGATCCTAAGCAAAAAAAGGGAAAAAATGGAAAATCAGAATAAACCAAGGAACTGTAGCATTAGATTAGAAATAAATAAAAGTATAAAACAGAATATAATGGAATATCAATAAAATAAAGAATAATTGGCTCTAGGGCTGAGGATGTAGATCGGGGGTGAGGAATGTGCCTAGCACACATGCTTCCTGGGTTTGTGACTACGTGGCCCAGAAAAAGTCTTGGTTCTGTGGAACTAAAAGGTAAGAATAGCAATGCACGCAACAAATATAAAAGATGACACAATTAGCATATTATGCTAAATCAGTAAATAACATTATTAAGACAGAATTGATATTATAAAGATGTGAATTATAAGTTCCCTTAAAATTTATGTATTATAAAATGTTTTAAATATATTAAAAGTGAGTTTTATTACAATACATTTGGAATTATAGAACCAACAGACAACCTCTCAGAAAAATAAAATTTACATGAGCTAAAAAGACAAAAGTGAGGAATTTTGTAATTATTCAATATTCCAAATTAATAGATAAACTTCAAGACTCCTAGCCCACTAGGCTCAGATGAATTTTAGGTGCTTTTTTTTTTTTTAAATCAAAGAAATAATAAAGTAGTAAACAGTCTCTTTCAGATAATACAAAGGGAAAAACAACTTTCCCGATCAAAGTTAAGAACTTAGTGCTGTCTTATAACAGTCAGGAACAAGATAAGAAAAAAAAAAATCAGCCAATTTTACTTTTAAATATAAATTCCAAAGCAGTAAATAGAATCTGACAAAATAAATTCAATAGTGTATGTAAAAATTTGATCACTTTAAATAAAAATTGAGTTAAGAATTATATGAGAGTTACGACCTCATTGAAAATACATCATTTCAATACAACATAACATCTTACTTCATGATAATTCTCACACATCAGTTTTAAAAGGAATTGATAAAATTCAACACATTTATGAAAACACTTGTAGTGAATATTAAGTAGGAGTAGACTCTTCTAATGCTTAAAAAAAAGCCTATTAAGAATCTGTAGCAAATATGGTACAAGTGGAAAGCTTTTATTATTACCCTATTAGAACTAAGAAAATAATATTACCATAGATTTTTCTAATCTATATTATCTGACCGGACTATGACATTATACATACAAACTCACAGCCATTGTGAGTTTGCACAAAACCTGCACAAGCGCATGGTGACAAAAGTCACAGCATGGGGAAGGGTGGGCATGATGTCCCACCTGTTGCTGGGGAGTTATTGGCAACTGGTGGCTGCTGGGGGAGAAAGAGCGAGGTGGTTTTCTTTAGAAATGTTACCTGGGTAGGCCATTCATGCTGCAGTACAAGTCACTAAGAGGATGAGAGAGGAGGTGGTGATGTTGGGTTGGTAGAGGGGGAGTTGGGAGAACGGACATAATCAAACTACACTGTGTGAAATCCTCAAAGACTTTATTCTTCACATCCGTCTTATAATTTACAAACCAGTAGAGGAGTTTAAAAAAAATTGTCAGGTATGAGATAAGTATACAAAAATGAATGGCATTCTGTGTGTGAACAAGTGAGTGGAATGTAATTAAAGAGAGTATGTTTAACAATGTGGAAGTAGCATGTTTGTGAGAAACTAAGCGGGGGATGGAAGCACTCGAGGCTTTCAGTTTCTGTTCTGGCAAGGTGAAGCAGATGAGTAATGGAAGCAGGGCCATCTCCTTTAGCTATTGCATTGGCCATATGAGGATGGTGATTTCCTCACCTTTATTTAAATTTATATTTAATATAATTTATTCACTTTACATCCCTATTGTAGCCCGCTCTCATCTCCTCCTGGTCCCACCCTCCCTCCTTCTTCCTTCTTTTCCCTGTCCTCTAGTCCTCAGTAAGAGGGATCCCTCCTTCCCTATCACTGGAGCCCAGCCTACCAAGTCTCATCAGGACTGCCTGGACCCTCTTCTTCTGTGGCCTGACAAGGCTGAACTGCCAGGGAGAGGTAATCAAAGAGCAGGCAACCAAGTCCATGTCAGAGACAGCCCCTGCTCCCCTTACCAAAGGACTCACATGGCGTTTGAGGTACCTATGGGCTACATCTGAGCAGGGGGTCTAGGTCCTCTCCATGCATGGCCCTTCGTTGGTACATCAATCCCTGCAGCCCTCCTGGGCCCAGATTTGTTGGTTTTGTTGGTCTCCTTGTTGTGCTCCTGTCCCTTCCTGGTCCTTCTATCCCCACTCTCCCATTAGACTCCCTACTCTCTGCCCAAAGTTTGGGTGGAGTCTTTTATAGGACATCTATGGATAAAGACCTTTAGCAAAGTGGCTGGATACAAAATTAACTAAAAAAAAAAAATCAGTAGCCCTCCTATATACAAAACACAAATGGGCTGAGAAAGAAATTAGGGAAACAACACCCTTCACAATAGTCACAAAAAAAACTATAAAGTATCTTGGCATAACTTTAGCCAAGCAAGTGAACGACTTTTATGAAAAACAAAACAAAACAAAAAACTTCAAATCTCTGAAGAAATTCAGAATATCAGAAGATGAAAAGATCTCCCATGCTCATGGATTGGTAGGATTAATATAGTAAAAATGGCCATTCTGCCAAAAGCAATCTACAGATTCAATACAATTCTCATCAAAATACCAACACAATTCTTTACAGTCCTTGAAAGAACAATTTTCATCTTCATGTGAAAAAACAAAAAACCCAGAATAGCTAAAACAATCCCGTACAATAAAAGATCATCTGGAGGTATCTCCATCCTTGATTTTAATCTGTACTATAGAGCAACAGTAATAAAAACTGCATGGTACTGACATAGAAACAGACTGGTGGACAAATGGAATCAAATCAAAGACACAGAAAAGAAATCATTGATTATTTGAATGGTTCTCTTTGTTTCCAATATATTGATTTCAGCCCTGAGTTTGATCTATTCCAACTATCTATTCCTCTTGGTGTTCCTGCTTCTTTTTGTTTCTAGGGCTTTCAGGTGCGCTGTTAAGTTGTTTGTATGAGGTGTTTCCAGTCTCTTTATGAAGGCAGTTAGAGCTATGAGCTTTTCTCTTAGCACTGCTTTCATTGTGTCCCATAAGTTTGGGTATGCTGTGCCTTCATTTAAGATGAATTCTAGGGAGTCTTTAATTTTTTTTTAAATTTCTTCCCTTACCCAGCTGTCATTGAATAGAGAGTTGTTCAATTTCCATTCATGTGTAGGCTTTTTGTTATTTCTGTTGTCATTGAGGTCCAGCTTTAGTCTATGCTGGTCTGATAAGATGCAAGGGATTATTTCATTCTTTTTGTATCTGTTGAGGCTTGCTTTGTGCCTACTACATGGTCAATTTTGGAGAAGGTTCCATGAGGTACTGAGAAGAAGGTATATTATTTTGTGGTTGGGTGAAAAGTTCTGTAGATATCTGTTACATTCATTTGCTTAGTGTCATTATTTCTCTGTTTAGTTTCTATTTCATTAATCTGTCCTTTGGTCAGAGTGGGGTGTTGAAGTCTCCCGCTATTAATGGGATGGATTTGTGGTTTAAGTTTTATTAATGTTTCTTTTATAAATGTGGGTTCCCTTGTATTTGGGGCACAGATATTCAGAATTGAGACATTATCTTGGTGGAATTTTCCTTTGATGAGTATGAAGTGTCCTTCCTCATCTCTTTCAATTAATTTTGTTTGAAAGCCTATTTCATTTATTTTTATTTTTTCAGTTGCAAAACACATGAGGATCTTTTTATTACAAATTATTACAAGCTGCAGCTTGGGCTCACACCCCTCACCTCCAAAGCTGTGAGAGCCAAGAGCCTCGTGCTCAGGTCAGTTGGGAGATTTAATGATTCTGGTTCCTCCCAGGGTGCTCAAAGCAGGGGGGATTCCTTCCTGGCAAGCTCTATTGGTCGAAACACAAAAGGGATGTTGCATTTTGAATTGATTGGCTATAGGAAGGTCCCCAAAACCTTAATGATCTGCTGTCTCTTCCTAGGAGGATGAGGCAGTTTCCTAGCAACTTTATCTCTAGTGGGCAGTAAAAGAATCCCCTCAGGGCATTAAGCCTGGACATATTTCCATTTGTCTGGCCTTAGTTCAGGCTTTTAAACTTTAAAAATAATAGCCACTGCTTTTTTTAATTTTTATTTTTTTAATATTAATCACAGGTTATTTACTTTGTATTCCCAGCTGTAGCCCCCTCCCTCATTCCCTCCCAAGTCCACCCTCCCTCATCTCCTCCCTGTCTCTTTCCCTTTTGTTTGAAAGCCTATTTTATTAGATATTAGAATGGCTACTCCATCTTGCTTCTTGGGTCCATTTGCTTGGAAAACCTTTTACTAGCCCTTTACTCTCAGGGAATACCTATCTTTGTGGCTGAGCTGTGTTTCTTGTATGCAGCATAATGATAAGACTTGTTTACACATCCATCCTGTTGGTCTGTGTCTTTTTATTGGCGATTGAGTCCATTGACATTGAGAGGTCATAGTAACCAGTGACTGTCAGTTTCTCTTATTTTGATGTTGGTTGTGGTAGTGTGTTTGTGTGCTTGTCTACTTTTGGTTTTGCTTTAATGAAGTTGTTTATATCCTGTGTTTTTTCGAGTTTAGGTAACCTCTTTGGGTGGGAGTTTTCTTTCTAGATCTTCTGTAGGCCTGGGTTTGTGCATAGATATTTTTTAAACTTGGTTCTGTCATGGAATATCTTCTTTTCTTTGTCTATGATGATTTAAAGTCTTGCTGGGTTTAGTAGTCTGGACTGGCATCTGTGGTCTCTTAGGGTTTGTTAGACGTCTGCCAAGGCCCTCCTGGCCATGCTTAAATGTCAGGTGTGATTCTTATAGGCTTGCCACTATCTGTTACTTGGCCTTTTTTTGTTGTACTTTTAATATTTTTTCTTTGTTCTGTTCATTTAGTTAGTGTTTTGATTATTATGTGGGGGTGAACTTCTTTTCTGATCTAATCTATTTTGGTGTTCTGTAGGACTCGTGTATGTTTATAGGCATCTCTTTCTTTAGTTTGGGGAATTTTTCTTCTATGACTTTGTTGAAAATACTTTCTGGGCCTTTAGAGTTGGAAATCTTCTCTTTCTTCTATTCCTATTATTCTTAGGTTTCATCTTTTCATGGTGTCCTTGAGTGCTTGGATGTTTCTGTTAGTACATTTTCGTACTTAATGTTTTCTTTGATGGATGCATTGATTTCTTCCATTGTGTCTTCTACACCTGAGATTCTTTCCTCCATCTCATGTATTCTGCTGATGATGTTTACCTCTGTAGTTCCCATTTTCTTCCCTATGTTCTTCCTTTCCAGGATTCCTTCAGTTTGTGCTTTCTTTATTATTTCTTGAACTGTTTTATTGATTTCCTTCACCTGTTTGTTTGTATTTTCATCCATTCTTTAAATGATTTGTTCAATTCCTTTACCTTCTTGTTTGTGGTTTCCTGTATTTCTTTCAGTAATTTATTTATTTCCTCTCTTAAGACATCAAACTGTTTGACTGTACCTTCCTGTATTTCTTTAAGGACTTTATTCCTTTTCTCCAATATAATTTTCACAAGCATAGACTTACTGTCATTTTCTTGTGTTTCAGTTAGGGTAGGGTATTCAGGGTTGCTTGCTGTGGGATAAGTGGGTTCTGGGGTTGCCATATTTCTCTGGATTTTGTTGATTGTGTTTTTATACTAGCTTTTAGCCATCTGGTTGTCTCTAGTCTAGGCTGTTAGATCCTATTGCCTACTGGAGTTCTCAGGGATGCTGGAAGAGCTCTGGGCAGGAGGCTGGATGTTCTTGCAGGGACTCTCCTCATATTGGTTGGAATGGTCTCTGACTGGCAGGGTAGTTCTTAAGAACTAGCCTGCAGCTCTCCTCAGATGGATGATCCTGGGGACCAAATGGACTCCAAATGGACTCAGGATCTCAGGGACCCTTTTATCACTGAGAGAAGTCCTACGGTCAGCTGCCCTTACTGGCTTTCTTGCTCTGGGGTTAGTGAGCCCAGACACTGTGCTTGCTTGGTGTAGCCATTTTGGAGAACCTGTGAGCTTAAAGGTCTTGCTAGTCTCAGGAAAATGGGTTGAGCTTTGGAGCAGTTGCTGGGGTTGCTTCCATAGGTCCCTAGTGTCAGGACACCCTATGTTAGACCCTCACACCCAGGATGGTGAGAGTGGGCACCAGAGTGGCTGGTACCTGGAAAGTAACCACTTTACAGATTGATGAGAATTGGTCCCCAAGGTTGAAGTTACAAGTTGCAAGTACCTAGAAGGTATACTCAGACGGTGGGATTGGGTGGGTGGTCTGAGGCTTTCTGTGTCAGTGGGAGCCCAAGAACTTTTCCCAGGATTAGCCAGGTGACCTGAGGTTGAACCCACATGTTTCCCTCATCATGGACTTTCCTCTCTCCTGACAATCACAGATGTTGGGGTTTTGGGGTCCACAGCACAGCCTGTTGGTCACTCTGATCTCACGGCTGCTGCCATCTTGGATCTCCTCTCTCTCTCCTTTAATTTAAAGTTATGATAACCTCCCAACCAAATGCACAACAGATCTTTATGAACACCCCAGGGAAAAATTTTTTTTCCACTGAAAAGCAGAGGAGCCAGTCAAACCCTGTCTCAAGAAAAGAAATGAAAAGAGAAAAGAAACAAAAATAAAACAAAACAAAAAATCCAACTAGCCATGAAGAGCTTAAGAAAAACAAGAAAGGATTTGACGTATCCAACATAAAACCTATAGTGTAAAGTCTGGACATATAGGCTAAATTAGCAATGACAGAAATAGACTCATCAGGAACAGACCAGTACCCAATGATAGACTTAGCTTACATGACACATGACACAAGTAGGCACAAAAATCCATTGATGTGTGTGTGTGTGTGTGTGTGTGTGTGTGTGTGTGTGATGATGATGACATAGTGAGTGGTGGCACTTGCTGTCAAGGATGCTGACCTGAGTTCAATTCATGGCCCTACATGGTAGAAGGAGAGAACCAACTCCTAAACATTATTCTCTGACCTCCACATGCACACCATGGTATGTGCGCTCCCCCGATAAATTAAATAAATAAATGCGTGTTTACAAAAAGCAGTGGAGGAAGGCTAGGCCATTCAAGAATAATTCTATAACCCACATAGAAAAAAAACTAAGGCCAGATCACCTTTGATTATAAAGAAACAAATTACAGATGGATTCAACGACAAAACCTGTGATGAAAAGCTGAAAAATGTCTACAAGAAACTAGAGAAAAGAGTCCCATAATATTGTGATTAGAAGGATTTTTGAAATAAGATGAAAAAAATTGTATTCAAACTAATCTTTTCTTAAAAAATAGTATGAAGAAGATATGAACAGATAGGTTTAATTGTGATGACATGTGCCTAGGCACCTGGTGCTTAGTGTTCTCTGTGCTTCACATCCATCACAAAGATTCATCATCTGAAACAATGAAGACTGAGATTACCTCTGTGAGTGGAGAATAGAGAGCAGGGCAGAACTGCTCGAGGCAGCCTGTTGTTTAGCTCTCTCTCCCCCACCCTGCACCCAGCTGCGATATTATTTATACTATAGATAAGCACTTGCTTGTAGCCTTTTCCCAGTTCAGTTCGGGACACGGCGCTTTAACTATTCTGAGAGTGTATGAGACTGACTACAGACAGAATTATGACTAAGAAGCACATTTGCCTCGGTCCCCTAGAGGCAGTTTCTCTCCTCTCTGAGATACCATGATGTAGCTCATTGGGCCCGTGACAAAATCTCTCTTAGGGCTGAATGTTTTCCCATTTCCATAAGATGGCTTCCAGTCAGTGTGCCAATTTGCTTATGTATATTAAAAAGGCCTTTTTGGTGGTGATTCAGCTTGGGCGTCTGAACATACAATTCCCCAAACAGTTTGATTGGTGTTTAATTGTGGCCTCACCCTGTTTCACAATTCCTCAAAGCTGACAGCCCAAACATCCCTCAGCATGATGAGTAGGTGCAGACCTAATTTTACCTGTGCATTTTCATATCTCAGAGTCCATCCCTCTTGCAGCTGGCTTCATGTCAGGGTCTGTCCTCTATAAGGACACTTTGGATTTTGCTAAGCCATCCAGCTCCAGACCAGGGGAAGCCTGAATTGATGGTTAACATACAGACAGACTGAAGTAAGTCAGACCCTAGCTGCCCATGGATGAAACAGGTTGATAAAATTAGTTTACTGTGTGCCATTGTGAGATGTCAAAATATACCACAAGTAGATCACCGAGGTTATTTCAGGATATGGTTGGACTAGTATTGGCTTGAATGTGAATGAAGTAACAAGCAGTTGCAGAAGGCAGGATGGCTTTTGCTTAAGCTTTCTGGCCCACTGTGGTTTTGAGTCATGGCAGAGCTTATTTAATGGCTAATTTCAGTCGATTTTCACAAGCTAGTGAGAAAGCATGTGGAAACGTGCAGCTAGTAAAAGACCTTTTGACTCAACATGTTGCTATCTAAAATTCTAAAGCCCTCTATAGCTCAATAGCTTGATCCGCCTGTGTCACACCTATTTTGTAGGCAGGGCTCTTAGGTCCAAAGACTATTGTCATGGCTGTGGTTCCTTCTGACTTCAATGTGCTTTCAGTCCTAAAGACACAAAACTAACCCTACAGGGCCTGCTTTGTCTCTGGAGAAGTACAGAGAGCCGAGCTGTCTGGTGGCTTGGGCTGTACTTGCCAGGTGGCCTATAGCCTACAATCTCTGAGATGCAGCTTTGAAAACCCAGTTACCAACTTCTAGTATGACAGGAGCAATTCTGAGGAGTATTTCACTCTCCAGAACTTCCCTCTGGCTTCATCTTGTTTGCTTATCACTCCTGCTTCCCTGCCCTTTTACTGTCCTCTCCTGGGAGCCTCTCCTTTGGATGTCATTTGCACAGATAGCTCATTCTGGGCATCTCTTTCTTGGGGAACCAGCCTGATGTATGCATTATTTATTGGAGCTGAGGATAAGAAAATCTGAACATCACAAGAAAAGTCAGAACCATGTTGGGAGTTAATTTGGATGCTGGCTCTTAAGATCTGGTTACTCCCCGGGTATATCTGTCCTGGTTGTAAACTGCTCAAGACATACCTGATTGGTTGATTAAATGGCCTATACCTGGGTATGGCAGAAGGGGTAAGCGTGGTAAGGCTCCCAGGCTTTTGAGGACAGGAGAATCATGGGAGACAGATGAATGGGAAGAAAGGAGGCAGGAGGATGCCGCAATGGGTTAATATGGAGAAGGAACCACATGGGCTGGGAGGAAGGACTCTAATAATGGCATGGAAAGGCCCAGATGAAGAATAAAACCAAATATTCATAAGGTTATGGATGAAAGATAGCCCAGATAAAGATGGTTAAGGTGGATGGCATTAGATGGGGGCTGTGAGATGGATGGTGAGGTTATTGAGACATTATAAGCAGAAATATCTGCCCAACCCAAGGTAATAAGGCAATCATAAAGTCTAACAGGTGTGTGTCTTCTTGTTTGTGATAGTGGGTTAAATAATGCTGCCACCATAATTATAGGGCTAATAATAAACATTACGCATTACACATTACACTCGTTTTTACTTACAACCACACAGCTACTTAACAGCTTTGCCTCTGGACCGACTTCTAAGTTACTGGGTAATTTCTTCTGTTCTCGGGCTTTATTTTGCTTGTGAAGACAGCCATGGTACTCCTCTCGAAGCTATAAAGTCTGCCACGGTATTTCTTTCTTGAATCTATGTCCTTCTACTGCCCTGCTACTTTGAAATAATTCTCAGCTTGTTCTTCTCTCCCACGATGGACTTTATGGTTTCTGGCTTTCTCCACTACTTGCGAACACTTCCCAGATATCATCTGGTTTGTGGAAACACTGATGTTTTACAATGTTATAAACTCTCTAGAGTAGTTAAGACTCCAGCCATCCAAAGGGCACACTACGATCTCATTTCAGACTCATTTGAAGAATTTTCTCTTTGTTTATAGACATACATATAGAAAAAGTTAAAAAGCTGACTTGAAATAATAAACCTCACCAAAATGGTGGCTACTCCTTGTGAAGTTGGGAGGGGAATAGAGTGTAGAAGGGTTTGTGGGGATTTTGTTATAATGAACTATTGATATATTATAACTCTTAAGTTACATACATTACTTTATATTGTTTAAGATGACTGATAGGAACATAAATGCTATAAAAAGAAATTTCCTTAAGACATTTGCAAGTGAGAAACTGATGGGCTGGGAAGAGCCTGAAGGAGAAGAAATATGTCATTTGCTAAGATGCATGATCAGTTGACTGGGGCTGGAAAGCTGCTGCCCACACTCTCAAAGCACAGAGCCCAGAGAGTCAGGGCTCTTTGAAGGCTTACTCACTCATGGCAATGGCTCACATGTATTTTTGTCAGATATGGCAGCTCTCAGTCTTAGGATATTATTTAAATCATTTGAGACTATATGTTCGGTGTCTTAGTTGAAGACATTCCTTTTGAGGCGTTCAAGGGCTGTTGGAACAATGCTACTATCAAATGAAATCCTGAAGGGCAGATTTTTGAGAAGCGCGGTTAGGAGATCTGAGGCCCAGTCTATGGTAATTTAAGTTGGTTGTCACTGAGTACTTAAAATTGAGAAGATTGTGCCCTCGCCAATATGGGGCCTACAAAACGAATAAGGTCTTGGTTCTTGCTTTGATTTCCTTTTCCATTTAGGTATGTGGGTTACACACATATGAAAAGATTGGACTATAAATGGATTTCAATTAAATGCACTCAATATTTTTCGCATTGTGTGTGTGCGTGCGCATTTGTATGCATGTGTGTGTGTAAGTGTGTGTGTGTGTAATATCTTTCATTTTTTGGATATATGATCTCTGGAAAGATTGCTCTGAGCTCTGTTCTCCTGAATGAGTAGATTCTCTCCCAGGATTACTATGACACAGCGGTAGTTTGTAAAGTGCACTGACTCCTGCCTATTAAACATCTCTACATGGATATTTATTGGGTATCGCAACTCTAAGTTTAACATAATCCAGTACGTGAATTCTCCATGTACTCTGCAAAACACCTTGCTTGGTGGTTTTCCTCTCATAGCCTACATTCTAGACCTTATTAAATAACATTAATCTTACTTATTGTCCTTGATTGTTCGGAGCTGCTGTAACAAAAGGCCTGAGACTATATGATACATAATGAATAGAAAGAGATGGATTGGTGAGTCCAAAGCCAAGGAACCAGGACCTGCTGAGGGCCTTTCTGCTGTGTAATCCCATGATGGAAGTCAGAAGGACCACAAAAGAAAACCATTTGAAAGGGGTCAAATCCTGTAAGTGGAACCCTCATGCTCTAGTTACCCCTTAAAGCCTCACTTTCCAATATCATTATGTTGGCAGTTGTGTCTCCGCGTGCATTTTAGAGGGGAATAAAAATTCAAATCACTAACACTTTCCAAGCCCGCCTGTTTAGGACCATGTGTTATGGTGACCATGGACACTGTGGTCCAAGAGATCCATGTTACCATCATCTGTGACCTGGATCACTGGAGAGTCTCAGAACGTGTCTGTTTCTATCTATCACTCCTAAGCATGTAGCATGGTGACACCTTGCTTTTTCTTAATTACGATAGTCTTTAGATTTCTGTACTTTGAGAGTCCTATTTGGAGAGGGGATGACCTATTTTCTTTAGAGAGCCTTTGACCACTTCCCTTAAGGCTTTGGAAGGGTAGCAAATATCTTTATTAGCCATTGTCATCCATTCTGGGATACCTTCAGAAAATCACTCACTGAGCTATAAAGTTTTAAAATAATACTTAGTGATGGTGCTAATCAAGTTAGAGGGTATTCAGTCACCTCTGACTTGAGAAATCTTTGAGGGATAATTCTAATTATAAAAAAAAAATGCTGGAAATGTATTTCTGACCAATCTTTTATTTAAAGTATTTCTGTTTCTTCCAAAGGTAGGGATTTGAGAGCTATCTGTCACCAAGAGATTCTGAACCCAATAGAATAAATGCATGTTCAGCTTTAAACTCTGTGTTAATACATCTGGTAAAGAATTTATTGAGAACCAAATGTACTCATCTGGGATGGAGCTGATTCAGAGAACAAGGCATTGACCTTGTTTTCAGAAAGACCCCTTTCCCATGGCAAAGTTAGAAATGAATACCACATTCTTCAGTATATGGCAAGAAGACATGATAAAGGTACTTAGGTCACATTAGGATTTTAAACAGCTATTACTATCTTCGGTATGGAAAAAATAATTGTCAAAATGATTTTACATCGAGTTCATTCCTAGATTACTATTTGCCAGTTTAACTAAAATGTTATGATTTGCTAACAGGTGTTGAAATAGAAAACTGTTAATCATGCCTGCCATAAGATATAGAGGTTATGAAAATTCTAACATAGTTTACATTTTTCCATGGCATTAAAAGATTTTTGAAGGCAAGAAAATGCTTCCCCTTAAACCAACTAATCATTTGCCTAGAGAGTAACTTAGAGTCAAGGCCCTTACTCTAAGCTCAACTCCTACTGGTACATCAGAGTATGGACATCTACCCTTAAATTGTAATATGTATTGTCCTTCAGGCTGATATCCCCTTCCTTCTCTCTATCCTTTTGGTTAACATAAACTGCTTGTCAATTTGAGTTTTTGTTTGTTTCTTGCTGAGGAGTGAGTCTTAGCCTAGGCTAATTTATACAGTTACCCTATTCTCTTTTCCATCTCTCACGACTGGCACACTTTACAGACTCACCACTCTTTATGTGTTGTCCCATTGGAGAAGTTGTTGAGACGCCCCTGAACGGAGGTTGCCATTGAGATCAGTACATACATCATTTGCCTCTGGTATTTGTTCGAACCATGTTCACAGGCCCACTGATGAATGCTAGATTAAAACTTGGCTTTCATCTCTTTGAAAGGAAAATGAGTTTCAATTTGTTTGTTTGTTTGTTTGTTTGTTTGTTTTTCAAAAAGAGAGTAGATAGATATCAATGATTTGTTTTTAACATATGATGAAAATAGCTCATAAAAAGTTTCTGTGAATGCTGTTCAGAGGAATTGCCAATACTTTCATCAAGTTTATGGTTTACTTGTGTATTAGTTACTTTTCTATTGCTGTGAAGAGGCATTATGACCAAGACAACTTATAAAAGAAAACAATTAATTGATTGAGTGTTTGATTTCAATTTCAGAGGGTGAGTCCATGATCATAATAGAAAGATGGAAAGAATCATAGTTACAGGTGGGTAGGCAAGGTGCTTGAGCAGTAGCTTAAGGCTTACATCTGGCCTACAAGACTGAGCAGGGGGAGACAGAGAGAGAGAGAGAGAGAGAGAGAGAGAGAGAGAGAAAGACAAAGACACAGAGAGAAAGGAGGGGGAGAGAAGGAGAGAGAAGGGGGCATACACTGGGCTTGGATGGGCTTTTAAAACCATGATACCACTCCCAGTGGCATGCCTCTTCCATTAAGGACATATCTCCTAATTTTTCCCAAAATAGTTATACCAACTAGGGATTACGTATTCAAATATCTAAACCCGTGGGGCCATTCTCATTCAAACCATCACAACTTGTCTTTGTACAAACAGGAGTACTAGATACATTCTAAGAACCAATTTTTGGAAATAAAATAATCTGCCATATCTAAGAGAATATATTAGAAAGATAATGTCTGTTAGTCACATGTAGCTTCACCTTGCAACTCCTTAGTCATAATCAGTCCATAGTAAATTAACACTGGATTCATGACATATACAATACTTGATAATGAATAAAGAGGTTACATCGGCTCTCAACACAAAATATTCTGCTGAAGGAGACTATTGATCTGGACATTTGAACATTGTAATATATAGATTATAAGTGGGGGCCACTTGAGCCCAGGAAGCAAGTAGGCTAAATGTAGATTTTCACCTCTTCCTTCTCTCCTTTAAATCCTCCCCATCTCCAGCTTTGTAGCAATCTGGCTGCTGTGACCTCCCCTTCCCCTCTTCCCTAAACATCAGCGGGTCACACAGAACTTCCTCTTCAGATTTCTTTCTCCCCATTCATCACATTATCCTAACCCCCAACTTTAGGAACGAGACAGCCAAGCCTGCCAGAGAAGCAAGTAGTCCAGTGAAGCAGGTTGGATAGCTTCACATCTTCCTTCTCCTTTCCCTCCTCTCCTTCATATCCAATCCTCCAGCCTCAACCTCAGCTCTGAAACACACTACCTGTTGTGGCCCCTCCTTCCTCTCTGACCCCCCCTTTCCAGGGGACTAATGAGATCTCTTCTTTTCTCCTATTCAACAAAGACAAGATCTAGTATCACCACTGAGAATTACAATCATCCCAAACCCAAATGCCTAGGTGCCAATGTAAAAACACAATAAAGCCAAGACAACATGTCTCCATCTCAATGACCTTACCACAGAAGGTCCTGAGAACTGTAACATAGCTGAAGCACAAGCAAAGACTTTAATGTAGCCTTTGTGGATATGCTAAAGGCCCCTTACAAAGAAAATAAATAAGTCTTATAAAGAAATCTATGAAAACACAAACAAACAGTGGAAGGAGTGAATGAAACAATCCAAGACTTGAAAATAGAAATAGAATCAATAAAGAAGATCCAAACTGAGGGAAATCTCAAATGCAAAATTTACCAACTAAAATAGGAATCTTAGAGGCAAGCCTCACTAACAAAGTAGAAGAGAGAATCTCAGGCATTGAAGACACGATAAAAGAAATGGACAACTCAGCCAAAGAAAATGTTAAATCTAATAATAATGAGAAAGAGGAAGGAGAAGAAACATAGGTCAAAGGCCCAGAAAATGTTTTCAATGAAATCAAATAAAAACTTCCTAATTTAAAGTACAAGAAGCATACAGAACATCAAAGAAACTGGACCAGAAAAAAAATCCCCCTAGGCACATTAATAATTAAAACACAAAACATACCGAATAAAGAAAGAACAATGAAATCTGCAAGGGAAAAAAAAAAAAACCTAAGTAACAAATAAAAGTAGACCTATTAGAATAAGCTTACCTCTCAAATGGAGACAGAAGGGTCTGGACAGATGTTCTATAGACCACAGATGAGAGCCTAGACTACCATACCAAGCAAAACTTTCATTCGGAACTGATGGAATAACAAGATTTTCCATAATAAAACTAAATTTAAGCATTATCTACCTACAAATCCAGTCCCACAGAAAGTACCAGAAGGAAAACTTCAGCCAAAAGAGGTTAGCCACACTCAAAACAAAATAAAACAAAACAAAACCCACAACAACAAGAAATAAATAACCCCAGACCAGCAAATGAAAAGACAGGAAAAAACCCACAATAACACACTATAACAATAACAAATAGCAGGAATCAACAAACATGCTAATTAATCTCTCTGACCATCAATAGTCTTAATTATGCCACTAAAAGACACAAAGTTACAGAATAGATGCAAAAAGTGGATCCATCATTCTACTGCATCCAAGAAACGTACCTTAATATGAAAGATAGACATCATCTCAGGGTAAAAGGAATGGAAAATAGTATTTCAAGCAAACAGACCAAAGTAAGCTAGTGTAGCCATTTTAGTATCTGATAACATAGAGTTCAAACCAAAACTATTCAGAAGAGATGGAGAATGACACTTCATACTTATCAAACAATAAATCCACCAAGAATACAGTGTAGTTCTTTACATTTATGCTCTAAACACAAGGTCAGACAAGTTCACAAAAGAAATGTCACTACAGCTTAAATCATATGTTGACCCTCAAACAATCATAGTGGGAGATTTCAATACCTCCAATAGTGAGGACTCTTGCCAATAGTCAGTTCATCTAGACAAAAAGTAAACAGAGAAATTTTGGTGTTAACACAGTATAAACCAAATGAACCTAACAGATATTTACAGAACATTTTACCCAAATCTAAAAGAATATATCTTCTTTTCACTACGTCATGGAAAAGTATTAAAAACTGACCACATATTCAGACACAAAACACGTATAAACAGATAAAAGAAAATTAAAAAATCATCCTGTATCCTATCTGACTACCACAGATTAAATCTGGAAATCTACTACAGAAATGACAGAGAGCTTACAAACTCTTGGAAACTGAACAACTTTCTACTGAAAGAAAAATTAGACAGAACTTAAAAAAAAAAAGAATCAAAGACTTCCTAGAATTGAATGAAAATGAACACACAATGTACCCAGACTTATGGGATACAATGAAGGCAGTTCAAAGAAGCAACTTCATAGCAGTAAGTCCCTACATTAAAAAAAAAAAGAGCCAGAAGTTGGAAACAACCCAGATGTCCATCAACGGAGGAATGGATACAGAAATTGTGGTATTTTTACACAATGGAATACTACTCAGCAATCAAAAAGGAGGAAATCATGAAATTTGCAGGCAAATGGTGGGATCTAGAAAAGATCATTCTGAGTGAAGTATCCCAGAAGGAGAAAGACAAACTTGGTATATACTCACTTATATAGACCTACCAGATATGATAAACATAATGAAATCTACACACCTAAAGAAGATAATCAAGAAAGTGGACACAGGCGAAGGTGATTAATCCTCATTTAGAAAGACAAATGGGATGTGCATTGAACTTATGACAGGAGTCTACCACAAAAGGCATCTGAAAGACTCTACCTAGCAGTGTTTCAAAGCAGACACTAAGACTCATAAGCAAACCCTCGGCAGAGTGCAGGGAATCATATGAAAGAAGGGAAGTTAGTATGATATGGAAAGGATAGGAGCTCTACAAGGACCAAATATATCTGGGCACAGGGTCTTTTCTGAGACTGACACTCAACCAAGGACCATCTATGGATATAACCTAGAACTTCTGCTTGGATGTGGCCCGTGGTAGCTCAGTAACCAAGTAGTTTTCCAAAGTAAGGGGAACACGGACTATTTCTAACAGGATCTCAAGGGCAGGCTGTTTGACCCCCCCCCCCCAGAGGAGGAGCAGTCTGTTAGGCCACAGAGGAGGACTTTGCAGCCAGCCCTGAAGATACCTGATAAAACAGGGTCAGATGAAAGGGGAGGAGGTCCTCCCCTATCAGTGGACTTGGAAAGGGGCAGGGAGGAGACCAGGGAGGGAGTGTGGGGTTGGGGAGGGAATGAGGGAGCGGGATACAGCTGGGACACAGAGTTAACAAAATGTAACTAAAAAGAAAAATAAAATAAAGAAAGAAAGAAAAAAAGAGAGAGAGAGAGAGAGAGAGAAAGAAACGAAGATCAACAGCAGCAGCAGCAGCAACAACAAGCTAGAAAGTTCTCATCCTAGTAACTTCACATCATACCCAAAACCACTAGAAGAAGAAGAGGAAATCACAGTCAAAAGGGATATACAGTAAGAAATAAACTTAAAGTGAAATCAATAAAATAGAAAAACAGAAAAACCAGAGAAATAGAAGTTACAAAGAATCAATGAAACAGCCAGTTCTTTGAGAAAATCAACAAGATTGACAAACCCTTACCCAAATTAACAAAAAAGTGGATAGAGAATATGAAATTAACAGAATTTAAGATGAAAGGGAAATATTACAATGGACAGCAAAGAAATCCAGAGAATCATAAGGACATACTTTAATAACCTCTACTCCACAAAATTGAAAAATCTAAAAGAAAAAGATAATTTTCCCATACATACCACTTACCAAAGTTAAGTCAAGGCCAGATAAGCAATTTAAGATGATTAATAACTCCCAGTGAAATAGATGCAATTGTTAAAAGTCTCCTAACCAACAAAAGTATAGGTCCAGATGGTTTTAGTCCAAAATTCTACCAGATATTCAAAGACAAGCTATGCCAATACACCTCAAATTATCTTAAAACTAGAAACAGAAAGAACATTACCCAATTACCCTGATACCCAAACTACAAAAACACCCAACAAAGAAAAGGACTTACTAACCAATTTTCCTTATGAACAGCAATAAAAAATACTCAATAAAACACTTGCAAACTAAATCTAAGAACATATCAAAATTATCATTCTTAATTACCAAGTAGGCTTCATTCCAGAGATTCAGGGATGGTTCAACATACATAAATTGATAGATGTAATCTGCCATGTAAACAATCTGAAAGACAAAAATCACACAATTATCACATTAGATGAAGAAAAGACCTTTGACAAAATCCAATACACCCTTTATGATAAAAATATCTGGAGAGACTGGAGATACCGGAAACATACCTCAACATAATAAAGGCAGTTCACAGCAAGCACACAGCCAACATCAACTTAAATGGAGAGAAATTCAAAGCAATTCCACTAAAATCAGGAACAAGACAAGGTTATCCACTCTCTCCAAACCTATTCAATAAAGTCCTTGAATTCTTAGCAACAGCAGTAAGACAGTTGGCTTAAAGGGATACAAATTAAAAAGGAAGAAGTCAAAGCGTATTTATTTGCAGAAGATATGATAGTATATATAAATGACCCTAACAAATTCACCAGGAAACTACTGCAGATGATAAACACTTTCAGTGAAGTGGCTGGATACAAAATTAACTCACAAAAATCAGTAATTCTCCTAGATGCAAATGACAAATAGACGGAGAAAGAAATCAGGAAAATAACACCCTTCATAAAAGCCTAAAATAATATGAAATATCTTGGGGTAACTCTAATCAAGCAAGTGAAAGACTTGTATGATAAAACCTTAAGACACTGAAGAAAGAAAATGAAGAAGATATCAAAAGATAGGTCTCCATGCTCATGGATCAGTTGGATTGATATAGTAAAAAGGGCTATCTTACTAAAAGCAAAGTACAGATTCAGTGAAATCCCTATCAACATTTCAACACAATTCTTTACAGCTCTTGAAAAGACAATTTTCAGCTTGATATGGAAACACAAAAGACGCAGGAGAGTTAAAAACTATCTGGGTAATAAAGTGCTGGATGTATCATCATCACCACCCTGAAATTGTCCTATAGAGTGATAGCAATAAAAACACCATATTATTGGCACAAAAATAAACACATTGAATAGTGGAGTCAAGTAAAAAACACAGATCCATACTCCTATGGACTCATGATTTTTAATAGTGAAGTCAGGAACACACACAGGAAAAATGCCAGCATCTTACATAAATTCTGCTTGTTAACATGATGACTGCATATAGAAGCATCAAACTAGATCCATACTTATCACCCTTCACAAAACTTTACTTCAGCAGATAGAAGACTTCAACCTAAACCCAGATACACTGAACCCAACAGAAGAGAAAGTGGGCAAGAACCTTGACCACATTGTGACAGGAGACAAAGTTTGAAACAGAACACCATTAGCACAGACACCAAGATCAACAATTAATAAATAGGACCTCAAAAAACTGAAAAACTTCTGTACACCAAAGGACAATTATATAAACAAAGCAGCATACCTACAGAAAAGACTTTTACCAATTACTAATCTGATAGATGGATAATATTTAAAATATATAAAGAGCTCAAAAACTAGATATCAAGAAAACAAATAACCCAATTTTAGCAATTGGGTACAGAAAATTCTCAAGAGGAAACTCAAATGTGTGAGAAACACTTCAGACATGTTCAAGACCCTTAATTGCCAGGGAAATGCAAATTAAAATTACTTTGAGATTTTATCTTACACCCAACAGAATGGCTAAGATCAGTATAACTAATAACAGTTCATACTGGCAAAAATGTGGAGCAAGAGGACCACTCATCCAATTGCTGGTGAGACTGCAAAACTCATACGCCACCATGTCAATCAGTGTGGTGGTTCCTCAGAGAGATGGGGATTGATCTACCTCAAGACCTAGCAATACCACTCACGACCATATCCCCAAAGACCACTTTATACTACTACAGAGACACTTGCTTAATCATAATCATTGCTGTTCTATTTAGAGAACCAAGGAATTGGAAACAACCTAGATGTCCCTCAACAGAAGAATGGATAAAGAAAATATGGAATATTTACACAATGAAATATTATTCAGCCATTAAAAATAATGAAATTTGCAGGTAAGTGGTTGGAACTAAAAAAATATCCTAAGTGATATCCTAAGGAACACAAAAAGAGAGACATGGTATGCATCATTCACTTATATTAATAAGCTGTTAAGAAATTCATAACCAAGCTACAATCCATAGATGCACAGAGGTTAGGTTTGGAGGAATGGACTGGCAGGTACAGATAGACCTCATTAGAAAAAAGAAATAGAATATATAGCTCAGACTGGATGACTGAAATGGGAGAATCAAGTGGAAAGGAGGAGGGAAGAGGGTAATGAAAGAGGGAATATGAGGTGAGATAGCTAAAAAAGAAAAAAAAGGGCCATATATTGGGTAGTATAGAAAAGTAATTCAGTATGAGCTTCCTAAAATATATACATATATGAAGGCTATCTAACTGACATCATTAAATACTGTGAAAGACAGAGCCCCAACTGTGCATCTTGTCACCAATTGAGGTTCCTAGTACTGGGATTGAGTTACATCTAATTGAGCTGTTGTCCAAAGGGGTCCCATAGGAATCCCCAAACAACCCCAGCTATTGCTAAGACTATAGGTTGTTCTCTACAAACTGAGAGCAAAGCCCTATTGCTGAAGATGATACCTACACAACTCATTAAAAGCTAGAGAAGTTGAGCTGGTGCCTCTCTACAGTCTTCTCCCCTTCATTCGAGTGTCTTTGGTACAGGAAGGAACTCTGCATACTACCAAAGGAGAAATGTAAACAACAACCAAGCCACAAACCTTTCGCTCTACAGTGGTATCCTGTCTACAATATATACTAACATAATGCAAGCACATAACTTGTAGGAATAACCAATCCATGTCTGACTTGGCTTCAGGCCTACCCTATGAAATGGAACCCATACACAGCACTGTCTGAGTGACCGGCAACCTAAGACTAGATAACTCAGAGACCTGGGGTAAAATGAAACACTACTGTTCTAAAAATCAAAACACTACAAACAACAAAATGCCTAGCAATGAAATGATTCCTAATGACATTCTGCAACACTCTGTGACTTGCTCAGCCACCATCAGAGAAGCTTCCTTTTGCAGCAGATGGGAACAAACACAGCCTGACATTATGCAAAGGGTGAGAGCCTTTGCAACACTTAGCCCTGAAAGAGAAATATCTATCTAATCCCTTCCTTCAGGGCTCAGAGAAATTTGCTGAAGGGGAGGTTGAAAGAGTGTAAAAGCCAACAGGGATGGAGGATACGAAGAAAACAAGGCCCTCTATGTCAATGTGATCAAAGCTCATATTAGCTCACAAAGGCAGCGGGCACAGGGCCTGCACCAGATCTGCAGGGAGAAATGGACACATACCCCAACCATAACTCAGAAGCAATCTCTGATTGATAGTCATTTGCAAATGAAAATTTGTTTTTCTCCAAGGAGCATCACTGGTAAACAAATTATTCTTAAGAGTAGAATGCATGCCCAGCAGTACTTGGCCACCAAAAATTTAATTCAGTGGCATCATTGGAGGTTCCTTGTCTCATAGGGTCATTTCAAGGCTTCTCCCTATTTTTGTAATTCATTTAAAATTTTTTTAAATTTTATTTGTATAAAATTTTCTCCCCCTCTTTTCCCCTACAGATTCT
The DNA here is from genome assembly GCF_907164565.1 of Psammomys obesus. Taxonomy (NCBI): domain Eukaryota; kingdom Metazoa; phylum Chordata; class Mammalia; order Rodentia; family Muridae; genus Psammomys; species Psammomys obesus. The sequence continues at coordinate 15,427,593 of NW_026593286.1, read as the reverse complement.
TTTACATGTTTTTTATGGTTTCCAGTTTCGTGTTTTGATGAGATTTAAGAGTGTGTGAATGGGTGGGTAAATGAATCCATATCTGTTTCTTGTGCCTTTTCTTATTTTTTCCCCATTCTGTTTTGTGCTATTCTTATTAGTTTTTGTTTTATCTTATTATATTATATTAATTGTATTTTATTATTACCTTTTAGAAGCCTGTTTGCTTTGTAATGAAAGACAGAAAAGAGGTGGGCAGATCTAGATTGGAGGAACTAGAATGAGGAGAGGGAGGGGAAATCATAATTAAGATATATGTTATGAACAAAAAGCTATTTTTCAATAAAAGAATTAAAAAAGAAGTGTTGTGACAGGGACAGTAATGTCCAAATCTATTGTTCCTCTACATTTCCTAATGCCCTCTTATAGGGGGCATATGACCATTCTGTCCATTGCCCTGTGACTCAACATAATCCTAGTAAGTGTACGTTTAATGGTGGGCATACGCTGGCATGTTGTCCATCCTGGTATGGCACTCTTGAATAACCTGTGGTCATAGTCAAGGTCATATTGCAAGGTAATGTTGTCCTCCACCTAGGACACCTCTCCATCACTGTCCTGTGCTGGGCATCCCCCGTGAGCACCACATTAATCATACTATGTTGAGTCACTTCATTTGAGGTCTTTGTTTTGCCAGCATTCTTTGCTCAATTCAAGCACTTTATTTAGAGCAATAATGTTTCTGAGCTTCTTTTAACACAGCATCGATGTCAAGTGTCATTATAGAAGCAGGGTACACATCCCGCTGCATGGAAAATGGAGAAAATCTATCACATTTAAGCTTATTAAAAAACATCTCATTGTTGAGCAAGCTGTCCTTATTTGCACATGTTAGACAGATAATGAAATTAATAAGAACAACCTTTAAGAAGGCACATTATGAATCGAAAATGCTGTCTGATTTGTCTTCTTTTCTAAATATATCACACAGATGTAAAGGCACCTGGTCATCTTAGGAATCAAAATTGTGGTGGTCTGATGTAGAGATTCAGCAGTGGGGACCATTCCCCTGCAGCTGTTTCTGATGCATAGTTCATTGTCTGTCTCAATTAGAAACTTCTCTTTTGCCATACCATTTCCTTCTCTGTGGTTGATTTGATCAAATGTCCTATTGTTTGAGCCCAAAACATAGCTTTACCAAATCAGCCACAGTATTGTTCAAAGCTCGTTGCCCGTTACATTATTCTTCATCAATGCTCACAATGCTAATATCGTCAAAGATTCCCTGAATCTCTAATGAAGCTTTTCAAATCCACTTGACTACAAGTAGTCTGTGAACAGAGCTTTCTTCCTTTTACATTTTTTTTAAGAGGAAGGGAAAATGATTCAGTCCTGTATGGATCATGACAATACCAAACAGATGCAAATAAATATTAAAGTAATATATTTTTTTTGTGTTGGAGCATAGCCCAAATTCTTTGCCCCAGAAAATTACCCAAATGCTCTAGTGCACATGTGGTTTATATTTAAGGTGTAATGAGCTGTTCAAATAGAGAAGGGCAGGCAATCATATTAAAAATAAACATCAAATTTTAACAAAGACACATCCATTTAGATTGCAAATAGCCCTAATGGTTTCAGTTTATTGCAGCTACTTCAGCATGTAGCATCTTTGGTTGGAAGCCAGTTGCCAGTTTCGATGTCTCCTAGTGAAGCTGAAAAGGTTGCTGGGTATAATTCTTTTATGATATAATTATTCAACTGTGATCATATTGCCCGAGTGAGCACAGTCTATAATGAGAGGATGGAAACAAGAGTAGTCTAGGGAGGAAAATGGGATATGAACATCTAAGATTGTCTAACTGAGGCTCATGACTTCATCCATCTACTGAAGTTCATCTATTTGGGATACACATAGTGGTAGCACTTCCTGACTAGCCTTGTGGTGCTCTTTTCTGTGTGCTGATATCATTGTGTTATGCATCACTCTTCGGAAAGCCTGAAGAGAAGCAACTGGTATACAGTGATTTCCTTATTTAAGATTTATAGTTGTCTACACATCATGTTGTGACTGCTTAGAACACACACACACACACACACACACACACACACACACACACTACAATTTAGCTTCCTTTTTTTTTTCTTCCAGTGGAGGACTCTTATAGCCAGGGGAATGATCTTAACATTCATTTCAAAGAAGTATGTCTGTCATCATTTTGCATCTTTTAGGGTTCCACTGAGCTTCTGTGTTCCAGTCTGTAAATTATAAGATGTTATCTTCCTCCTGGGTCTTCTTTTAACTGATGAAGTGCCAACCAATCTTGAAATGAAGTAAGTAACCACTGATTTTTACATTGCCTAAGGTCTGGTCATTGGCAACACGTCTTTGCTGGCTGGAGGAGGGGGAAGTATTTGTGTGATCCACCCAAATCCATTTGAGTGGCTTCTGTGCAACATGAGACACTCAAAGGAAGACACAAATTCGAGTGGTATTCTCTAGGCTGTGTATCATCAGTCAATGCATCAAATACATCTTCAACTTGGTTACTGGCCTCAGTGTTTACTTTGGTTAGAGTGATCATTAAGGTCAACCCAGTTTTACTCTCAGCTCAAAAATCATTTTGAATCTTTCCTTTGATTCTTGTATTTCTTGTGGGCTTTTATTTCTACAAATTAGATACTCCCCTCCACTACCTAATGTGATGATTAGTCTTAGTTGCCAACTAGATAAGATCTGGAAACAGCTAAGCGATACCAATCTGTGAAAGTAGTTCATGGAAGTATTAGCTTAGGAGAAGACTCTTTCCAAGAGACAACATCACTTTCTAGTGGTAGCCCCGGTATAAAGGGATTTGAGAGAAAAGGAAGGCTGCTTTGGTTTGCTAACCCACGTATCCTGCTGTGTCTCTATTATGTTACTACTGTCTATTGCTGTCATCCTTCCCTAACCTCAGAATGCAGCTTCTTTGGCCTTTCCACATAGACTGAAGACAGCTAGTAGCTTTTCAGGGATCCTTCAGGCATTCACTGTGAGACTGGGACTATTGTGGGATCCAGCCTTGATTCTTGATTTTTAGACTCTGCAACATGCAAACTACCTGTTGAACCACCCAGCCTGTATCAGGAAAGCCAATCTAATAAGCCCCCTGGGTACTGTATATTCATTCAATCCATTCTGTTCCTCTACAGAATCTTGACTATTACTAATTATGGGGCTAGGAACACTTATGTTTGCTTAGTGAACTTGATGTTATTTGGGGCTACCTCTCCAGCTCAGTGAAACCTTACCATTATTAAGGACTCTTTCCGGTAGGAAGTAGAGTACTGATCATTCATAGTGTGAAATGGTTGAAGACCTGTGCAAGAGAAATGCATTTGAAACTCCTGATTTACCTCTTGTAAAGGAGCAAAAAACAAGGAAATCATGACATTCACAAATGGATGAAATTAGAAGAGATCATCCTGTGTGAGGTAACCCAGAAACAGACAGGCATGGGTGGATATTAGCCGTATAATAGGACAGCCATCTACAGACCTAAAGAAGCTAAACACTAAGGAGGACTCTACGGAGGATACTTAAATCTCATTCAGAATGGCAAACAGAATAGACACCAGAAGTGGTAGAAGAGAGGAAACAGGATGGAAGTCTACTATAGAGGCTCCTCTGAAAGAATTCACCCAACAGGGGATAGAAGCAGATGCTGAAACTCACCACCAAACTTTGGGCAGAGCGCAGGGAGTCTTATGAAGAAAGAGAGGGGTGTGGGGATATAGAGACATGGAGGGGACAGGAGCCCTACAAGGAGACCAACAAAGCTAAAGGATCTGAGCCGAGGAGCTCCTGCAGAGACTGGTGAACCAACAGAGAACCATGCATGGAGAGGACCTAGACCCCTTGTTCAGATGTGGTTGATTGGCAGCTCAATCTTCATGTGGATCTCTGAGTGAGGGGATCAGGGGCTGCCTCTATCATGAACTCAATTTACTGCTGTCTGATCACTGCATCCTGATGATGCAGCCTTGCCAGGCCATGGAGGAAGAAGATCCAGGCAATCCTGATGAAACTTAACAACTTAACAACCTATAGGCAGATGGCAATAGTGTAGAACTCCCCCTTTTAGTTGACTAAGGGAAGGGGATGAAGAGAAGAGGAAGGGAGGATAGGACTGGGCAAATTGAGGGAGGGGGCTTCAATTGGGATATATAATGAATAAATTGTGAAGAAAAAATAAAATGTGAAGAAAAAACTAAAAAGCAAAAAAAAAAAAAAGCCTCTTCTGCTCAAAATAAAAATGGCATTCTATAAATAAAACTTATAGCCATTTGTGGAAAAGCAAAGAATATGATCATTGATCCTAGCATCTCTGGACACATTAACAACAACAACAAAAAGAGTGAGCTCAAAGATGAAATGTCCCAGGTTCAGTATGTGAAAACAAGGTAATGTTTTCTAAGTGTGTCTTGGGAGCCAGAGGACTCAAGTTACCAAACCCAGACTCAAGCCTCTGTCTTGTGATTGGTTTACTTACAGCACAAGTTTAAAGTCCCAGCCTTGAAAGGTAGCAGAACTTAACAGTGAAGACACTAGTTATAAAAGAGTGAGATCTTGAAAGTTGTTATGAAAATGCATGAGAGGAGCCTTATGAGGCTGAGGGCATTTAACCCTAGAATCTGATGACCTACCCTTAGCAGAGAATGGCTCCCCACCCCTACCCACTGGACTACCTAACACCCCTGCCCTTGCCTGCATTGTCTGTAGGCCAGGTGATGGCCTTCCTGGAAGGAGATGTCTAGAAGACAATGCTGATATCCCTCATTTCCCATGCATCTTTGCCTCTAGACCTATAGCCAGACTCAAGGCTAAGCAGAACCCCTGTACGTGAGGCAGAAAGTGTGACCCATGAGGTGGTGCCACCCCCCAACCCCCCGAAGAACTTAATTTTTTTATTCATACAGGTATTAGCCTGGGAAATGTGTAGGGATGGATCTTAAGGCTGTGGGTAAAAGTCAAAGAGTATATACATCTAAATCAGGGTGAGTTTATTGATATGGGCCCATAGAGAAGAGATTCTGAGTTTAAGGTTGTAGCTCACATAGGTAAAGGGTGTCAATAATTTATTTGATTGACTTACTGAAGTATGGATCAAAAGGTGGCCTACTGGGTTTGAGCTGGAGATGTCTGGTATTTCTTGCCTTAATGATGATGAAGGGATTCAAAGACTCAGGGAAATTAGAATGCTGGATTGCATTTGCCATGTAAAACCCAATCCACCACAGAGCAGGGCTCCAAAAGGAAATGATTTGTGGGAGAGTTTGAAACTTGGGCTGCAAAAGCCCCAGAGTGCTGCAAGCAGAGCTCAATGGGTCATTCTGCTGGGGATTTGAAAAACCAGAATACTGAGAACCTGACCATGTGCTTCTTAAGCCTACGGGCTTATGAGAGGTGTCTCCAAATACACAAAAAAATCTAAGGGTACTTATGGCTTCTGTAAATGCTCATCCAGAGACTGGCATCCTCAGCAAAACAGGGCTCCAATAACCGAGGAGATAGGAAGTCTTTTCTGGTTATAGTATGGTTTGTTCCTCCAGAGAGCAGGACTTCCTCAAAGGCAGGAACCTCTGTATACTGATAACCACAGTGACATTTTCAGTAAGACAGACTGACAACACGGCACTACTGAGGAAGAAAACTGGAGTCAGCCACCACAGGTGAAATGATAATCTGTGAGGTGACTTTTTACAGGCCTTTGCTGGGGGCAGCTGGCTCACTCTCCTCCTGGGTCCCATTAGGACATACCTGACTCTTCCGAGGCCCTAAAAAGAGTGGTGTTGTCACAAGCAGGAAATCTCCCACTCTCTCCTCTCCAGGTAAGATTCATAGCCTTCTGAAGAGACTGCCATTTTTGCATTTTATAAAAAGGGGAAGTTTTTATAAGGCTGGACACAGGGCAGGTTTAGGCAGCTGGTTGAACAGAGATAATAAAAACTCCATAAATTCCAAAGCCCGTGTCTGTGGGTAGGGGGTTGGAGGTGGAGCTGGAGGGTGGGTGTTGGTGGGGGGGGTTGAGCAGTGAGGGCTGGGGTGGGGTGGGGAGGGAGGATCTGAAAGATGTTAGTCAGAAGCAGAGACAGTGAAACAGAAAAAGAAAGAATGTCTAAAGGCAATTTTAAAGTAATATTTCAAAAATTCATTTATACTACCACGTGATGATAAATGCTACCTGCCCATTACCAGGAAGTGAAAAAAGAGAGTCTCCTTCATTTGTTACTTATTAAATCTTATTGCCTAAACTGTGTTTTCCACTTTTTTTTTCTGTGTGTGCATGTGTCTGTGTATGTGTGACCAAAGCAGCATGCTCATTAAAGGGAATTTTAAGCAGAGAAGCATATGCAGTTAGAAGAAAACATTGCTCTTTCCTTTCCTACTTTTTACTTTCAGTCTTCACCTCTCCCTCATTTCAAGACTGCCACAGAAAAAGAGTCCTATTATCTGGGCAGTGGAAGCAGCTGTGGAGTCTTGGGAACTTTCGAGAACAGGAAGATCCCATAAGGTCCCTCACCTCCTCAGTGAGAGGCTGCATTTCTACCAAACCCCTGGTGATTCATCCGCCTGTGAAGGTTGAAAAGCGGTGTGCTATGTTGAGGAAGTCTCACCTGCTGTGATTTATGCTATAGAAGTGTGTGTGTGTGTGTGTGTGTGTGTGTGTGTGTTTGTACAAGCAACAAAAAAGTCTATTAGCAGGGAAGAAATCATAAATCATGTTGCAGTCACAAGGTGGAACACAAGGCATTGTGACTCCTTTTTCTCCGATATTGCTTGTTTATCATCCCACTGATGCCCTTGGGCTTTCCTTTTTATTACAGAAGACCTACCGGTATGCTTTATTAAACGGAGGGAGAGCTATCATAAGTACCTTATGTAACAGTGCCTATGCTTTTGGCATAGAAGTACTTAGGGATAATTTTTTTAAATATTTTTTTCAGTGAAATATATATTACATAATAATTCATGACAATTTTCAGGTTACATAAATCCTAATGCCAAACTAACTTTCCGCTTGGTATATATCTCTTTTGGGCCTCTCCCTTCTCATTACTTCTTATCTGTGTAACTTAGTTGATCAAGCTTCCCAGAGGCCCAGCAGAGGTTGGGAAGTTGGGGGGTTGGGGGAATGGAGGGTTGGAGACTGGGGGTTGGGGTACTAACTGGACTCACCTCAAGGAGAGATGGCTTGCTCATAATGGCCAGGTTGAGGAATAAACCAGTGGGATGAGGGTAGTAAGGGAGACCTACTAGGTCTTCCTTCCTTCAGTTGCTGCTACCTGGACCTACTTTGGGTCCAGGTGTTTCTAAGCAGTCTGTGTCTTGTCCTTAGACACAAAGCTGCTCCTGCTGTGGCCAAACCACACTTGGGGTCCACCTGCTGCTGCCCAAATGTTTAGTTCTTCCTGAAGCATGTTTATGGTGTCCAGGTAGTTCTTAGGAAGAGCTTCAAACCTAAGGACATGCAGCCTGTGGCACTGTATTTATAAACCAAAGTTGTCAACCCCCAGAGAGGAGGACTTTTAACCCAGTGGAGCTTTTTATAAGGCTGTGGCCAAGGCCTGCCCCCTGACATCTGGACCCAGTTGAGCTACAATGGAAGACATCTCAAAAATGATTTCCTTTTATTATCACAGTGACCAGAGATCAGGGCAAGAGGGAACAGAAGGACTTAGAAGTCCAGAGTGAGCACCCAGAGCTCTTGCCCAAAAGGTCCCTCTCTATCTCACAGCTCCTCTTTTTTTGTCAGTGAGACCTGGAGTCAAGCACTGTCATGCTGCTGCTACTGTCTAATGGAGTCCTGAGCATGGGCTTGTGTTCGCTGGGTTTTAGAAGCATGAATGACAGACAGCATGTCTTACGGACCAGATGGATGCGGATTCTCCATTCAGAGCACACTCCAAGACCCACGAGACACTCCTGCTGGGAGAGAAGCAGGAAGCCATAGTATTGAATACTTTTTTTTTTCTTAAAATGTGAAGTTAATGGAGCGGCCTGACTAATAGAATGCATTCATTGTGATCTACAGCTTACCATTGGAGATGTTAGAGTGAAATTTAAAGTAGATACAGTAAACAACAAAGAAACATACCAAGCTCATTTTAGGAAAAGCATTTTCTTTTGTAATCTGAATAATTTTTCAATTTGTTATAGAATTCAGATACCAGTAGAAGGAGCCATTGTTGGATGGTGGGGGTATGTGAATAGATGGTTTTTGGACAGGATCTATGAGACTTGATGTGGATTACTAAGCCATTTACAATTCATTACTGCATGGTAAAGATTCATATCCCTTCCATTTTTATCACATCTTGAGGCCAAGAAATTTTTTTAAGGGTCATTTAGCTTTCAGAAAACCATGAATTATGTTGAAGGCATTGTTCTTTCTGTGACTTTAATGTGCTCATTTATAGAGAAGTTACAGGAAAATACTTTTGCTTAAGCCCTGAATCTGAACCCCGCACAATCCCGCACATAAAGTAACTTGTCATTAATGAGCTGTTGGATTCTCTGTGCTCACTGCCGATTATACAAATATTTTGTTAACCTGTGATAGCATCCAGAGTTAAAAGGAAACAAAACAAAACAAAACCCAGACATTTGTCGTTTTTAGAATAATGAGACTTAAGTTTTGCAAACTCAGGTACTGAAGCACTCAGAACAATTTCATAGTGTGTGGAATTTTTGACTCCGTCATTAGAGTGAACACAGAATTTCACCTGGCTCGTGTTAAGCAGAGAAAATGAAGTTAGTGGGTTCTGATTCTAATGAGAATGAAATGAAATGTTGACCTATTGTGCTCCTTAGTAGCTTTTGAGATCTACCCACAGTGAAGATGGCTAATGAGCAATATAACTTAATTGCCGTAAGAGACAAACGTTGGCTAAAATGAATTGCAAAAGATTTAAATATATTGCTTTTCTAATTAGCAGCTGAATTCTATTTTTCTCTTTCATTTTTTGTTCCTCTCAAAGTCAAAGATGAGATGCACTAAGCTCTGATTTTGGTGGAGCTGAAGTGTGGATGGGCTTGATTTGATCTCATTTCATTATCCTTGTGCAACCTGATTCCAAGAAACCATGATAGAATTCTTTGGTTGCTGCTCTATCTAACTCTGTAATTCAATCATATGGTTATCATGATCTTGAAAGCATTAAAGAGAACATTAATTAGAAGAGGTTGACAGAATATATTCACTAGGAATTTAGCCCAAACCACCTCTATGAATTCGGCCTCAGACTGTTACAAAATTATTTTTTAAGGCAATTTTATTTATGATAAGCACTTCAATTGGAATGCATATTATGGAAAACATTTTGTCCATCAGAAGTTTATGGAGAAGTCATGTAACTTTCACTAATTTGTAGTTACTAGGAAAACGAGGTAGGTCTAGAAATATGCATATTGACCTTCAAGCCTCCCACTGCCCATGGGCCGTACTTCACAGGCTATGCTTCTGTGTGCAAGCTTTCTCCCTTTTAAGTGCTCCTCTATCCCAGAGCTATGAGACGAACTCAAAGAAAGCACACACTCTTGCAGTTTTAAAGATCCAAGGTCAATCAAGTCAATAGACCATACTTAAAAGGACACCAAAGCTTTACTGTGTTTCTACTAATTAACATTGAAACAATGATAATAAACTCTCAGATGTCAGATTAATAAAGATTTATAAGTTATCTTTTCGGAAGAAGTTTTACCTTGTGTAAGAAGAATGTGTAATTCCTTGAAATCATCTCTTAGTGACTTGAAAGCAAACTGAAAACCATCAAAAGAAAGAAATCTGTCAATAATACTATCCACATAGAGCCTGAGAGGTGAGAATGTTAAATGTCCTCCCAGGTCAGAGAATAACTTCAACAAAAGAAAACTGAAGTTATGACTCCAAGTCTGTAGGCAAGGCCCTAACCAGGTTCTTCAAAAGCCACAGGGGGTTAGCCTGCAGGGGGCAGAGAGTACACTTTCCAGGCAGTGAGGCTCAGTTTTAAACCCTAAATTTTTCCTGTATCAGCTGTATGATGTCAGTGAAACCAACACTTGGTCTTTGTTTTCACTCTCTAAAAACAGGGTCGACCATTAAAGACCTGTTCACCCCCATTATTTATGGACTTTATATTTTGATGCTTGTAAAGTTACGAAAATTCACCTGTTAGGGCTCGGCAGTTAAGAGTGTTTGCTGCTTTTGCAGAGGTCAAAGTTTTGGTTCCCAGCAATCACATGGTAGCTTACAACTGGGCAGAACTCCAGGTGTGTGGTTTCAGCATTCTTTTCTAGCCTCTAGGGACACCTGCACACCGAGGGTGGACAGACGCACAGGGCATTCACACATACCCAGAGAACAGCTTTAAGATTCATTTGTGATTCCCAAACTAATGCTCACCTGTGTGCAGGGGGTCACTTGGGGGTACGCAGATGCACAGACCCGGGGGAATTTCATTCTCCATGATGCCACACTGCCGGGTGACGCAGAGCTAAGGGTGACAACCTGCGTGTGCTTTCCTGCCTTCTCTTCTTTTTCAGCTCTCATGATATAAACTTGTTTCCTTCCTGAAGTATACTTAGTGGCACACTTTCCCATTTCTGTGATTTTTTTAAAATTTAAAATAGCAAAGCATTGAAACACTGTCTACGTGTTCTTAAGTACAATAAGGTTCCAATGGAAAAAAATATGTATGTTGACCAAACTTTGCTCAGTCATTAGTCATTGTATCATAGACCTTGGGTCCAAGGTTAATGAACCAACAATATAATGAATAAGGCATTGGTAAACAGAAATATACCTAAAGCAAACGTGTAGACTGACTATATACAGATATATGTATATACAGATATAGCTTTTTGCTATCTGAGTCAACTTTATAGAGCATATCTGTGAAAAAGGAACACCATCTGCATTAGAAAGAATCTGTGGTCTTTCAACTTAAGCCTGTGTTCAACCTTGCAACTCCTTACATCTTCCTTGGTGCCTCTAGAAATCATTGAATGAACTTGGCTTCATTCCATTTTCTCAACCTCTGCCTGTCCCAACACTGTCCTCAAGATCACCTCACATAGTAGAAAAAATTACACTTTAATACAATAGAAGAAAATATGCTCATTAAGGATGGGATGCCTTTGCTAGGGAGTGGATGATTTGAAGCTTTTGCTAAGGGTTGTTATTAGTATAGAGACATAGATATCAACTCACAGTTGAATGCGGCCTGTGCTGTGATGGCTTCTGAACTAAGTGTAGTGGCAAGTCAGGGGAAGGATAATGATGAGTGTGATGGGCAGGAAGGCTGAAACGAGGGTGTGGAGTTTCACTTTGGCCTTAATGCATGTGATGTTGTTCAGCAAGAAAAGTGGCAAAAATAATTTTCAGATATTGAAGGCTTTCTCAGATTTCAGATCTTTGGGTTATTTGTGTGTGTTTATTTCCACCATAGAAAATATTTTTTAAATCCGGCTAAACATTTCTGTGGTATAATTCTGGTTACCTGGTCCTCACAATGTGGCCACAACTTCTGCTAGCCTCATCTCTAGGAACCTCTTGCCCTCTGGTTCGCCTTTTTGCTGCCTTACACTCTTCCCTCCAGCCATATTGACCACCTCGAGTTCATTTGCACATTTGTGTCTTTGCATGTGAAAGACTCTGTGATGCAGCCAGCCAGCAAGAATATTCCTCCATTGTTTGTGCTTCAACTTCCTGCCTGACTCCCTTCACTGACTGGACCTGTAAACCGAAATAAACTCTCTTGTTCCACTAAATTCCTTCTGGTTGGAATGTTTTTTTCATAGCAACAGAGATCAAATAAGAATATTGGGATTTCCATGTACTCCCAAGTATCCTGTGGAGCAAAATGAATGGGATCACATACTTTGGCAAAAGGCAGATGAAACAGGTCTGGTAAGAAATAGCCTGACCCAACATAGGGTGATGGGGGCGGGGTTAAGGAGATGGCTCAGCATGGAAAAGCACTTGCTGTGCAATCATGATGATTGGCTAGAGCTTGGATCCCAGAATTTATGTAAAAATCAGGCAGGCTTAGTAGCTACCTTTGACCCCAGCACTTGGAAGGCAGAGATAGGGGTTTCCTGGAGCAAGGCGCCTAGCTAGACTAGCTGAAATTTGTGAGCTCTGGGTTCAACTAATAAAGAAAATAAAGAAAATGGAAAGCAATTGAGGAACACAGTTGATGACAAGTTGGGGGTTTCCATATTCAGGTGCACACAGATATCATAGGTGCAACCGCGTACATGTGAATGTACATGCATGCAAAACACACTCACACGAATTTTATAAAAAATAAAAGAGGAGAGTGGAACCCGAAAATGGAGAACAGGCCTGTAACTGACAGGCCTTTAGAGCTCAGGATTTTGGAAATTAATTCGCAAGTACTAGAAGAACTGATGACGACTCCAAATTATTTAGCACAGGCAATTGGAGATGGAGGGTGATGGGCACAGAAAAAAAAAACAAAAAAAAAAACAAACAAACAAACAAACAAAAAAAAACAGCCAATGCAAGAAGAAAGGTATGTTGGGTTTGAGATGTCGAAAGCTCACATCAGTGGCTATCTCTAGACATAAAGAAGTTTCAGCCATTTTGAAGCTTAGTGGCTGGGTTGACCTTCTTTTTAGGTCAAGCAGATATAAAGGGATCAGCAGAAACCTGGATGCATGAATCCAGTCGTAAGATACAATGGGGATGTCCGGCCTTATCTTCAATGATAGATAATTGTTTTGTTGTTCAGCGGAAGTTAATTTCACTTCCCTCCTTTTCTGCTTCTGCCACATAATAGGTGCAATTAGATCTCACATGCAGGGTGATATAATTAAATATCACCTTTTGTAACAGTGCGTTTTCAGTCTTCCCAGGCAGTTGATTTAGGTACCTGTCAGGCTTATCTTACAACTGATAAGTGTTTTCTTCTTGTAGTTTTAATATAACAGGGAACCTGCTCCGAATGGAAGCATTTCCAGATAGCCCAGGCAAGGAGCCCGTTTATTGCATCTGACAGCTTTATTGCTTTATCAGTTATCTGCTGAGGGAGGATTTTATTATATGTAAAATACCAACATAAATTATGGTGAGGAGAATTGATTTTTGTTACATAACTTTGATTCATTTTTCATTGTTTGTATGTGCCAGGTTTGATATTGCTTATTTTGTCTGGTATGTTTGTCCAAAGTCATTTCCCTGGTCCAGCAAATATTAGTATTAAGTTTTCAATTGTTTTATTCTGGTGACCACTTATGCACTTATCCCGTCATAGGTCTGTGTGGTGAGTGAATAAAATGTTGTTGTATGTATTTGTCTAAATAAAGTGTGTGGGGCTCATATGATTGCATAAATAAACTTGAAGTTGTTATCTAGTATTCGCCACTCACAACTAAGTGCCAACTTTGCTGCTGGAGTGGAGAACCAAAGACTAGAATCTGGCTGGGGAAAGCCACTTCATGTGCAGGGTTATGAAGTTCCCAGAAAGCATGCTGAGAGCCATTCTCAGGGGACTGACGTGTGGAGGCCAGGGTCCAGAAGACACAGGTAGGTCTGAGACAAGCAGGCCTAGGGAGAATACTGATAGACAAGCTCACACCAGTAGACGCTGAACCCGGTGAGCTGGCGGCAGATTTCACTCTCTCAGCTCTAAAATGTTGCAGTAGCCTGCCCGGATACCCTAGCATTTTTTTTTTCCACTTACTTTATGCTTCCGAGTTTTTCTGCTCCAACTGTTAGAGACTTGTCTTAGCTTTCTAGAGCTGCCTCACACCAATGGAGTCTGAACTGCTCAGAAGTTATACTTCCCAGTTATACTTTTTCCTTTCCACCTTTCAGCCAACGACAGACAGGGTCGGCAGTGCACTTGCTGAGCTCATTAACTGAGACCAGACAAGGTACTCCTTACGCTTCCACGGTTCCTATTGCCATCAGGCTGTGGCTAGACTTCAGACGAAAGTACACTTTTCTTCATTCTTCCCTTCATTTTGTTTCCTGAACTCCTGTGCAGCCTCTCCTAGGAGCAGTTCCTGAATGAATTGCTTGCATCAGATTCTGAGCTCTGGGTCCCCTTCCCTATGAGTCAATCAACCAATTGGTAAGGTAATCAACTTAAAATATCAATGATAATAACCACCCTGGTTAAATCAAGTCACCTTGACTGATCATTGTCATTTTTTCAAGCATAGTATCATCATTTTCATAACATTTTATTAGTTGTTTTGTTAATTATTGAGTGCAGTGGGACAGATGTTATCATCATTATTCCTATTTGATAGCTGTAAAGAATTGAGGTTTTGCAATTTATTCCAGATCCTCTGGCTAAATACTGGGAAGTAGGTCTTTGGAGAAAAGTCATCATAATCTTTCTGGCACATTCTGTGTTGAATCACAGTCTTTAGGATTTCTATTATTGTATATCACACTTCAGCTAGAATGTCTGCCTCTGGGCTTATTACCGTGGAGTGATGGAGATTTGTCCACCAAATGGATGAACACTTGGGATGAATAAAGGCCAATCACCCCAGTGCTCCTAGTTGTGGTCTTAAAAATTAATAGTCTTGTGGTGATTGGGAAACTTTATGTTGCCATACTTTTTAAAAAGTCTTGTTTATATTTCTTATATCTCTCCCTATTCCACCCTAACCCCTTCCAACACCCCAACACCAGGTAGGAGAGAGGAAGGGTTAGTGGGAGAGAGGACACAGTTGTCTTAGCTGCTTCCTACTGGTTAGGGTTGTCGGGTTCCTTGGAGCCAGTCCAATCCTTGTTTCAGGAGATCTTCAACTTCTTGTCTCACAGGAGCCTCAGGGTGCTGTGGGGGGGGCAGGGAGAGGGAAGCAGGAGCAGCCTTGTTCTTTCTCAGAGCTCCCCAACACTCTCTGGGCTCTGGAATTTATTCTCTGTCCAGAGAACTCAGATTTAAACTCTCTGCAGCTGGCAAAGAGCTCCTCTCAGAGCCCACAGGAGTAAAACGGTTTGCTGCTGTGGACTTTCTGAATCAGTCCCACATCCCACACCTGGGATTAAAACAAAACCATGTTTACATCCACAACACTTCATGAGGTCAGGAGAGGGGGTTGAAGCAAACACTACGCTAGTGATAGAACAAAATCAATGGGAATGTTCTTTGGTGTCTAGTGCACAGCTTTCAGTTGGATTGGCTGACCACACTGAATGTGCAAATAAATATGCCCAGATGATCAGCACGGGCACCTGAAAAGCGAGGGAAAAGGCAGATGAGTGACAAGAATTTGGGTTCAGACCTTGTGCTTCAACCAGAATTGACTTCTATGTGTGGCTGGGATATCTGTAGTACGATTGAACCCACTATTCGAAAAGCATTTTCTCTGTTTTCTGTGCGCACGTATGTTCACATGTGTTTGCTGACCTGTCTGTGGATGTATGAGCACCTATGTGTGCTTGAAAGAGACCAGCATTGGTTGTCTCCCTATCTTGTGTTTTGAGATAGTCATTGAGTGAACCTAGAGATCACTGCTTTGGGGAGACTAGCTGACCAGAAAGTTCCAGGGATATCTTGTCTCTGCCTCCCCAGGGCTGGGATGACAGACACACATCGCAGGGCCTGGCTTTTTACATTTGTGCTAGGAGTTTGAATTCAAGTTCCCATGTTTACATGACAAGTATTTTACTACTGACTATGTCATCCCCTCAGGCCTCGAAGCATTCACGTTATGCAAAAAAATGTTAAAATGTTTATATATCTGGTAGAAGAAAAATATATTGAATTTCAAAGCTTCAATTACTTAGTAGAGAATTTCAAGACGTTCTTGTATCCAGCAGAATCCCATTATATCCAAGAATGCTGGGCTGAGTCATCGGGACTGGCTTCTAATCTAACTTTACTATTAAAAAAAAAATTTTTTTAATCTACAGAGAATTATTTTTTTGTACTCTACAAGATCTTGATTCCAATGTTTCTCATCTGCGAAATCAAATTAAATGGTGACATTTTGTTTTTGTTTCTTTAAGAGATGGCTCTTTCTCTGCTTCCCCCTCCTTTCCTTGATGAGATCCTACATGCTTGGAGAGCAGCAGGAGTTCTGAGAAAGACCCATCAGTAAGTTCTTATAAGCACATTTACTGTATTTTGTAACTTCTTTCAAGTCTTTCGTTAAAATGTAAGACACTAGTCTAACAGCTCACAGGCCCTAATGATAAGAATGCATCATAGAGAACAACCTCATAACTGAGCAGCCGCACAGCCAGTCCCGTGTCCAGATCAAGCAGCAGAGCTTAGTGGAGTCCCAGACACACTCTGTGCTCCTTCCAGTCAACAACTCCTCAGCAGCAGCTGCTGCTATCCCGGTTTTCGGAATCACAGCTTACGACTGCAGTTTGTACACCCAGTATAAATTGAGGTGAACCTCCTGTAGTCTTCCATGTCAGACTCTCTCAGTACTGTTGGTGAAAATCGCTCACAGTGTAGTATGTAATTATTGTCTGCTCATTCTCTTTGCTATCACGTGGCTGGGATTCATTATCTACTTCGTTGGAGAGGACCATTGGCTGGCTGTTTGGTTTGCTGTTAATTCTTTGACATGTTATCATAAGCACCATTCTGAAACATTCTTATCTGGCTGAATATATGTGAGCGTTTCTGATGGGTACATGCCCAACACAGAGAAGGCTGAGTCCTAATGTGTGCATGTATTCAACTTTTGTCAACACTGCCAAATAGTTTTCCAAAGTGGTTGTTTAGGAATATCTTACTTTGGCTCACGAAAGATGCAAAGAAAAGCTGAGGGCTATTAGGGTGTTTCTCATTCTCACCTACTAGTCACCTCAGCTAGTAGGTGAGGACACTCATCATTAGTATACACTAAGCTCAAGTGAGTGCCAGATAACAGAAATGAGCATACTGTGCTCAGAAAAAAAAAAATAGGGGCTCCAGAGAGACAAATGGATCTGCCAGCTTTGGGGCTGGAAGGAGGGGCAGTCTCTGCTGGGCGCAAGAGAAGGAAGCTCTATATAAGGTACGTCATCGCCTGACTTGATGGACACCCCAGAATTCGGACCTTTGTGAGTGCATATCTGAATATCTGACCAGGGGTCTTTCTCTCTTTTGGAAAGGAGTATTGTCCAGAGCTGGCTATGAGGAAGGCTGAGCACTGGGGGTAGGGTGGGGAGGGGGCAGGTGATTTAGATTCAGAACTGCACATTAAGAATCAAAAATTGGCCATAATCCATTTGGTCTGAGAGAATCAGAGATGCGGTTTAAAAAATAATTTGTAATAAGGAGCAGATAAAGCCAGCGTGGTTGCAATTGTTCAAGAATGTTCCTTTCACATTTCACTCTCTCCGTAATCGCCTTTGCTTAACGTTGTTAAACACATGGGTTGACTTTTGTGTGGTTTCTGCTGTGTGGAGCACGAAGTGAGTAATGTGCAGACAAAGCCAAGCCAATAACCAAGAAAACTCTGGTTACAGAGGGTCTCCATGCAATTCAGTTAACCCTGTGGACTGGGACTTGGAAAACAAGAAACACAGCATGGGAAGCTTTCAGAGAAAATATTACCAACTGGTTTAACCTGACGTGAAAGAAAGGGAGGCCCACAGATAGGCCTTGGTGGACTCTCTCCTTCCCATACTTCTGTTCAATTTACATTTGTCATTTCCACAGGTGTCTTAGGGTTTCTGTTGCTGTGAAGAAACAGCATAACCAAGAGGCAAGTTTGGGGAAAAAGTGTTTATTCAGCTTACATATTCACAGCACTGTTCATCACTAAAGGAAGTCAGGACAGGAACTCAAGCAGGGCAGGAGCCTGGAGGCAAGAGCTGCTGCCGAAGCCATGGAGGAGTGCTGCTTACTGGCTTGCTTTCCATCTTGCTCAGCCTGCTTTCTTATAGAACCTAGGACCACCAGCCCAGGGATGACTCCACCAACAATGTCCTGGGCCCTCCCACATTGACCACTAATTGTGAAAATGCCTTACAGCTGGATCTCATTTCTCAGCTGGTGACATTTCTTCAAATGAGTCTCCTTTCTCTCTGATGACTCAAGCTTGTGTCAAGATAACACAAAACCAGCTAGAACAACAAGGCATAATAATACTCTTTAGCTTGATTTTCTGGTAAATTCAATATTACCAGTGAGTTTCTGCTTTACCAACAATAGGATGTTTTATTGACTGCTATATGTTTGTCTATACAAAGATAGTTCAAAGAGAGTAGCTCACCAATCAGGGATTCAATGGGTGAGGCACTACCTGAGATATTATGGGGTGTTATTACTCTAAAGAGGCAGATGCAGCTGTATTTCTTGGTCCTGAGCCTGCCTGAACAATTTTAAGTCCTGAACAAGGGACTTAAAATTGGGTTTTCGGTATTGAATTCAGAGGTAAGGCAAACCCTCTACTCAGAGAGTGTATGTTTCTCCAATCTTGTCCTCTATACATGGAAGTCTGTTGAGGTACTCACTTTGGTAAAGGATAATAGTAAACGCTGGGGTTCTCCACTCTGGCTTCCAGATACTTCCCATTTTCTCAATGATCCCTTCCTAAAGCACTTTTAAGTAATTGTGTCTCTTAGAGCAGGTTAGATTCACAACAAACAAGTATTCCCATATGGTAGGGCATACATACAACATCCCCAGCTGTCAATATCCCATACCGGAGTTGGGCCTATGACCTGGACCTACAGTTATTACCCAAAGCCACAGGTAGCATTAGTGTTTACTGCTAGCATTGTGCATCTTTTGGAGTTATATTGTGACATGTTTCTATCACTATAATGTCTTATAGAATAGTTTCATCGCTCTAAAAATTCCTTGTTTCCACCTATTATCCATCTATCTGTTTATTCCTTTGCTTTCACTCTGACACTGCCTGATTATTTTTTAAATCTTTACTCTTTTCGTAGTGCCTTTTCCAGAATGTCATACAACAGGAATCATTTTTAATTAAATTCTTATTTTTGATATGTTAATTACAGTTTATTCATTTTGTATCCCAGCTGTAGCTCCTTCCCCATCCCACCCTCCCTCCCTCCCTCATCTCCTCCCATGCCCCTCTCCAAGTCCACTGATAGGGGAGATTCTCCTCCCCTTCCATCTGACCCTAGCCTATCTGGTTTCATCAGGACTGGCTGCATTGTTCTCCTCTGTGGCCTGGCAAGGCTGCTTCCCCCTCAGGGGGAAGTGGTCAAAGAGCCAGCCACTGAGTTCATGCCAGAGATAGTCCCTGTTCCCCTTACTAGGTAACTCACTTGGACACTGAGCTGCCATGGGCTACATCTGTGCAGGGGTTCTAGGTAATATCCATGAATGGTCCTTGGTTGGATTTCATTCTCAGAAAATACCCCTGTGCCCAGATTTTTTGGTTCTCTTACTCTCCCTATGGAGCTCCTGTCCTCTTCAGGTATTACTAACTTCCCCTTCTTTCCTAAGATTCCCTGCACTCTGCCCAAAGTTTGGTTATGAGTCTCAGCATCTGCTTCGATACACTGCTGGGCAGAGTCTTTCAGAGGCCCTCTGTGGTAGGCTCCCGTCCTGCGTCCCGTTCTCTTCTTCCTTCATTGCCTATCCCATTTGCCTTTCTGAGTGAGGACTGATTCTCCTACCCAGGGTCCTCCTTGCTCAGCTCCTTTAGGTGTACAGATTTTAGTATGTTTATCCTATATCATATGTCTAATATCCACTTATAAGTGGGCATATACAGTGTGTGTCTTTCTGCTTCTGGGATACCTCACTCAGCACGATCTTTTCTAGATCCCACCATTTGCCTGCAAATTTCATGATTTCCTTGTTTTTAATTGCTGAGTAGTATTCCATTGTGTAAATGCAGCACAATTTCCGGAAAACAACCCAGATGCCTCTCGGCTGAGGAATGGATACACTGGGAATCTTACAGTGTGAGCCCCACTTTCTGATTGAGTTCTCTTACATAGTAAAATGCACTCACGGCTCCTCCTTCCCCTTTCTAGTTTGATAGCTTATTTTGTTCTAGCCCAACTAGTTCATTGTTTCGATGTACTGCAGTTTGTCCATTCAGACCTCTGAAGCACATGTTGGTTGCTTTCAAGTTTTGGCAGTCTTGAACAAACCTGTTATGAACATCTATATGCTTTGGTGCTTTGAGAAGCTCCCAAATTGTTTTCTGAACCTGGTTACCATTTTGCATTCCCATAAGCAATGGCTGGGTGCTTCTGCCATTCTGTGTCCTCCCTATTCAGAATGTATGATAGCTAGTGTTTTTGGCTTTGGGGCACTCGAAGAGATACCTAATGGTCTCTCATTATTATCTTAGCTGTTATTTTCCTAATGAAATAGGATAAGGAGTCTACATAGTAATATCCTTTGGGGACCTTTCTGTTCACATCTTCTGCCACTTTTTTCAATATTTGATTGTTTCTATTCTTTTGCTGACTTTTAGGCACCCTTTGTATATTTTGAACAATAGTTAGTATCCAGATATGTCTCTGCTTGTCTTATTCTATTCATATAATGGTGCTTTCAATGATTGTCATACTTGATTATTTCATGCTACAGAAATCTTTTTTACGCTTACATACATGAGAGTGTGCACACACAGAGACAGACATACAAAGTGAGGGAGGAAGAGAGAAAAAGAGAGAGGAGGGAGTTTTACATGAGGGCTCCATTTCTTGCCTGATTGTCCTGCCTAGCACCTCTGTACAAGGTTTCCTAGAACTGATAAAATATCTTTATATTTTTCCAGATACCGGAGAGAAGACACTCCTATTTTCAACATTAAATATCGTGTGTGCTATAGGCTTTGCATGGATGTACTTTATTGCATTAAAGAGGCTCCCTTTTACTTGGAACATTAAGAGAAGTTGCATTTTTATTATAATCTTTGCTCATTTGATTTTTGAGTTAGTTTGTTACCATTTTTTTCATCTCTGTGAGAAAATACTTAACAAAAAGAACATGAGGGTTTATTACAACTGCATTTGAGGTACAGTTCGTCCTGGCAGGAAACTCAGACCGCTGGTCACATGACATGTGTGTAGTCAAGCAGCAGAGAGCAGTGAGTGCTGCACTCAGCTCAAGGCTTCTTTGCAATCAGCCCGAGAGCTCAGCTTACTGGAATGGCGCCACCCACATTAGCATGTGTCTCCTCAACTCAGTTAACCCGGTCTAGAAACACCCTCACTGACACTGAGTAGTGTGTCTCCTAGGTAATTCTACAGCCGGTCAAAGTGATAGTCAGTGTGACCATCACAGTTGGGATCTTGCCATAGAGCTTTAGCAGGCTTTGAACTTGCAGTCCTCCTGCTACAACCTTCTTGTTCTGTGATTGCAGGTATGTGCCCCCACACCCGTGCTTTTAACGTTAACCAAATATTTGGTCTTCAATGTCCTTTGTGAATCCTGGTACAATTGTTTCCTATGGTTGGCCTTTGTTAGTAAACAGGATGAGTTACATTAGCTTTAGAATGCTACTAGAATCTTACAATCTTAGGATACATTCTATTTCGTCACCATGTATCATTTATCACAGATGTGTCTGCTCTTACTTTGCTTAGAACAGTTATGTCTCTGTTTATCAATGCTACCAGTATAACATATATATTTTTTACTGCTTGAGATCTTTGTCTGGTTTTTACGTCAGAACAATGTCATTCACATCGTGAACTGAGAAGCGTTACCTTCTGTGTACGTGTGGAACTGGCATTATGGTCTCATGAAAGGTTTAAAAGAACTCTAGTAAGAAATTCTGGGTTTAAGGGTTTCTGCCTGAAAAGGGTTTAAGATATGTGTTCTGTTAAAAGCAATTGGTTGGAGAACTACTGCTTACATCTGTCGAGAGCTGCAGTTCTGAGAGAATTAGCTGACTCAAACCCTGCCAAGTGAATCATCATGAAGTACTCCAGCACAGTCACACCTTTGTCATCATCATTATTAAGAAAGCATATTATGATATAACGAGTTGGCTTCAAGTTACTATCCTCTTATTGTCTGCCTCCCAGTACCAGGATTACAAGTATGTACTCTAGAGACAGTCACATGCCCTCTTCCAGGGTTCTTTGTATCCATGTGTATGCACACCTGGGCATGTGTTCACATGTGTGCATGCAGGTGTGTGGAGGTCAGATGTTACCCTTGAGTGCCATTCTTCAGGAGACATCCACCTTGGGATTTTGTTCGCTTGTTTGGTTGCTTGAGACAAGGCTTTTCACCGGCCCAGAGCTGACCATCTAGTCTAGGCTGGCTGGTGAGTCAACTCAGAGAATAACCTTTGCCTCCTCAGCATGCTGCCATGCTCACCTTTGTGACGTGGGTCTCGGGCATCAAACTCGGGTCCTTACACTACTGCACTGAGCGCTTCATTCATGGAACTGTCTCACTGTCTCGTAGCCCTTTTAGGCTCTTTAAAAAGACAAATGAGCGGAGCATTGATAAATTATTGTTAGAAGAAGGGTGATGTGAAAATAATTTTTAAGACAGACTTTGATTGTTTCCTCTACATTTTAGTAGGTCCCTCCACCCTGTGATGAGTTTGAGAAGATGTTTTCCAACCTGTTGATCTCAAAATATCATCTTTAGGTTCCATAATTTTCTGTTTTCTGTTTCATGCTGTATCTTGTGATCACTATTATTTTTTTTTAATTTTCCTCTCCCTTCCTTCCTTTATCCTTACGTTCCTCTCTCCCTCCTACTCTCTCTCTCTAATACAGTTTGATAGTGTAAATTTCCCCCAACTATGTTACCTCAGCAAAGTCCCACATTTTTCAGCATGATGAGATTTTATTTCCTTCAGTTTAGATACTTTGTAACTCCCCTTGCCATTTCATCTCTGGCCTGTGGGTTACTAGCAGTGTGCCACTTTGTTTCTAAATAGTTGGGGACATCCCAGAGTTCTTTATGTCCTTTATTTCTACTCGACCTTCACCCCACAATTCAGCAACCCTACCTCATCTGTCCTGAATCCTTTGAAGTGTAGCTCCCTCTGTGAGCTAGAATATGGCATAACTTTGTGAGCATGTGCTTTAAAAGGAAGCGTGGTGATATCAAGTAAGGTGTTCTAGAAGCATCTGTTAAGTCAGTCTGGCTGATATTGTTGTCTACAACCTCACTGTTTGTGTACTTGACATGAAAAGAATGCTGTATAATTAGCCTATGGATTATCCTGCCTTTTTTTTTTTTAAATCTGTTCTCTCTGCTTTGCTTTATGTATTCTGCAGCTCTACTGTTAGTGGCATAAACCTTTGGAATTGTGTCTTGCTGATGAACCCCATTACTTCTGGTTGAGGACTTTCTATATCCTTGATCAAAGGCTTTGTCCTTTGATATTAATATAGACATCCTAGTTTCCTTTTGACTTACATTAATAGAGCGTCTGTTTCCACACTTCACTTTTAACCAGTTAACATTTATTTTTCATGTGTTTCTTACATTCAGTGTTTAGTGGGGTCTGGCTTTTTAACCCAATATGACAGTCTAGTTCTTTAAATTAGTAGATTATATAGTATATCCTTAATGTGAATACTGACATGGCAGGCTGTCCATCACTTTTGGGTTTTGTTCATCTGTAATCATCTCTTCTTTGTTTCTCTTTTCCTCTTTCTTACCTTCTTTTTAATCTTTGGGATCATGGTTTGATTTAATTTCTCATGATCATTTATTAATTGTTAATTTAATGGTTGTCTGAATATACTCTATTATCCTTTATTTTCAGGTGATAAAACACCATTCTAAACATAGTATAGAAACGTTATAATAGCACACTGCTTTTCATCTTCTTGGTCTTTATGCTTTTATTATATTCAGCATTATTTTCATATGTTATGCTACATTTCTAGTTTAAGCTTTAAATTGTTAATTATCTTTAGAGGTGAATAACAAAGATTACAAAGAAAATTCTTTGTAAATGCTTTCATGTACTCATACACTATATCCTTTGTTCATTTTTGGTGTGTGTGTGTATGCAAATCTGCATTTCTGTGTGGAATAATTTGGCTTTTTTTCTGGAGGACTTTGTAGAACATTTTCTGTGTTGAGGGTGGCTTCAGGTGACCTCTCCTATTGTCTCTGCGTCTGGATATGTTTAAAAGATGCTATTGCAACAGAGATCTATAGTGATGCTATTTTCTTTTTTTTTTTTAGTGGTATTGCTCTTCTGTCTTCTCATTTATTTTACATGTGAAGAAAATGTGTTATTCTTATCTTTGTTTCTCTAAGTACTTATAAAGTTTTAAAATTTCAAGTCTCTGAAGAAAGAATTAGAAGAAGATATCAGAAGATGGAAAGATCTCCCATGCTCATGGCTTGGCAGGATTAAAATAGTAAAAATGGCCATCTTACCAAAAGCAATCTACAGATTGAATGCAATTCCCATCAAATTACCAACACAGTTCTTTACAGACCTGGAAAGAAAAATTCTCAACTTCATATGGAATAACAAGAAAACCAGAATTGCTAAAACAATACTCTACAATAAAAGATCTTCTGGAGGTATCTCCATCCCTGATCTCAAGCTGTACTATAGAGCAAAAGTTATAAAAACTGCATGGTACTGGCATAGAAACAGAATGGTGGATCAATGGAATCGAACAGAAGACCCAGAAATAAACCCACACACTTACAGACACCTGATTTTTGACAAAGATGCCAAAACCATACAATGGAAAAAAGATAGAATCTTCAACAAATGGTGCTGGTCCAACTGGATGTCTACATGTAGAAAAATGAAAATAGATCCATACTTATCACCCTGCACCACACTGAAGTCCAAGTGGATCAAAGACCTCAACATAAAACCAGACACATTAAATCGGCTAGAAAAAAAAGTGGGGAATACCCTAGAACTCATTGGTACAGGAGAAAACTTCCTGAACAGAACACCAACAGCACAGGCTCTAAGAGCAACAATCAATAAATGGGACCTCATGAAATTTAAAAGCTTCTGTAAAGCAAAGGACACCATCATCAAAACAAAGCGACTGCCTACAGATTGGGAAAGAATCTTCACCAACCCTTTATCTGACAGAGGACTCATATCCAGTATATACAAAGAACTAAAGAAGCTGAAAAGCAGCAAAACAAGTAATCTACTTAAAAAATGGGGAACAGAGCTAAACAGAGAATTCTCAATAGAGGAATATTGAATGGCAGAGAAACACTTAAAGAAATGCTCAACCTCATTAGCCATTAGGGAAATGCAAATCAAAACAATCTTGAGATTTTACCTTACACCCATCAGAATCGCCAAGATCAAAAACTCAAGTGACAACACATGCTGGAGAAGTTGTGGAGAAAGGGGAACCCTTCTCCACTGCTGGTGGGAATGTAAACTTGTACAACCACTCTGGAAACCAATCTGGTGCTTTCTCAGACAACTAGGAATAGCGCTTCCTCAAGATCCAGCCATACCACTCCTAGGCATATATCCAAAAGAGGCTCAAGTACACAAAAAGGACATTTGCTCAACCATGTTTGTAGCAGCTTTATTTGTAATAGCCAGAAGCTGCAAACAGCCCAGATGCCCCTCAACTGAAGAATGGATGCAGAAACTGTGGTACATCTATACAATGGAGTATTACTCAGCAATGAAAAATAAGGAAATCATGAAATTTGCAGGTAAATGGTGGGACCTGGAAAGGATCATCATGAGTGAATTGTCCCAGAAGCAAAAAGACACACACACTATATACTCACTCATATAGACATACAGCATAGGACAAACCCACTAAAATCTGTGCATATAAAGAATCTAAGCAAGAGAGAGGACCCTAACTAAAATGTTCAATCCCCATCCTGAAAGGCAAAGAGGATGGACATCAGAAGAAGAAAACAGGAAACAACCTAGGAACCTGCTACAGAGGGCCTCTGAAAGCCAGAAGAAAAAAACAGAAAGCAAACTAGGAACCTGCCACAGAGGGCCTCTGAAAGCCTCTGCCCTGCAGACTATCAAAGCAGATGCTGAGCCTGATGGCCAACTGATGGGCAGAGTGAATGGAATTTTATGTAAGAAGTGGGAAATAGTAAGAGCTGGAGAGGACAGGAACTCCACAAGGAGAGCAACAGAACAAGAAAATTTGAACACAGGGAACTTCCCAGAGACTCATACTCCAACCAAGGACTATTCATGGAGATAACCTAGAACCCCTGCACAGATGTAGCCCATGGCAATTCAGTGTCCAAGTGGGTTACCTAGTAATGGGAAGAGGGACTGCCTCTGACATAATCTGATTGGCCTGCTCTTTGATCACCTCGACCTGAGGGGGGAGCAACCTTACCAGGCCACAGTAGAGGACAGTGCAGCCACTTTTGATGAGAACTGATAGACTAATATCAGAAAGAAGGAGAGGAGAACCTCCCCTATCAGTGGACTTGGGGAGGGGCATGCGTGCAGAAAGGGGAGGGAGGGTGGGATCGGGAGGGGAGGAGGGAGGGGCTTATGGGGGGATACAAAATGAATAAAGTGTAATTAATAAAAAATTTTAAAAAATATATTTATTTTTTAAAAACAAAACAAAACAAAAAAAGTTTTATCATAATTTTGAGTTGATATCATGTATCTCTTACAATTTCATCACACTTTCTCCTTTCTTTTCCCCTTTTCTTCCTCCAGACATGGAGTCCCTTGAGTTTCTTGGATTTCTGAATTTTGAAATTTTGGAACTATTGATGCATTTAAGTTCTACCCCTCCCCACATGTTTCTTTCTGTTTCTTCAGTGACTCCAGTCAAATCTCCCTCTCTCTGTCAGTCTATCTCTGTGTGTGTCTGTGTGTGTGTGAGAAAGAGAGAGAGAGATGACTAGAACTCATCCCACAGTTTAATGATTCTTTGATCATTTCAGTTTTATTTTTATTTTCATGTGGGATATTTTTCTTTGTGTGTTTTCAAATGTTTCTACTCTTTTGTTCTGTAGTTTGTTTGATTTTATTTTATTTTTTACCTCTTAGCATTCCTATCCAGGATAGTTTTTACCTTAGAAGTGGTAGTTTGCACTACTAGAATTTCAACTTGAGTAAAAATTTAAAATATCTTATTTTTTTACTTAGTTTTTGGAGCATGAAACACAACAACAGCTCCTTTAACATTCTTATCTACAGCTGCTAATTCTCACATCCAAGTCAGCTTTTACTTTTTTAATGATGAATTTTATTTTTCTCTTTCTTTGCATGTCTGATATTTATTGGATGACAGATATTGTAAATATACCTCATTAAATGTTAGCTTTTTTTGAACTTCTATATATAGCCTTGAATTTGGTTATGGGAAATTGTTTTGTTACTTGGAAACAGCTTGATATTTTTAAATCTCCTACTTATATTTGTTAGACTCCATCAGTGTATTTTCTTTTCAGTCTAGGGCTAATGTTTTTTGTTGTTGTTGTTTAGTTTTACTATAGCAGTGAGACAGTCCTATGTAGTCTACCCAGTACTGTGTGAATTGAAAGATTTTCATGCTGGCTTGTGGGACCTAGCTCTGTACCGATCCTTCGTGGGAATCATCAATTGCCAAGTGTAACAGAAGATCAGCAATGTTCTGCACACTGAGAGGTTGCTCACTGCTGTCTACCTTGGTCTCTCCCACTTCTCACCTCTGTCTCTTCGTCTCAATGCTTTAGCTAGACTTCTCCCACTTTCTCTGCTATAGCCTGGGAGGTACTGTCAAGGCTGCGAACAAGAACAAGCACATTATTTATTTCTTCTTTCTCAGGGATCATGATCGTTTACTACCTAACAGTCTTAAAATCCTTACTTCTTTGTATTTGTCTCATTTCTTGTTTCTTTCAGGTGAAGATATAAATGAAGTCTGTTATGCTGTTTGACCCAAGGCAGAAGTCTCCACAGACTTATATGTCTGACTGTAACCATTATGAACCTTGGTGCTTTAACTCTTGGAGAAAGTCCATTGTTGCTTGCTATTGACTTTAGAGATTGACAGTGGTGGATCTTGACCTGGTTGGGTTGGGCTTCAGTGAGCTTATGGTGTCCTATATTATTGGGAAACTCAGCACAATGTGTTTTGTGAGGACTGGAAGGAAAAGACAAGGGCTTCTGAGAAGAACCTATTGGCTTTCTAATCATCTTTATGGGAAGAAGAACTGTTAGAAATGTTGGCTTCTTCCCACAAAGAGAGAGGCCATCTCAAAAGCCACGAGAAAATGGGCTTGAATAGATTATCCAGATATACTTGTGTGATAGATTCACAAAATGATTTTTCCATATTCTGAGCATGTTCTCAGAAGGGATTTGTGCAGCCAAATAATGACAAAATAGATGAACTAAAGATGCCATGAGCATAACACAGACAAATTATTATTTCTTCAGAATGTACTTCTTATCTTTGTAGTCAATATTTGATGCATACTCATTCCTATTTCCACATATTCAGTCAAGGAGAGAAAATGTGGATTCATCTCTAAGTGATTGATCAGCCCAGCTTTATACTGTAGCCGTAGGAGAAAGATGAATCATGGGAGAATGTGCACTTTAAACAGCTATTCTGATTAGTAAGAGCCCTCCTGATGAAGCCAGAAAGATGGCTTGACAGAGAACCATTGTTTCTTAGGAGTGCTGAGTGATTGGTTTACTTTATAAAAAAATAAAAAAAGTCCGCTAGTTACTCAAAAAGACTAAATAGAGGATAAGGATGAGCTTACTATCTGCCATTTGAAAGGAATCCCAATTAAGGAGTCAGTGGTAGTTTTACAGAGTGAAGTGTTGATTGACTTGTCAATTCATAAGTTCAAGTGTCCAATAGGTGAAGAGATCATGTTATCTAACAAACAGGGAGACTGAAATAAAAACGGACCATTATTGATGGCAGGGAAAAAAAATAACATAATGAATGTCTCTGGAGAAATCAAACTGGTTTGCTGTTTCCACCAAAGCCAGGCAGTTTCTCGTGCTGATTATTTGCCTGGCTGGTATTAAGGGGCCATACTATGTCTGAGTTGTTAAGCTGTGAGGTACCTAAAGACACTCTGTGTCCAGAGGCCAATCAAGCTGAGCATGCTCCTCATAACCTTAAACAGGTAAGCGCTTCCAAATGTGAGCACAGGGCATTCTGGGATGTTATAGCTGAAGGTCTAACTCAGGAAGAAAGAACAGCCTTTGTGTTAGGCAGTGTCCTAACTGTCTTTTCGACAACAGTGAGGAAAACAAGGAACTGTGGTGAAATTTCCTGCAAGTAAAATTCATTAAACACACCAGAGGCAGAATTGAGCAGTGATTTGGAAAATCACAGACAAAGAGAAACAGGACAAACTCTTCTACCTAGTTAAGAAAGTACGCGTTCTCACAGTGGAAAGGTTAACAGAATGCCTTGAACACGATTGGCACTCTATACACAACATACAGTATGATTACTGTGTCCTAGCGCTTGAGAAAACAGAGGTGCTGTCAAGTTGTGTTATTGTTTGCCCAAGACAGGAAAGCTTGGACTTCAACCACAGTCTATAGGTCCCAGAATCTACATCCTCACACGGTATATGCAGCCTCTCCAAGGGGATCCTTGCTTTCTGAATCATTGTCTCAAAGAGAATTTTCAGCAATTCAGTTTTAAGCCAGACTTGGTGGAGTCCTCAGACTCTGGTAGGGTGAAAGGGCATCTTGAAAGATTATAGCCCCTTTTGCATTTAAAAAAAAAAAAAAAGCTGAGAGCAACTGAAGCTCACCCTCCAATCATCCCTTTCCCTTCCATGGCCTGACTGGTTATGGCTCCTGCCTAATTGAGAGGACTTGGCATTGACTCAGTTGGCCTAGAAGGCTCTCCAGCTTCCTTGTGGATGATTTGTCAGGAAATGAAATTCCCTGCTGCCGGTAGTTTGCAGGGCTGTGTAGGGTGATTGGGGGCCTTGCTGCTCACTTCCCGGATCAGACAAAGTAGCTGTGCTTGCATTAAAAATTCAACTGCAGGACACGGGCCGAGGAATCTTAGAGATGGCTAATTGTCCAGAGTGTTGTAGCTTACACGCATGGTGCAGCTGCTTCCGTGTCTACTTAGGATACATTGAAGTACACATCAAAATCTCCAAGGGTGATGCTTTCATTGACGGCTAGTAAAACGTATGTTCTGCAGACAGGAAGCAAAAGGGAAGGAGAGAGTCCGTGTTGGGCTGCTCAGGTCCTTTCTTTTAGTACGCAGGGTCATGACCTATGTGTTCTACTTCCGGTTCAAGACCACAGGGAAGCCTCAAGAAATCAGGATTCCTGACGCTCAAGAGGTTTCTCAAGTTAAAGGGAGTCCTGAGACCAGAGGATGGAAGGGGAGGAATCTTTTAAGAAACACTAAATGTGTGACCTTGAGGAAAAGGTGCAGTTTTTTGAGGGCAACTGGCAGGATATTGAAGGCAGAAGACTCTGAGGGTGGCACCAAGCTGTGCTGTAAATCCAGGGCATTCACAAGCACCGGGCTCTCCCATCTCATTTCGCTTTGTTTCCTGTCAGTGGTGTTAACAGCTCCGCTAGTGTTCAGCAATTGTGGGGAGAAGACAATACTCAGAAGGAAAAATCAGTACAGTATTGTTTTTTTATTTTTAAGCCACATCCAGACAGAAAGATCTCATTTATTCTTTGTGATACGCTTGTCACTCTAGCCTGAATAAATGTGAGGCTATGAGAGGATGCTGAAACCAGTTGTCTGAGGAAAACTATTTACAATTGTCCCTCCCTTCTTTCTTTGGGCATTTTCATTATAATCTTTTCAGCTTCACAGAGAGATGAACAAAACTCGTGTCTCGAGTATAAAGCAGAGACTGAGTGAACCACAGAGACTCTGACCTTCACTTTTAAGGTCAGCGTTGTGTGTGTGGAGATACTGACGACTTCTGTGGTTGGTATTTTCTGGGATAGGAAGTACTGTTTTTCATACATCCTGTGTGTCACAGGAATGGGGCGTGCATGAAAACATTTAAGTTCATTCATTTATTCACTCCTCCTTCATTTGCTATTTACAAACGCTGCTTCTGGGTGAGACGCTGGGGAAGTGATCTCTGAGATCGGACTGTAGCGTAGGAAGGAAGATGTGTTCAAATCTGGGCTTTCAAAGCAGAGGAAGAGGGATCTTTCAAGCTGTAGATGTCCCTCTCAGGCATTTTTACACCTCCCTCTACTGAGCGGCCAGTGCATAAAATAAAACTCTTACCTTGGACTTTCCATCTTCAGTTTCCTAAGTTCCAGTATACATTACTCTGTATTACAGGAAGGACAAAGAATTAAATATTATTAATGTTTTCATTAGATATAGGGAAACATCTTACTTGGGTTATCGCATCTAGCAAATAACCAGCATTAAGCGGCAACCTGCGAACAGGTCTTGAAACATCAGGCTGTTTTCTCTATGGACTTAGTACTGATTTTATTTTAAACTGTCTTTTGAGAAACGTGTGTGAAGGTCAGAGTACAACTTAAGAGAGTTGGTTCTTGGCCAGAGACACCTTTACCTGCTGAGAGGGATCAGCATATATTTTACTCCCCCCTCCCCCGACCCCAGTATTCTCATCAATATATAAGGGAATAAACTCAGTCTTCTGTGTGATTTTTTCACAAGTTCTTTTTTAGGTGAATTCTTTATTTTTAATTAATTACAGTTTATTCACTTTGTAGCCCAGCTGTAGCCCTCTCCTTCATCCCCTCCCAATCCCTTCTGCCCTCCCTTATCTCCTCCCATGTCACTCCCCAAGTCTACTGATAGGGGAGGTCCTCCTCCCCTTCCCTCTGACCCTAGCCTATCAGGTCTCCTCAGGACTGGCTGCATTGTCTTCCTCTGTGGCCTGGTAAGGCTTCACCCCCCTCAGGGGGAGGTGATCAAAGAGCCAGCCATTGAGTTCATATCAGAGACAGACCTTGTGCCCATTACTAGGGTACCCACTTGGATGATGAGCTGCCATGGGCTACATCTGTGCAGGGGTTCTAGGTTCTCTACATGCATGGTCTTTGGTTGGAGTATCAGTCTCGGAAAAATCCCTGTGCCCAGATTTTTTGGTTCTGTTGCTCTTCTTGTGGAGCTCCTGTCCCCTCCAGGTCTTTCCATCTACCCATTCTTTCGTAAGATTCCCTACACTCTGCCCAAAGTTTGGCTATGAGTCTCAGCATCTGCTTCAATACCCTGCTGTGGAGATTCTTTCAGAGGTCCTCTGTGGTAGGCTCCTGTCCTGTTCCCTGTTTTCTCCATCTTGAGATGTCCATCTCATTCGCCTTTCTGAGTGAGGATTGGTCATCTTATCCAGGGTCCTCTTTCTTGCTTAGCTTCTTTAGGTATACAGATTTTAGTATGTTTATCCTATATTATATATCTAATATCCACTTATGAGTGTGTATATACCATGTGTGTCTTTCTGCTTCTGGGATACCTCACTCAGGATGATCTAGTTTCCACCAATTGCCTGCAAATTTCATGATTTCCTTGTTTTTAATTGCTCATTAGTATTCCATTATGTAAATGTACCACAATTTCTGTATCTATTCCTCCGTTGAGGGATGTCTGGGTTGTTTCCAGATTCTGGCTATTACGAATAAAGCTGCTAGGAACATCGTTGAGCAAATGTCATTGTTGTATAGTTGAGAATAGTTTGGATATATGCCTAGGAGTGGTATAACTGGATCTTGAGGTAGTGCTATTCCTAATTGTCTGAGAATGCGCCAGATTGAATTCAAAGTGGTTGTACAAGTTTGCATTCCCATCACCAATAAGGGAGAGTTCCCCTTTCTCCACATCCTCTCCAGCATGTGTTGTCACTTGAGTTTTTGATCTTAGCCATTCTGATGGGTATAAGGTGAAATTTCAGGGTCATTTTGATTTGCATTTCCCTGATGACTAAGGATGTTGAGCATTTCTTTAAGTGTTTCTCTGCCATTTGATATTCCTCTATAGAGAATTCTGTTTAGCTCTGTACCCCATTTTTTAATTGGATTACTTGATTGCTTTTTAACTTCTTGGGTTCTTTATATATTCTGGATATTAGCCCTCTTCAGATACAGAGTTGGTGAAGATCTTTTCCAAGTCTGTAGGCTCTTGTTTTGTTCTGATGACAGTGTTCTTTGCTTTACAGAAGCTTTTCAGTTTTCTTGTATCTGTTGAAGCTTGCTTTGTGCCTGAGTATATGGTCAATTTTTGAGAAGGTTCCAAGAGGTGCTTAAAAGAAGGTATACTCTTTACCAAGTTTGGGTGAAAAGTTCTGTAGACATCTATTAGGTCCATTTCATTTAGGACCTGTAAGTGCCATTATTTCCCTATTTAACTTCTGTCTAGATGATCTGTCCCTTTTTGAGAGTGGAACATTGAAGTCTCCCACTATTAAGGCATTGGGATCATGATTTAAGCTTTAATAATGTTTCATTTACAAATGCAGGTGATCTTGTATTTGGGGCATAGATGTTCAGGATTGTGATGCCCTCCCGGTGGATTTTTCCTTTGATGAGAATGAAGTGCCCTCCTCATCTGTTTTGATTAATTTTGTTTGAAATTTAATTTTATTAGATAATAGGATAGCCACCCCACTTTGTTTTCTGGGTCCATTTGCTTGAAAAACAATTTTCCAGCCCTTTACTCTGAGGTAGTGTTTATCTTTGTTGCAGAGATATGTTTTTTAAATGCAGCAGAATGTTGGATCCTATTTCTCCAACCATTCTGTTAGTCTGTCTTTTTTTTATTGGAGAGTTGAATCTCTTGATGTTGATAGATAATAGTGACCAATGAATGTTAATTTCTTTTATTGTGAAGTTGGTGGTGTCACTATGTTTTAATGATTTTTTTCTTTTAATTTTTTTTTTTTGTTGTTGTTGTTGTGAAGTTATCTATATCCTGTGCTTTCTTGGGTGTAGCTGATTTTGTTGGATTGGAGTTTTCCTTCTAGTGTCTTCTGTATGTCTGGGTTGCTGTGTAGATATTGTTTCAGTTGAGTTTTGTCATGGAATATTTTGTTTTATCCATTTATGTTGATTGAAAGATTTGTTGATTTGCTGGGTATAGTAGTCTGGGTTGGCATCTGTGGTCCCTTAGAATCTGCATGACATCTGCCCTGGCCATTCTGGCTTTCATAGTTTCTGTTGTGAAATCTGGCGTGATTCTGATAGGTCTACATTTATATGTTACCTGGACTTTTCCCTTGCTGCTTTAATATTCTGTAGATTTTAATGTTCTGTAGATTTAGTGTTTTGACTATTATATGACATGAAGAGTTTCTTTTCTGGTCTAGTCTATTTGGTGTTCTGCAGGCCTCTTGTATGTTTATGGTCATCTCTTTCTTTAAGTTGGAAATTTTTTTTGAAAATATTTTCTGGACCTTGGAGCCTGGAATCTTCTTTTACATCTAGTCATATTATTCTTAGATTTCATCTTTTCATGGTATCCTTGATTTCCTGAATGTTTTGTGTTTGGGACTTTACTGATTTTACTTTTTCTTTGAGAGATGTTATCAATTTCTGCAACTGTATCTTCAGTGCCTGAGATTCACTCTTCCATCTCTTGTATTCTGTTGTTGATGCTTGCGTTTGTGGTTCCTGATCTTTTCTCTAAGTTCTCCAGCTCCAGGGTTTCATCTGTTGTGTTTTCTTATTGATTCTAATTCTGTTTTCATGTCTGGGACCATTTTCTCCATCCGTTTGAATGTGGATTCCTGTCTTTCCATGATGGCCTCTATTTCTTTGTTTGTTTTCTCTCTATATGACACTACTTGTGCCTCTATTTTCTGTTTTTGCCTGTATTGCTTTGAGAGCTTTGTTCATTTTCTCTCTCTATGCCTCTACTTGTGCCTCTATAGGTTTGGCTGTATTTGCCTGTATTTCTTTGAGAGGTTTGTTTGTTTCCTCTTTATGCGCCTCTAATAACTGGATAAGCACAGATTTAAGATAATTTTCCTGTGTTTCCAATGAATTAGCATAGCTATTGATTTTAGGGTTGCTGGTGAAGCCATGATGTCCTGATTTTTGTTGGATGTGTTCTTATGCCAGCCTCTTGCCATCTGCTTATCTGTAACCTTTCCTGTTTGTTTCTAGAGTCTGTACTTCAGACTGGGTCTGTCTGTCTCTGGTATCTGGAGTGTTCTTCAGGAAGATGAGAGAAGTCCATCAGTTTGAGAGTGGATGTTGGTATTTCAGCTGTAGCTAAGGGAGGAAGGTCTCAGGCACATGTGCTCAAGTGCAGGTGTGTGCACGGAAATGTGCCTTGAAGGACAGGGTGCTAGAGCATGTAGGTGCTTGGAAGGGTGGAGCTTAAGTGCAGGAGGGACTGTGGGTGCTGGTGCTTTCTATGGGAGCAATGAGCATGCACAGATGCCCTGAATACCTCAGTGGCCTATAGGCCTGTCGAACTGTCTTCCTGGTATTCAGATCAGTCTGGGCCCCTGGAATTGTTTGCTTGGACTCTACTGGTAGACTCACAGAGCAGGGGCTTCAATGTTGAGAACACTGTCCCAAGGATCCCTATGTTGTCCACAGTGGGGGTGTGGGTGGGAGGGATCCGGTGTCCGGCTGCTAACGTCGAGGGACCCTGGATCGAGGGCTGCACATGCACTCTCTTGAAGGCGCTCTCACTCACAGGCCTAATCGGGAAGCACAGGGGCTTCCCCGTTCTTAACCCTCAGATCTGAACCTGTAGGGGCCAATGGGAGTGTAGGAGATCCATCAGCTCAGTGGTGTTCACTGTTTGGCCACCAGGCAGCGAGCCCCTTACTTGGGGTACTGCCTCTGCAGTCTCAGTCACAGAGCATGGAGGCTCTTGTTTGAGCTAGCCACCACCCATTTGCAGCAGCAGGCCTGGGAGGTCTGGTGACCTGGATCCGAACTGTCCCAGCTCACGGGTTGTCCCCTCTCGCCTTTGAAGCCTCGATGTCAGCGTTCTGGCTTCAGCTGCCCCTCCACTCACCAATTTCGCAGTTTTGGATCCTGTGCCCCTTAGATATGGCGCATGCTGGTGGCCGCCATCTTGGACTCCGCCTTGAAACAAATTCTTACAAGTATTTCAGTTTTATTCTAGACCAGAATATTTCAGATTTCATTCATTTATTCAAAGTCTTGACCATTTTTACAAGTACTTAAATTTTGTTTTTCCTTCAATAAATTTATTAAAACTGAAACTTGAGTCTACTATTGTCCATATTGTATTTAAATTTATTTGACTTTGTTTTTGGAGAGGGGTTGTTTTTTGTTTTGTTTTGTTTTTAGTTTAAACAAGTTATTTCAGCGAAACTGGTTTGCTTACAAATAAATAAAAGGCAATGACGAAGAAAATAAAATGTACACCGTCATACTGTCATTTGCAAGTTTTACCCAGGTCCCGCCAGGGTGTCAGAGCTTTGTTCCTGTGCAATATGATACAGGGAGAACTCCCGGGTCTAACTCTTAGGCTGGGTAGGGATAAACAGAGGAAGCCTGGAAGCTTTTCTTGCTGTGTGATTCAAGATATTGACTACCGTGCCTGGTGTTTTCCAAATATGTTTTCTGAACCTTTGGGGAACTGCAAAGGGTCACAGTATGCCCACACTCCAGGCTCTGATGGGGGTCTTTGGCAATGATAAGGCAACCTCCCCCAAAGCCAACAGGTTTCTCTGACAAACTGAACAGAACTTTAAAAGAAAAACAACAACAAAACAATTGTTTCATTCTTCTAAGATTTATAAGAAGCGAATCTACTCAACTGCTCAGACTTTTGGGATAACTTCAGAGAATCCTTGCTCTTCGTCAATAGGCTGTGCCCTCTTCGTCCTGTGACACCTGCCATTACCTTTCTATGTGTGCTGTTTGTATTAACAATGTGATTCTTAAAAAAAAAAAAAATGAACTTTAGGTGCATATAAGTGACGGCCTCTGGCCAGCATACCAGAAGGCAGAGACACTAGATCATGGTTGCACCCTTTCCAATATTACACAGCCAAGCAGTAGTGACAGCAGGAAGTCATTTTTCAGGCCCAGGTTTCTCTCATTTCATCTGGAAATACAAATGCCTTATTTTTAATAGAGAGAAGGATGAGCTGAGAAGATGATGATGGATCACGGGATGACACAGTGGGCCAGCCCAAGCTTTTAAACATGACGTTTTTCAATTCGTGGCTGAAAAGAAAAGAGCAGAGGGAGAAAGAGGGGAGGAGACCGAAGTGCACTTTGGATAGCAGTGCAAACTGTGGTGACAGCACGTCACACATTTCCGTCACTTTCACAGCCTACTTGAACTTGCTTCAGGTCTATCCTCCATATTACAGAGAAATGGACTTAGAATCAGAAATGGTCAGTTGCTGACAGCGAGGGGAAAGAGACAATTCATTGCTACGGACTCATCATGTGGAATCTTCAAGTCTCGGAGAGATTTGTTTGTTTGTTTCAGAAAAATAATAAATGCAAAGAAAGAGAAATTGCTAAGGATAGAGCGAGGTCAGGAAACAGAATTCCCAGGTACATGCTAGTACAACATGAGGATGGAATCTGAACAGAATGTTCCAGACTTTCATAGACAATGAGGGCAGGTGATTCTCAATCAATGTGGACATGATGCTTATTAAGCTAAGAGTTTTGATCAGCATCTGAGCAATAGGATCTCATAATAAAATGTACAGTTCTAAAAACAATACTAAAATGTGTAGTTCTAAAAAAATACAAAAACGTATAGTTATAAAAAGAAAGAATACTTAATGAATGATTAAAAAAAAAAAAAAAAAAAAGCTTGGACCTGGGCTGCTATTTTCCCCACATAACTAAGCATTCCTGGGCCCAGAGCAGTATCTTCCTGTGTGTCTCAACTGCCTTTTGCCTTGTCCAGAATTCTTGTATTTAAACACACACACACACACACACACACCACAAAACAAAACAAACAAACAAAAAAAAACAACAAAAAAAACCACAAACAAACAAGAAAAACAATCAAAAACACCAGGCACACTCCTGGGCATAATCAGAGGATCTGGAAGAACCGATATCATCCATCATTTGCTATATTGTCTGTTATCCTAGTTTTCAAATAACAAAATCACTGCAGGAGCTGATTCTTAACAGTTGTACATAGCTCAAAGGCTAACCCTGCTCTAGGATAAAGAGCGATGGATAACAAGTTATAAGAAGCCTTCATTAGGAGGGATTTTTTTTTTTAACTTTTTAGAAGATGGTATGTAAAGCCTTTGGTCTGAGAAAAGGCCTCTAGCAAGTAACGTTTTTTTTTTTTTTTTTTTTTTTTTTTTCACAGAGGAAACTTTTCCCAGGAAGGATGGAAGGATGGTTATGAATTTAATTAGAAGCTCTTCTCTTTGCATAAATTTGGTTTAGTCTAAATAAGACTTGAAACATAGAACAATGTCCATGGAGTGCAATTCACCAATTGTTACTTTTAATTATGTTCCCATGCATAATTCATAGATGCACCACACGGACAAGAGGAAAGAAAAAGATAAGAAGGAACAAAAGAGAGGGATTTTCCATCAAACAATTACTATATAAATAGACAACATATTTAATACATTAGCTAGCAAAGTGACTCTTTGTTCTTGTCAGTCTGGGGCTTAAAAAATATATTTTTTTTATAATCTCACAAACACAGCATTGTTGCCATGTTGCTAATGTCTGTCTTAAATGAAATAAATAGGGATCATAATTTTTATAGGACCAAAAAAATACCTAAAATGATGTTTTCTTCTAAATGATGATGTTTTAGGTATGGCTGACATAGTATAATATCGAAATACATATATAATATTGAAATAGATTTGACTGTAAACTTTTAATATGGGAACATTTTAAATTGGCATTATTTGCTCATTATGGGAATACAATCTTCATCTTTTTTCTTTTTTGAATACTAAATTTAGATTTCACAAGGCACAAAGCATTTTCTGTGTGAAAAGCAGCTAACAGAATATACATCATTTGGGGAAATAAAAATAAATAGTGCAAACAGGTTTAGAAAGTATTAACAGAGTCCAAGCTGTTTTTCAACTATGTGTTTTTTATAAACATGTCTGACGGAATAGATGCAAAGAGTAAACAAAATATTGGTTAAAAAAATGAAATGTCAAATACTGAATGTGAACTTTGTCCTTAAACATTCTTATTGGCAGTTCTTATGTAAAAACAAAACACCCTTGGTTCACGATAGAGTTTTTAGACAGCTAAATGAATATCAGCACTAGGGAGCACCACAACCAATTTCAAAAGTCGTGAACACTCGGAAGGGAGGCAGGCCTATCACAACCCAAATGTTGGTTTCATTTCTGCTAGGACCTTTGCCACCGTGGCTCAGATCTTTGACAATAGTGTGTTACTTACGGACTTGGTCTCCAAGTAACGCTCAGACCCCATGCCTTCCACCAGCTCATCAGCACAGTCTGTTCTTCTCACCACGGGTCCTGAGAGAGCTGAGCAAACTACACACAGCTTGCAAACACCGGGTTATTAAAGGAAAGACCCAACAGTACCTGTTCAGAAACTTCTCTTGAAAATTATAGTCAGAAATCTCACTCTTTCTGGGTGAGAGTGGGAGTGGCCAGACAAAGGAGCTGGCAGTATTGGCCAAGTATTTCTAATTCAAGGCTGATACCTGGGACTTAAAGTTGCCAGAGTCTTTATATACGACATCTGCTTTCCTGTGGGTGATGAAATCCTAAATGTAGAATAAGGGTTTCAGTGGGGAGGGGGACCAAGTATGCCCAACGTCATTTAAAAAATATCTAAAATTATTTAAAATTTATTTAAAAATTTATTTAAGCGGTCTATGCAGTACATCCAGGAAAGGGGGCATCTGTACAAGGAAGAAAAGTTGACTTCTTATGGTCAGCATTTGATGCCCAATTTTCCAAAGCATTTTTTATTAGTTCGTTGAAAATGTTATACTTTGTGTTTTGGTTGTATAAATTCCCTCTCCCAGCTCCTCCCAGACACACCCTACTTCTGTATCTACCCAACTTTATGTTTGTTTGTTTGTTTTTAACTCATCAAGACTAGTTTGTGCTGCCCATTATGTTCTTGGAGGTGCAGCCTTCCGCTGAAGAACAGGTTCCTTACCAGGGTTATACTCAGAAAGAAAACTGACTGGGATTCAGGCGTCTAGCACCAACTTACCATCCAGATGTGACAGCACATGATTACAATCTCATAACTGAGAGACGAAGACCAGAAGAAGTGTCTATAAGTTTGTCTAACCAAAATGGTGAGCCTCAGGTTCTGTGTGAAGCTGTCTCAAAATAAATTAAATAGACAGTGGAAAAGGAATACACTCAAAATACGTCCTCTGGCCTCCACACATACATTCATGGGCAAGTGTACATTCACACATAGGCATATGCCATGACACATACACCACACACATTTGCACATGTACCCGTTAAAAAAGTATTAACTATTGTCGTTGATGTCACTATCATTATTTTGTATCTCAGGCCCACAGCTGAGATACACCCCTGTCAAGGCCATGTATACAGGTAGTTGGAAGAAAGGCTTCCTTTCATGATTGGTCCCGGAAGTAATTATGAAGAACCTGCAATACACCTAGTATTGTTGAGAGCAAGCTGTGTGACCTACAATGAGTAGAAGGCATGGCTCCTGTTTGTTGAAAGCTTGCAGCCTGTGTGATTGTGTAAGCAGGTTAGCCAGCACCCAACATTGCTAGGAACAGAGAGCGTCCCATGAGCCAGCCATCAGGGTATTACAAGAAATTAGGCTTTCCATGACCTTGAAAAAGGGACAGGTTGTGTCCTGGAGGCATTGTAAACAAACAAAGATACAGGAAAGAGGTAAGGGTTTAGAGGTGCTGAGGGGAATAGCATAATTGGACAATACTGGCCTTATGGTGTAGACACAATCTCAAAATCACATTTGCTTCTGGAGGAGACATGTTTGTTTTATTTCTCTACTGAAGTCCTTTCAGCCCAGACAGCCTCCACCTCTGTGTTCATGGTCTGCCTCCCATTTGTCTCTACCCCTACTCTTCTTACCCCAAGTGTTCCTTTATTTCTGTTCTCTGAAGGTTTTATCTTTTTATTTTAGTCTATTTGAGCTACCACAAAAACGTCATAAGGGGAGTGGTTTAATAAGTAAGAGGAATTTATTGGAGCTTGAGATGTCCAAGGTCAAGGTCTTGGCAGATTCAGTGTCTGGGGAGAGCTGTTTTGTTACTGTAATTAAACCTGGCAGAATAGAGACAAAGCTCCTATGAGGGCTTAATCCCAATCACCCCATTGTCGCCTCTTTAAGGCCTGCCTAATGTGAACACATTATTTTCAACATGGGAGTTTGGGGATGGGTAGCATACGTCCTGTCTGTAGCCTCATACTTTAAGAATAGCTGGCTTTAGAATTATTTGCTGGCTTGCATGTGCCTGTGTGTGTGTGTGCGCGCGCGTGCGTGCGCATGCACTAGAGATCATCCTCAGTGTTGTCTCTCAGGAGCCTGTCCACCTTGTTTCATGATGCAATCTCTTATTGGCCTCATGTTGACCCGATTAGGCTAGGCTGGCCAGGGAATAGGTCTGTCTCTTTCTCCCTAGCCCTGGGATTTCTCAGGGTACTCCTTTTTCTCTCTGTCTCTCTCTGTCTCTCTCTGTCTCTCTCTCTCTCTCTCTCTCTGTGTGTGTGTGTGTGTGTGTGTGTGTGTGTGTAGCGGTATAGTGAATGTGTACATGTGTGTATAAGTGCACACAGAAGCAGATAAGATTGCTGCCTGTCCTCTGCTGTCATTCTGCATCCTACTCCGTGAAGACAAGGTCTCTAACCAATCTTGAGCTCAGCCAGTGGACCCTCCCCTCTCCATGTACTCAGCCCCAGTGCTGAGGTTCTAGGCCTGAGGCAGCCACATCCAGGCTTTTGCATAGAGGATGGACATCTGATTTCAGGATCTCAGCAAGCCTTCTTATTTACTGGGCCACCTTCTCCGCCTCACATTACACTTAAAAAAAAAATAACAAAAACCAAAACAAACAAAACGTGAGTTTTGAGAATCTAGCTCAGGGTTTTATGCTCGCAGGGGAGGCACTTCACTGAAAGAGCTATCTCCCCCACCTCTAATTTACTTGCTTTTCTTTTCTGCCAAAGAAGTGTACATTCAGTAAAACCTTTTGCCTCTGTTTTGCATGGGTACCCTCCATGATTTTTGGTAGGAAAACTGTGAAGATCTCAATCCTGAGCCAGTCTGACTGACGGTCACGTGAGCATGAACAAGCTGCTTGATCCTTTCGGGAATCAGCACTCCCCAATTAAGAAATGAAGAGGTTAAATAGGATGATGTCTAATGGCTCACCCAGCTTTTGATCTTTATCATAGGACTTTTATTCATTGGTTTTTGCACACTACTATAATACAGTTTTATGATGAAAGGATCTTACTTCTCCTGTGGGGTTTTTAAGGCCATTGACTGATAGGAGAAGCCCAGTGAGTTGGATTCACTAAGCCAGTGAGTTGGATTATGAGTATTGACAAAACACCTGACAATTCTCACTGCTTTTGTTGTTGTTGTTGTTGGGTTCTCTGAGTAGCCTTGACTGTCCTGAAACACTGGACCCAGGTTGGCCTTGAACTCAGATATCTGTCTGCTCTGCTTCAGTATTGCTGGGATTAAAGGAACAGGCCACTACCACCCCATTCCTACCTCTTGTAACTTGTCTGCTAATTCTTAACTTTGCCCACGTCTGTCCTATCACTCTACAAAGCTCTTTTCACCTCAGATCTCTCTGCTATTCGAACATGAAAGCAAGCATCTCATGCTGATGGCCAGACAGTTGTGGTTATACGTGAGAATTCATTAGCTATAACAAAGGAAAGCATTAAGAAGAGGGCTGCCAAGAGGAGTCTGACACTTGCCCTCCTGCAGCAGGAGAGACACAGCGGTGCGAAGCTTAACGCAAGAGGAATGAGGCTCCCTGTTCTAAATGAGACCTCAGAAGCTCCCTTCCTCTGCAGGCTGGTGTTTATTTCCAGGGTTCCCTCACAGCGAGCTCGTCTTCCCCTTTGGGCACCAAACACTGTCAGACTTTCTGCAAAATTTTGTTTTCAGTGCCATATCCTTTTCATGCCAATTAGAGACAATCTCCTTGGGCTCTTAAGTAATTTGTCGGTATAATCTCAGGCACGCTGGAAAGAGGCACAAATCCTTTGCTGATTGGACACCAGAGTGGAAACTCCTCAGGCACAGTTAGGAATTAGTCAAAACTTTGAAGTCAACGTGATGTCTCTTTTCTCTATTTTTATCAAACAAAGGAAGCTTCCTAGGACGATTAATGCACATGCACAAGTGTACTGGAAACCATGTTGATAAGGACTTCTTTGCACCTATAAAGCAAGAATTCCAGTGCAGGTGCGCGTTCACGTGTACACAGTATCCACAGATGAATGAGTTTAGTGAACCCAGGAACTGGAGATTTTTCTCATGGAAACGAAACGCTTAGGTTGGAATCTGAAGGCTCTCGCCTTTCCGTGGTTCTTCTTCATCCTGGGTTTTAGAAGGATTAACTGCCTCCAGTTTATCGGGAACGTTCCTCACGGCAATGGGCTGTTTTCATCAGGTGGAGCAGGCCTGAACTGCTGACTTCATTAATTCCTGCTTTATCGTCACAAGTCTGTTTTCCTTCTTATGCTCATCTGTTCTTT
The DNA here is from genome assembly GCF_907164565.1 of Psammomys obesus. Lineage (NCBI taxonomy): Eukaryota > Metazoa > Chordata > Mammalia > Rodentia > Muridae > Psammomys > Psammomys obesus. Next base: position 15,384,090 of record NW_026593286.1, on the reverse strand, counting down.
AGATATCTCTTTGGGAGATCTTCCTATCAACTGACTAGAAATATTTATATGGGAGAATGAAGCTTCTGGTAAGAATGACCAGTCACAGAATCCTCAAAAATGGTGGTGGTGATGAGGCTTGATGCAAAGGAAGGGGGCTGTGGTGGAGCGCCCCTCATCACATGCCCCACTGCTATGGCCAGGCCAGAGTGTCCCCTCCCCCTTCCTAGCAACCACCTCCCAGAACACACACATTTGGTAGATTTTATTTGAGTCAAAATACGAGTTTCTATTTCTTCTTCCTAGGGAGAGCCTTCCCTCCCCGTATACTTTATGCTGTGGTTATACAGACTGTAGCCTGCTTGTTAAAGACGTAGCAGCTAGCACCCACGTATAAGTGAGCATGTCCCACTTGGCCTGCGCTTGGGTAGCCCCCACTTTACTGACTGAGCAGTCTCTTCAGCCCCTGTCATATCACTCCTTTATAGAAATATTCGGGTACTGTTTCATGCCTACAGTACAGATATTCTCATGTTATTTATTTCTTTAGCAGACATGCTTTGGAAGCTTAGGTACGTTCATAAATAGTCCTCCTGTAACAAGTATAAATGTATGCTTCCAATATTATTCAAGTTATCCTTTTATTACAGACATACATGGAGACGAGGAAGCTTTCCAATTACCCTTAGCATTATCTTCTTATTGATTCTGTTTTGCTGTTTTCTTAATATCTTAAGCATGTTTATCAGCAGTCCAACATACGGTCCACGGCTAACCTAGAACATGGAAAAACCTTAGAGCTGAGGCATTGATAGGCTCTTGCTGGGCAAGCCTGATGCCAATTTTGGATCTCCGGCATCCATGGAGAAAGCTGAGCGTGACAGTGATGATATACACTTATGAGCATACCACTGAGGGTCAGGGACGGGCCAGTCCGGGAGGCCCATCGGCCAGCCCATCGAATGAAGATGACAGGCTTTGGGATCACCAAGAGATCCTGTCACAAAGTGTACAGCAGAGGGTTAGAGAGCAAGACACTCAGTGTCAAACTTTGTCCTTGACATGTCCCGTACAGGAGTGTGCATGATCTCATTTACATACACACATGCACACCTAGGAAGCCTGCACCCAAAGAGAAAATAGACGGGAAAACAAGATGTCATTTATCAGGGCAGAAGGCACAAGAATGCTTAAGGGAGTATCTTTAAAATAATGTTACAGTAACTTTTAAATATTGTTAAGAAAGCTATAGAATTCTCTGAGAGACTTAAGGTAATAAAAAATAAGGTGATGTGTTTTGTAGCAGAAAGACTAAATATGAAAGCATGTCAGTTTCTTCCAAATGTGAGTTTTGAATTGCTGTAATTCATATGAATTGCCTGGGTAATTTTAATAGGTGTAGAAACTCAATGACATGACATGTCTATACACTACACATCTGTTTTAGAGAAATTGTCTTCTATCTTACGATGGCCCTGTCCCAAAACTCTCAGCCCTCCATTTTCTAGTCAGCATGTTTGCTTATTCTTTGTTTTTAACTACAAAAACAAAAGTTTTGTTTTTTTTTTTTAAGAAAGATTGCACTAATCTAGGTACTTTTCCAAAGTTGAAGGTCCTGTGAGAGTGGCATGACATGATGCTGGGCAGATGTGGCTCCATTGGCGTTATACATGGGGCACTGTACAACTGGACTTGTAGAATTATGCTAATGATCCAAAGACTATGACTGCAGGCAACACCAAGCACGTCTAGATCAACATTTGAAGCGATGCAAATCAGCAAAGGCTAAAAGAAGTCAGTGCGGGCAAAGAAGAGGCATAAATCAAGGCAAACTTCTCCAGGAGATATGAGGTGACATTTGCAGGAAGGTAGAGGTCATGGTTTTCACTCCAGCTTATTTGCATAAGTTATTATCCTCTGCACAGCCCTTGCTGAACAGAAGCTAAATAGCAGGTGGGACATTAGGTCATGCCCCCATGCTGGGGATAAGGTGAGAGGTGCAGGGCTGAGATGCGCAAGCAGGACAGAGCAGTCAAGTATAGACTATCTCTATTTTACCTTGTGGTCTTTTAATCAGGACAAGACATCCAGCCAGAGATCCTTTAGAGGATCAGACCTGCTACCATTTAGACTCCACCCAGAGAGGGTGTTGGACCTTCTCAATCCTCAATGTGAAACGATCAATGAACTAATAATAAATAAATAAATAAACACACACATAAAAAAAGACTGCATCTAGGTGATGAGAAATTCAGTGACAATTAACTGAAGGGAGAGAAATGGCCTGTTGGGAGATGTCCCACTCAGGAAAGCATAGCCCTCACATTATGAAGAGAGAGAAAGAGTGAATCAATTTTGCTTTCCAAACAAACTCAGCAAAAGCAATTTCACTCATGAGCTGAGAGGCTGCCTGCCAGCTCCCCGTGTACAGGTGAGCTACGCCCTCAAAAATGTTCACCCCTGAGAATCAAGGCTCCAGATAGGAACACTCAGAGTAACAGTGTGGGCTGCACAGCCACTCACTAATATTTCACGGATGAATTTTCAGGTCGTCTGAAAAGGAGAAATCGTGTTCACTCCTGTCTTTTCTGGTTCCCAGAAGGCCATTCAGTTTTCTGTAATGCAAGAACAGTGCCGTTTGGGTTGGGGCATCTCCACAGCTCAGAAAGGTTGTTAGCACTGTTTAGGATTTCAGTTCTCTGCCTCTCATTTTGGCTTTGGTTTCCTGAGCTCTCACCACCACACCAAACAGCCTCACAGAACAGAGGTCTGTTTAACCACTTTCTTTTTATTAAATAGGGTGTACTGAGAAGGGCTGGCTTATATCACATAAAACTATGTTGGCAAATTAATTACTAAGCATCAGCTTGTCACAGCCAACTTATAGGTATACACACACCAATAACTTACACAGGCACACACACACTGGTGCCATAAATCGCAGTTGTGACATTACACAAGCTGCTATGAAATATGTATTTCTACAGTCCTGGGAGTTTTAATTACTTTGTCATACTGGCTTTTGTAGGTCCATCTGATAGCACTACAGCTGTCTGGGCAGCCGAGGGGGGGGAGGAGGGGGCAAACTTAAGACAATCAAGCTGTTGTGCCAATACACACACACACACACACACACACACAGACACACTCAGTATAGAGATGGAGTTTTTTTCTACCCTCCTCCCATACCTGGCAAGCCTCTTGTTGCCACATAGAGACAGCGACCAAAAGACTCTGTATTCTGTGTTCTCTTTGCATTAAGGTTGGGTGGTAAGAAAGTATCTATTTTATTCCTCCTCACAGTAATTTTCCTAATTTCTAATCACCCCTCAAATGGGGTCATGGGTCCTTATGCTTCTTTTATAATACTTTGTGTTTCATGATTTCCAGGGACCCAAGATAATTACACAAATTTGGTAAATTGCACACTAACGATAATTACTTTTTAATATGTTTATAATAGCAACTATAACTACTCATCTCTAAGTAACATGGGTTAGCTAAAGTCGCTTAGCAGAGTTGGGCAAGACAATGTTAATACGTATACGTATTCATCTAGATCATCCAACAGCCTTGGTGTTAATGTGTGTTTTTCAGATGCGGAGGCTGAAACACAATGTAACTTAGGAAAGGTGCTAAGAGCCCATCACATGGCTCATGACTGGTGACTGATCAAGGCAGAATTCAGGGTCACAAAGCTTGGCCCTGGGACCTTGATCTTAGCTGCAGGGCTGGGCTGTGGCAGGTCTCTATCCTGATCCCAACACTGCACGCAGCATCCATTGCTTATGCAGGCTTCTGTCTGAGTGCAGGGTCTTAAGAAGCAGGATCTCTTCTTCGTCTCTCATCACTGGAACTGGGCCAGGAAAAAGGTAGGCATTTAATGAATGTCAAATGAGCTGATGATGAAAGCGTTGCATCTCTAGTCCAACCTCTTTGGGGGCTGTTCCTTACTGTGAGGTTGGATATTAGCTCATACAAGACAAAAGAGGTGGGGAATGAAGCGGGACCTTGAGACCTGGGAGGCAGGTCTGGATAATTATAGCTGCCTCTGTGAGCTCGTCTAATAACAATATGAAGAGAGAGGAAGAGGCCATATTCAATCTTCAGAACATGGAGGCTGCCTTCAGCATCACCAGGACTCAGGACCACAGCTAATAACTACAGAAACCATTCTCTCAGGAACCTCCCAGGCATTTGAATTAAATCTCAGGGTTGCTATATAAATGATGTCAGGTGTTGGTGTCATGGCACAAGGCATGACTTTGAAACATTTTTTTTTCATATTTAGTAGGGCTGGAAACTTCATTGATGGATATTAGTTCAGTAATATGGAACTAGTGAGTGTAGAACAATAAAAGGACAGATTCCAGCTTCTAATAGGGACTACTTTTAATCTCTCTTCTAAGAACTCTCACAAAAGTTTGGAGGGATAAAGAGGCTGGAAGGCTTGTTCCTACAGGTCAAAGCTGTGTTAGATAAATGCTAACTTTATTTTAACATACTGGTGTGTCCTGATCACACTCGGTCATTTTCACAGACAAATGGCTTTGGGACAACAAGGCACCAATAAGTTTAGGAGACTTGTTTAGGAAATGTGTGGGAGTCTCACTAGGAAACCAGTCTTCACATAAGCCCCAATATTCTCTCAGATCTTGAAAGCATGTACTTGTGTTACATACTTATGTGTGCTATATTGGAAACACGTTGGCAGAGAAATGGATCCCCGGAATACGTGACTGATTGGCCACCCAAATGACCAGCCTGCAAGAAATGAGAATTCTCTCAAGACAATTATCATTCTGGGAAATACATCAAGCCACTTGGATAAAATGTCTGTCTTTTAATTTCCCCTAATTAATGTGAATGAGGAGAGAAGCCACAGGAAATGAAACAGAAGCGATGGATCCTGGGTAGGGTGATGGATTCTAGAGGTTTCCAGGATTGCGCTTTCACTGAAGTCCACCTTGGGGCTTTTGAAAAACCAAACATCCCTTACCGAGTAGACACAGACTGTTTGGATATAGCTTATGTTCGTAAATGCTTGCTTCTTATTTGAATCTGGTTGGGAGTCAAGAACCTTCCTTACCCGGCAAGTGTGTTTCTGGAAGGCAGCCATGCTTCTGTTCAATACATAGGGATAGAGTCAGAAAACAGGATGGATGTCGCCTAAGTCTGACTTAGGAAGAACATGATATATTCCCAATTCTAGACCTTAAATAAAGAGTGGGGAAAACATTTTAGCTCCAGCCCTATATGATGCCATCTGAACAGCTGCCATCTGCATATCTAGTTCAGAAAGTTTCCAGAGTTAGTGGCACACCAGCCCTTTCTTCTCTATTGTTACTGCCTCAGTTGTAACTGTCTTTTTTTTTTATAGTTATTGCTCCCCATAAACCTTCCACTCTCTCTTCCTCAGTCTTTCCTAGACTCTCTGTAAAGATCCAGGAAAGAGTCTGGGGAGAAAGCAGGCAGCATGGGGTAGACTCACTTAGAAAGAGGGATTTGTTTATGCTCATGATGCCTTCCCCCAACTTTCTACTTCTTCTGGGCTCTCCTCCCATTGGAAGGTGTCACCACATTCCGGTCAAGCCTTCTCAGCCATCTCTTTACCAAGTGCCAACCTGTGGGAGCACCTTCACCTCTTATACATGTGTGTTTCATGGATACTACATATCTGTTAATTTAGTTAGATTGACAGTCAAAACCAACTGTCAGTTCCCATTTCATAGGTATGGTATCTGAGGCTCAAAATAGTTAAATAATTCATGTTTTTAGTATTTAAAAAATGTTATACACTGTGTTTAATCATATTCATCCTAACTCCTCCACTAACTCTCCTTAGACTAGACCAACCTTTTTTTAAATATAATTTTTATTTTTTATATTAATTACAGGTTATTTACTTTGTATCCCAGCTATAAACCCCTCCCTCATTCCCTCTCAATCCCACCCTCCATCCTTCATCTCCTCCCTGCCCCTCTCTAAGTCCAGACCCGACCTTCTTATCCCTAAATTCATGGGGTTTTTGTTTGTTTGTTTTGTTTTGTTTTTTAATTTAGTAAGTCATTGACTCCAAATTTTGCTATCTATAGAACCATATACTCTTGGGGGTGTATTGTCCTCAATATTTTACTGGACTATCTATACACACTATTTCAGAATAAAGTGGCAGTCTCTATTTAAGGATTAAATAAAAAGAGATTATAAACTTGGAGAAAGGGCTCTGCTGTGTCCCTGTCTCTCTTTTCCAGTCACCCATTGATTTGAGGGATCCCTGCTCCCATACCCTCTACCCAGAATTCTTTTCTGCTTCCCTTCTCTTAGTCCAGGGATATTGCTGCCACTGGTTTGTAGCTGAGGGTTGTCAGTGCCTCTGTGCAGTAAAGAAAGCCTGGCAACTCAGTGGATGTTGAGACAGTCCATATTTTTTTAAAGAAACATTGTAGATATCTAGAGGAGAGAAATTCTACATTGTGATACCATAATGTGATTAAGACAGTACTATGGAATGCATGTTTTAGAAGGAAGTTCCCCATTGACCTTATTGAGAAGCTAATTGTATATCATTCATAGTTTCAAATAAGCTAACTTACCAGAGAGGATCTGTTTTTTGAACCAGGGACTACACGTGATAGAAAAACAATATGCTCAAAATTTTAGTTTGTATTTGTAATTTTATTTTGTAAATGAGTATTCATTTTCTTTCACACACAACATTGTACCTACAGGTTTGTAGTCTCCTCAAGGTGGGCATTCTCCAACAAGCTCACAAGATTCCCATTCCCTAAAACATATATTCATCCTGATGGATCTTCCCTGGAAAGTCAATTATTTAGAACTCAGAGCTATCTGCAGAGTATTATATTTACTAAAGTGCACAGTATTATTTTTCAACACCTCAAAGAAGAAATCAGAAAGTAAGTTAGTCTTTGGATCAAATGGCTGAAGTTAAAAGTACACATGAGCAAACATAGTTAAAAATAAGTAGTCATTTGAAATATGCTGATAATCATGGAGCACTTATGTGTACGTGTCTCTTGAATCATCTTTTTTTATTGTGTTCAGCCATTATTATTTTTATTTTTATTTATTATGTTCGGCCATTCAGTGGGTAGAATATATTACTCACTGTAAGTCACCTGTGGAGATCTACTCTGAAGATTCTTTTCTCTCATCCATCAGTAGTCATTTGGTATAAAAGCTGGACCACAACTGGTCACATTACTCTGGTGACAGGCTATAAACTTAGTTCATATCTAATGGCTTCTTTCTAACTAATAGTTTAGTGTAAGCATGTCCTAGGAGCTAGTGACAAATTCAGACTTTTCCAGTCCTTGGTCTATGGTAGGAAAATCTGCATTTTAAGAAATTTCCCATTTATTTATTATGTAGATCTCCTGTTTGAAACACAACATAACATCAGTCCAGGGTCCAACTTTGAGAATGCTGCCTGACTTCTTTTGGATTTTTCAAACACCTCATCTTTCTATCCAGTTTTAACATGACGAAGGAGGCCTCTTGGTGTCAGATTTTCAAAGACTCTCTTCTCTCAAGCAAAACACAGGCAAATTCAGTAAAAGATGGATGTCTAGCAGTTGAGCAGCGAAGGTTTGTATGGCCTCTCATTTGGTGGCCCTCTGGGCACATGCACCTTTTCCTTTGATCTCTAAGTTGGCAAGAGAACTTTTAAGAAGTTGCCATTTTTAGCCCACAGTGAGAGCCTGGGTAAGCAAAAAATTGGGAGATAATTTGACATCTAATTCATCCTTAAACATGCATCTCTGAGCAACCTTGCCATATTGCTTATTCTTTTCCTAGTAGTGCTCATTTCATTTTGACTTTTATTATATTTGTTATATTCCTTCCTCTCCAACTGGCCACAAAAATCCATATTTATTTTTCTTTCCCATCACATCAATGAGGCATTACATATTTCACCACATAATGAATTCACATGTTAGAAAACCACCATCTACAAATCTGCAGATTGCCAATCTTCCTCTTTAAAATTAGATTTGTTGTCATGGAGACATCAATGATGATGACTATAGATTATAAACGGGAACTGAACAACAAGTCTTGCTTATTGACTAGTAGAATGCTAAGGTTCTATTGCTACAACCCTACTCACAGCAGATGGACTACAGCACTCTAAAATTTCATCTAGTAACATTCATTAAAATGTGTGAATAAACCAGATGGCAAAGAATGTGCTGGGGAAAGTACACTTGGAGGTGGTGGAGCAGCAGTTTTCTTTTCAAATGTTATGACCTTTCAAAGACTGTTTTCATGCCTAGCTTTACTAGTTTACATCATACACAAATGATGACAAGGAAGGGAGGCCTCTGGGCTCAAATCCTGGCTCTGTCACTTAGTATCCCTCGAAACTGCACTTTGTAAAAAATCCTTTAAAAATGATGATTAAGACATAGAGCACTTCCTGACACATAGATGCCACACTCGTGTTAGTTATTATCACAGTCTTTTGATACAAAGAAGAATCCCAGTGTGATAGCATGTGCCTGTAATCTTGGCACTCAAGAGGCTGAAGCATGAAGATCTCTAGTTTGGGGCTAGCCTAGATACTACAATATGATAGATTCTCTCTCTCTCTCTCTCTCTCTCTCTCTCTCTCTCTACCATGGAAGGAGAGCAGGGGCTGGCTGGTCACATTGCATCCAAATTAAGATAAATAAATAAATAAAGCAGAAAGTATATAGAAAGTGGAACTGGGTATAAAACCGGAAGGCCCACCCCCTAGTGACCCACTTCCTCCAGCAAGGCTATACTTCTTCAAGGTTTTCCAATTTTTCCATATGGTGCCAACATCTGGTGACCAATTACTCAAACCCATAAGCCAATGGGGCACAGTTTACATTAGGAAATAAAATATGGCAACAATGAGCTTGGAATAGATTCTTTCCTGTCCGCCCTTTAGATGAAATGCAGCCCAGTCAACATCTTAATGATACTAGATTGTGAGACAATTTTGAAGATGCATGTAATCCACACCCAGACCCAGACTCCCAACCTGTGATATATTACATGTGTGTTTCTGTAAGTCTCTGGGTTTATTACACAGCCATAGGAAACTACTAAGGGAGAGTGATTGGGATGTGCAGAGGGCTCATGTGTGGCTGTGGTCCAGCAGTCTAAGACCTTGGCTAGTTCAATCTGAAATTTCAGCTTTCTTTGTGATTGCCAATGAATTAAACGGGGGGCTTGATGGGGCTTTTCAAACTATTTTGAAGCCCAGTTCCAGCTCTTTCTTACAATAAGGAGTCAGTTTGGGGTTTTGTTGGAGCTAAGCTGGTTTTGTTTGTTTGTTTCAAATCAGATAACTTTTCCATCTTCCTGTCTTTTAATAAATGGAAATGGCTTTTTATAATAGTTCCAGATATTCAAATGAACCATGCAGATACTATGGGGAATAATTATAAACATCCTTTAAACACACACATGCATGCATGCACACACCCATGAGTTTTCATTATTAAAATGCAGTATTTATGTGGTACATTTGTTTTCCTTAGTTCAATATAGGTGACCATTTTCTTAACATTTATTTTTTTTGTTTGTTTGCTGTCTATGTGTATTGGTGTTTTTGTCTGCATGTATCTGTGTGAGGGTATCAGATTCCCTGGAACTGGAGTTACAATTACAGACAGTTGGAAGCTGCCGTGTGGGTTCTAGGAATTGAACCTGGGAATTGGAAGAGCAGCAGTGTTCTTAACCACGGAGCTAGCTCTCCAGCCCCAATTTTGGTCGTTATTATTAATTATGTCTTAAGTATTCATCATTACATGTCATACATAAATTTCACTGTACTAAAGTTTCTCTGTTCTCTACTTAGTCATCTTTCCCTGTTTACAGTCCTAAAGAACTATGAGTTTTTAATTTCTTCACAGTGTCACCTTTCCCAAAATACCATAGACTTGGCGTGATATGTATTTGTTTCCAGACTGGTGTCATCGATTTAGCCATCTGCCTTTAAATTTTCTTCTCCCCCAGACCAAATTCATTTGCTGAATAATATTCCACTTTAAAGACACACTATGGATGACTTATCTGTGCATCTATTGAAAGACATCGTGGATGCCTTTTGCTTGGGCAATTATTTTAGAAAAGCTGCTGTCATTATTCCTGTGCAGGTTTCTGTGTGAATATGAAATTCCAATCTTATTGAGTAAATACCTGGGGCTTTAGTCCTTGGATGAGATGGCCAAAGTATACTTAATTTTGGAAGAGGTCTGTACCATTTACATCACCCCAGACAATGACTGAACATGCCTGCTGTTCTGCATCCTTGCTAGACAGCATTTGATGCCTAGAAATTCTAATAGGGGTAGTGTCTTAGCCAGTGTTCTATTGTGGTGAAGAGACACCATGACCAAGGCAATTCTTGCAGAAGAAAGCATTTAACTGAGGCTTGTGTACAGTTTCAGAGGGTTAGTTCATGGTGAAGAGCATGGCAGCACACATGCCCTGAGAATTCTACCTCCAGTTCCAAAGGCAGCAGAAAAGAGAGAGCCACAGAGCCTGGCTTGGCCTTCTGAATCCCCAAAGAACATTCCCAGTGAAACACTTCCTCCAACCAGGCCACACCTCCTAATCTCTCCTAAGGAGTGCCACTCTCTTATGGCCAAGCATTCCAATATTTCAGCCTATGAGGCCATTCCTATTCAAAGCACCACATAGGTGGTACCTCATTGTCATTATCACTGGTAACTAGGATATGTATATCTTTATTACATGAGCTTAACTTCTCTCTCTCTCTCTCTCTCTCTCTCTCTCTATATATATATATATATATATATATATATATTATTCATACCATTTGCTAATTGTTATATTGAACTTTTTTCTTATTGATGAGTATTAAGAGTCCTTTAGAGAAGCCATGCATGGTGGTGCATGCCTATAATCCCAGCACTCAGGGGAGGGAGAGGCAAGCAGATCTCTGTGGCTTTGATGCCAATCATGTCTATAAAGCAAGTCCAGGACAGCCAAGGCTACAAAAAGAAACCCTATATCGAAAAACAACAACAGCAACAAAAGAGGTTTTTGATATATATATTAAATGTGTAATTGTTGTATTATGACATATAATATATATCATAATTTATTGTATTATATATTATAAATGTATATTAAGATATATTAAATTAGGTATGTGCTTTACCAATTGTTGTTTCTGGTTTGTAGACTTGTAGTTTATCTTTACAGTCTCTAAATAATGTGTTTTGTAGAGAAAACAATTAAACTTTGGTTGAGAAGTCATTTATATTCCAGGATTCTAAGTGGACCAAAGCAACACTTTAATAGTGGATACTTTTGGCCTTGACTCTGGAAGAAGGGTTCCATTGTGTTTTGTTTCATTTTATTCTTACTTGTTCCCATTGGCTAGATCTACAAAGCCGTATTGTATTTTAATACACATGGAAGAACAAAAAGTTTGGCTGAAGCTGTCGCCTCTCAGCATGACACTAAACCCTCAATTGGCAAATACTTAAGTGACAGCTCATTTTATGCTCCCTCCAGGGTTTCCCTCAGTCCTTCAGCCCAGCAATATCATGATCACACGAAGTAAAAACATAGATCGTTTTATTTGTGTTTTTAGGTCTGAATCATGTCGCTCTCAAAGTCGATATTAGAGAGGAATTAAGGAACCCATCAGAGCTTTTTTTTTTTTTTAAAGTAAAACTACAATCATAAAGAAATTGAAGCACCAGGAATTTAAGGGTCTTGTTTGTTTTAGAATATATTAGATTTTCAATTAGTGCCTGTTGGCCACTTACCCCTTTCATAATTTCTTTCAAGAGCAAAGCTTTTCTCCACAATTTGGCCATAACTTTCCTTCCCAGCATCATTGGCTTCATCTCTGCTGTCCTCTCACATTTATTTGGTGATGCTCAAAGTTCTCAGGGATGTTTTGCATCTCTATGTTCATTGTTTGAAATGCCCCTTCTCTACAGCCTTTCCTTTCTTAGACATTCCTGATCATTCTTCAGTGACCACTTGAAACTAAAGTAGATGCTCATGAGCAGAACTTAACCCTGAATCTGTTACAGTGCCAGTGAGTTTGTTGACCTGTCGAACCTTTTTCCTAGAGAGGAAGATGCTGAATAGAAGGCACTTTTCCCTACCTTTTCACTTTGCCTCTCCAGCATCTAGGCTGATGCTTGGCTCTTAGGAGCATCTCAGGAAATGTGCTTTAGAGTGTCACAACGAGTGGAATTGTCTCCTGGAATCCGTACCTATTGCTGGGGAAACATCTGGTTATGCTGCTGGCTCCGGAAACCTTGGCGAATGCCAATCACAGCAGAAACAAAATTCTTTCCAATGATTTCTGCTTTTGTGTAATTGAAGAAAAGAGGATGGATTGTTTTTCTCTCCCTGCCAGTTGTTCAACAGATGCTAGTCAGGTTGCATATGGAGGCCAAGTTACATGCAAGACATACCAGTTGTTTAATGTTGGATAATCTTAAAAGCAAAAAAGGAAACTTCCAGTGATGACCTTTCTCTAGGGACCTTTACATTTCTTGGTGACATGTTGCTATGCAATAAAAATAAATAAATAAATAAATTTTCATTGGAAAAAAATAACTAGGGGAGAAGATTCTTTTTTGATGGATCCTTTCATTTCTAATAAACATTCTTCTAAGCACAACTTTAACCATATGCTTGCTTTCCAGAAATTGTGGTGATATGCATGACTCCAAACCCAGCTATCTCACAATACAGTGCTCAGTTCATTAGATATTAACAGACTCAATAGATACTTATTGAGTTGTCAAATCCATTTTTTATCGATCCCATAGGTATGTATTAATGTACCTTGATACATATACTTATGGACTTTGTAGCTCTTTATTGAACCAATAATAATGCAAAGAGACAGACTGTGACTTTAGGAATGTTCTGTTATTTTTTCTAAGTAAGTGCAGTAGAATTATTGTAATGGTTAATGATAATACCAAACTCAACAGAATCTAGAGTCGCTTGGGAGATGGGCTTCTGGCCATACTTCGAGGGATGACCTTGGTTATGTTAACTGAGGTGGGAAGACCCCCCACTGTGTGTGGCACCATTCCCTAGATCGAACATCCTGGAAGGAGAGAGCTAAGCACTAGTAAGTATGCATTCATTGCTTTCTCCTGATGATGGACCCAAGATTTAATATGATCGGTTGCTTCAAGCTACTGTTACTACTGTGACTCTCCTCCGTAGCTTCTGTCTGTGTGTGTGTTTGTTTGTTTGTTTGTTTGTTAGAGTGTTTTATCACAGGAAAAGAAGCTAAAATATCCATGTTTAGATCTCCTATCCATTCAAGGTTTCTTGTGGTGCCCAGATGGCTAGATTAAGAATGTGTTGAATAGCTTTGATTATCCAGCTATGTATTGTTGATTAGCTTTCATCTCTGATAATGGGAACTTGTCAGCAAGGGCCAGTGAATTGTACTCATTCCTGGACTCTGTATTGTTTCATATCTTATTGTACTCATTCGTGGACTCTGTATTGTTTCATATCTTGTTGCTGTCTAGTCTTATGAATAGTTCAAAAGATTGACAAATACTCACTATCTCTAGATGTAAATAATTTAGTAATAAGAAAAATAAAACAAGTTATAAAAATAGTAGAGAGCCACCACACAAGTGAGTTGGATAGAAAGAATGGAGAAGGGTGTGGGAGAACTCTCCTGATTCTGCCGTTAGTCTGAGCCAAGTTCATTGTTGGCCCTTTTCTGTCTTGCTATTTATTCATTTACTTACCTGTTCATTCATCACACAAACATGTATGGACCATTACTATATAGTACCCACCTTACTAGATACTGAGAAATAACAGTGAGTTCAAATATGATCCTCCTGGCAACAAACAACCAGCTGTTTTGACAAGTGTAAAAATTATAGTTCAATTAAGAGAGAAAACAAAAAGGGCCAAAATGATGACACATTTATCTCTGATCGCCAGTGTCTTATAAGCTGTTCAGTGCCTAGCAATTCCTTAAAAGACCTTAGGGACTTATCAAAGAAAACCTGGCCACAGCACCAAAGTATTCCATTTGATCTTCTCCGTGCCTATCCAAAAGTGTTCTTTGAAGATTTTTCCCCCAGTGGCCTGATTGTAAATTAATAGCTCTTTAATTTCTCTTCAAGAATGTTTAATCCCGAGGACCCAGAATTCAGGCTAATCAAAGTCATTCATGTTTGGGCAGTGTTGGGGCAGCACACTGGGGGAAGAGTGCAAGGTCTTCCAATCGAAGTGGGTATTTGTTAAGTCTTGGACTTTTAAACAGTCATAGCTACCATGTCACTCATCATTGCATGGGTCATTTGAGATGATGCAATAAAAACATAGGTAGATAGCATCACCTTAACCATTAATAGTCACTCTCTGAACACATACCATGAATGGGTAGGGCAGAAGTGATAAGGACCTTTTAACAAGAGCAATTATACATGGATTATTCCTCATTTTACCACTCTAAGTTGCAAAGAAACTTGTTCCCAATATTTCTCCTCAGTAGCAGCATAGAAAACTATGTTCAACTTTTCAGGATGATTTATTTAGCACAGTATTTACATTTGTACCCCTAAACTCTTGAACTTTAAACCTTTTATATTAACTTCTCATTTTGGAAAACATGAAAAAAAAATTAACAACAACAGCCTTTTCTAACTCCTTCCAGCAGGCACATATATTCTATCATGTTCTAGTGGAGCTATGCTCTTCAATTTTTTTCCCCTTTCCTTCTTTTCAAATAAACTGGGGTTCCTCTAACTCATAGTTCAGGAGGTTGAAGAGTCTAAGAGCTTGGTGCCAGCATATGCTGATGCCTTCTTGCTGCAAGAAGTTATGCTTTTCTTAGACCGATATGCAAATTTACATATTTATTACTAAATAAGTGATGTTTGGAAGAGAATTTCATAGCAAATTATAGCTGTTGCTGTAAAGCATTTCTTGTAGAGAGCCATCTTGCTTTGAAATCTGTTAATTTTCTATGTATGGGTAAGGCACTTAACTTCCATATCACTGCTGATTAACTCCTGTGCATTATTCAGTCCCATTAGAGCTTCTCTCAACTTTTTCTTTTTTGCACTCAGATTTATTTATTTTGTTTCGTGTTTATTAGGGTTTTGCCTACATTTAAGTCAGCATACTATGCGCATGTCTGGTGCTGGTGGAGGTCAGATGAAAGTGTTGGACACTATGGAACTAGAATGATAAAGGTGATTGTGAGCCACGGTGTCTTTTATTTTTTAGATTTTATTTATTTTTATTAATTACAGTTTATTCAGTTTGTACCCCACCCCATCCCAATCGCACCCTCCTCCCTCTTCTTTTCCTATGCTCCTCCCCCAGTCCAATGATAGGGGAGGTCATCCTTCCCTTCCATCCGACTCTACTCTATCAGGTCTCATCAGGACTGGCTGCATTGTCTTCCTTTGCGGACTGGTAAGGCTGTTCCCCGCTCAGGTGGAGGTGATCAAAGAGCCAGCCCCTGAGTTCATGTGTGAGTATACAATCATGTGTGTCTTTCTGCTTTTGGGATACCTCATTCAGGATGATCTTTTCTAGATCCCACCATTTGCCTGCAAATTTCATGATTTCCTTGTTTTTAATTGCTGAGTTGTATTCCATTGTGTAAATGTACCACAATTTCTGTATCCATTCCTCAACTGAGGGACATCTTTGTGCTGTTAAAAAAAAAAAAAAATATATATATATATATATATATATATATATATATTATGTAATATATATTACACACACACACATACATATATGTTAGGGCAGGACCATTGTACTGTGGGAGATCCTTGTCTAATGTTAGACAGGCCCTACAGGGTCATTGATTCAGGATTTGTTTCCATGAGTTGATATTCAATAAAACCTTCCATGTTCCCCTGGATTTCCATTGCTGCCACTGTTGTTTCCTAGATAATGCCTCCACCTTTTTTCTTTTTAAAAGGTTTTTGCTTTAATTATTATTATGTAATTTTAATATCTTTACACATATGAGCATTTTGTTTGCATGTATGTATGTGTACTACATGCATGTCTTGTCCCTGTAGATAGTTATGAGTCATATGTAGGTGCTAGGGACTGAACCTGGGTTCTCAACAAGAAAAGGAAGTACTTTTAACCACTGAGCCATCTCTTCAGTACTTGGATAAAACCTCTTGAAGGAAATCATATGTATTCTGGACCTTGTCTTCTCTCTTCTTTGCTTTTCACCTTGGTGCACTGGAGAAAGACCATGTCCCAAGAGAGAAGATGGACAGGAGAAGGTAATTCTCTTGTAGTGTTGCTGCATGTAACGATCATTATTTTGCTCTAACAATTGATGTGAGTCTGGCGTTTAAGGGGACACAGGGTTAGTTGCTCTCTGCCCCAAATCCTGAAAGCATTGACTTTCTGTTCTCTAGCTGTCAAGAAGTAGAAAAGCTATTTCTGACTTTCCTTGGTAAGAAACCTTTTTGGGTCATCTCTTTACCTCCAGTCAAAATGTATGACACTATATTTTTGTAAGTCCACCATCTATTGCACTGGCATGATATCTTGTTGAGTTTTTGTTTCTTTGAAGGACAGAAAATATATTGATTTAAAATTGTTGGTGTGGTATCTAGTACAGCTCAGGTGTAGTAAGATATCTTAAGAGATGTTTTTAAAACATCTTTTAATTAACAAACGAAAGAATGAGGTTCATTTTAACACAAACATACATATTCGTCTTTCTAACTTTTCTATTTGCTAAGGCTTGGGTATTTGGTGTACATTTGTCCCTTGAGTTCTACTGCTCTTGTCACATGCTCTCACCTAGTCATGGTCTACTGTGTTCTACACTAGGGAACCTCTGTGTTTACTTCCCTGCAGAATGGAAGATAGTGAATATTTTGCTCAGAGTAATGGAAGGGGTTGAGATTTTTTTTCCCACTTTACCATACTTTCAGCAATTCTTATTTCACAAGAACTTGTTTTACCAGTATCTGAGATTGGAGCAATTATTGGTGAAATTTTTCTGAGTTCCCACTGTGTAACACTGCTGTCTGATGATCTGGATATTAAAGTTTGTGCTGATTTTCCCATTGGCCCACTGGCTTTCCAGCATTCAGAGTGTTGCCACGCTCTCTTCAGCCTCAGCACACTGGATGATTTAATGTGGACGAGATGAATCTTGTTGTAAGGGTTGTTCTGGGCATCACTGGATGTTTATCAGCATCTTGCCTCTAACCACCCATGTGTCAATTGTATGAAAAAAATAAAAACAAAAAAACCAACCAACCAAACAAACAAGAACAAAAGGAACAAAATTTCACATAGTAGCAATAACTCCAGGTGAGCAAAATTGTCCTAAAGTCAAAAACCACTGTGTTATGCTATACTGTAGAAGTCAAAGAAAAAGATAAACCATTTTCTATTAAGGGTCACATAGTAATTGTTCATCATTGAGTAACATTGTCTGTACTGTAACTGTTCAATTCTGCTATTGAATCATGTACACAAATGAGCAGGGCTGTATTCAAGTAAAACTTTATTTACAAAAATAGCCAGCAGAAAGAATTTTGTCCATATAGAAGTTGTGGTGTGCTAACCCCCAATATTCTACAGAAATCAGAGATTTTGGAGAGAGTTGAGCACAAGTCCCATACTAGCCTAGGAGCTTAATTAAGCTTAAATGCCAATACGACTATCTATTCCAAGATACTGGGGACTGGATGGTACTTTAAATATGAGACCCTAGCACACTTTCTGGACTTTGCCAGAAGGTTCACAAGATAGTGACACTGTCAATCAGAAGGCAAACTTCAGGTCCTGGGAAATGGATAATGAGTATCATCTTATATGCTTGTTTTGCTCTGTCCTTGGCACAGTATCTTTATTTATTGGATATTTGGGAAGAAATAACTCGATGCATTTTGTTATGCTTGATGCAACTTTATCTCATGTTGGTATCAGCATCAAACATGCTTTCAAAATATTTTAAGAAGAAGAATGTTTTGATAATATATTTAAGAACAATCTCTGCTTCCAACATTAACAGAAGCTTTTTTTTTTGCCTGATAATATCTAGACCCCATAGTGTCACATCTATATAAGAAATGTTTTGTACTGTTCCACAGCTTCCTTGAGGCCTGAAATTGCATATATGCTATTAGAGGCAACAACAACAAAAAAAGACATAATTTTGTGGCATTAGAATAGATTATCTTTTAGCATATTAAAACAAAATCATATCTGCTTATTGTTACTATATAAATTACCAAGCCTGACCTTTCTTTTAGGGTCTAACAATCTATTGCAAGTGTTTGTGGGAATTTTTCCTTAGTAAAATGAATTCTAGGATTCTAAGTCTTAAGAATAATTGAGATTTTTTTTTTTTTTTTTGAGGCAGGATTAACACTTTTCTTACTAGAGGCAAACTGACTGAGTGAAAAACTAGCAGATTTGTGTCAAGGCCTAGCAGATGTTGGATTTTCAAGACAACCACTATATGTTAGATTTTTAAAGGTTTATTTCGTTATTTTTAAGTATGTGTATGTATCTGTTTACATGTGGGTATTTGGATATAAGAGCAAGTGTCTGTAGAAGCCAGAGGCATTATATCCCTAAAACTGGATTTACCGATGGTGCAAGCCACCTGAATTAAACTGAACTCAGGTTCAAAGCAGTAAATACTCTTCAGCTCGGAGGCGTTCATTCAGCACTGCACGTTAGTTTTTGTATGTTATTTTATGTTCAGGGGAGATGTGGAGTATGAAGAACAGAATACTGTTAAGTATAGAAGTGAAGAGTGAATTTACCTGGAAACACTTTCAAGAAGAAATGTGGCAACTAAGAAGGGGGAGTTAATAAGATCTGGAG
Organism: Psammomys obesus; assembly: GCF_907164565.1. Lineage (NCBI taxonomy): Eukaryota > Metazoa > Chordata > Mammalia > Rodentia > Muridae > Psammomys > Psammomys obesus. The sequence goes on along the minus strand of NW_026593286.1, from coordinate 15,365,238 downwards.
AGGACAGGAGCTCCACAAGGAGAGCAACAGAACCAAAATATCTGGGCACAGGGGTCTTTTCTGAGACTTATTCTCCAACCAAGGACCAAGCTCCATTTATGGATCTAACCAGAACCCATGCACACAATTAGCCCATGGCAGCTCAGAATCCAAGTGGGTTCCCTAGTAAGGGGAACAGGGACTGTCTCTGACATGAACTCAGTGGCTAGCTCTTTGATCACCACCACCTGAGGGGGGAGCAGCCTTGCCATGCCACAGAGGAGCAAATTGCAGCCAGTCCTGATGAGACCTGATAGGCTAGGGTCAGATGGAAGGGGAGGAGGACCTTCCCTATCAGTAGACTTGGAGAGGGGCATGGGAGGAGATGAGGGAGGAGGATGGGATTGAGAGGGAATGAGGGAGGGGGTTACAGCTGGGATATAAAGTGAATAAAATGTAATTAATGTAAAAAATAAAAATGTAATTAAAAAGAAATGTTAAGGAAGATTTGTGTTTGGGAACAAATGTTTAAAAGAATGAACATATTTGATGTTTGAAATAGTTCTAATACTTGTAAATTCCTCAAGGTGGAAGAAGAAATCATGACCACTTTGATCACGATTTGAGAGAGAGAGTGAGAGAGAGGACGAAAGAAACTGAGTTCTTTTAGTGTTGCATATATATATGGGCTAACCACTCATAACTAGACAATAAGTTAGGTGGCTTATCCCTGGGGAAGACTTAATTCTCCCTCTCTCATCAGCCATTAATTACTTGTAGCTCTTTACCCAGGGTTGGGGCACAAGAAGAGTTCCCCTATCCACTCATCCACTTTGGCATGCCAACTAGTGTTATTGTCCAGGGCTTGGTGAGGCAGCCATATTGTTGCGATTTCATGGGCATGGCTTCCCTGTGATATCCGGAACACAGAGTCTCTGAACACTACTCTGGCTCTGGTCCTCTGCTCCCTCACCCATTATGTTCCCTGAGCCTTAGGTGAAGAGTTTGTGTTGCATATGTATCAGTTAGCTCCCCACAGTCAATGTATTTTGAGCAGTTGTTCCTTTTGGCAATGATCTCCATGGTCTTCAAACAAAGCTTCTTGATGACTCGAGAGCTGCACTTATCTGTGGGTACAAATATGAGTATTTAGAACACAGTTAAGTTTGGTTTTTGTTTAGGAAAGTGGCAGTATATGTTCTTCTCTAAGATTTATGACTTTACTGTCTCTGGGCAATTGGCTAGGTTTTTAGTACCAGGTACGATTTCTCCCCCTGTTGAGAGGGCCTTAAATACAATCAAAGAATGTCATTATTTCACCTTTAGGGATATCTTCCTATACTAGTCATTTCTGTTCACAGGAGTCATGGCTGGGGAAAACTGCCAATTGCTTTCCTCTATTTGCAGCTTATATAGTTCCTTCCAGTAGTATGAAAGGTAGTCCTCATGGAGGAGGGTTTTAGGTCAGTTCCAGCTCAGTTCCTTCATGCGTGAAGTGTGTGATATCTTCAGGACTAAGGACATACCTTAAACTTCTTAAGAGAAAATAAATTTGTTTCTTAAAGTCCTGGAGGATAGAAGAGCAAGTTCAGAGAATTACACATATTAAGGCCTTCATGCTTCATCATACCTTGATGTAGAGTAGGGGAGCAAATAAACATCATTTTCTTTCTCTTCCTCTTTTTCTTCCCCTTCTCCTTTTTCTTCCTCCTCCTACCTCCTTCCTTTCCTTTTACTGTAATTTTTCCGAAGTAGAATATTCCACTGACCATCTCTTTTTTTTTTTTTTTTTTTGGCATGGGGTGGGGGGAGCCTAGAGTTGGTGATAGACTCCTTTGCTAGAGCAAAAGCTATTTCTTTTTGTGTTCTAAAGGGATTGCAAAGAATGTTTTAATTTTAGTCCCTAGGCCCATCAAGCATTGTGTGTGTGAGTGTGTGTGTGTCTGTGAGTGTGTATGTAGCCTAAGACTTTATTCTGCTCAGTAAAATGATTGCTTTTGTTAGGAATGTATTAACCGACATGTCTTGGTCAAGAGATGGATCAGAAGACACAATTATGCACCAAGAGATATCCCTAGAGCTCTCAGCTCACCTTAGGGCTGTGGGCTGATCATGGTTGATGAACTCTATAAGAATTGAGCTTAAAGGAAGCTGTCTCTTTTGAGTGTTTTCAGAAGGTAGCCTGTGCACAAAGCCTATTCAGGGAAAGAGTACCATGTTTTGGGTTTTTTTCCTTTCCTTTCCTTTCCTTTCCTTTCCTTTCCTTTCCTTTCCTTTTTTTTCCCTTCCTTCCTTTTTTTTTTTTTTTTTTTTAACTAAGATAACTTTAGTTCCAGATGCCTCTGTTGTAGCTGAACAGAAACCAGCCCCTTCCTAATGTGGTTGTTTTTCTTGTTCTGCACAGGTGTTATTCCTAAGAGCGCTTACTAGTAAACACACTTTATGCAGATTTCAGGTATTCATATTTTTTTTTTCTGCTGAATTGACCTGTGGGGAATTGACAACAGAAGTTGTCTTAAGAAGATTCGAATGTGGGATTTGGGCATCCACAACAGGAACAATGTATTTGCCAGGTTTAGTGGAAACAGGAATCCCAGGGATTCCTATTTCACATACTATCACATACTGTCACTGTGGCCACTGGTACACTAAATGATGCTAAAAGGCAAAAAAATGACTAAAAAGGAATGGTCCCTTGCTAGGATTTTTGTTTTCAATTGGATTCCCATGATAAGGGTCAGTCTGTATCTTGATAGGAATAGACTGATAATTTGGATATATTTAGCTTGTCTTTCTTTCCCACGGGCCCTTAGCTAGCCTGTGCTGGGAAATCTGATCCACTGTATTGCATTAGACCCTTGGAGCAACTTTGCAGTAAGGAAGCTGTGTTAGCAGCCACATGGCAATAGACCTTATTGGTCTTATAATGAACCATGATACCTGATGACCTGACTAGGAATAAAAAGAATCTCTGAAGGCCAAAATGAGGTACTAGATGAGAGATAATAACCTGCATAGAAGAGGAGGTCTCTTCCATGTTGCAATATTCAAACACATACACAAATCAGTGACTTTTCATATACTCTGTGTCCCACAGATGTTGAATACTTAAACCACAGCTAGTGATTCTTTAAAGAAAATTTTAATCGCATAACTCTCGGAATGTTGGCAAACTTTTCCACACCGCAAGAAAACATCCTGAAAGGAAGGAATTCTAAAAGGACTTAGAGATCCTTGAGTCAAAAGATCAACCATCAAGTAGAAAGAGTCAACATGTAGGCAGGAACAATCAATCCTGACCATCCAGAAAGGTAAAATTGCTTTTGCACAATGAAATCAGACAAGATTTTGTTTGGCTCCAGATGATTCATTAGTGCAAGTCTTGGCACACCCTTACCCATATTGATGGTATTTAGACAAAAGTCTTGATGTGTATAGACCATGCCATTAACCAGTATCTCGATCCTTTTGCGGGGAGGGGTGGGGGGAGCTAGGTACATTATCACATTCAACGGGAGAGCTAAGTAGAGAGAGAGAGGAAGGTAGCAGAATGTGTAGCAAACCGAGAGGAATATCAGTTATAGCTTAAAAATTAGCCTCAATGGAAAGTATAAGGACAAGATGGAGTTTATGCTGTGTTGTGGTATCCGGGTTACCATGGAGGACCAAAGAAGCTGCGAATGGCTCACTACTGAGTCTCTCTCCAGAAAAAATAATCTTTTGCTTGAGGGGACTGGCTTCTAGCCCCTCCATGGTGGCAGCCTATGACTGTCAAGTGGTTCATGTGAGAGCATAGAGTCTTGGACCTTGCCCTGGGTGGAACACTCTTTCCTCTCCAGAATTCATCATATGCTGAAGTCTCTCATGCAGAACATTCACAGATTCTGGCACTTCTTGTAACCTGGCCCTTGATCTAACTGCCCTCACCCATCAGTCTTATTATTGAGAGTTTCCTAGGGAACCCAGGCTATGATGACTAATAAAAAAAAAACTTTTACCTATCTGAAAGATGCCATGCTGTTATAAGTATACATATAATAGTTACCCCTATCCTTAATTGAGTGTGAGTGACTAATGTTATCCAGTTATGAGTAAAGGAAAATCTGAAATGAAATGAAAGATAGTTCCAAATACCATTAAGATGAAATGCTAGTCTCACTAAAAGCCCTTTATTGGATCACAGTAAAGAAGAATATGATTTTAATATAATATTTTATTGATGTCTTGAGAATTTCATACAATGTGTTTTGATCAGATCCACACCCAACTTCCCCAACTCCTCCCAGATCCACCCCTACCTCTCCATCCCTCCCAACTTCGTGTCTTTTTTTTTTTTAATATAACATGTAATTATTAATACTGGAAAACATTCTCTATTCATAAGATAATAAAACTGGTTATTAAATAATATTGAACTAGAAAACACAAAAAACACGTTTGCCTATAGGGGATAGTTTATGAACCTGGGACACATTAGAGAGGAAGAAGTCCCAGGAGAAGGTTGATAGTAGATTACATAGTCCCAAGGTACTCAGAGCTTGAACAGCACTCTGGCAACAACCCCCAGATGGTTTTATGGAAAAGCCATCATCTGCCCCTGAACATTTGTTTTAGGAAGGATGGACTCTAGCACCTACTTCCCAGTACCACTCCCAGCATTTGCTGCCAGCTTATTCCACTGTCTACTCTCTGTACCTCGGCAGACATGCATCCATTCTTGTCCAGACCTATTCTCTTCTGGGGCGCTGAAGCTGGAGTGTGTATGATGAAGCAATGAGGCTCAGTCAGGGAGGGGGGGAGTCAGATCATCATCTGTAAGGATATAAAGTGGATGACTGAGCCATCTGTTCTCTAGCGATGTAACTTAGCCTACCTCATGTCTTGCTTGCTTTCCATGCCTAATGCTTACGCTTTCATAGTTTGTATGTGATTCCAAAGGGCTTATAGTAAATTTGGTATTTAAATAAAAAAAATGTATATGTGTGTTTTGTCTGCAAGCATGTCTGTGCACCATGTTGGTGCCTTGTATTCCCGGAGGCCAGAAAAAGACATCAGAGGCCTTTTGGGACTGAAGCCACAGGTGAGTGCTGGAAGAGCAGCCAGTGCGCTTAATTGCTAAGGTGTGTGTGTGTGTGTTTAAGATGATCAGAGATGAGTTTTTCTGCTTATGGCTATATATATTGATTCATTCAATTACACAGCAGTCTGACATTCCCTAACAAGTTGACCTACCATACGAGCAGAGCCTTCCTCATGACCCTTTCCTGTCTTCCACTACAGCCAGAACCCTACAATACATAAAACAGGACACAAAACGCCAAGGACAGCACTTGTGTGTTTGGTTAGTGGTGTGACCTAGGTTAGAGAGACATGTACATTTGGAAGTGATGGTTTCCTTTGCTTAGATGTGTGAATTTTCAAAGATTTAGATAAAAGGACAGCAAACGTGTTTTGTGTATATTGAACACAAATGTGTATATTGAACATGGAGTCTAGAAGAACATGAGGACACAGCCTAATTCCCAAGTAATAAGGAACTCAGGTGGCTGAGGAGATTGGGACCAATTGCCATGGAGCCTTGGGCATGATCTAGATGCTGAATGCTTCGCTGATGACAGCTTGTTTGTCTCTTTCTCCTAAAGGAATGCAAAATGTGCAGAAATGCTTTTGGCTTGTGTTTCTTTGTGATTGTTTGCAAGCTGGCTGAATGGTAATTCACTGTATCTTATTTTGTGTTTGGAGCTGCCCCAGCTTCGTTCAAACATTTTCTACATTTTTCTTCATTTGTTACCTATTCCCAGGAATAAGTCAAGCCTGTGTTTTCCTTACTTCAGAGGCCACTGGAAGAATCTGTTTCCTAACGAGGCCTACAAGGACGGAGAGTGGGTGGGATGTGCGGAGAAACATGTTCCAGAGTGTGTTTCACCCACACAAACCAGGATGGGAAGAAAAGCTCTCTACCCCACAAGCTGCTTGCACAGCCCTGACTTTATGCTTCCCACCTCCTTACTCAAAGTTTCACAACTGAGAAAACAGGGCACCGTCTTCCTAGTGCAGATCAAGTCGAGAGTCAGGCTATTTTAAACTTGTTGCTAACATATGGCCCAGAGAAAAATACTGTCAAAAGATTGTTTTACCCTCTTCAGTTTTGATATTTATTAATTATCTTAAGTAAACAGGGGATAAAGAGAGTCAATTTAATATAGGTGACTTCCACTCAGAGGTTCTTTTGTGTGAGCTCTAGTTTGGGTAGTATTTGTCTTTTTGGATATCAAGAGGAACGATGGACTCAGAGTTTTGACCACGATTATTGTTAGAACTATGGAAGAAAGATTTCTCTGGCTTCTTGAGATATTCTCTCTGGTGGCTTTTACTGTGGGGTGACTGACGGTCTTTTAGATCTATAATAATTCAGTATTGATGTTACTATAATTAATGTATGCATTTGACTGGCCCAAAGACAAACAGAAAATGCTACACAGGGAAGACATCATCTTTCTCAGCTGTACAAGGATGTCTGACTCCCCAGTAAAATCAGTGTGTGTGTGTGTGTGTGTGTGTGAGAGAGAGAGAGAGAGACAGAGACAGACGGACACACACACACACACACACACACACACACACACACACACACACACA
>NW_026593286.1:15328308-15358610 GCF_907164565.1 Psammomys obesus | reverse complement strand
ACACACACACACACACACACACACACACACACACACACACACACACAGAATCAGTGCAGGATAACCACAACAAGAGAAACAGCAATGTGCGAGGGGTTGGCTTCTCCTCTTACTATTCATGAGTTTGATTATTCCCACTAGGCAGGATGATCTGGGTGACATACCGAAAGCATTTGCACATGCATTTCTGCAAACCCCAACGTAAACACACCCCCCAGGCAGCCTGCTGTGTGGCTGTGATGAGAGCTCCAGCTGCTATTTCTCACCTGCTTCCTTTTCCCAGGTAGCTTTTCAGGCAGGTACCTCAGGATTCCGGATAACGGCAGAACACCGAATTCTCTAAAACATTATTTTTCTGTCCTCTCTAATTAAGCAATGCTATCATATGTTCGTAGTGCTAATAGCTTCATTCTGTGAAAAGTTAAGACTGAGAGGGCCCCCTGGGAAGTATGACTTGAAAAGAGCCCAAGATTTTCTGCTGAGGCCTGGTAAGTACCTTTCTTCCTTTCTTCCTTTTCATTTCCATACTGTAACTTTTTCCTTGGGTCAAGACAACTTAATAGTAGTACAGGTCTCCATTAGAAAAACCAAAGGAAATTCTATCTGAAGGGATTGTCCTATTCTAATTGAACCTGTCCTTAAATGCTGAGTAGGGACTTTCTCACAATGCTACAGAGTTGACATAAACCAGTTCTACAGGTAAAGCCATGTGTAGGTGGGTGAGAGTCTCTTTGTAGTTGATGTTCCTGGGAGGTCAGACTCAGGGCAAAGAGGTGTTGGTGTGGGGAGAGGCAGTTCATAGGGAAGATGTGACTCAGGCATCATATTATATAACCATAGCTCACCACGAGGAAATGAATGGCAGAGAAAAAAAAAAAAACAGGTATTCTAGCTGGAAAGAAAAGTAAGACAATTACTATGGAGAAAAAAAAAGATGGTGGCACATAGATCAGACCCAGTATGCCAGGTTTTATTCAGGACTGGCTGGTTGTGATGGCCAAGTAGTAAACGGAACTGATGGACATTTGTAAACCAATGTCTCTGGTGCCATTTTGGCATAGTCCTATGTGTCATATGGGTAAAAATTAGTGATAAGGAACTAGAAATGCCAAAGGAGGTTGGATGGCATGCAGATAGGCAACCAAGATTTTTGATTCACAGATGTATTAGATTTTTTTGGCTGGGACACTTCTTTTGAATCCTGATTTAATATTCTACCATCCTTATTCCTTAAGAACAGTTATCAAATTTGTTTCCTTGTGTCTGCTTTTATTGATTACAAATGTCCTCAAATGTCAAGACCATGGAAAATGGCAACAGACTATCAATTCCTCATGTTAATAAGCACCACATTTATTCCAAAAGATCAGGAAAAATAGAGGGAAAAAGAATCACCACACAGATGATTTAAATCATGCAGTTTATAAAGATATGGAGAAGCAGGCTTTGGTTAGGGAGCAAGCTGCTCAGAATTGAATTTAATTTAGAGATGGACAGTTTTCCTATAGGGTAGGCATTCTGTCTTCCTGAAGTCAGAATAGATTCCATCCAGATGCCTTGTATTTTTGCCTCCAGAGCAAACATTACATGGGAACTGAGCTGAAGGAGCCGAACAAAGCAACCTTGTAAATTCTAAATTCGGGTGATTGCATCATCCAAGTCCTAAACATATTAAGAGTCCAGTCCAGCTTTTATTTTTATTGAGCATTTGTAACTAATTCCCACTGATCAAAGACAAGTTAGTCCGTCGCCTCCTCCCCCCCGACCCGAAACCTCTTGGTTTTCTCTTTGGCAAATAAATCGTATTCTGGAAGGATGACATGGGAATCGCTCCTTTTTCCAACGGCCATACAAATCTGCTATTGCAAGGGAACGTGGAAATGGGGGGAAAGCAGTGCATTTTGGGAATTCATTAAGTGGCTGAATTCATTAAATGTTGGAAGGAGATAATTTAGACCTTTATTGTAACGCAATAATTTGCAACTGTATAATTAGCAGGGTTTGCTTTAGTCTGAGACAAAAATCTGATATTTATACTTAAATGAAAATTATCTACCACTTACACTGACAAAAATATGAGCTTCTTATTTGTGGTTCTTAGGAGGGAGTGGTGTTACAGGATTTCCTCTTTGCCTTCCCTAATTAGGACTTAGTCTGGGGGCAGGTAGAGCAGAGCAGTGTGACCTGGGGAGCAGATGGTACCTGAGGAAGGCTTTTGACCTAAGTAGAAATGGAGGTTTGAAGGCAGGCAAAGAAGCTTACTCCTGGTCCCTGCAGACCTGTTAGCATCTTTTGTTGAAAAATAATGAAGACTATGAGTGTAATGACCCTGGTGCAGATACATGTGTTTTGAGGTTTAGGACTCAATAAATCTGGCAATAAGGACACAAATGTTATGACTTTTCAGTTGGTATGAGGTGCAGAAATGGAAATTTGAGGGACTGTAAGGTTTATACTTTATTATGGGTAAATATACCTCTAGTGGGCTAATATCACTGGGGTAAAGAAAAGATGGCATGCATTAGTTGCCCAGCAAATTCATAAAGAGCCGTCATTCCTGCTAAAGAGGCTGCCTTTCAAAGGTTACTGGGAAGTTCTTCTCTGGGAACTCAGAGGGTAGAGGCCAAAGATGGCTGTCTGCAGACCAGAGACTACAGGAAGTTTATGGTCACAAGCCTAAGCCTGCATGGTCCAGTATACCCTAGTTTGTAAACAGGACCTCATCTAGGAATACATCCTTGCGTGAAGATAATTATGTGTTTGGCCTCTTGTGGTACACTGACTAGGCTACATCACATGGTTTTTATAGCAGTCCTGGGAAGAGTTCTGGTCTCACACTAGAGATGTGGAAACTGCTGTACCAAGAATCTAAGTGACTGGGCAGCTATGTCAAGGTCTGTGCTGGATGGTGGAGTTCGACATGCATCTGTCTCTGAAACTACTGTTCTTTGCATACTCATGTTTGCTGATGCCTTATTAGAGGTCTCAGTCCGTCAACTTTCCAAAGCTGACCTGTCCTCTCTGAATGTTCTCACTGACAAGTCAGCCAAAGTGATACCTGCCTCTTGGGACAAATGACACAGCCACAGTTACAGAATGGAAGATTGTATTCTCCCTTCTTGTTTGATAGCTGGGCAATGGAGTAAAGAATCATTGACAGCGTCATGGGCCCATGGAAATTCTGTGCTGGAAATATGTTGACAGGAGAGAATTTTGTGTTTCGTGGGGTGGTAAATGGCTATGAATGGTTATAATGTATTTTGCCTAGGGATATGTTCTAAATATGCCCTCATTCTGATACTATTTACAAAGAGTTGACTTCATGGATTTCCAAATAGGTAGGGTTCCCTGAATAATGATTAGGAGTGTAGAACCACAGAGACATGTGTGTTGGGTAGAAAGAAATAAGGTGTGCTTCTAGAGAGCAGAGACAGGAGACAATGATCCAAACTAGGCGTCTACACTGAGTAGTTTTACTTGTCAACCTGACACAATCTACAATCATTTGGGAGGAGAACGTTAATGAGAAATAGTCTCAGTCAAGTTGGCTGTGGGCATTTCTAATTGTTAGTAGAGGTGGGAAGACCCAGCCCATTGTAGGTGGCACCATCCTCTAAGCAGAGGTCCTGAGCAGCATAAAAGAGGAGCGAGAAAGCAAGTAGACAAGCAATCAAGAACACATACATTTGTTTCTTTCTGCTCTCGACTGTGAGTGTGACGTTGTAATGTGACCTGATTAAAATCCCTGTCTGGACTTCACTTCTCTGATGGGCTAAGGTCTGGGCCTGTAAAGCTAAATAAAGCCCTTCCCCAGTAAGTTGCTGATTGTATTTTAACATAGCAACAGAAATGAACAGCAGCAGGCACTTGTACGGAAGCACTTTCCTTTCCAATAAACTCTTGACCCTTCTATACTCTCATTCCCTTCCTTCACATATACTCCCTTATTGGTAACAGGAAAATGTTCACTAGGACCCAATAGCCATTGAACAATTGTTCATTAACAGCCTACACAACCTCATCAGGAGTGGAGAACTCTTTCTCACAAATTGATCTCTATAAATTTATGTTTGGAAGTGTGCCGTGTTCTGACTGAGCCTAGCAGGCATCAGTTTTGCTCTGGAGCTATGGTAACAGAGTAAGTACTTCTTTTCAAAACCATTGACAAACACTCCTACTCTTCCTTCTCCAAAGGGACCATTTGTAAAGGTCTTGGAGGTGAAGATTCTTTCTGAGGAAGTGTGGGTTCTAATTCTATCCATGCTTTCTAAGTCCCGGAATCAGACTGAATACCCTCCTGTTGCCGTGACTGTGCCTAGATGCTTGGAAACAATAGCTGAGCCATGCAGCTTAGAATACATTGGTCAGTTTATGCAGGAGGCGATGGAGTATATGCTGACATCATGTAATCAAGAGAAAAAAAAAATTATCCCGTGTGTCTTGCTGGGAAGAATAGACTGCAACTTAGCAAGCTGCATTTCATGGTCCCTGAACAGAATGGCAATGTCTTCCTTTATTTATTCACGAACGTCTATTTAGCTCTATGGTGGTGGTTTGCAAATAAGCCAAGCGTAGGCTGCTGTGTGTGGTTTGAAAAAAAAAAAAAAGCGGGCTCCAGTGGCTCAGATAAAGCCCAGCCCATCTCAGCAGGTACTAACTTGTTTAAGAAAACCAGCTGTCAACAGCAATGAAACTCAGAAGGCTCACCAACTTCATCAGCCTTTTGGCAGCCCCTGAGAAATTTGCTGCTTGAATTTCTTAGTGAAATGTTGGGGAAATGTGGAGAAGCAGCTACAGCTGAAGCTTCCCTTAAACTGGGGCTTAGTCAATAGACTGATAGAGATGTTTGTTTGTTGGTTTGTTTGTTTGTTTTAATTACTCCAACAGATTGGGAGGCAGAGGAAGACAGAAGCCTCTGTTACTTTCACTAAAGGAGCAGGCTGTAGGGATGTGGTGGGGAGTCACTGAACAGCCATGGAGGGCAGCAGAAAGCCTTAGGTTGCTTCTCTACACACACTAGGTTGATGGGATGCTTTTCCACATCTGCTCCTCTCTTCATTCCCAAACACCCTCATCTTCCTGTGGTTGACACTGACATTTTCCCCTGAGCATTATTGGATAGGGTTACAGACAAAGCTGTTATGTAAATTACTCTCTGCTTCTGTCTTGCCCTTGCCCTTTGTCTACTCCTAGGAAAACCTTCTATGAATCACTGTTTATTTCAGATGGTAAGGCAAAAGCCAAACCTATAGTCTATGGTATAATATAGATACTCTATTCAAACAGGGTTGACATCCATCTTGTAATTCAGAACGCCTTTGCTCAGTAACCCCGTAGTATCTATCATCAGTTTGATATTAAATGACCTGAGTTTCAGCATCTCCTGAATGGTATTTTAAAAGCATTCCTTTCTTGTTAGCACAGAGGATATTTTGGTACTATAGATAAATTTTATAAACTTGGGTTAATTGTGAAATAGAACATATTATTAAAAGATGGATAAGACAATCCCGTAGATGATTCCTTATGTGATTCAAGCAGCTTTCTGACAGTAGGATTAAGTAAAATCATGCTAAGTATGTCCCCCAAGGACTGGTCTACATTTTAACCTTTATCAGTGGGGAAAGAGGCTGGCAGGAGTAGGAGGACAATGGTGGGTTCAGAGATAAGTTTAACAAGTTTAAGGGTGCTTTGTGACGTAAATCAGGTCATTCTCCAGAATGGTATTTCTCAATGTGTGGGATAGTTGTAAAGGAGCATGGCATGACTTCCATCTAAAATCCAAATCAGCCAAACACAAGCATACTTCTCTCTCCATAGCCCTAGGGGATAAGGCTGAGCTTCTAGATGAGGTTTATTAGGTCAAAGAGAATTTACAGAAAAAAATAATAAAGTGAGAGACAGGGTAAATGCATCACTTGTTAGATAGTACTCATTTGCAGAGAGGAATCACGGTGTGCTCTCCAAGGTAGAACTTAGAGTGTGGAGGACCTCCCCTATCAGTGGACTTAGAGAGGGGCAGGGAGGAGATGAGGCAGGGTGGGATTGGAAGGGGATGAGGGAGGGGGCCACAGATGGGATACAAAGTAAATAAACTGTAACTAATATAAAAAAATAAAAATTTAATTAAAAAAATAAAAAAACACGAAAAAACAAATATAGTGTAAATTCTACCCCTTTCTAGCTTCACATATTCAGTGAATGATTTATTATTCAAATTTTGGCTTCCTTTACTGGATCATGCATGCCCTCAGTCTATGCAAAGTCTGGCCCAGAGGCTAAAACACAGTGTGACCTCGTGAATGTCATCTGGTGCTAGTGTCACTGAAGGCATCCTCACAAGCATTTGAAATATCCTAACAAGGCCTTGTGAGTTTGTAGAAGAGACCTGCACAGTTCGTCACTTTAAAAACTTACTTCATCCCAAACCTTCTTCCTTGGATCATCTAGATACCTTTCGGGAAATACAATGGACATGTCTCTGAAGGACCCAGGCCCAGATTTTTTACTATTAGACAGAGAAACACAATTTCTCTTCTTTCTACTTTCTACTTTTCTGTTGCATTCAGCACAATTCTAGTCACTTCTCCCCACAAACAACCCTGAGACCCGAACCAGTACTTGTCTTTCATTTTTCAGGCAAGTTGGCGTATATCTTTTTTCACCAATATTCTTACTTGGACTTCTGGTCTTGATGTCATCATTTTTTTTTTAAATAGATTTCTTGCCAATTGAATGTGACTTTTTTGGTCTTATGTACAAACCAAATCTTCACAATTCCATCTCTGGACATCATTAAATGTCATGGATTCCCCACAGCGCAGTGTCAGTTCTGAAATGGAGTCTTGACTTTCAGCTCAGCCACCTTTCCTTGACTTAACAGTCTTTAGGCTCCTCAGTCTTCCATACAGTTGTCATAAATACCCTTTGATGTTTTTGCTAACCAGTAGGGTAGCATCTATAAACTGTGTTTAATGAGGAGATTGTAGTCTCTTTTTCATATCTTTTTTTATACTCAACATTTTGTTCTGTTTCTTGGTAATATTTTTTTTTTAACTTTGGTAAAACAACTTTATTTCCTAAAACATTTTAAATTGTCACAAAATAATTTGTACGTATTTGTGAGGCTCAATGTGACATTTTGATATATTTATACTTTGTGTAATGTTCAAATCAAAGTAATTAGGATATCCATCATCTCAAACATTTTTCGCTAGTTTGTGGTGGGAACATTCAAAACCTACTCTAGCTGTTTTAAATATGCAATGTGTCATTGTTAACTACTGCACATTCTTCCTAGTCTGCAACAGAACACTAGAATGCATTCTTCCTGATTGTAACTTTGTACCAGCTAGCTAAAATTCTCTATTCTCTACCCACTCCTCAGGACCACTCATCTCCAGTGGCTGGTAACTAATTCTTTACTTTATATTTTTATATTATATACAGAGACTTTGATTTAACAACATTTTACTGACCATTATTTGATCTTTTTAAATTGTAAATTGTGCCTGGTGGTGGAGTGATGGATCCCTCCTCCCTCCAAAAGAAATCAATGTAATCAGGTTGTTGGAGAACCTCAGTGTACAGGCTCCTGACTGAAGATAACTGCCCTTCAGCTCCATCTAACTCCATGACTTCAGGCTAGTAACCTAAACTCTCAGTACTTAACCTTTCCTGTATACAATGGATCACAGCCTAAGGTTGTTACCAATATTAAACATAGTAGTAGCATATAACTTTTACCAATATTTTAAAAATATATTTTATCTTGTGTGCCTATACAAGTGTGCATGTTCTACAACATGCATGTGAAGGTCAGAGGACAACTTGTAAAAGTCAGTTCTCTCTTTCTTCTACTTATGGCTGTGAGCCTAGCCTTTAACAGCTAAGCCATCTCTCCAGCCCAATTTTCTCTTTCTATCAAGCGGGTTTCTGGCATTGAATCCATGTCATCAGGCTTGAGGGTAGGCATCTTTATAGGCTGAACATCTCACCATCCCTGGTGTTCTGGGTCAGTAAAGCTCATAGACATGCTCTGTAATTAAGATACATTGTTTCTGAGTCTCATCATCTAGAGCAGAAACAGTGAGAATTAGAGGGAAGGTAGATCTGAGTTGAAAGCGGCAGAGTCTATAAAGAAGGGGAATGGTGGGAAGGACTGGCTTCACTGGGGTCACAGTGGGAGGGGAGGTGGGGACAGTATATTGGGGCCCAATGTGGAGGGTTATGATCCTAAATTAGGAGTTCTATGGGAGATAGCCCTTCACTGAATTGCTTGTTCCAGGGCTGGGGAATGAGCATTAGGGCATCTCATATGCAATATAAACCCTCTGCAACTGAGATACCACCCTGGAAATTCACAACACCCAAGTAATACATTCAGCTTTGTGTTTTGGGGAGCTGACTTTGAGCATGGTGAGATGGAGAAGGAATTGGAGCAGAGAGACCAATTAAGAAAATAAATCCCACCATTTATTCTGTTTCTGTTTCTATTTCTCTTGATTTAGTTTCCTTTTACATGACAGAAATTTTTCACAATCTCCCACTGACAATCCTAGAGGACACTCTTCCTAGACTTTTTAATCTTCTTTCCCTGAGCTTGGCCTATTTGGGCTCATCTGACCTCCAGGAATATATTCAGAAACAAAATAGATTATTTCATGCTTTATTTATAAGCCCTGACTCCCATAGCTGCTGATCATGTCCATAATCTCTCTCTGTGTATTAAACATTCTTGGTTTAGTGTGTCATTCTAATTGCCAAATCGTATTTTTATTTTAAAAGGTGTGGGGGAGGGGGAGGAGCTAAACAAGAAAAATAGATTTGGATGGCTCTCAGTTTCTTTATCAACATAGATGCATAATGTTGGAGAGGCTTGTATCCAGTCTGGAACCCACCAAAACACAGATGCTATTCACACTAGATTCAGTTGTAGGATAGAAGCTTTCAGTTAAGTTAGGCGCACAGTATTGTCTACCTAGGACCTTTCAGCGGCTTGTCAGCAACTTCCTACTGAATTTTCTGTCTGCTAAAAATACAGCACCAATACCTCTGGGTTCCTCTCTTTGCAAAACAGCATAAACCACCAGATAAAACTTGAGGAGCTTCAGTTTTATCTCTTGCTTTCCCCAGCAACGGATTGAAACAGAAAATGAGACTCATATCCAAACATTGGGCAGAGTGATGGGAAGAATTGGGGAAATAGATAACAACAATCTGGAGGGAACAGGAGCTCCACAAGAAGACCAGGAGTCCCAAATAACCTGGGCCCAGAGGAGCTTGCTGAAACTGCAGCACCAACCAAGGACCATGCATGGACTAGCCGTAGGCCCTTTACGTTATATACACAATGGGCAGCTTAGCCTCCATGTGGGTTCCCTAGAAAGGAGATGGAGCTGTCTCTGACATGGTCTCTGTTGCCTGCTTTCA
Source organism: Psammomys obesus (assembly GCF_907164565.1). Lineage (NCBI taxonomy): Eukaryota > Metazoa > Chordata > Mammalia > Rodentia > Muridae > Psammomys > Psammomys obesus. Next base: position 15,349,178 of record NW_026593286.1, on the reverse strand, counting down.
ATCACTTCCTTCTGGTGGGCCTTCCTTGCCAGGACACTGTGAAAGAGGAAGTACACAGTCCTGATGAAACCAGATGTGCTGGGGCAGGTTTATGGGGGAGTGGAGCTCCCCTTTTTTTGAGGAGCAGGAGAAGGGGGACAGGTAGATAAAGGAGGGACAGAGGGTAGGTCCGGGAGGAGAGGAGGGAGAGGATACAGCTGAGATGTAAAGTGAATAGCTAAATTTAAAAAAATTAATTAATTAAAAAAAGAGAGAAAATCTATTCACTTTCCTCCCAACCCAGTATGTCCATGAAATAGCCTAGCTGCTGGTACAGGAAGAATTTTTATTCTGTCTGAGGTGGTATGGTTGGTCTCAAGACCTGCAAGCATCCATTTATGCTGAGATGGATTGGTAATAAAGCAGACATGAGTTGGTACTTCAGGCTGACAGTGATGGTCTGACATATACAGTGACAGCTGGAGGACCTCCCCATAGCCTGATGGGAGAACATGCCTCTAAGTTTCCTGTAGACCGGTATGCATGGGAATCTGCTCACTTCTGCTCTAAAACAAGTAACCATAAGTGATCCAAGGGACTTTCAAGTCCAAGTTGTCCATATTTTCAAACTGACAGACCCTGAAGCCTGCAAGTGAATAGGGGAGTCCCCAAGGAAACTCCAGTTTACTTGTGCTGTTTCTCCCCCTGTAATCTAATGCCAAGATGCAATTAGATGTAATTTGAAATGTACATAATTGCAACTCATTCAGGAGAGATTATTTTTTTTGAGAGGTTCAAAATGAGAAAATGTGCACATTCCTTTATAGGTGTCATTGAAACAACGTTGATTTAAATAAATGCATGCGACTACATATCCTGAAGTGATTATTGCTTCCAAAGAAATATGCACAGTAGACTTTTTTGTTGACTTTTCTACGCACTAAACTGTTCTAAGATTGATCTCATTAGTAATGTCATTGACTGAACACAGAAATATTGCTTCAGTAGCCATTTTGCATTTCCTATGTGACATGGCAAAATAAGTATTTGTATTAACTGGATGCAATTGTATTTGCTCTGTAGAGTTACAAATTGGTTCCCAGTGATCTGCAAGGTCATTTCAGGTAAAGATGAGACACTCTGGAGGAGAGGCATTCAAATGCAATTTTGTAGCAGGAGCCTGAGTATTAACGCTTGAAGCCATGAGAGCAGGGAAGAAAAAGCAGACAGAAAAGTTCAATCCACTACAGAAATGGGTTGTAACAAAATTATATTACATTTCTGTCTATAATCACTGAGCTACATGAGGTAAGTGGCCAACTACTCAAAACCTTAAAGACAAAGGTAGGTGTTGTTCTGTGTAAATATTCATTTTCCTTATTAGTGAGATCCATCACTTCAGTGAAGTTAAAAAAAAACAAAACAAAACAGTGTTAAGTATTTTAATTGGATTCCGTTTTGGTCAAAATTATTTCGGTCACATAGTCTTATATTTTTATATACAAACCTTTATGGGAAACTGTGCTTCTTATCTAGATGTTAGCTGTATAAAGTAAGAAGAAAATTGCACTAACTTTAGTTTCTGACACTGATTGAACCCTCCTTCCTACTGTCAATGCATTGTCACCCAATGCAGCGGTGAACTATGAGCATCACTGATCACAGGTGAGTGATTTTTTATTTCAGAGCAACACGTGCTATCGTTCTTCCCAATACATTCTGTTCCTAGGTTGCTCTGAAGCCTTGATTTTGCCACTGGGGACATTCTTGGGTCTTAAGAGAGGGCTAGATTTCTCAATACAGTAGAAAATAAACCAAATCTGTTGATTCAGAATTAGCCCTTCTGGAAGCCTTCAGATTTCTCTGGTGCTCTGGGAATTTTTTGGTCTATTTAGGTCTGAGATTTCCAGGAACCTGGGTGAGAGCCATGGGAACCTACAGGCAAATAAATGCTCCTGGGAAGTTCTTCAGAATATACCCACCATTAGTCTGCAAAATGAGCTTCACTGATCTGCCATATAATTTCAGAGCTGACCAAGTTACAATGTGATTAGGATCAGTAAGAATGGGTTTCTTTTTCAGTCATATTTTGAGTTTAGTTTCTGTAATTAATTAAATTAGGAACTGAAAGGCCCATGGCCTTTGCCAGTTGTAGGTTTCATTGTTTAAACAGCAAATATTTCTTATTTACCCTTCTAAAGGCTTGCATGGCATGACTTCTGATGAGGGCGAGGCTTCTGGTTCAAAGATGGCTGCCTTCTCATTGGGCCCTCTTATAATGTAGCAAGAAAGAGCTCATGTCTTCTTCTCTCTTATAAAGAAGGAATTAATCTCATTATGAGGGTTCCTTTCTCATGCCTTTGACTATTTCCAAGGGATTCAGGATCTAATATCATTAACTTGATTGATAGGTAAGCGAGTGATTATGATGTCAGATGTATTTTGGAGGGAATAGTCAGTCCATAGCATCTGCAATGAAAATTAGAGCCCGCTGGTGCTTAGGGAATTGCTGAATGAAATTATTCAGTGAAAGAATACCTTTTAAATTTATGAACTATTAATTTCAATTTGCCTTCATTCATTTCAAAATAGATAAGCACATATAATTATTCAATAACTGCTTAATATTTCTTGGCTTTGTGTTGAGTAGTCTTCCTGATTGGCCTCGTCTAGTGCTTATGCACCCCCTTTCATAGCTCTCAGTGCACTTCACTCTTAGCCTTTTCAAGTTACTCTCACTTCTAACGTTGACATCATTTTATGCCTTACTCATTCCTCAGCCTTCTGCCACTATCCATCTTATCAGTGGTCCTTACCTTTCAGGTTTTGTCACAAATGTAAGCCATTCCCATACATGTTTTCTTGGCTCAAGACAGACTTAATAATACCCCTTAGCTATGTTTTGTAGTACTCTCTAATCTTCTGGGTTTGATCTTAACACATAGTCAAGTATACAGCTGATCATTCAGGCCTGACAACCCTTCCCAGGTAGAAGATCTGGAATCCAAGAGACCAGGATATTTGATGTCTCCTCTATGATTATGTTGAGTTCTGAGACCAGTGTCAGAACTGTGTTGGGAGGAAGACTGGAATGAATGTTAAAGCCTCTATGAATAAGAAGGCAGGAAATTGCCAGGGTAGGTAAACATAATCATTTGATGTCCACAGGATGTAAGGCTCAGCAGAAAGTGTCCTGGAAGAAGGTAGGTGTTAGTGAGGGATCATAAGTCATAAGAGGAATAAGGCTGTCCTGATCACTGGATGTGTAGGCTGAAATCTCAACTTTGTGGACAGTGCTCCAAAGCAGCACTCATAGGATGATGGAGTTTTAGTCATGACAGGAAGTGAGGACATTTTGAATAGGCCGCATGGGAGCTTGCAATTGGCCAAGTAGGGACAGTGGAGAATTTTGAGGGGGAAGAGAAGTAGGAGAAATAGGGTAGACTGATTATTCAAAGTAGAATGAAGGTGGAGTAAGAACCTGTAGTTTTCTATTGTGTAAAAATACCACAATTTCTGTATCCATTCCTCCGTTGATGGACATCTGGGTTGTTTCCAAGTTCTGGCTATTACAAATAAAGCTGCTATGAACATGGTTGAACAAATGTCCTTGTTGTGTACTTGAGCAAATTTTGGGTATATACCTAGGAGTGGTATAGCTGGGTCTTGAGGTAGCACTACTCCTAGTTGTCTGAGAAAGCGCCAGATTGACTTCCAAAGTGGTTGAACCAGTTTACATTCCCACCAACAATGGAGGAGGGTTCCCTTTTCTCCACAACCTCTCCAGCATGTGCTATCACTTGAGTTTTTCATCTTGGCCATTCTGATGGGTGTAAGGTGAAATCTCAGGGTTGTTTTGATTTGCATTTCCCTAATGGCTAATGAGGTTGAGCATTTCTTTAAGTGTTTCTCTGCCATTCGATGTTCCTCTTTCGAGAATTCTCTGTTTAGCTTTGTTCCCCATTTTTTAAGTGGATTACTTGGTTTGTTGCTTTTCTGCTTCTTTAGTTCTTTATATATACTGGATATTAGCCCTCTGTCAGATAAAGGGTTGGTGAAGATTCTTTCCCAATCTGTAGGCTGTCTATTTGTTTTGATGACAGTGTCTTTTGCTTTAACAGGAGCTTTTCAGTTTCATGAGGTCCCATTTATTGATTGTTGCTCTTAGAGCCTGTGCTGTTGGTGTTCTGTTCAGGAAGTTCATGAAATTTGCAGGCAAGTGGTGGGATCTAGAAAAGATCATTCTGAGTGAAGTATCCCAGAAGGAGAAAGACAAACTTGGTATATACTCGCTTATATAGACCTACAAGATATGATAAACATAATGAAATCTACACACCTAAAGAAGATAATCAAGAAAGTGGACACAGGCGAAGGTGATTAATCCTCATTTAGAAAGACAAATGGGATGTGCATTGAACTTATGACAGGAGTCTACCACAAAAGGCATCTGAAAGACTCTACCTAGCAGTGTTTCAAAGCAGACACTAAGACTCATAACCAAACCCTCAGCAGAGTGCAGGGAATCATATGAAAGAAGGGAAGTTGGTATGATATGGAAAGGATAGGAGCTCTACAAGGACCAAACATATCTGGGCACAGGGTCTTTTCTGAGACTGACACTCAACCAAGGACTATCTATGGATATAACCTAGAACTTCTGCTCGGATGTGGCCCGTGGTAGCTCAGTAACCAAGTAGTTTTCCAAAGTAAGGGGAACACGGACTATTTCTAACAGGATCTCAAGGGCAGGCTGTTTGACCCCCCCCCCCAAGGGGAGGAGCAGTCTGTTAGGCCACAGAGGAGGACTTTGCAGCCAGCCCTGAAGATACCTGATAAAACAGGGTCAGATGAAAGGGGAGGAGGTCCTCCCCTATCAGTGGACTTGGAAAGGGGCAGGGAGGAGACCAGGGAGGGAGTGTGGGGTTGGGGAGGGAATGAGGGAGCGGGATACAGCTGGGACACAGAGTTAACAAAATGTAACTAAAAAGAAAATAATAATAATAATAAAAAAGAACCTGTAGTTTTTTCCAAGGTAGGTGCATTAGTTGGGAGTTCTCTAGGGGGACAGAACCAATAGAATGAATGCATTTATATTAAAAGGAGATTTATTAGAGTGGCCTATGGGCTATACAACATTAGAGCAGTCCATCAGTTGGCTGTTTCTGAATGGAAAGGCCAAGGATCTGGGAGTTGTTCAGTCTACAACACTGGATGCCTCAGAAGTCCCAATCTGGTGCTGGAGTCCCGGAAATTCATATAACTGCTGGTCCTCAGTCTACATTGGAATTCTGAACAAGTAGGTTTTGCTACCAGTGAAAGAATGCTTGAACAGCAAGACAGATAAACATTCCAATAACAATAAGAACAAGCAGATGAAAATCAAAACTTCCTTCTTCCATGTCCTTTCATGTGTGCTGGGCCACCAGATGTGGCCCAGATTAAGGGTGGGTCTTTTCATCTCAAATGATCCAATCACATGCACAGCTATTCTTTTTTGTCACTGGAACTTCCTCCTTGGGAAAACCATAGTGTTGAATTCACTCTAAATTTACTTCCTATTTGAGCATTTATGATTCGAGAAGTTCTCCTTTGGTATGATGCATAGGAAAACAGCTGTTAGGTGTTGGGACGACTTGGCAATGTGGGCACTACAAATGTACTGAATTTTCCTATGCAAATTCAAAATTGCATTTTCAAGCATAAAAAAACAAATCGAGATAGTTTTAGAGTTAGGCTTGTTTCTGTGTCCAGAAGAGAAGAGAGATGAAATGGGAGCAAGATAAAGAATTCAACTTGAGCACTCATTTGTAAACAAGGTTGTTTTGTTGAAAGCATTATTCCTTATTCCCTGGAATACCATAGAAGAAAGCGTTACACACATTTCAGAACTGGCCACAGATAAATCCAAGACAGGATACAAGGAGGCCGGTGTCAGCCTTTGTTATGTCAGAGTGTCTTATTCTGACAGTACCCTTCACCACCTCCGATTTGCCAAGGCCCACAGGTCACCAATCAGTTATGCCCAACGGAAAGAAAAATTTTGCCACCAGATGAAGCTTTCCATCATGTGGTCAGAGGCAGCACCCACGATCTAGCAATTTCTAAGCAAGATCATTTTGTATTTGTTTACTTTACAGATACAGCTGCATTTGTATCGCACATCTGTGTGGAGTTAGGGATGCTATTTAAGCACCCAGAGCCTCTACTTCCCTATCAGTGTGTTCCATTGACTTCTCCGCTGTAGCAAGACATTAGGAGATGGTGCTTGCAAGAGGTAGAGCATTTTAAACTGTTAAACACAATGCACATGTTGGCTATTAGAACCAGTTGCACAAGTAATAACCAACAAAGTTATTTTTTCTTTCTGGAATCCCCAAAGACAATAATTTTCCATACATGAGATTTTTTTTCCATCACTGTCTTCTGAAGTATAATCTCATTCATCTACTTCTGGTCAATTTGCCAGTTTGGTAGCTTTGGATCCAATTGGCCAAGTTTTCTGTAAATCCATTCTTAGCATTACATTTGTTATTGTTGGAACTTCAGCCCATTAATTGAAGTTTTTCGCGGCCAAGACTTGACCACAATTGAAGAAATAGCTGTGGCAGTCTGACTTACACCTGAATTGCTTTACATGTGTTCATTTAAATTTGATCCTTGAAGTATTTGTTTTACTCATTATACTGCCTAATTTGCCCCCAAATAAATCAAGACTTAGTCAACACTCAAATTCTGGGGTAATTGGAGATTTGGTGTCATCAGTGGCATGGGCATCAATTTCATTATGAGCATTTGCAACTTTTATATTGTGCATGAGCAAGAAATATGAACTCCAGAGTTCTTTGCCTGCCACTACTAGGGCTATCTGTGAATATTTTTAGTTCTTCTATAATGAGTAGGGAATGTCGCTGTCTGTTAAAGACAAAGGCTATTTTCATGTCTATCTTACCTGGAGAATACAGGCAGAGAAATAGATTAGATATGAATGTCTCTCAATTTATCACTGTAGAAATACATACAGTATCTTTCAAAACCAATATACAATTTCAGTTCAACAATCTTGGGGGACAAGCCAGCATTTGCATACAATCCTTGGACAATTTAATGTCTATTCTTATCTAGAGATTTGAATTGATTCTTGTATGAACAAGGAAAGAAAGAAAGACGGCTTTGATTGCGTTGAATTGATAGCAACCCTACTCAACCTAGCTCCAGCTGTGCAGTGTTTATTGTAGAATGCTTTTAGGAAACAAAGTAGAAGATAGTGATTCAGGCAAGTAAAATATTCATTTACTCAGGGGAGTTGCTAGTTTGATGCTGAGGCATCTTCAGGGTGTTGGTCAGAGAGACACGCAGAGGGAAAATCCACAGGCAACAACACCCACTTTCTGCCTAATGTATACTCTAGGACTTAGATCTGTACTGATGACTTCTCCTTCTTTACCCATCCATCACCAGGGGAGAAAATGGAACAAAAGAGCAGGTATCAGCCACTGGTAGACAAGGAGCAAAAGACTTGTGTGGAGTCAGGAACACCAGCGAGATAGCTCAGCAGCAGGTAGACAAACTTGATAAGATTAATTGCTTTTCACTTGGAGAGGAAGGGGCAAAGAGTGGAGAGGGAGAAAGTGGGTGGTAGCATGAGTCTTTGCCTACTTCGAGGATGCAGAGGTGGCAGAGGCTCCCTAGTTGGTGTCCAGGTCAGTATGCTTGGGTTTGGGTTGACACAGATAAGCCCAAGAAAGCAAGTTTTATTCTAAGGCTTATAGAACTGTAAAATTAAACACAATGTCTTTGTTTTCAATCCAGAATGAAGGCAGTAAATTCCAATAGATTCCCAAAATTAACATCCAAGAGGTGCATTTTTCAAGTAAAATCCATAAAGGGATTGAGAAATATACTGGGTAGTTCTCGTCAATCTGACACAAATTAGAGTGCCCTGGGGAATTGGAGCTCTCAACGGAAGAACTGCCTCTATAGAATCGGCCTTTGGCATGGCTGTGGGGCATTTTCTTAAACGCTAATTGATGGGAGAGGGCCAAGAACACTGAATGATGCCATTTCTGGACAGGTGGGCCTGAACTGTAGAAGAAAAGTATCTGAGCTGGACAGTAAACAGCATTGCTCCAGGGTCTCTGCCCCGCCTGCCTGCCAGGTTTCCAGCTTGGCTTCCATCCATGATGGACATAGCTTGTCCAACCAAATGAACCCCTTCTTCCCCAAAATACTTTTGGTCAGTGTTTTACTAAAGCAATGAAGAGTAAATTAAAATAGCAATATTCTGAGTAGACAAGGCTCACATTTTAGAAGCAAGATTAATTTTTTGAGGTCTATTGCTATTTTTAGTCCATTTTGTTTGATGAGAACAATAATTTCTGTGATAGAATTAGTAGATCTATTTTTATAATAAGATGCAATATTCAATATGAGGTCCTGCTTAGGAGAAAAAAAAAACCCTTTAGCTTCTTTCCTTCTTCCTTCCTTCATACTCAACTCTTTTTTTCAAACTAGCATAATCTCCTTGGTCTGCCTCCTGAGTACTGGTATTACAAGTACGTGCTACCACAGCTGGCATATTTGAACTCCCGCCTGTAAGTTTTGCTTTTTGTGTTTTATACACACAAGCACACACACACACACACACACACACACACACACACACACACACATATATATATATATATATATATACACACGTGTATATGTGTGCATATAGACATCGACATTTTAATGTATACATATATGCGCACATTTCAACATACATGCATATTAAACACACACGTATATCCACGTATATTTGTATACACATGCATATATGTGTGCATTATACATATGTATACATCCAATAGCCATATCTGTATGAGTAGATACATGCACATGTATCCAAGATTCATGTACAGAATTGTTGCTTATCAAAAATAGAATGTTCATCCTTAATGGGGGTCTTAAGTAAAAGTCACACCTTTTATATGTTGCATAAGGTAAAATATTGTAGCAACATTTTCAAGCAGAGGAGTGAATACTGTGGCTTCAAAAGGAAGACGCTCACAAGACGCTGCACCTGTTAGTCTCTAACCACCTCCCTCCTCCTCATCTTGATGTTGAGCATAGTGTGATTGAAGGACAGTGGCATCCTGAACTACAGTCTGCAGGACATCTGTTACATAGAGCTTTGCTTGCAGGCAACACAGCGTTTCTTCCAAATAATGCTGCATTTTACGATCAGATAACACAGAGTGGCGCTCTTCATAACATAAGGGTTTATGTTGTGCCCCTACCCTGGGACCATAGCCCCAGCTTCTTGTTCGGTGTAGGAAGTGCTGAGCCCTAAATATTTGCAACAAATGAGGATATCCCTGAGGTGTAGCAAGCAGGGAATATTGCAAAAATCCACCAAGCCAGAATCCTATTTTAAAGATTGGTTTAAGACATCATAGCAGCAATGTCAGCAATCTCATGGCCACACAGCAGAGAGCATCTGTTCTGGAAAGCTAGCGGTGCTAGAAAAGATGAGTCAGTGGTAAATCCTCTAAAATGAATGGCACGGAGTTGAAGATGCCTATGTAGACCCAGTGTAGACTTCCTGATTAATAATAGAAAATTCATGCCTGACCTACCTCTTGCAGATGACTTGCCTATCATCAATGAACACTTTGATCTCTTTATGAAGACTGAGTTAAGGAACACTTCTAGTTTTAGGAAAAAGAGACATTTCTCTCTAGATCCCATGCTTTAGTGGCAAGACCCCTGTGCCTTTGGCCAAATGTTTGTGCTTACGCCCTGGCAAAGACAAGCAAGCCGCAAACATGACTTGGGGCGACTTGCATCCTGACTTAATGAAGTTTCTATAAATGTGAACTGAACGAGGTCAGCAGACAATACCCAGTGGCCCAAGTCCATCTTAGAGCTTTCCGGGAAAAAAGCTACACTCATATTTATGTATTACCCATGGCCGTCTTTGTGTTTCAATGGCACGGCTGAACAGTTGTGACAGAGACCTTATGATTCATAAAACTGGAGATGCTTCTATTTGGCCCTTTACAGTAAAAGTTTGCCAAGTCCGGGGATACACTGACTGGAATATCACTTAGGAGGGAGCAACAGCTAGGTTCCTGCAACTAGAACCACAGACCTTAATCCGTTCGTTCTTATAGCTCTCCTTGTTCATTAGAAAGTTTTTTTTTTTTTTTTGAGCCTCTCCTGCCTTTCAGGCTCTGTTCTAGAATGCTTAAGAAAATGAAAAAAGTTAAATAAAAATTCCCGTGTTAATGGAGTTTTCTAAATATTTATTTATCGGGTAACTGGTCACAATGATGAGAAAAGTCACGATTATGACTGTGTATGGCCTGTTTATGTAGGAAGGGGTTCTTTTCAGCTTACAGTTGAAGGGGCTACAAGCCCAGCTTGTCTGGAAAGGCACGGTGGCAGGAGAGTGAGGTAGCTAACCAGACTGCAACTATTATCAGGAAGCGGAGAACAGACAGGAAGTGGGGAACAGACAGGAAGTGGGGAAAGGTTAAGAAAACTTAAGGCCCTTCCTTAGTGACTCAATTCCTCCAGCTAGGTTCCACCTCAAAGTATGTTTCCAGCTCGGGACAAAATGCTCAAATGCCCATGGGGATGTTTCACATTCAAACAAAATAGAAGAGCAGTATTTAAATTAATTATATACTGTTGGATAAATTCATTAGTGCCAGAGGCGAGGATACATGTGTGAGGAGTCTTGAGAAGAGGTTGCAATGTCTTGGAGTTTAAGGGAGCATCAGTGAATAAGGACATGGAAGCTAAATGGTGGAGCTCCCTGCATACAGGAGAAGAGCTGCTCAGCCCCAGGGAGAGCAGGGGCAGAAGCCCTGGGAATCTATCCATATTGTCACCCTGGCCATCCGCTCAGGACTCCAGGTGGGCTTTCACCGGTTTAAAACCATTTTGAAAGTATTTTCACCTTTCTAGGCAAAAGTTAACAATGTCTGCCCATTTTCCCATGATTCCGTTCAACTCTGACACCGAAGGTGGGGCCGGGAGTTGGTTTTTTGAAAAATCCTGGAGCGTCTTGGGTTTCCCAGGTGCCTCTGTTGGGGAATCACTGCTCTAAATCAAAATAAGAATGCCCTCCAAATACGTTGAGAGTCACTTAGCCTCAACTTAAAACACTTCCACTAATGAGACGCTATTAACTCTTTTAGAACGTTTACTCCATAAAATATTTATAACATTTAATTAATTTATTCATCTATTCAACAGAAAAATGTGTAGCCTCCCACTGTGAGTCAGGTACTAGAGATGCAAGGACATGCATTCTCTGCTTTCGTATTTCTTTCCCTTTTTCTGGATATAAGAAGTATATATTTTCACCTTAAACAGGTTGGGAAAAAAAACCAATAAGAGATAAATAGGGACAATTGTTCTTTATCGTATAGGTAGAAATATTAATATTTGGCATATTTTATTTATTTTACTTTCTCTCTACAATTAAAAAGTTGAGATGTCTGGTCCCTCTCTCTATCTAACCCTTCCTCTCTTTTTTTCTTCTTTCTCTCCCTCCCTACATTCCTCTATTGACATAGAAAAAAACTGTTTCCTCAAAAGGTATAAGAGATAGTTTATTGTGGAGCCAAGTCTGAGCAAGCATGTTTCAGGAAGACAGATTTCCCCTACCTCCCCCCCTTTTTTTCTGAGACAGAGTTTCTTCATATAGTCCTGGCAGACAAGGCTGACCTCCAAATTCTGCCTGCCTCTGCCTCTGAAGTGCTGGGATTAAAGGCATGTACCACAACTGCCTTGTGGGAAGACAGATTTAAGTCTGAATTTTTGTGTTCCAATGTGGAAGAAGTTTCATGAAATTTGTTTTTATTATATACATACATACATATACATCATATACATATACATACACTAGTAGAAACATTATGAAGGTGGTTACACCATCTATAGTGGAGAAATCTCAGGTGTAGCCCTCTGGTGTGATTTGATGATTCAGCTTTTTGGTTGGTGAAAACTAGAGTTTTGTTAATGCATTCCAAAAAGTTTGTTTCTGTTAGTCATAGGATATTAGATCTAACACAGAGGTGGCTCTGGAGTGTCAATTTGGGGGGGGCTATGCATGGCCCAAGATGAGTTGTAATTAGGCTCTGGACCTGCAACATTCCGACCTGGCTGAACATGGCTGAAGTTGGTCAATCATCTTTGCAGACAAAGCATAAATCAGCCCTTGTAAACATAACTCCTCTCCAGGAATTTCATTTATATCTCTTTCCTTTCTTGAGTGCTCTGCTCTGTGCTGGGATTACAGACATGTGCCACTATTCCCTGCTAAAATATCTTCTTCAACTAGGAATATAAATATTTATACATTTATAAAATATCTTTCTTCTATGTGTTTTTAAATAACAGAAGAGTGTTACATTTTTATAAACGCAGCGTGCATCTGTGTGATAGCTATTTCGGTAATGTTAAAATGCTCACTGTTCCAAAAACACTGCAATTAGTTTTCTTATAAACATTTTGCAGCACTTTCTAATTATTCAGATAAATATCCATAAGGTGGAATTTCTGGGTTAAAGGATGTAGGTTGTTTAGTTTGTTTGCTTTTTTTTTTGAACTATATTGTCAAATTGCCTCTTCAGAAAAAAAAAAAATCTTATTTCCCTTTCGATTTTGGTTATAAGAAAAAAAAATCTTCATACACTTGGGAATACTGGTATTTCAGTCTTTTGTTTAAAAGGCTGTAATTACCAAATTCTTTCTTATACTGGGTTGGAATTTGCATATTCAAATCTTCAAACTCTTGATATTACTTTAGGAAACATTGTGGAGTAATTCAGTGGCTCTATTTTGGAATAGAATTTCAAATATTTGAAAATAATTATCATATTCTTCAATACCCTGTCTTTAGTTACAACATTTTTCTTTGTTGTAATAATTACCCCTATAATCCATTTTCCAGGCGTTTCTGGATAACCTTGGGTTAAGCAGAGTTTTAAGTTAAGTGGCAAGGGATGCTTTTGGCTGTTGACTATTTGTGTCCACTGAACAGCCACATTCTCTCACAGAGTAACTTTTTGGTGCCCTTGTCAAAAAGGCCACAAAGAACCTCCTCACCCTTTCTTCAGTATGATATCACAGAGAAGAGTATCCATTCATGAGACAAGAAATGAGTTTCATCAGACACAGAGTCTGCAGGTGCCTCGGCTTCCAGGACACCACCCAGTAGGGTATCAGAGCAGATGCTGAGACTCATAGCCAAACTTTGGGCAGAGTGCAGGAAATCTTATGAAAGAAGGGGGAGATAGAAAGACCTGGAGGGGTCAGGAGTTCCACAAGGAGAGCAACAGAAACAAAAAGTCTGGGCACAGGGGTCTTTTCTGAAACTGATACTCCAACCAAGGACCATACATGGAGATAACCTAGAACCCTTGCACAGATGTAACCAATGGCAGCTCAGTGTCCAAGTGGGTACCCTAGTAAGGGGCACAGGGACTGTCTCTGACATGAACTCAGTGGCTGGCTCCTTGATCACCTCCCCCTGAGGGAGAAGCAGCCTTACCAGGCCACAGAAGAAGACAATGCAGACAGTCCTGATGAGACCTGATAAGACTAGGGTCAGATGGAAGGGGAGGAGGACCTCCCCTATCAGTGGACTTGGAGAGGGGCATAGGAGAAGAGGGAAGGAGTGTAGGATTGAGAGAGGATGAGGGAGCAGGCTACAGCTGGTATACAAAGTAAATAAACTGTAATTAATAAAATAAACAAATAAATTTAAATTAAAAAATATATATGTATTTTGGTGGCTTATAAGTCTGAGTCTGCGGCAACTTGTCCCAGTCACCCAAACCCATTAAGACAATGGCTCTACAGGAACACCTTTCTTTGCATTTTGAACATGACATGACTACTGTGTGTGCTCAGCAGGCTCAGGTCTTCTTGGCAGCCTCCTATGGCATCAGCTGAGCTGATTGAGAGTAGTCTCAACTGAAATTCCAAAGCTTTCAGCAAATAGTCTCAAAGCGACAGCAGGAATCATCTGTACTTCACTAATGTAGGACCTGGCAGAGGACTCAATGTGATGCAATACAATCTTTAATTGTAGTTTATTTTAATACGTTTTAATTAAGATATAATTACATCACTTTCTCCATTTCCTTTCCCACCTTTATCCCCTCCCATATGTACTCCTAATAACCTCTCCCATGTTTCCCTAACTCTCAAATTGATAATCTCTTTTCCTCTAATTATTATTTTTACACACACACAAACATCCACATAAATGTGTAAATTACAGCGTGCTGAGTCTATTTTTATTGTTTGCATGTATATGGTTTCACGGCTGACAAGTTTTGTACTGAGTAAGCAATCAGAGTGCTCATCTCTGAGAGAGGCAAAGTCTTCCTCTCTCAGCAGCCATTAATTGCCTGTAGTTCTTTATCTAGGGGTGGGGCCCCATGAAAAATCCCCCCCCCCGCATTAGTATATCCATTGATATTATGACTGGTAGGGTCATCTTTATGCAGCCGTTTCTGAAAGAGACAGTCTCACAGCAGACGTCCTGGTATCCTGTCTCTTACAATCTTTCTGCCCCTTCTTCAATGTTTCCTGAGCCATATACATAGGAGCTATGATCTAGATGTATTCACTGTGTTGGAACTCTCTGTGATTCATTGATTTCTGCATTGTGCTCAGTTCTGGCTTTCTGCGATGGTTTCCATTTGTTGTAGAGAGAAATTTTGTGGATGAGGAGTGCTACCTATGCACATCTGTGGGTATAAGGATAAGGTTTAGAATGACATGGGGCTTATGCTGGTCTAGGGAAGGGGCAGGGGTGGGTTCTTTTCTAAAGTTTATGCCATCACTAGCCCGGGTGGTTGGCTAGGTCTCTAGGAGCAGGTAGGATTTCCCTCCTGTTCACCAGGCCTTACGTACAGTAGGACAGCTCTTGGTTGTGGACAACATGGGAGTGCCACTATTGCACGTCTGTGCATACCTTGCGATGGGTAGGACTCTTCAGTGTTTCCTTCCCTTGGCAGCCAGCATAGAAATTTCTAGTACTCTGGAAGCTAGTCCATAGGAGGAGGAAGGTTTTCAGACCCAAAACTTGAAAATGGTCAAGTGCACAAAGAAGAAAACCGTGTGAGCCAGGGTCAAATCCTGAATAATAAAAAGAAAGATTAAACATGTGAAAGCTGGTCCCAATGCTCATCATTGATGACCTCTCCGGGTCTCAAAGTTGACTGAAGAGGAGCAAGAATGGTCCAGTGTTGCCTCAGGCCTGTTTCTTGCAGACATGGCTGGGAGGAGCTGGATCAGGCACACTGGGGTTTTTATGTAACAGTCACTCCTAGAAAAGATAAAGCGTGTCAGAAAGCAAAGAATTAAAGCAAGACTATTCAATAGATGTGATAAATCAATGTCTAGGTAAAGTCAGATCAGCCATGTATTAGCTATGTGATCATAAGATAGTATTTGCCCTTTCTGTGCTCAACTGAAAAACAGATATAGTATGGGAACCATAACTCAGAGAGGTAAAGAGTCCATGAACGAAGCTATGTAAAGCACAAAGCCGAGTAGAGCATCTAACACAAAAATGCTCTGCCAGTATAGATCAATCCATACATTGTTTAATAAAGCAAAACCATCTCCAACACAAACACCAGAGAAATTCACCCCATAGATTAATGTCACAATACTAAGTGGCTTCTCTCTAATAAACAACCCCCGTTTCTCTCTTCTAAAACACAATTATTCATGTGCTCTTAATTCTTAAGCTAAATGTTTCCTACTGTTCATATTTCTGTGATTTAAATTATTTTAAACAAAATGCCTCTGTAATGGTGAGCTATGAAAAGAGATCACAGGCAGAGCCTTCGAGCTCCTATTCCTTCAGAAGCTGCTTCCTAGCTTCTTCCTTCTAGAGACTCCTACTTCTTCAGGCTTCAAGAGCAAGGCAGAGGTCCCAACCCCACGCTTGAATTATTCAGAGAACTTCAGCAGTCTCTAAATCTTTATCGATGGTGATCTTTATGCATGCACTAATTTAGAATTTTTCCAAAAGACAGATTAATTAAGCCGTGCATCTTTATCAATTAGGCTTTTCCTCATTGGCAAATATGGTCATGAATTGTTTATAGAAGTAGTTTTGAGATTAGCTACCAGCAACTCTCCCACAAAGTCATTTAGTTAGTGAATTAAAAGTACCGTGTGTGGCTACAAGTAGTGGAGCCATGAGAACTGCTGAGCTGGGATGCCCTGTATTAGCTCCATTATGCAAATAGGTGTCCCAAGAGAGCCATCCCAGAGACTATTAGCCTCTTTCACCTTTAATAACCTCAGATCTTCTGTACATGATCTGTAGAGATGAAAATATGTTCAGCCTGTGGGTAAAGGTGTTATTAATGCATAATTCTTTAGCTTTCTCTTTTCCTACACTGGAATTCTATTTTGGCAAACCTCTGGGGTTTGGTTGTCAGAGAGATAAAAGCTTGTGAGTACTGCAAAAGAATCTCGGGTGAATCTTGGTAAATTTACAGGGCTGGGTTATTCTGCAAGGACTGCTGCCTTTATCTGTGAATAACACGACATCTCTTCTTCCTGCCCTACAACTGGTTGTGTTCTGAGTACTCCTAGCAATACTCCCTGGGTAAAAACTGTTTCAACATGACCCTACATTTCCATCTGTAATGGCTGGGGCTGTCAGTTACAAGTCAAACACAGCTTTTGGAGCTGATTTGCAGGTAATGCATGTCTTTTGTGAATAGTGCTGTTATCTGGAAGATGGTAATGATGCCAATGGCCTCGGGAAGGCTCAGGGAGAGTATTACAGTTTGGTGGCTAAAAATTGGTCACGTTCAAAGCCAAAATGGAACCTTCTGACCTTTTGAAAAGGTAGTTGCTTGAGGCAAGTGTCTGCTGACATTCTTTTGTGGAACAGTGGGAGAACAGGAGGATTCACAGGTCTGAAAGAGCTGTATCACAGCTTTCAGAAAGTTCATTATTAGTACATTCAACCTCAGGAAAGTTTGAGAAGGCTGCTAGAGTTGGTGTTCAACCAGAAAGAAGATTTTCCAGCTTTTCTCACATAGGTTAGTCAGTGACTTATAAAGACAATATATTTCTCTCCATTCTTTCTGCCATTTGTACTTGCATTTGTTGTGGCAAAGTATCCCTCCAATGGCCCATATATTGGAGGTTTGATTGCTAGTCTAGGGTGCTCATGATAGGAGTCAGGATTAGTACTTGATGGGTAGGGCTTAGGATAGACCATTGAGAGTCTTTCTTTGAAGAAGAAGGTTGGGCCTCAGTCCCTTCACCATTCCTCTGCTTCCTGGCTGTCATCAGGTGAACAGCTTTGGCCCAGCACATGCCCCCATCAGTGATGCATTGCCAGCCACAGCCCCAGAAACAGTGGAGCCAACAGAACACTATGGGCTTCTTAAGCCAGCAGACAAACAAAGCCATTCTTTTTATCCTTTTGTTTTGTCACAATAACACAAATCAAATATTATATTAAATAGTATTTAGAGGGAAGCAGACACAATGCCTTTTCAGAAGGGCTCAATATCGAGATCTTCAATATTAACTTTATATGCATTTGAAAACTCTTTGTAACTGGATTTTGTCTCATGTCAGTGACAATGTAAGGTTGAGTATAATTTACTGAAAGATGTGCAAATCATACCCGTCTCAGATATTGAAAATATCAATAAACCAATAAAAAGTAATGTTGAAATGTACCCATTAGGGCAGGGGGAGAGAAGAACTGATTTGATTTATTTTTGTTTTTTTATTAATTTTTATTTTATTTTATTTTATTTTTGTCATTTATTATTATTTTTTTATATTAGTTACAGTTTGTTAACTTTGTATCCCTGCTGTATCCCGCTCCCACTTTCCCTTCCAATCCCACCCACCTCCCTCATCTCCTCCCTGCCCCTTTCCAAGTCCAGTGATAAGGGAGGACCTTCTCCCCTTTCATCTGATACTGGTTTATCAAGTATGTTCAGGACTGGCTGCAAAGTCCTCCTCTCTGGCCTAGCAGGGCTGTTCCTCCCTTGAGGGGGGGTGTCAAAGAGCCTGCCTTTGAGTTCCTGTCAGAAACAGTCCCTGTTCCCCTTATTAGGGTACCCACTTGAATACTGAACTACCATGGGCTACATCTGAGCAGAGGTTCTAGGTTATATCCATACATGGTCTTTGGTTAGAAAATCAGTCTCATAAAAGACCCCTGTGCCCAGATACATTTGGTCCTTGTGGAACGCCTGTCCTCTCCAGGTCATATTAACTCCCCTTCTTTCTTGTGATTCCCTGCACTCTGCCAAAGGTTTGGTTATGAGTCTTAATATCTGCTTTGATACACTGCTAGGTAGAGTCTTTCAGAGGCCCTCTGTGGTAGGCTCCTGTCCTGTTACTTGTTTTCTCCTACATCCAATTTCCATCCCATTTGTCTTTCTAAGTGAGGATTGATCATCTTACCCTGGGTCCTCTTTCTTGTTTATCTTCTTTAGGTGTAGAGATTTCAGTATGTTTATCCTATCTTATAGGTCTATATAAGTGAGTATATACCATGTGTGTCTTTCTTCTTCTGGGATACCTCACTCAGAATGATCTTTTCTAGATCCCACCATTTGCCTGCAAATTTCATAATTTCCTCATTTTTGATTGCTGAGTAGTATTCCATTGTATAAAAATACCACAATTTCTGTATCCATTCCTCCGTTGAT
Organism: Psammomys obesus; assembly: GCF_907164565.1. Lineage (NCBI taxonomy): Eukaryota > Metazoa > Chordata > Mammalia > Rodentia > Muridae > Psammomys > Psammomys obesus. The sequence goes on along the minus strand of NW_026593286.1, from coordinate 15,330,483 downwards.
GGACATCTGGGTTGTTTCCAGGTTCTGGCTATTATGAATAAAGTTGCTACAAACATGGTTGAGCAAATGTCCTTGTTGTATACTTCAGCATATTTTGGATATATGCCTAGGAGTGGTATAGCTGGATCTTGAGGAATCACTATTCCTAATTGTCTGAGAAAGCGCCAGATTGATTTCCAAAGTGGTTGTACAAGTTTGCATTCCCACCAGCAATGGAGTTCCCTTTTCTCCACAACCTCTCCAGCATGTGTTATCACTTGAGTTTTTGATCTTAGCCATTCTGATGGGTGTCAGGTGAAATATCAGGGTCGTTTTGATTTGCATCTCCCTGATGGCTAAGGACTTTGAGCATCTCTTTAACTGTTACTGTGCCATTCTGTATTCCTCTACTGAGAATTCTCTATTTAGCTCTGTACCCCATTTTTTTTAATCGGATTGCTTGATTTGCTGCTTTTTAACTTCTTTAGTTCTTTATATATTCTGGATATTAGCCCTCTGTCAGATATAGGGTTGGTGAAGATCCTTTCCCAGTCTGTAGGCTATTGTTTTGTTTTGATGACTATGTCCTTTGCTTTACAGAAACTCTTCAATTTTGTGAGTTCCCATTTATCGATTATTGCTCTTAGAGCCTGTGCTGTTGGTGTTCTGTTCAGGAAGTTGTCTTCTGTGCCAATGAGTTCCAGGCTCTTCCCCACTTTTTCTTCTAACTGATTTAGTGTATTTGGTTTTATGTTGAGATCTTTGATCCACTTCAACTTTAGTTTTGTACAGGGTGATAAGTATGGATCCATTTTCATTTTTCTGCATTTAGATATCCTGTTGGACCAGCACCTTTTGTTGAAGATGCTGTTTTTTTTTCCATTGAGTGGTTTTGGCTTCTTTGTCAAAAATCAAGTAACCATAGGTATGTGAGTTTATTTCTGGGTCTTCTATTCGTTTCCATTGATCCACTATTCTGTTTCTATGCCAATACCATGCAGTTTTTATTACTGTTGCTCAGTAGTACAGCTTGAGTTATTTTATTTTATATTAATCACAAGTTATTTGCTTTGTATCCCAGCCGTAGCCCTCTCCCTTATTCCCTCCCAATCCCACCCTCCTTCCCTCTTCTCCTCCCTGCTCCTTTCCAAGTCCACTGCTAGGCGAGGTCCTCCTCCCCTTCCATCTGACCCTAGCTTATCAGGACTGGCTGCCATGTCCTCCTCTGTGGCCTAGCAAGACTGTTTCTTGCTTGGGGGGAGGAGGTAAAGAGCCAGACGTTGAGTTCATGTCAGAAATAGTTCCTGTTCCCCTTACTAGGGAAACCCACTTGGTTACTGAGCTACCATGGGCTATATCTGAGCAGAGGATCTAGTTTATATCCATGCATGGTCCTTGGTTGGGAAAAGTTTCATAGAGGACCCCTGTGCCCTGATATATTTTGTCCTTGTGGAGCTTCTGTTTTGTTTTTTATATAGGGAACTTTTGTATCTCATCCAAAGCTTTTCTTATCTTTTCAATTTTTTAAATTGAACTGTAGTTTTTCTCCCCTCTTGCCATGGGATCTGCATTTTGTGAATGTTGTATTATTCATCACCGTTCTAGCGTTAAAATATATACTGCCATCATATCATTTTTCTTTTCTGAATTCCCTTCAGTGAATCTTTATGAGGCACGGTCTTAGTCACTGTTCTGTTGCTGTGAAGAGGCACCATGACCACAGCAACTTAGTATCATTTTTAAAAAGCATTTAACTGGGTAATTGCTTACAGTTTCAGAAGGTAGGTCCACGGCCATCATTGCTTAGGGAGATAGACATGGTAGTGGGGCAGTAGGTGAGGGTTCACACCTAATACAAAAGCAGGAAGCAGAGAGAGACAGACAGACAGACAAAGACACACACACACACAGAGATAGAGACAGACAAAGAAACAGACAGATAGAGGGAAAGAGACCTAGCAAATTGGGAATGACATAGGCTTTTGAAATCTCAAATCACACCCCCATTAACAAACCTCTTCCCAAGACCACACCTCCTAGTCTTTCCCAAACAATGCACCAATTGAAAATCAAGTATTCAAATATATTAGCCTATAGGGGTCATTCTCATTCAAACCATCACTGATAATTTGCTTCATTTATTGTCTGCATCTATCTATCTATCTATCTATCTATCTATCTATCTATCTATCTATC